>NW_027327903.1:609486-1218972 GCF_047675955.1 Chlorocebus sabaeus | reverse complement strand
TTTTCACCGGCTGAAACCCAACCAGACCGGCTCAAACCGGTTTTGACCGGCTCAAAGCAGTTTTGACCGGATCAAACCAGACTCGAACGGCACAGACAAGCTGAAACCGCATCAAAGAGGACCAGACGGGCCCAGACTGGCTGAAAGCGGGCCACAAAGCGGTTTTGACCGGCTGAAACCAGACCAGACCGGCTTAAACCGGTTTTGACCAGCCTGAGCTGGTTTACAACGGCTCAAATCAGACCAGAGCAGCTCAAACTGGATCAGAGCGGCTCAAACCGGACCAGAGCGGCTTAAACCGGTTTTGACCGGATGACAACGGATCAAACCGGACCAGACTGGCTCACACTGGATCAAACTTGCTCAGACAGTCCCAGACTGACGGAAACCGGATCAAACCAGACGAGAGCGGCACAAACCGGCTAAAATCGTGCCAGAACGGCTCAAACCGGTTTTGACCGTCTCAAACCAGACAAGACATGTTCAAACCGGTTTTGACTGCCTCAATCCGGTTTTGACCGGCTGAAACCGGTTGTGACCAGCTCAAACCACTGCAGACCGGCTAAACCCGGTTTTCAACGGCCCAAACCGGTTTTGACCTGATTAGACCGCGTCAAACCGGTTTTGACGGACCTGAGCCGGTTTTGACCGGCTCAAACCAGACCAGACTGGTTCAAACCGGTTTTGACCGGCTCGAACCGGTTTTGACCAGCTCAAACCAGACCAGACCGCCTCTAAGCAGACCAGACCAGCTCAAACCGGTATTGACCGGCTCAAACCGGTTTTGACCTGCTCAAACCACACCAGACCGGCTGAAACCGGTTTTGAAAGGCTAAAACCGGTTTTGACCGGATGAGACCAGATCATACCTAATCAGACCGGCCCAGACCTGCTAAAATCAGATCAAACCGGACCAGACTGGACTAGACCGCCAAAAACTGGGCCACAAACCGGTTTTGACCGGTGCAAACCAGACCAGACCGGCTGAAACCGGTTTTGACCGACCTGAGCAGGTTTTGACTGGGGCAAACCAAACCAGACCGGTTCAAACGATTTTGACTGCCTCAATCCGGTTTTGACTGGCTGAAACCGGTTTTGACCGGCTAAAACCACACCAGACCGGCTGAAACCGGTTTTGACCGGCTAAAACCGGGTTTGACGAGATGAGACCAGATCAAACCGAGTCAGAACGGCCCAGACTGGCTAAAATCGGATGAAACCATACCCGAACGGCCCAGACTGCCTAAAACTGGGCCACAAACCGGTTTTGACAGGTTCAAACCAGACCAAACCGGCTCAAAACGGTTTTGACCGCCTCAAAGCAGTTTTGACGGAGCAAACAGACTCTACCCGGCCCAGATCAGCTGAAAGCGGATCAAACAGGACCAGGCCGGCCCACACCGGCTGAAATCGGGCCATAAAGCGGTTTTCACCGGCTGAAACCCGACCAGACTGGCTCAAACCGGTTTTGACCGGCTCAAAGCAGTTTTGACCGGATCAACCCAGACTCGAACGGCACAGACAAGCTGAAACCGGATCAAACAGGACCAGACCGGCCCAGACCAGCTGAAAGCGGGCCACAAAGCAGTTTTGACCGGCTGAAACCAGACCAGACCGGCTCAAACCGGTTTTGACCAGCTTGAGCCGGTTTACAATGGCTCAAACCAGACCAGAGCGGCTCAAACCGGACCAGAGCGGCTCAAACCGGTTTTGACCGGATGACAACGGATCAAACTGGACCAGACTGGCTCACACCGGATCAAACTTGCTCAGACAGGCCCAGACCGACTGAAACGGGATCAAACCAGACGAGAGCGGCACAAACTGGCTAAAATCGTGCCAGAACGGCTCAAACCGGTTTTGACTGTCTCAAATCAGACAAGACAGGTTCAAACCGGTTTTGACTGCCTCAATCCGGTTTTGACCGGCTGAAACCGGTTGTGACCAGCTCAAACCACTGCAGACCGTCTAAAACCGGTTTTCAACGGCCCAAACCGGTTTTGACCTGATTAGACTGCGTCAAACCGGTTTTGTCTGACCTGAGCCGGTTTTGACCGGCTCAAACCAGACCAGACCGGTTCGAACCGGTTTTCACTGGCTCGAACCGGTTTTGACCAACTCAAACCAGACCAGACCGCCTCAAACCAGACCAGACCAGCTCAAACCGGTTTTGACCGGCTCAAACCGGTTTTGACCTGCTCAAACCACCCCAGACAGGCTGAAATCGGTTTTGATCGCCTAAAACCGGTTTTGACCGGATGAGACCAGATCATACCGAATCAGACCGGCCCAGACCGGCTAAAATCGGATCAAACCGAACCAGACTGGACCAGACCGCCAAAAACTGGGCCACAAACCAGTTCTCACCGGTGCAAACCAGACCAGACCGGCTCAAACCGGTTTTGACCGTCCTGAGCAGGTTTTGACCGGCGCAAACCAGACCAGACTGGTTCAAACCGGTTTTGACTGCCTCAATACGGTTTTGACCGGCTCAAACCAGACCAGACTGGCTCAAACCACTCCAGACCGGCTCAACCGGTTTTAAACAGCCCAAACCGGTTTTAACCTGATTAGACCGGGTCAAACCGGACAAGACCGGCTCAGAGAGGCTCGAATTGTTTTCGACTGACTTCAAACAGAACAAACCGGCTCAATCCAGTTTTCACCGGCTCGAACCGGTTTTGACCAGCTCAAACCAGACCAGACCGGCTCAAACCGGTTTTGACCTGCTCAAACCACACCAGACCGGCTGAAACCGGTTTTGACCGGCTAAAACCGGGTTTGACCGGATGAGACCGGATCAAACCGAATCAGACTGGCCCTGACCGGCTACAATCCGATCATACCGTACCCGACCACACCAGACTGCCTAAAACTGGGCCACAATCCAGTTTTGACCAGTTCAAGCCAGACCAGACCGGCTCAAACCGGTTTTGACCAGCTCAAAGCGGTTTTGAGCGGATCAAACCAGACTCGACCGGCACAGACAAGCTGAAACCGGATCAAACAGGACCAGACCGGCCCAGACTGGCTGAAAGCGGGCCACAAAGCGGTTTTGACCGGCTGAAACCAGACCAGACCGGCTCAAACCGGTTTTGTCTGGCCTGAGATGGTTTAGAATGGCTCAAACCAGACCAGACCGGTTCAAACCGGTTTTGACTGCCTCAACTCGGTTTTGACTGGCTGAAACCAGTTTTGACCGGCTCATACCACTCCAGACCGGGTAAAACCGGTTTTTACCGGCGTAAAGCGGTTTTGACCTGATTGGAACAGCTCAAACCAGTCCAGACCGGTTCAATCCGGTTTTGATCGGCAGAAACCGGTTTTGAATGGCTCGAAACGGTTTTGACCAGCTCAAACCACACCAGAGCGGCTGAAACCGGTTTTGACCGGCTAAAACCGGGTTTGACCAGATGAGACCGGATCAAACCGAATCAGACCGGCCTACACTGGCTAAAATCGGATCAAACCATACTCGACCGGCCCAGACTGCCTAATACTGGGCCACAAACCGGTTTTGACCGGTTCAAACCAGGCCAGACCGGCTCAAACCGATTTTGATCGACCTGAGCCGGTTTTGAACGACTCAATCAAGACCAGACCGGTTCAAACCGGTTTTGACTGGCTCAATCCGGTTTTGACCGGCTCAAACCACTCCAGACCGGCTAAAACCGGTTTTCACTGGCTCAAACCGGTTTTGATCTGATTAGACCGGATCAAACCGGACCAGACCGGCTCAGACAGGCTCGAATGGGTTTTGACTGACTTCGACCAGACCAAACTGGCTCAAACCGGTTTTGACTGGCTCAAACCAGACCAGACCGGCTCAAACCAGACCAGACCGGCTCAAACCTGTTTTGACCGGGTCAAACCGGTTTTGAACTGCTCAAACCACACCAGACAGGCTGAAACCGGTTTTGACTGGCTAAAACCGGTTTTGACCGGATGAGGCCGGATGAAACCGAATCAGACGGGCCCAGACCGGCTAAAATAGCATCAAACTGGACCAGACCGTCCCAGAATGCCTAAAACTGGGCCACAAACCGGTTTTGACCGGTTCAAACCAGACCAGACCGGCTCAAAGCGGTTTTGACTGGCTCGAACGTGTTTTAACCGGCTCAAACCAGAGCAGACCGGCTCAAACCAGATCATACCGTTTCAAACCGGTTTTGACCGGCTCAAAGCGGTTTTGACCGGATCAAACCGGACTCAACTGACCCAGACCAGCTGAAAGGAGATCAAACCGGAGCAGACCGGCCCAGACTGGCTGAAACCGGGACACAAACCGGTTTTGACTGGCTCAAACCAGACCAGACCGGCTCATACCAGTTTTGACCTACCTGAGCCAGTTTAGACAGGCTCAAACCAGACAAGACCAGCTCAATCCGGACCAGAGCGGTTCAAACCGGGTATGACCGGATGACAACGGATCAAACCGGACCAGACTGGCTCACACCGGATCGAACTGGCCCAGACAGGCCCAGACCAGCTGAAACCAGATCAAACCAGACGAGAGTGGCACAGACCGTCTAAAACGAGGCCAGACCGGCTCAAATCGGCTTTGACCGGCTCAAACCAGTTTTGACCAGCTCAAACCACTCCAGACCGGCTAAAACTGGTTTTCAACGGCCTAAACCGGTTTTGACCTGATTAGATCGGGCCAAACCAGACCAGACCGGCTCAGACAGGCTCGAATTGGCTTCCACTGACTTCAACTCTCGCTAAGACTGTTCTTGTGGTATTTTCAAAGTGATATTTGGAAGCCCGTAGAGGGCTATGTTGAAAAAGGAAATATCTTCTATTAAAAACTGGAAAGAAGCTTTCAGAGAAACTGCTTTGTGTTCTGTTAACTCATCTAACAGAGTTACAGCATTCCCTTCAAGAAGACTTTCATAAAGTCTGTTCATGTGGAATTTGCAAAGTGATTTTTGCAAGCCCATGGAGGGCTATGGGGAAAAAGGAAATATCTTCCGTTAAAAACTGGAAAGAAGCTTTCTGAGAAACTGCTTTGTCCTCTGTTAATTCATCTCACAGAGTTACAGCTTTACGCTCAAGAAGCCTTTCGCGAAGACTGTTCTTGTGGAAGTTGCAAAGTGATATTTGCAAGTCCATAGAGGGCTATGGTTAAAAAGGAAATATCTTCCGTTAAAAACTGGAAAGAAGCTTTCTGAGAAATTGCTTTGTGCTGTGTAATTCATCTCACAGAGTCACTGCTTTCACCTCAAGAAGCCTTTCGCTAAGACTGTTCTTGTGGAATTTTCATAGTGATATTTTCAAGCATATAGAGGGCTAAGGTGAAAAAGGAAATATCCTAGGATAAAAACTGAAAAGAAGCTTTCTGAGAAACAGCTTGGTGTTCTGTTAATTCATCTCACAGAGTTACAGCTTTCCCATCAGGAAGCCTTTCGCTAAGACTGTTCATGTGGAATTTGGAAAGTGATATTTATAAGCCCAAAGAGGGCTACGGTGAAAAAGGAAATATCTTCCGATAAAAACTGGAAAGAAGCTTTCTGAGAAACTGCTTTGTGTTCTGTTATTTCTTCTCACAGAGTTACAGCTCTCCACTCAAGAAGCCTTTCACTAAGACTGTTCTTGTGGAATTTGGAAAGTAATATTTAGTAGCCCATAAAGGGCCATGGTGAAAAAGGAGATACCTTCCCTTAAAAACTGGAAAGAAGATTTCTGATAAACTGCTTTGTGTTCTGTTAACTCATCTCACAGAGTTACAGCTTTCCCCTCAAGAAGTCTTTCGCTAAGACTGTTCATGTGGAATTTGGAAAGTGATATATAGTTGCCACTAGAGGGCTACGGTGAAAAAGGAAATATCTTCCGTAAAAAGTGGATAGAAGCTTTCTGAGAGACTGCTTTGTGTTCTGTTAATTCATCTCACAAAATTACAGCTGTCCCCTCATGAAGTCTTTGGCTAAGACTGTTCCTGTGGAATTTGCAAAGTGATATTTGGAAGCCCATAGAGGGCTATGGTGATAAAGGACATATCTTCGGTTAAAAACTGGATAGAAGATTTCTGAGAAACTGCTTTGTGTTCTGTTAATTCTTCTCACAGATTTACAGCTTTACCCTCCAGGACCCTTTCTCTAAGACTGTTCTTGTGGAATTTGCAAAGTGATATTTGGAAGCCCATAGAGCTCTATGGTGGAAAAGGAAATATCCTAAGATAAAAACTGAAAAGAAGCTTTCTGAGAAACTGCTTTGTGTTCTGTTAATTCATCTCAAAGAGTTACAGCTTTCCGCTCAAGAAGCCTTTCGCTAAGACTGTTCTTGTGTTATTTGCAAAGCGATATTTGGAAGACCTTAGAGGGCAATGGTGAAGAAGGAAATATCTTCCATTAAAAACTGGAAAGAGGATTTCTGAGAAACTGCTTTGTGTTCTGTTATTTCATCTCACAGAGTTACAGCTTTCCTCTCAAGTAGCCTTTCGCTAAGACAGTTTTTGTAGAATTTGCAAAGTGATATTTGGAAGCCCATAGAGGGCTATGGTGAAAAAGGAAATATCTTCCGTTAAAAACTGGAAAGAGGCATTCTGAGAAACTCCTTTGTGTTCTCTTAATTAAACCACACAGTTACACCTTTCCCCTCAAGAAGCCTTTCATTAAGACAGTTTTTGTGGAAATTGGAAAGGAATACTTAGAAGCCCATAGAGGGCTATGGTGAAAAAAAAATATCCTAAGACAAAAACTGAAAAGAATCTTTCTTAGAAACTACATTGTGCTTCGTTAATTCATGTCACAGACTTAGAGCTTTCCCCTACAGAAGCCTTTCGCTAAGACTGTTCTTGTGGAATTTGCAAAGTGATATTTGGAAGCCCATAGTGTGCTATGGTGAAAAAGGAAATATCTTCCGTTAAAAATTGGAAAGAGGATTTCTGAGAAACTGGTTTGTGTTCTTTTAATTCATCTCACACAGTTACAGCTTTCCCCTCAAGAAGCCTTTCCCTAAGGCTGTTCTTGTGGAATTTGCAGAGTGATATTTGGAAGCCCATAGAGGGCTATGGTGTAAAAGGAACTATCTTACATTGAAAAGTGAAAAGAGGCTTTCTGAGAAACTGCTCCGTGTTCTGTTAACTCATCTCACAGAGTTACAGCTTTAACCTCAAGAAGCCTCTCCGTAAGTCAGTTCTTGTCAAATTTTCAAAGCGATATTTGGAAGCCCATAGATGGCTAAGGTGAAAAAGGAAATATCTTCTGTTAAAAACTGGAAAGAGGCTTTCTGAGAAACACTTTTGTTTTCTGTTAATTCACCTCACAGACTTACAGCTTTTCCCTCAAGAAGCCTTTCGCTAGACTGTTCTTGTGGAATTTGCGAAGTGATATTTGGAAGTTCATAGAGGGCTCTGGTGAAAAAGGAAATATCTTTAGTTAAAAACTGGAAAGAAGCTTTCTGGGAAACTGCTTTGTGTTCTGTTAACTCATCTCACAGAGTTACAGCTTTCCCCTCAAGAAGCCTTTCACTAAGTGTGTTCTTGTGGAATTTGCAAAGTGATATTAGGAAGCCCCTAGAGGGCTATGGTGAAAAAAGAAATATCTTCCGTTAAAAATTGGAAAAAGGCTTTCTGAGCAATTGCTTTGTGTTCTGTTAATTCAACTCACAGAGTTTCAGCTTTCCCCTGAAGAATGCTTTCGCTATGACTGCTTTTGTGGAATTTGCAATGTGATATTTGGAAGCCCATAGAGGGCAAAGTTGAAAAAGGAAATATCCTAAGAAAAAAAACTGAAAAGAAGCTTTCTGAAAAACTACATTGTGTTCTGTTAATTCATTTCATAGACTTACAGCTTTCCCCTTAAGAAGCCTTTCGCTAAGTCTGTTCTTCTGGAATTTGCAAAGTGATATTACGAAACCCCTAGAGATCTATGGTGAAAAAGGAAATATCTTCCGTTAAAAATTGGACAGAGGCTTTCTTAGCAATTGCTTTGTGTTCTGCTAATTCACCTCACAGAGTTTGAGCTTTCCCCTCAAGAATCCTTTCGCTATGACTGTTTTTGTGGAATTTGCAATGTGATATTTGGAAGACCATATAGGGCAATGGTGAAAAAGGAAATATTCTAAGAAAAAAACTGAAAAGAAGCTTTCTGAAAAACCACATTGTGTTCTGTTAATTCATTTAACAGACTTACAGGTTTCCCCTCAAGAAGCCTTTCACTAAGACTGTTCTTGTGGAATTTGAAAAGTGGTATTTGGAAGCCCATAGGGGGCTATGGTGAAAAAGGATATAACCTCCGATAAAAACTTGAAAGAGGCTTTCTGAGAAACTGCTTTGTGTTCTGTTAATTCATCTCACAGAGTTACATCTTTCCCCTCTAGAAGCCTTTCGCTAAGCCTTTTCTTGTGGAATTTGCAAAGTGATATTTGGAAGCCCATAGAGGGCTATGGTGAAAAAGGAAATATCTTCCGTTAAAAATTCTAAAGAAGCTTTCTGAGAAACTGCTTTGTGTTCTGTTAATTCATCTCACTGAGTTACAGCATTCCCCTCAGGAAGCCTTTCGCAAAGACTGTTCTTGTGGAATTTGCAAAGTGATATTTTGAAGCTCATAGAGGGCTATGGTGAAAAAGGAACTATCTTCCGTTAAAAACTGGAAAGAGGCTTTCTGTCCAACTGCTTTATGTTCTGAAAATTCAACTCACAGAATTACAGCTTTCCCCTCAAGAAGCCTTTTGCATAGACTGTTTTTGTGAAAATTGGAAAGTGATACTTAGAATCCCATAGAGGGCTATGGTGAAAAAGGAATTATCCTAAAATAAAACTGAAAAGACACTTTATGAAAAACTACACTTTGTTCTGTTAATTCATCTCACAGACTTACAGAATTCCCCTCAAGAAGCCTTTCGTTAAGGCTGTTCTTGTTGAATTTGCAAAGTGATATTTGGAAGCTCATAGAGGGCTACGGTTAAAAAGGAAACATCTTCCGTTAAAAACTGGAAAGAAGCTTTCTGAGAAACTGCTTTGTGTTCTCTTAATTCATCTCACACAATTACAGCTTCCTCCTCAAGAAGCCTTTCGCTGAGACTGTTCCTGTGGAATTTGCAATGTAATATTTGGAGGCCCATAGGGGGTATGATGAAAAAGGAAATAACTTCCGATAAAAACTGGAAAGAGGCTTTCTGAGAAACTGCTTTGTGTTCTGTCAACTCATCTCACAAGGTTACCGCTTTCCCCTCAAGTAGCCTTTCGCTAAGACTCTTCTTGTGGAGATTGCAAAGTGATATTTGGAAGCCCATAGAGGGCTATGGTGAAAAGGAAATATCTTCCGTTAAAAACTGGAAAGAAGCTATCTGAGAAATTGCTTTGTGTTCTGTTAATTCACCTCACAGAGTTACAGCTTTCCCCTCAAGAAGCCTCTCCCTAAGACTGTTCTTGTGGAATTTTCAAAGTGATATTTGAAAGCCCTAAGAGGGCTATGGTGAAAACGGAAATATCCTATATAAAACCTGAAAAGAAGCTTTGTGAGAAACTGTTTGTGTTCTGTTAATTCATCTCACAGAGTTACAGCATTCACCTAAAGAAGCCATTCAATAAGACTGTTCTTGTGGAATTTGCCAAGTGATATTTGGAAGCCCATAGAGGGCTATGGTGAAAAAGGAAATATCCTACAATTAAAACCGAAAAGAAACTTTCTGAGAAACTGTATTGTGTTCTATTAATTCATCGCACGCAGTTGTTCCTTTCCCCTCTAGTAGCCGATCACTAACACTGTTCTTGTGGTATTTGCAAGGTGATATCTGGAAGCCCATAGAGGGCTTTCGTGAGAATGGAAATATCTTCCGTTAAAAACTGGAAAGAGACTTTCTGAGAAACTGGTTTGTGTTCTGTTAATTCATCTCACAGAGTTACAGCTTTCCCCTCAAGAAGCCTTTCGATAAGACTGTTTTGTGGAATTTGCAATGTGATATTTGGAAGCCCATAGAGGTCAGTGGTGCAAAAGGAATATCCTAAGATAAAAACTGAAAAGAAGCTTTCTGAGAAACTGCTTTGTGTTCTGTTAATTTATTTCACAGAGTTACAGCTTTCCCCTCAAGATGCCTTTTGTTAAGCCTGTTCTTGTGGAATTTCCAAAGTGATATTTTGAAGCATATAGAGGGTTATGGTGAAAAAGGAAATATCTTCCGTTAAAACTGGAAAGAAGCTTTCTGAGATACTGCTTTGTGTTCTGTTAATTCACCTCACAGAGTTACAGTTTAGCCTCAAGAAGCCTTTTGTTACGTCTGTTCTTGTGGAATTTGTAAAGTGATATTTGGAAGCCCAAAGAGGGCTATGGTGAAAATGGAAACATCTTCCGTTAAAAACTGAAAAGAAGCTTTCTGAGAAACTGCTTTGTGTCCTGTTAATTCATTACACAGAGTTACAGCTTTCCCCTTAAGAAGCCTTTCGCTAAGAATGTTTTGTGGAATTTGTAAGGTGACATTTGGAAGCCCATGGAGGGCTATGGTGAAAAAGGAAATATCTTCAGTTAAACACTGCAAAGAAGCTTTCTGAGAAACTGCTTTGTGTTCCGTTAATTCATCTCACAGAGTTACAGCTTTCCACTCAAGAAGCCTTTCGCTAAGACTGTTCTTCTGGAATTTGGAAAGTGATATGTAGAAGCCCATAGAGGGCTAGGGTGAAAAAGGAAACATCCTGAGATAAAAACTGAACAGAAGCTTTATGAGAAACTGCTTTGTGTTCTGTTAATTCATCTCGCAGACTTACAGCTTTCCCCTCAAGAAGTCTTTCGCTAAGACTGTTCTTGTGGAATTTGCAATGTGATATTTGGAAGCCCATGGAGGGCTATGGTGAAAAAGGAAATATCTTCTGTTAAAAACACGGAAAAAGCTTTCTGATTACAGCTTTCCCCTCAAGAAGCCTTTCTCTAATACTGTTCTTGAGGAAATTGCAAAGTGATATTTGAAAGCTCATAGACGTCTATGGTTAAAAATGAAACATCTTCTGTAAAAACTGGAAAGAAGCTTTCTAAGAAACTGCTTTGTGTTCTGTAAATTCATCTCACAGCGTTACAGCATTCCCCTCAAGAAGCCTTTCGCTAATACTGTTCTTGTGGAATTTGCAAAGTGATAATTGGAAGGCCATAGAGGTCTATGGTGAGAAAGGAAATATCTTCAGTTAAAAAATGAAAAGAAGCTTTCTGAGAAACTGCTTTGTGTTCTGTTAATTCATCTCACAGAGTTACAGCTTTCCCCTCAGGAAGCCTTTCACTAAGAATGTTCTTGTGGAATTTGCAAAGTGATATTTGGAAGCTCATAGAGGGCTATGGTGAAAAAGGAAATATCTTCCGTTAAAAACTGGAAAGAGGCTTTCTGACCAACTGCTTTGTGTTCTGATAATTCAACTCACAGAGTAACATCTTTCCCCTCAAGAAGCCTTTCGCTTAGACTGTTTTTGTGGAAATTGGAAAGTGATACTTAGAATCCCTCAGAGGGGTATGGTGAAAAAGGAAATATCCTAAGATAATACTGAAAAGAAGCTTTATGAAAAACTACATTGTGTTCTGTTAATTCATCTCACAGACTTACAGCTTTCCCCTCAAGAAGCCTTTCGCTAAGACTGTGCTCGTGGAATTTGCAAAGTGATATTTGGAAGCCCATAGAGGGCTACGGTTAAAAAGGAAACATCTTCCATTAAAAACTGGAAAGAAGGTTTCTGAGAATCTGTTTTGTGTTCCGTTAATTCATCTCACAGACTTACAGCTTTCCCCTCAAGAAGCCTTTCGCTAAGTCTGTTCTCATGGATTTTGCAAAGTGATATTTGGAAGCCCGTAGAGGGGTACGGTTAAAAAGGAAACATCTTCCGTTAAAAACTGGAAAGATGCTTTCTGAGAAACTGCTTTGTGTTCTGTTATTAATCTCACACAGTTACCACTTTCCCCTCAAGAACCCTTTCGCTGAGACTGTTCTTGTGGAATTTGCAAAGTGATATTTGGAGGCCCATAGGCGGTATGGTGAAAAAGGAAATAACTTCCGATAAAAACTGGAAAGAGGCTTTCTGAGAAACTGCTCTGTGTTCTGTTAATTCGTCTCACACAGTTACAGCTTTCCCCTTAAGAAGCCTTTCCATAAGACAGTTCTTTTGGAATCTGCAATGTGATATTTGGAAGCCCATGCAGGGCTATGGTGAAAAAGGACCTATCTTCAGTTAAAAACTGGAAAGAAACTTTCTGAGAAACTGCTTTGTGTTCTGTTAATTCATCTCACAGAATTACAGGTTTCACTTCAAGAAGCCTCTCCCTAAGACTGTTCTTGTGGAATTTTCACAGTGATATTTGAAAGCCCTTAGAGGGCTATGGTGAAAAAGGAAATATCCTATATAAAACCTGAAAAGAAGCTTTCTGAGAACCTGCTTTGTGTTCTGTTAATTCATCTCACAGAGTTGCAGCTTTCCCCTCAAGAAGTCGTTCATTAAGGATGTTCTTGTGGAATTTGCAAAGTGATATTTGGAAGACCATAGAGGGCTATGGTGAAAAAGGAAATATCCTACGATAAAAACCGAAAAGAAGCTTTCCGAGAAACGGCATGGTGTTCTCTTAATTCATCTCACCGAGTTGTAGCTTTCCCCTCAAGAAGCGATCACTAAGACTGTTCTTGTGGAATTTGCAAGGTGATATCTGGAAGCCGATAGAAGGCTATGGTGAGAAAGGAAATATCTTCCATTAAAAACTGGAAAGAGGCTTTCTGAGAAACTGCTTTGTGTTCTGATAATTCATCTCACAGAGTTACAGCTTTCCCCTCAAGAAGACTTTTGCTAAGACTGTTCTTGTGGAATTTGCAAAGTGATATTTGGAAGCCGATAGAAGTCTATGGTGCAAAAGGAAACATCCTAAGATAAAAACTGAAAAGAAGCTTTCTGGGAAACTGCTTTGTGTTCTGTAGATTCATTTCACAGAGTTACAGCTTTCTCCTCAAGAAGCCTTTTGCAAAGGCTATTCTTGTGGCATTTGCAAAGTGGTATTTGGAAGCCCATCAAGGGCTAGGGTGAAAAAGGAAATATCTTCAGTTAAAAACTGAAAAGGATCTTTTTGAGAAACTGCTTTGTGTTATGTTTATTCATCTCACAGAGTTACAGCTTTCCACTCAAGAAGCCTTTCGCTAAGACTGTTCTTGTGGAATTTGGAATGTGATATTTGGAAGCCCGTAGAGGGCTTTGGTGAAAAACGAAACCTCTTCCGTTAAAACCTGGAAAGAAGCTTTCTGAGAAACTGCTTTGTGTCCTGTTAATTCATTTCACAGAGATACAGCTTTCCCTTCAAAAAGCCTTTCGCTAAGAATGCTTTGTGGAATTTGTAAGGTGATATTTGGAGGCCAATAGAGGGCTATGGTGAAAAAGGAAATATCTTCAGTTACAAACTGAAAAAAAGATTTCTGAGAAAATGCTTTGTGTTCTGTTAATTCATCTCACAGAGTTACAGCTTACCCCTCAAGAAGCCTTTCGCTAAGTCTGTTCTTGTGTAATTTTAAAAGTGATATTTGGAAGCCCACAGGGGGCTTTGGTGAAAAAAAAATATCTTCCGTTAAAAACTGGAAAGAAGCTTTCTGCGAAACTGCTTTGTGTTCTATTAATTCATCTCAGAGAGTTGCAGCTTTCCCTACAAGAAGCCTTTCGCTAAGACTGTTCTTGTGCAATTTGGGAAGTGATATATAGAAGCCCATAGAGGGCTATGGTGAAAAAGGAAATATCTTAAGATAAAAACTGAAAAGAAGCTTTCTGAGAAACTACTTTGTGTTCTGTTAGTTCATCTAACATAGTTACAGCTTGCCCCTCAAGAAGCAGTTCACTAAGACTGTTCTTGTGAAATTTGCCTTGTGTTCTGTTAATTCATCTCTCAGAGTTACAGCTTTCCACTCAAGGAGCCCTTCACTAAGGCTGTTTTTCTGAAAATTGGAAAGTGATATTAGGAAGCCCATAGAGGGCTATTGTGGAAAAGGAAATATTTTCCGTTAAAAACTGGAAAGAAGCTTTAAGAGAAACTGACTTGTGTTCTGTTAATTCATCTCACAGAGTTAAAGCTTTCCCCCAAGAAGCCTTTCGCTAAGTCTGTTCTTGGGGAATTTAAAAAGTGATATTTGGAAGCCCATAGGGGGCTTTGGTGAAAAAAAAATATCTTCCGTTAAAAACTGGAAAGAAGCTTTCTGCGAAACTGCTTTGTGTTCTATTAATTCATCTCAGAGAGTTGCAGCTTTCCCTACAAGAAGCCTTTCGCTAAGACTGTTCTTGTGCAATTTGGGAAGTGATATATAGAAGCCCATAGAGGGCTATGGTGAAAAAGGAAATATCTTAAGATAAAAACTGAAAAGAAGCTTTCTGAGAAACTACTTTGTGTTCTGTTAGTTCATCTAACATAGTTACAGCTTGCCCCTCAAGAAGCAGTTCACTAAGACTGTTCTTGTGAAATTTGCCTTGTGTTCTGTTAATTCATCTCTCAGAGTTACAGCTTTCCACTCAAGGAGCCCTTCACTAAGGCTGTTTTTCTGAAAATTGGAAAGTGATATTAGGAAGCCCATAGAGGGCTATTGTGGAAAAGGAAATATTTTCCGTTAAAAACTGGAAAGAAGCTTTAAGAGAAACTGACTTGTGTTCTGTTAATTCATCTCACAGAGTTAAAGCTTTCCCCCAAGAAGCCTTTCGCTAAGTCTGTTCTTGCGGAATTTTCAAAGTGATATTGAGAAGCCCATAGAGGGCTAAGGAGAAAAAGGAAATATCTTCAGTTTAAAACTGGAAAGAAGCTTTTTGAGAAACTCCTTTGTGCTCTCTTAAATCATCTCACAGAGTTACAGCTTTCCACTCAAGAAGTCTTTCGCTAAGACTGTTCTTGTGGAATTTGCAAAGTGAAATTTGGAAGCCCATAGAGGGCTATGGTGAAAAACGAAATATCTTCCGTTAAAAACCGAAAAGAAGCTTTCTGAGAAACTGCTTTGTGTTCTGTTAGTTCCTCTCACAGAGTTAAAGTTTTCCCCTCAAGAAGCTGTTCACTTGGACTTTTCTTGTGAAATTTTAAAAGTGATATTTGGAAACCCATTGAAGGCTATGGTGAAAAAGGAAATATCTTCCTTTAATAACTGGAAAGAAACTTTCTGAGAAACTGCCGTATGTTCTGTTAATACATCTCACCGAGTTACAGCTTTCCTCTCAAGAAGCCTTTCTGTAAGGCTCGTCTTGTGGAATTTGCAAAGTGATATTTGGAAGCCCATAGAGGAATATGGTGAAAAAGGAAATATCTTCCATTAAAAACTGGAAGGAAGATTTCTGAAAAACTGCTTTGTGTTTTGTTAATTCATCTCACAGAGTTACAGCTTTCCCCGCAAGAAGCCTTTGGCTAAGAGTGTTCTTGTGGAATTTGCAAGGTGATATTTGGTAGCCCAAAGAGGGCTTTGGTGAAAAAGGAAATATCTTCCGTTAAAAACTGGAAAGCAGCTTTTTGAGAAACTGCTTTGTGTCCCCTTAATTCATCTCACAGAGTTAAGGCTTTCCCCTCAGGAAGCCTTTCGCTAAGACTGTTCTTGTGGAATTTGCAAAGTGACATTTGGACGTCCAAAGAGGGCTATAGTGAAAAAGGAAATATCTTCAGTTAAAAACTGGAAAGAAGCTTTCTGAGAAATTGCTTTGTGTTCTGTTAATTCATTTCACAGAGTTACAGCTTTCCCCTCAAGAAGCATTTCGCTAACACTGTTCTTGTGTAATTTGCAAAGTGATATTTGGAATCCCAAAGACGGCTTTGGTAAAAAAGGAAATATCTTCCGTTAAAAACTGGAAAGAAGCTTTCTGAGAAAATACTTTGTGTTCTGTTAATTCATCGCACAGAGTTACAGCGTTCCCCTCAAGAAGCCTTTCGCTAAGACTGTTCTTGTGGTATTTAGACCGTGATATTAGAATCCCATAGAGGGCTATGTTGAAAAAGGAAATATTCTCCGTTAAAAACTGGAAAGAAGCTTTCTGCGAAACTGCTTTGTGTTCTTTTAATTCATCTCACAGAGTTACAGCTTTCCCTGCAAGAAGCCTTTCGCTAAGACTGTTCTTGTTCAATTTGGGAATTGATATTTAGAAGCCCATAGAGGGCTATGGTTCAATAGGAAGTATCCTAAGATAAAAACTGAAAAGAAGCTTTCTGACATACTGCTTTGTGTTCTAATAATTCATATCACAGAGTTACAGCTTCCCCCTCAAGATGCCTTTCTCTAAGACTGTTCTTGTGGAATTTGCAAAGTGATATTTGGAAACGCATAGAGGGCTATCATGGAAAAAGAAATATCTTCCCTTAAAAACTGAAAAGAGGCATACTGAGAAACTGATTTGTGTTCGGATAATTCATTTCACAGAGTTACAGCTTTCCCCTCAAGAAGCCTTTCGCTAAGACTGTTCTTGTGGAATTTGCAAAGTGATATTTGGAAACCCCTGGAAGGTTATGGTGAAAATGAAATATCTTCCTTTAAAAACTGGAAAGAAGCTTTCTGAGAAACTGCTTTGTGTTCTGTTAGTTCATCTCACAGAGTTACAGCTTTCCCCTTCAGAAGCCTTTCGATATGACTGGTCTTTTGGTATTTGCAAAGCGATATTTGCAAGCCCTTAGAGGGTTGTGGTGAAAAAGGAAATATCCTAAGATAAAAACTGGAAAGAAGTTTTCTGAGAAACTGCTTTGTGTTCTGTTAATTCATTTCACAGAGTTACAGCATTCCCCTCGAGAAGCCTTTCGCTAAGACAGTTCTTGTGGAACTTGGAAAGTGATATTTGGAAGCCCCTTGAGGGCTATGGTGAAAATGAAATATCTTCCGTTAAAAACTGCAAAGAAGCTTTCTGAGAAACTTGTTTGTTTTCTGTTAATTCATCTAACAGAGTTACAGCTTTCCCCTCCAGAAGACTTTCGCTAAGACGGTTTTTGTGGAATTTGCAAAGTGGTATTTGGAAGCCCATTGAGGGTTATGGTGAAAACGGAAAAACCTTCCGTTTAAAACTGTAAAGAAGCTTTTTGAGAAACTGCTTTGTCTTCTGTCAATTCATCTCACAGAGTTACAGCATTCCCCTCAAGAAGCCTTTCGCTAAGACTTTTCTTGTGCACTTTGCAAAGAGATATTTGGAAGACCCTAGAGTTCTATGGTGAAAAAGGAAATATCTTCATTTAAAAAATGGAAAGAAGCTTTCTGAGAAACTGCTTTCTGTTTTGTTAATTCATCTCAGAGAGTTACAGTTTTCCCTTCAAGAACTTTTTCGCTAAGACTGTTCTTGTGGAATTTGCAAAGTGTATTTGGAAGCCCATAGAGGGCTATGGTGAAAAGAAAATATCTTCCGTTAAAAACTGGAAATAAGCTTTCTGAGAAAATGCATTGTGTTCTGTTAATTCATCTCACAGAGTTACAGCTTTCCCCTCAACAAACCTTCCTCTAAGACTGTTCTCTCGGAATTTGCAAGGAGTTATTTGAAAGCCCATTGACGGCCATGGTGAAAAAGGAAATATCCCAAGAAAAAAACTGAAAAGAAACTTTCTGAGAAACTGCTTTGTCTTCTGCTAATTCATCTCAAAGAGTTACAGCTTTCCCCATAAGAAACGTTTCTCTAAGACTGTTCTTGTGGAATTTGCAAAGTGATATTTGGAAGCCTATAGAGGGCTATGGAGGAAAAGAAAATATCCTAAGTTAAAAACTGAATAGAAGCTTTCTGATAAACTGCTTTTTATGCTGTTAATTCTTCTCACAGAGTTACAGCTTTCCCCTCAAGAAGCCTTTCGCTAAGACTGCTCTTGTGGAATTTGCAAAGTGTAATTTGGAAGCACCTCGAGGGCTATGGTGAAAAATGAAATATCTTCAGTTAAAAACTGGAAAGAAGCTTTCTGAGAAACTGCTTTGTGTTGTGTTAATTCATCTCACAGACTTACATCCTCCCCTGAAGATGCCTTTCACGAAGATTGTTCTTGTGGAATTTGGAAAGTGATATTTGGAAGCCCATAGAGGTCTATTGTGAAAAAGGAAATATCTTTACTTAAATACTGCAAAGTAGATTTCTGAGAAACTGTTTTGTGTTCTGTTAATTCATCTCAAAGAGTTACACCTTTCACCTGAAGAAGCCTTTCCCTAAGACTGTTCTTGTGGAATTTGTAAAGTGATGATTGGAAGCCCATAGAGGGCTATGGTGAAAATGAGAATATCTTTAGTTGAAAACTGCAAAGAAGATTTCTGAGAAGCTACTTTGTGTTCTGTTAATTCATCTCACAGAGTAACAGCTTTCCCCTCATGAAGCCATTAACTAAGACTGTTCTTGTGGAATTTGCAAGGTGATATATGGAAGCCCATACAGGTCTATGTTGAAAAAGGAAATATCTTCGGTTAAAAACTGGAAAGAGGCTTTCTAAGAAACTGTTTTGGGATCTGTTAATTCATTTCACAGAGTAACAGCTTTCCAATGAAGAAGCCTTTCGCTAAGAATGTTCTTGTGGAATTTGCAAAGTGATATTTGGAAGCCCATAGAGGACAATGGTGAAAAAGGAAATATTCTAAGATAAAAAGTGAAAAGAAGCTTTCTGAGACACTGCTTTTTGTTTTGTTAATTCATTTCACAGAGTTACAGCTTTCCCCTCAAGTAGCCTTTTGCTAAGGCTGTTCTTGTGGCATTCGCAAAGTGGTATTTGGAAGCCCATTGAGGGCTAGCGTGAAAAAGGAAATATCTTCAGTTAAAAACTGGAAAGAAGCTTTCTGAGAAACTGCTTTGAGTTCTGTTAATTCATCTCACACAGTTATAGCTTTCCCCTCAGGAAGACTTTTGCTAAGACTGTTCTTGAGGAATATGCAAAGTGATATTTGGAAGCCCATAGAGGGCTAAGGTAAAAAGGGAAATATCATCAGTTAACAACTGGAAAGAAGCTGTCTGTGAAACTGCTTTCGGTTCTGTTAATTCATCTCACAGAATTACAGCTTTCCCCTAAAGTAGCCTTTTGCTAAGACTGTTCTTGTGGAATTTGCAAAGTGATATTTGGAATCCCATACAGGTCTATGGTGAAAAAGGAAATATCCTAAATAAAAACTGAAAAGAAGCTCTCTTAGGGCTACAACTTTACCTTCAGGAAGCCTTTCGCTAAGACTGTTCATGTAGAATATAAAGTGATATTTAGAAGCCCATAGAGGGCTATGGTGAAAAAGGGAATATCCTATTTAAAACCTGAAAAGAAGCTTTCTGAGAACCTGCTTTGTGTTCTGTTAATTCATCTCACAGAGTTGCAGCTTTCCCCTTAAGAAGCCGTTCATTAAGGCTGTTCTTGTGGAATTTGAAAAGTGATATTTGGAAGACCATAGAGGGCTATGGTGAAAAAGGAAATATTCGACGATAAAAACCGAAAAGAAGCTTTCCGAGAAATGGCATTGTGTTCTCTTAATTCATCTCACGGAGTTGTAGCTTTCCCCTCAAGAAGCCGATCACTAAGACTATTCTTGTGGAATTTGCAAGGTGATATCTGGAAGCCCATAGAAGGTTATGGTGAGAAAGGAAATATCTTCCTTTAAAAACTGGAAAGAGGCATTCTGAGAAACTGCTTTGTGTTCTGTTAATTCATCTCACAGAGTTACAGCTTTCCCCTCAAGAAGACTTTCGCTAAGACAGTTCTTGTGGAATTAGCAAACTGATATTTTGAAGCCGATAGAGGTCTATGGTGCAAAAGGAAATATCCTAAGATAAGAACTGAAAAGAAGCTTTCTGGGAAACTGCTTTGTTTTCTGTTGATTCATTTCACAGAGTTACAGCTTTCTCCTCAAGAAGCCTTTTGCAAAGGCTGTTCTTGTGGCATTTGCAAAGTGGTATTTGGAAGCCCATCAAGGGTTAGGGTGAAAAAGGAAATATCTTCAGTTAAAAACTGAAAAGAATCTTTCTGAGAAACTGCTATGTGTTCTGTTTATTCATCTCACAGAGTTACAGCTTTCCCCTCAAGAAGTCTTTCCCTAAGACTCTTCTTGTGGAATTTGGAAAGTGATATTTGGAAGCCCGTAGAGGGCTTTGGTGAAAAACAAAACATCTTCCTTTAAAACCTGGAAAGAAGCTTTCTGAGAAACTGCTTTGTGTCCTGTTAATTCATTTCACAGAGTTACAGCTTTCCCGTCAAGAAGTCTTTCACTAAGAATGCTTTCTGGAATTTGTAAGGTGATATTTGGAAGCCAATAGAGAGCTATGGTGAAAAAGGAAATATCTTCAGTTGAAAACTGGAAAGACGATTTCTGAGAAAATGCTTTTTGTTCTGTTAATTCATCTCACAGTGTTACAGCTTTCCCCTCAGGAAGCCTTTCGCTAAGTCTGTTCCTGTGGAATTTACAAAGTGATATTTGGAAGCCCATAGAGGGCTATTTGAAAAAGGAAATATCTTCAGTGAAAAACGGGAAAGAAACTTTCTGAGAGACTGCTTTGTGTTCTGTTTATTCATCACACTGTGTTAGACCATTCCACTCAAGAAGCCTTTGGAAAAGACTGTTCTTTTGGAATTTGCAAAGTGATATTTGGAAGCCCATGATGTGCCATGGTGAAAAAGAAATTATCTTCAGTTGAAAACTGGAAAGAAGCTTTGTGAGAGACTGCTTTGTGTTGTGTTAATTTATCTCCCAAAGTTACAGCATTCCCCTCAAGAAGCCTTTCGCTAAGACTGTTCTTGTCTAATTTGCAAAGTGTTATTTGGAAGCCCATAGAGGTCTATGGTGAAAAAGGAAATGTCTTAAGACAAAAACTGAAAAGAAGCTTTCAGAGAAACTGCTTTGCGTTCGGTTAATTCATCTCACAGAGTTACAACTTTCCCCTCAAGAAGCCGTTCACTGAGACTGTTCTTGTGGGATTTGCAAAGTGATATTGGAAGCCCGTAGAGGGCTTTTACAAAAAAGGAAATATCCTAAGAAAAAAACTGAAAAGAAGCTTTCTGAGAAACTGCTTTGTGTTCTCTTAGTTCATCTCAAAGATTTACAGCTTTCCCCTTAAGAAGCCGTTCACTAAGACTGTTCTTGTGAAATTTGCCTTGTGTTCTGTTAATTCATCTCTCAGAGTTACAGCTTTCCACTCAAGGAGCCGTTCACTAAGACTGTTCTTGTGAAAATTGGAAAGTGATATTAGGAAGCCCATAGAGGGCTATTGTGGTAAAGGAAATAGTTTCCATTAAAAACTGGAAAGAACTTTATGAGAAAATGACTTGTGTTCTGTTAATTCATCTCACAGAGTTACAGCTTTCCCCTGAAGAATCCTTTCGCTAAGGCTCTTCTTGGGGGATTTGCAAAGTGATATTTGGAAGCCCATAGAGGGCTACGGTGAAAAAGGAAATATCTTCAGTGAAAAACGGGAAAGAAACTTTCTGAGAGACTGCTTTGTGTTCTGTTTATTCATCATACTGTGTTAGACCTTTCCACTCAAGAAGCCTTTGGCAAAGACTGTTCTTTTGGAATTTGCAAAGTGATATTTGGAAGCCCATAAAGTGCCATGGTGAAAAAGAAATTATCTTCAGTTGAAAACTGGAAAGAAGCTTTCTGAGAGACTGCTTTGTGTTGTGTTAATTCATCTCCCAAAGTTACAGCATTCCCCTCAAGAAGCCTTTCGCTAAGACTGTTCTTGTCTAATTTGCAAAGTGTTATTTGGAAGCCCATAGAGGGCTATGGTGAAAAAGGAAATGTCTTAAGATAAAAACTGAAAAGAAGCTTTCAGAGAAACTGCTTTGTGTTCGGTCAATTCATCTCACAGAGTTACAGCTTTCCCCTCAAGAAGCCGTTCACTGAGACTGTTCTTGTGGAATTTGCAAAGTGATATTGGAAGCCCGTAGAGGGCGTTGACGAAAAAGGAAATATCCTAACAAAAAAACTGAAAAGAAGCTTTCTGAGAAACTGCATTGTGTTCTCTTAGTTCATCTCACAGAGTTACAGCTTTCCCCTCAAGAAGCCGTTCCCTAAGACGGTTCTTTTGAAATTTGCAAAGTGATATTTGGAAGCCCATAGAGGGCTGTTGTGAAAAAGGAAATATCTTCCGTTAAAAACTGGAAAGAAACTTCCTGAGATACTGCCGTGTGTTCTGTGAATATATCTCACCAAATTGCAGCTTTCCCCTCAAGAAGCGCTTCACTGAGACTGTTCTTGTGGAATTTGCAAAGCCATATTTGGAAGCCTATAGAGAGCAATGGTGAAAAAGGAAATATCTTCCGTTAAAAACTGGAAAGAAGCTTTCTGAGAAACTGCCTTGTGTTCTTTTAATTCACGTCAGAGAGTTACAGCTTTCCCCTCAAGAAGACTCTCATTAAGACTGTTCTTGTGGAACGTGCAAAGTGATATTTGAAAGCCCATAGATGGCTCTGGTGAAAAAGGAAATATCCTAAGATAAAAACTGAAAAGAAGCTTTCTGAGAAACTGCTTTGTGTTCTGGTAATTGATCTCACAGAGTTACAGATTTCCCCTCAAGAAGCCTTTCGCTAAGGCTGTTCTTGTGGAATTTGCAAAGTGATTTTTTAAGCCTATAGAGGGCTACGGTGAAAAAGGAAATATCTTCCGTTAAAAACTGGAAAGAAGCTTGTTGAGAAACAGCTTTGTATTCTGTTACTTCATCTCACTGAGTTACAGCTTTCCCTTCAAGAAGCCTTTCGCTAAGACTGCTCTTGTAGAATTTGCAAAGTGATATTTGGAAGCCCATAGAGGGTTATGGTGAAAAAGGAAATATTTTCCGTTAAACACTGGAAAGAATCTTACTGAAAAACTGCTTTGTGGTCTGTTAATTCATCTCACAGAGTTACAGCTTTCTCCTCAAGAAACCATTCGTTAAGACTGTTCTTGTGGTATTTGAAAGGTGATATTTGGAATCCATAGAGGGCTCTGTGGAAAAAAGAACTATCTTCCATTAACAACTGTAAAGAAGCTTTCTGAGAAACTGCTTTGTGTTCTGTTAATTCATGTCACAGAGTTCCAACTTTCGCCTCAAGAAGCCTTTCGTTAAGGCTGTTCTTGTGGAATTTGCTAAGTGATATTTGGAAGCTCCTAAGGGCTACGGTGAAAATGGCAATATTCTAAGCTAAAAACCGAAAAGAATCTGTCTGAGAAACTGCTTTGTGTTCTGTTAGTTCATCTCACAGAGTTAAAGCTTTCCCCTCAAGAGGCCGTTGACTAAGTCTGTTCTTGTGAAATTTGCAATGTTATATTTGGGAGACCATAGAGTGCTATGGTGAAAAAGGAAATATCTCCCGTTAAAAACTGGAAAGAAGCTTTTTGAGAAACTGCTTTGTGTTCTGTTAATTCATCTCACAGAGTTACAACTTTTCCCTCAAGAAGCCTTTCACTGAGACGCTTCTTGTGGAATTTGCAAGGTGATATTTGATAGCCCATAGAGGGCTATGGTGAAAATGGAAATATCCTAAGAAAAAAACCGAAAAGAAGCTTTCTCAGAAACTGCTTTGTTTTCTGTTAGTTCATCTCACAGAGTTAGAGATTTACCCTCAAGCATCCGTTCACTAAGACTGTTCTAGTGAAACTTGCAAAGTGATATTTGGAAGCCCATAGAGGGTTATGGTGAAAAAGGAAATATCTTCAGTTGAAAACTGGAAAGAAGCTTTCTAAGAAACTGCCTTGTGTTCTGTTAATTAATCTCACAGAGCTACAGCTTTCTCCTCAAGAACTCTTCCTCTAAGACTGTTCTTGTGGAATTTGCAAAGTGATATTTGGAATCCCATAGAGAGCTATGGTGAAAAAGGAAATATCCTAAGATAAAAAGTGAAATGAACCTTTCTGAGAAACTTCTTTGTGTTCTGTTAATTCACCTCACAGAGTTACCGCTTTCCCCTCAAGAAGCCTTTCGCTAAGACTGTTCTTGTGGAATATGCAAAGTGATATTTCGAAACCCTTAGATGGCAATGGTGAAAATGGAAGTCTCCTAAGGCAAAAACAGTAAAGAAGCTTTCTGAGAAACTGCTTTGTATACTGTTAGTTAACTCACAAATTTACACTTCCCCCTCAAGTACCTTTCGCTAGGGCTGTTCTTGTGGAATTTGCAAAGTGATTTTTTAAGCCTATAGAGGGCTACGGTGAAAAAGGAAATATGTTCAGTTAAAAACTGGAAAGAAGCTTTCTGCGAAACTGCTTTGTATTCTGTTACTTCATCTCACAGAGTTACAGCTTTCCCCTCAAGAAGCCTTTCGCTAGGACTGTTCTTGTGGAATTTGCAAAGTGATATTTGGAAGCCCGTAGAGGGATAAGTTAAAAAAGGAAATATTTTCCGTTAAACACTGGATGGAATCTTTCTGGAAAACTACTTTGTGGTCTGTTAATTCATCTCACAGAGTTACAGCTTTCTCCTCAAGAAACCATTCGCTAAGACTGTTCTTGTGGAATTTGCAAGGTGAAATTTGGAAGTCCTTAGAGGGCTATGGTGAAAAAGGAAAAATCTTCCGTTAACAACTCTAAAGAAGCTTTCTGAGAAACTGCTTTGTGTTCTGTTAATTCATCTCAGAGTTACAGCGTTCCCCTCAAGACGTCTTTCGCTAAGGCTGTTCTTGTGGAATTTGCTAAGTGATATTTGGAAGCTCGTAAGGGGTATGGTGAACATGGAAATATCTTCAGTTAACTGTTTGAAAGAAGCTTTCTGAGAAACTGCTTTGTGTTCTGTTAATTCATCTAACAGAGTTACAGCTTTCCCCTCAAGAAGCCTTCCACTAAGTCTATTCTTGTGGAATTTGCAAAGTGATATTTCGAAGCCCATAGAGTGCTGCGATGCAAATGGCAATATCCTAAGATAGAAACCGAAAAGAAGCTGTCTGAGAAAATGCTTTGTGTTCTCTTAGTTCATCTCACAGAGTTACAACTTTCCCCTCAAGAGGCCGTTGACTAAGACTGTTCTTGTGTGATTTGCAAAGTGATATTTGGAAGTCCATAGAGGGCTGTGGTGAAAAAGGAAATATCTTCTCTTACAAACTGGAAAGAAGCTTTATGAGAAACTTCTTTGTGTTCTGTTAATTCATCTCACAGAGTTACAACTTTTCCCTCAAGAAGCCTTTCGCTAAGACTGTTCTTGTGGAATTCGAAAAGTGATATTTGGAAGCCCATAGAGGTCTATAGTGAAAATGGAATTATCCTAAGATAAAAACCGTAAAGAAGCTTTCTGAGAAACTGCTTTGTGTTCTGTTATTTCATCTCACAGACTTACAGCTTTCCCCTCAAGAAGCCGTTCACTAAGACTGTTCTTGTGAAATTTCCAAAGTGATATTTGGAAGCCCTTAGAGGGCTATTGTGAAAAAGGAAATATCTTCCATTAAAAACTGGAAATAAGCTTCCTGAGAAACAGCCGTGTGTTATGTGAATACATCTCACCAAGTTACAGCTTTCCTTTCAAGAAGCCCTTCGCTGAGACTGTTCTTGTGGAATTTGCAAAGTGATATTTGGAAGCCCATACAGGGCTATGGTGAAAAAGGAAATATCTGCAGTTAAAAACTGGAAAGAAGGTTTCTGAGAGACTGCTTTGTGTTCTGCTAATTCATCTCACAGAGTTACAGCTTTCCCCTTAAGAGGCCTTTCGCTAAGTCTGTTCTTGTGTAATGTGCAAAATGATAATTGGAAGCCCATAGAGGGTTATGGTGAAAAAGGAAACTTCTTCCGTTAAAAACTGGAAAGAATCTTTCGGAGGAACTGTTTTGTGTTCTGTTAATTCATCTTACAGAGTTACAGCTTACTCCTCAAGAAGCCTTTCGCTAAGACTGTTCTTGTGGAATTTCCAAAGTGATACTTGGAAGCCCATAGAGGGCTATGGAGAAAAAGGAAATATCTTCCAATAAAACAGGTAAGAAGAATTCTGAGAAACTACTTTATGTTTTGTTAATTCAGTTACAGACTTACAGCTTTCCCTTCAAGAAGCCTTTCGCTAAGACTGTTCTCGTGGAATTTGCAAAGTGATATGTGGCAGTCCATAGAGAGCTATGGTGAAAAAGGAAATATCCTAAGATAAAAACTGAAATGAAGCTTTCTGAGAAACTGCTGTGTGTTCTGTTAATTCATCTCAGAGAGTTACAGCTTTCTCCTCAAGAAGCCTTTCGCTAAGACTGTTCTTGAGGAATATGCAAAGTGCTATTTTGAAACCCTTAGACGGCTATGCTGTAAATGGAAGTATCCTAAGAAAAAAACCGTAAAGAAGCTTTCTGAGAAACGGTTTTGTATTCTGTTAGTTAACTCACAAATTTACAGCTTTCCCCTCCATAAACCGTTCACTAAGACTGTTCTTGTGGAGTTTGCAAAGTGATATTTGGAAGCCCATAGAGGGCTATCGTGAAAAAGGAAATATCTTCAGTTAAAAACTGGAAAAAAGCTTTCTGAGAAACTGCCGTGTGTTCTGTTAATACATCTCACCAAGTTACAGCTTTCCCCTCAAGAAGCCTTTTGCTAAGACTGTTGTTGTGGTGTTTGCAAAGTGATATTTGGAATCAAAAGAAGGCTATGGTTAAAAAGGAAAAATCTTCAGTTAAAAACTGGAAAGGAGCTTACTGAGAAACTGCTTTGTGTTCTGTTAATTCATCTCACAGGGTTACAGCTTTCCCCTGAAGAAGCCTTTCGCTAAGAGTGTTCTTGTAGAATTTGCAATGTAATATTTGGAAGCCCATAGAGGGCTATGGTTAAATAGGAAGTATCTTCAGTTAAAAACTGGAAAGAAGATTTCTGAGAAACTGCTTTGTGTTCTGTTAATTCATCTCACAGAGTTACAGCTTTCCCCTCAAGAAGCCTTTCAGTAAGTCTGTTCTTGTGGAATTTACAAAGTGGTATTTGGAAGCCCTCAGAAGGCTATGGTGAAAAAATGAATATCCTAAGATAAAAATTGAAAGGAAGCTTTTTGACATACTGCTTTGTGTTCTGTTAATTCATCTCAGAGATTTACAGCTTTCCCCTCAAGAAACCTTTCGCTAAGGCTGTTTTTGTGGAATTTGCAAAGTGATATTTGGAAGCCCATAGAGGCCTATGCCGAAAAAGGAAATATACTAAGATAAAAACCGAAAAGAAGCTGTCTGAGAAACTGCATTTATTCTCTTAATTCATCTCACAGAGTTACAGCTTTCCCCTCAAGAAGTCGTTCACTAAGACTGTTCTCGTGAAATTTGCTAAGTGATATTTGGAAGCCCATAGAGGGCTATGGTGGAAAAGGAAATATCTTCCGTTAAAAACCAGAGGCACATAAAGCCACAAAGATGGGGCAAAAGCAGGGCAGAAAAGCTGGAATTTCAAAAAATAAGAGCGCATCTCCTCTGGCAAAGGAGCGCAGCTCATCGCCATCAACGTATCAAAGCTGGATGGAAAATGACTTTGACGAGATGATAGAAGAAGGCTTCAGTCCATCGAACTTCTCAGAGCTAAAGGAGGAATCACGTACCCAGCGCAAAGAAACTAAAAGTCTTGAAAAAAAAGTGGAAGAATTGATGGCTAGAATAATTAATGCAGAGAAGGTCATAAACGAAATGAAAGAGATGAAAACCATGACACGAGATATACGTGACAAATGCACAAGCTTCAGTAACCGACTCGATCAACTGGAAGAGTATCAGCGATTAAGGATCAAATGAACGAAATGAAGCGAGAAGAGAAACCAAAAGAAAAAAGAAGAAAAAGAAATGAACAAAGCCTGCAAGAAGTATGGGATTATGTAAAAAGACCAAATCTACGTCTGATTGGGGTGCCTGAAAGTGAGGGGGAAAATGGAACCAAGTTGGAAAACACTCTTCAGGATATCATCCAGGAGAACTTCCCCAACCTAGTAGGGCAGGCCAACATTCAAATCCAGAAAATACAGAGAACACCACAAAGATACTCCTCGAGAAGAGCAACTCCAAGACACACAATTGCCAGATTCACCAAAGTTGAAATGAAGAAAAAAATCTTAAGGGCAGCCAGAGATAAAGGTCGGGTTACCCACAAAGGGAAGCCCATCAGACTAACAGCAGATCTCTTGGCAGAAACTCTACAAGGCAGAAGAGAGTGGGGGCCAATATTCAACATTCTTAAAGAAAAGAATTTTAAACCCAGAATTTCATATCCAGCCAAACTAAGTTTCATAAGTGAAGGAGAAATAAAATCCTTTACAGATAAGCAAATGCTTAGAGATTTTGTCACCACTAGGCCTGCCTTACAAGAGACCCTGAAGGAAGCACTAAACATGGAAAGGAACAACCGGTACCAGCCATTGCAAAAACATGCCAAAATGTAAAGACCATCAAGGCTAGGAAGAAACTGCATCAACTAACGAGCAAAATAACCAGTTAATATCATAATGGTAGAATCAAGTTCACACATAACAATCTTAACCTTAAATGTAAATGGACTAAATGCTCCAATTAAAAGACACAGACTGGCAAACTGGATAAAGAGTCAAGACCCATCAGTCTGCTGTATTCAGGAGACCCATCTCACACGCAGAGACATACATAGGCTCAAAATAAAGGGATGGAGGAAGATTTACCAAGCAAATGGAGAACAAAAAAAAGCGGGGGTTGCAATACTAGTCTCTGATAAAACAGACTTTAAACCATCAAAAATCAAAAGAGACAAAGAAGGCCATTACATAATGGTAAAGGGATCAATTCAACAGGAAGAGCTAACTATCCTAAATATATATGCACCCAATACAGGAGCACCCAGATTCATAAAGCAAGTCCTTAGAGCTTTAAAAAGAGACTTAGACTCCCATACAATAATAATGGGAGACTTCAACACTCCACTGTCAACATTAGACAGATCAACGAGACAGAAAATTACCAAGGATATCCAGGAATTGAACTCATCTCTGCAGCAAGCAGAACTAATAGACATCTATAAAACTCTCCACCCCAAATCAACAGAATATACATTCTTCTCAGCACCACATCGCACTTATTCCAAAATTGACCACATAGTTGGAGGTAAAGCACTCCTCAGTAAATGTACAAGAACAGAAATTGTAACAAACTGTCTCTCAGACCACACTGCAATCAAACTAGAACTCAGGACTAAGAAACTCAATCAAAACCGCTCAACTACATGGAAACTGAACAACCTGCTCCTGAATGACTACTGGGTACATGACAAAATGAAGGCAGAAATAAAGATGTTCTTTGAAACCAATGAGAACAAAGATACAACATACCAGAATCTCTGGGACACATTTAAAGCAGTGTGTAGAGGGAAATTTATAGCACTAAATGCCCACAAGAGAAAGCAGGAAACATCTAAAATTGACACTCTAACATCGCAATTAAAAGAACTAGAGAAGCAAGAGCAAACTCATTCAAAAGCTAGCAGAAGGCAAGAAATAACTAAGATCAGAGCAGAACTGAAGGAGATAGAGACACAAAAATCCCTCCAAAAAATCAATGAATCCAGGAGTTGGTTTTTTGAAAAGATCAACAAAATTGACAGACCGATAGCAAGACTAATAAAGAAGAAAAGGGAGAAGAATCAAATAGACGCAATAAAAAGTGATAAAGGGGATATCACCACCGACCCCACAGAAATACAAACTACCATCAGAGAATACTATAAACACCTCTACGCAAATAAACTAGAAAATCTAGAAGAAATGGATAATTTCCTGGACACTTACACTCTTCCAAGACTAAACCAGGAAGAAGTTGAATCCCTGAATAAATCAATAGCAGGCTCTGAAATTGAGGCAATAATTAATAGCCTACCAACGAAAAAAGGTCCAGGATCAGATGGATTCACAGCTGAATTCTACCAGAGGTACAAGGAGGAGCTGGTACCATTCCTTCTGAAACAATTCCAATCAATAGAAAAACAGGGAATCCTCCCTAACTCATCTTATGAGGCCAACATCATCCTGATACCAAAGCCTGGCAGAGACACAACAAAAAAAGAGAATTTTAGACCAATATCCCTGATGAACATCGATGCAAAAATCCTCAATAAAATACTGGCAAACCGTATGCAACAGCACATCAAAAAGCTTATCCACCATGATCAAGTGGGCTTCATCCCTGGGATGCAAGGCTGGTTCAACATTCGCAAATCAATAAACATAATCCAGCATATAAACAGAACCAAAGACAAGAACCACATGATTATCTCAATCGATGCAGAAAAGGCTTTTGACAAAATTCAACAGCCCTTCATGTTAATTCATCTCACAGAATTACTGCTTTCCCATTAAGAAGCCTTTTGCTAAGTCTGTTCTTGTGGATTTGCAAAGTGATATTTAGAAACCCATTGAGGTCTATGGTGAAAAAGGAAATATCTTTCGTTAAAAACTGGAAAGAAGCTTTCTGAGAAACTACTTTGTGTTCTGTTAATTCATCTCACAGAATTACAGCTTTCCCCTCAAGAAGCCTCTCGCTAAGACTGTTCTTGTGGAATTTTCTAAGTGATATTTGGAAGTTAATAGAGGGCTACGGTGAAAAAGGAAATATCTTCCGTTAATAACTGGAAAGAAACTTTCTGAGAAATTGCTTTGTGTTCTGTTAATTCATCTCACAGAGTTACTGCGTTCCTCTCAAGAAGCCTTTCGCTAAGACTCTTCTTGCGGAATTTGTAAAGTGATATTTGGAATCCCATAGAGGGTTATGGTGAAAAAGGAAAATCTTCCCTTAAAAACTGGAAAGAAGCTTTCTGAGAATCTGCTTTGTGTTCTGTTAATTCATCTCACAGTTACTGCTTTCCCCTCAAGAAGCCTTTCGCTTAGACTGTTCTTGTGGAATTTTCATAGTGATATTTTCAAGCCCATAGAGGGCTAAGGTGAAAAAGGAAATATCCTAAGATAAAAACTGAAAAGAAGCATTCTGAGAAACTACTTTGTGTTCTGTTAATTCATCTCACAGAGTTACAGCTTTCCCCTGAAGAAGGCTTTCGTGAAGATTCTTCTTGTGGAATTTGCAAAGTGATATCTGGATGCCCACAGAGGGGTATGGTGAAAAAGGAAATATCTTCCGTTAAAAACTGGAAGGAAGCTTTCTGAGAAAGTGCTCTGTGTTCTGTTAATTCATCTCACAGGGTTACTGCTTTCCCAGCAAGAAGCCATTTTCTAAGATTGTTCTTGTGGATTTTGCAAAGTGATATTGGAAGCCCATAGAGCGCTATGGTGAAAAAGGAAATATCTTCAGTTAAAAACTGGAAAGAAGCTTTCTGAGAAACTACTTTGTGTTCTGTTAATTCATCTCACAGAGTTACAGCTTTCCCCTCAAGAAGCCTTTCGCTAAGAGTGTTCTTGTGGAATTTGCAATGGTATATTTGGAAGACCTTAGAAGGCTATGGTGAAAAAGGAAATATACTAAGATAAAAACTGAAAAGAAGCTTTCTGATAAACTGCTTTGTGTTGTGTTAAATCATCTCAGAGAGGTACAATTTTCCCCTCAAGAAGTCTTTCTCTAAGACTGATCTTGTGAAAATTGCAAAGTGATGTTTGGAAGCTCATAGGGGCTATGGTGAAAAAGTAAATATACTAAGATAAAAACCGAAAAGAAACTTTCTGTGAAACTGCTTAGTGTTCTGTTAGTTCTTCTCACAGAGTTACAAAATTCCCCTCAGGAAGCCGTTCACTAAGACTGTTCTTTTGAAATTTGGAAAGTCATATTTGGAAGCCCATAGAGGGCTAAGGTGAAAAAGAAAATATCTTTCATTAAATACTGTAAAGAATCTTTCTGAGAAACTGCCTTGTGTTCTGTTAATTCATGTCACAGAGTTACAGCTTTCCACTCAAGAAGCCTTTCCCTAACACTGTTCTTGTGGAATTTTCAAAGAGATATTTGGAAGCCCCTAGAGAGCTATGGTGAAAAAGGAAATATCTTCCTTAAAAAGCTGGAAAGAAGCTTTCTGAGAGACAGCTTTGTGTTCCATTAAATCATCTCACAGAGTTACAGCTTTCCTCTCAAGAAGCCTTTCGCTAAGACTGTTCTTGTGGAATTTGCAAAGTGATATTTGGAAGCCCTTAAAGGGCCATGGTGAAAAAGGAAATATCTTCAGTTAAAAAGTGGAAAGGAGCTTTCTGAGAGACTGCTTTGTATTCTCTTAATTCATCTCACACAATTACAGCTTTCCTCTCAAGAAGCCTTTCGCTAAGACTGCTCTTGTGGAATTTGCAGAGTGATATTTGGAAGCCCATAGAGGACTATGGTGAAAAAGGAAATATCTTCCGTTAAAAACTGGAAAGAAGCTTTCTGAGAAACTGCTTTGTGTTCTGTTAATTCATCTCCCAGAATTACATCTTTCCCCTCAAGAAGCCTTTCGCTAAGTCTGTTCTTGTGGAATTTGCAAAGTGATTTTTCAAAAACCGTAGAGGACTATGGTGAAAATGGAAATATCCTAAGATAAAAACCGAAAAGAAGCTTTCTGAGAAACGGCTTTGTGTTCTGTTAATTTATCTCACAGTGTTACAAATTTCTCCTCAAGAAACTTATAGCTAAGTCTGATCTTGTGGAATTTGAAAAGTGATACTTGGAAGCCCTTAAGGGGCTATGGTGAAAAAGGAAGTATCTTCCGTTAAAATCTGGAAAGAAGATTTCTGAGAAACTACTTTGTGTTCTGTTATTTCATCTCAGAGACCTACAGCTTTCCCCTCAGGAAGCCTTTCGCTAAGACTGTTCTTGTGGAATTTGCATAGTGATATTTGGAATCCCATAGAGGGCTATGTTGAAAAACGAAATATCTTCCGTTAAAAACTGGAAAGAATCTTTCTCAGAAACTCCTTTGCGTTCTGTTAATTCATCTCACAGTGTTACAGCTTTCTCCTCAAGAAGCCTTTCACTAAGAATGTTCTCGTGGAATTTGCAAAGTGACATTTGGAATCCCTTAGGGGCCTATGGTGAAAAAGGAAATATCCTAAGATAAAAACTGAAAAGAAGCTTTCTGAGGAAATGCTTTCTGTTCTTTTAATTCATCTCAGAGATTTACAGATTTCCGTTCAAGAAGCCTTTCGCAAAGACTCTTCTTTTGTAATTGGCAAAGTGATATTCGGAAGCCCAAAGGGAGATATGTTGCAAATGGAAATATTCTAAGATAAAAACCGGAAAGAAATTTTCTGAGAAACTGCTTTGTCTTCTATTAATTCATCTCACAGAGTTCCAGCTTTCCCCCCAAGAAGCCTTTCGCTAAGACTGTTCTTGTGGAATTTGTAAAGTGATATTTGGAAGCCCATCGAGGGCTAAGGTGAATATGGAATTATCCTAAGATGAAAACCGAAAAGAAGCTTTCTGGGAAACTGTTTTGTGTTCTGTTAGTTCATCTCACAGAGTTACAGCTTTCCCCTCAAGAAGCCGTTCATTAAGACAGTTTTTGTGAAATTTGCAAACTGATATTGGGAAGCCCATAGAGGGCCATGGTGAAAAAGGAAATATCTTCAGTTAAAAACTGAAAGAAGCTTCCTGAGAAACTGCTTTCTGTTCTGTAAATTCATCTCACAGAGTTACAGATTTCCCCTAAAGAAGCCTTTCGCTGAGGTTGTTCTTGTGGAATTTGCAACGTGATATTTTAAGCCCATAGAGGGCTACGGTGAAAAAGGAAATATCTTCCTTTAAAAACTGGAAAGATGCTTTCTGAGAAACTGTTTTGTGTTCTGTTAATTCATCTCACAGAGTTAGAGCTTTCTCCTCAAGAATTCTTTCGCTAAGACTTTTCTTGGGGAATTTGCAAAGTGATATTTGGAAGCCCACAGAGGGCTAAGGTGAAAAAGGAAATATCTTCCGTTAAAAACTGAAAAGAAGATTTCTGAGAGGCTGCTTTGTGTTCTGTTAATTCATCTCACAGAGTTAGAGCTTTCTCCTCAAGAATTCTTTCGCTAAGACTTTTCTTGGGGAATTTGCAAAGTGATATTTGGAAGCCCACAGAGGGCTAAGGTGAAAAAGGAAATATCTTCCGTTAAAAACTGAAAAGAAGATTTCTGAGAGGCTGCTTTGGGTTCTGTTAATTCATCTCACAGACTTACAGCTTTCCCCTCAAGAAGCCTTTCCCTAAGACTGTTCTTGTGGAATTTGCAACGTGATATTTGGAAGCCCATAGAGAGCTATGGTGAAAAAGGAAATATCCTAAAATAAAAAAACAAAGGAATCTTACTGAGAAACTGTTTTGTGTTCTGTTAATTCATCTCACAAAGTTACAGCTTTTCCTTTAAGAAACTTTTCTCTAAGACTGTTCTTGTGGAATTTACAAAGTGATATTTGGAAGCCCATAGAGGGCTATGGTGAAAAAGGATATATCTTCCGTTAAAAACTGGAAATAATCTTTCTAAGAAACTGCTTTGTGTTTTTTTAAATTCATCTCAGAGAGTTACAGCTTTTCCTCAAGAAGCCATTCGCTAAGACTGTTGTGTGGAATTTACAACGTGATATTTGGAAACCCTTAGAGGGCTATGGTGAAAAAGGAAATATCCTAAGATAAAAACTGAAAAGAAGCTTTCTGAGAAACTGCTTTGTGTTCTGTTAATTCATCTCACAGAGTTACAGCCTTCCCTTCAAGAAGCCTTTCGCTAAGTCTGTTCTTGTGAATTTGCAAAGTGATTGTTGGAAGCCCGTAAGTGGCCATGTTGAAAAAGGAAATATCTTCAGTTAAAAACTGGAAAGAAGATTTCTGAGAGACTGCTTTGTGTTCTGTTAATTCATCTCACAGAGTTACAGCTCTCCCCTCAAGAATTCTTTCGTGAAGGCTGTTGTTGTTTAACTTGCAAAGTGATATTTGCAAGCCCGTAGAGGGCTATGGTGAAAAAGGAAATATCTTCAGTTTAAAACTGAAAAGAAGCCTTCTGAGAAACTCCTTTTTGTTCTGTTAATTCATCTCAGAGGGTTACAGCTTTCTCCTCAAGAAGCCTTTCGCTAGGACTGTTCTTGTGGAATTTGGAAAGTGATATTTGGACGCACATAGAGTGCTATGGTGAAAAAGGAATTATCTTAAGTTAAAAACTGGAAAGAAGCTTTCTGAGAAAGTATTTTGTGTTCTGTTAATTCATCTCACAGAATTACAGCTTTCTCCACAAGAAGCCTTTCGCTAAGACTGTTCTTGTGGAATTTGCACTGTGATATTTGAAAGCCCAAAGGGGTCTATGGTGAAAAAGGTAATATCTTCAGATAAAAACTGGAAAGAAGTCTTCTGAGAAAACGCTTTGTGTTCTGTTAATTCATCTCACAGAGTTACAGCTTTCCCCTCATGAAACCTTTCGCTAAGAATTTTCTTGTGGAATTTGCAAAGTGATATTTGGAAGCCCTTGGAGAACTATGGTGAAAAAGGAAATATCCTAAGATAAAAACTGAAAAGAAGCTTTCTGAGGAACTGCTTTCTGTACTGTTAACTCATCTCAGAGATTTACAGCTTTCTGTTCAAGAATCCTTTCGCAAAGACTGTTCTTTTGGAATTTGCAAAGTGATATTTGGAAGCCCATAGAGAGCTATGGTGAAAATGGAAATATCCTAAGATAAAAGCCGAAAAGAAGCTTTCTGAGAAACTGCTTTGTCTTTTATTAATTCTCCTCACAGAGTTACAGCTTTCCTCTCAAGAAGCCTTTCTCTAAGACTGTTCTTGTGGAATATGCAAAGTGATATTTGGAAGCCCATAGAGGTCTAAGCTGAAAATAGAATTATGCTAAGATAAAAACTGAAAAGAAGCTTTCTGGAAAAACGCTTTGTGTTCTGTTAGTTCATCTCACAGAGTTACAGCTTTCCCCTCAAGAAGCCGTTCACTAAGACAGTTTTTGTGAAATTTGCAAACTGATATTTGGAAGCCCATAGAGGGCTACGGTGAAGAAGGAAATATCCTAAGATAAAAACTGAAAAGTAGCTTTCTGTGAAACTGCTTTGTGTTCTGTTAATTCATCTCACTGAGTTACAGCTTTCCCCTCAAGAAGCGTTTCGCTAAGGCTGTTCTTGTGGAATTTGCAAAGTGATATTTGGAATCCTATAGAGGGCTATGGTGAAAAAGGAAATATTTTACTTCAAAAACTGGAAAGAAGCTTTCTGAGAAACTGTTTTGTGTTCTGTTAATTCATCTCACAGAGTTACAGCTTCCTCCTCAAGAAGCCTTTCGGTAAGCCTTTTCTTGTGGAATTCGCAAAGTGATATTTGGAAGCCCACAGAGGGCTAAGGAGAAAAAGGAAATATCTTCCGTTAAAAACTGGAAATATGATATCTGAGAAACTGATTTGAGTTCTGTTAATTCACCTCACAGAGTTACAGCTTTCCCCTCAAGAAACCTTTCCCGAAGACTGTTCTTGTGGAATTGAAAAGTGATATTTGGAAGCCCATAGAGATCTATGGTGAAAAAGCAAATATCCTAAGATAAAAACCCAAAGGAATCTTTCTGAGAAACTTCTTTGTGTTCTGTTAATTCATTTCAGAGAATTACAGCTTTCCCCTCAGGAAGCCTTTCAATAACGCAGTTGTTGTGGAATTTGCAAAGTCTTCCTTGGAAACCCTTACAGGGCTATGGTGAAAATGGAAATATCCTAAGATAAAACCCGAAAAGAAGTGTTCTGAGAAACTGCTTTGTGTTCTGTTAGTTCATCTCACGGAGTTACACCTTTTCCCTCAAGAAGGCTTTCCCTAAGACTGTTTTTGTGGAATTTGCAAAGTGATATTTGAAGCCCTGAAGGGCTATGCTGAAAAAGGAAATATCTTCCGTTAAAAACTGGAAAGAAGATTTCTGAGAAACTGCTGTGGGTTCTGTTAATTCATCTCACAGAGCTACAGCTTTCCCTTCAAGAAGCCTTTCGCTAAGACTGTTCTTGTGGAATTTGCAAAGTGATATTTGGAAGCCCATAGAGGACTATAGTGGAAAAGGAAATATCTTCCATTAAAAACTGGAAAGAAACTTTCTGAGAAACTGCTTTGTATTCTGTTAATTCATCTCATAGAGTTACAGCTTTCTCCCAACGAAGATTTTCGCAAAGGCTGTTCTTGTGGAATTTGCACAGTGATATTTGAAAGCCCATAGAGGGCTATCGTGAAAAAGAAAACATCTTTCATTAAAAACTGAAAAGAAGATTTCTGAGAAACTGTTTTGTGTCTGTTAATTCATCTTACAGATTTACATCTTTCTCCTCAAAAAGCCTTTCACTAAGTCTGTTCTTGTGGAATTTCAAATGTGATATTTGGAAGCCCTTAGAGGGCTCTGGTGAAAAAGAAAATATCTTCCGTTAAAAACTTGAGAGAAGATTTCTGAGAATCTGTTTTGTGTTTTCTTAAATGATCTCACAGAGTTACAGCTTTCCCCTCAAGAAGCCTTTCCCTAAGACTGTTCTTGTGGAATTTGCAAAGAGATATTTAGAAGCCCAAAGAGAGCTGTGGCAAAAAAGAAAATATTGTCCGTTAAAAACTGAAAAGAAGATTTCTGAGAAACTGCTTTGTCTTTGTTAATTCATCTCACAGAGTTACAGCTTTCCCCTCAAGAATCCTTTCCCAAAGACTGTTTTTGTGGAATTTGAAAGTGATTTTTGAAAGCCCATGGAGGTCTATGGTGAAAAAGGAAATATCCTAAGATAAAAACTGAAAAAATGCTTTCTGAGAAACAGTTTTGTGTTCTGTTAGTTCATCGCACAGAGTTTCAGCTTTCCCCTCAAGAAGACTTTCTCTAAGACTGTTCTTGTGGAATTTGCAAAGTGATATTTGGAAGCCCATAGAGGGCTACGGTGAAAAAGGAAATATCATAAGATAAAAACTGGAAAGAAGCTTTCTGAGAAACAGTTTTGTGTCTGTTAATTCATCTTACAGATTTTCAACTTTCTCCTCAAAAAGCCTTTCGCTAAGACTGTTCTTGTGGAACTTGAAATGTGGTATTTGGAAACCCATAGAGGGCTATAGTGAAAAAGGAAATATCTTCCGTTAAAAACTTGAAAGAAAAATTCTGAGAAACTGCTTTGTGTTTTGTTAATTGATCTCAGAGAGTTACAGCTTTCCCCTCAAGAAGTCTTTCCCTAAGACTGTTCTTGTGGAATGTGCAAAGTGATATTTGGAAGCCCATAGTGGGCTCTGGCGAAAAAGAAAATATCCTAAGATAAAAACCGAAAGGAAGCTTTCTGAGAAACTGCACTGTGTTCTCTTAATTCATCTCACAGAGTTATATCTTCCCCTCAGGAAGCTGTTCACTAAGACTGTTCTTGTGGAATTTGCAAAGTGATATTTGGAAGCCCATAGAGGGATATGGTGAAAAGAAAATATCTTCCGTTAAAAACTGGAAAGAAACTTTCTGATTAACTGCTTTGTTGTCTGTTAATTCGTCTAACAAAGCTACAGATTTCCCTTCAAGAAGCCTTTCGCTAAGACTGTTCTTGTGTAAGTTGCAAAGTGATCTTTGGAATCCCATAGAGGAATAGGGTGAAAAAGAAAATATCTTCCGTTAAAAACTGGAAAGCAGCTCTCTGAGAAACTGCTTTGTGGTCTGTTAATTCATCTCACAGAGCTACAGCTTTCCCCTCGAGAAGACTTTCGCTTAGACTGTTCTTGTGGAATTTGCAAAGTGACATTTGTAAGCACATACAGGGCTATGCTGACAAAGGAAATACCTAAGATAAAAACTGAAAAGAAGCTTTCTGAGAAACTGCTTTGTGTTCTGTTAATTCATCTCCCAGAGTTACAGCTTTCCCCTCAAGAAGCCGTTCACTACACAGTTCTTGTGAAACTTGCAAAGTGATTTTTGGAAGCCCATAGAGGGCTATGGTGAAAAAGGAAATATCTTCCTTTAAAAACTGGAAAGAAGCTTTCTGGAAACTCTTTTGTGTTCTGTTAATTCATCTCACAGAGTTACAGCTTTCTCCTCAAGAAAACTTTCGCTAAGACAGTTCTTGTGGAATTTGCAAAGTGATATTAGGAAACACATAGAGGTCAATTGTGAAAAAGGAAATATTTTCCGTTAAAAAATGAAAACAAGATTTCTGAAAAACTGCCTTGGGTTCTTTTAATTCATCTCACAGAGTAACACCTTTCCCCTCAATAAGCCTTTCCCTAAGACTTTTCTTGTGGAATTTGCAAAGTGATATTTGGAAGCCCATAGAGGGCTATGGTGAAAAAGGATATATCCTAAGATAAAAATTGAAAAGAAGTTTTCTGAGAGACTGCTTAGTGTTCTGTTAATTCATCTCACAGAGTTACAGCTTTCCCCTCAAGAAGCCGTTCACTAAGACTGTTCTTGTGGAATTTGGAAATTGATAATTGGAAGCCCATAGGGGGCTATGGTGTAAAAGAAAATATTCTGAGATAATAAACGAAAAGAAGTTTTCTAAGAAACTGCTTTTTATTCTGTTATTTCTTTTCACAAGGTTACAGCTTTCTCCTCAAGAAGCCTATCGCTAAGACTGTTCTTGTGGAATTTGCAAAGTGATATTTGGAAGCCCATAGAGGGCTATGGTGAAAAAGGAATTATCTTACGTTAAAAACTGGAAAGAAGCTTTTTGGACACTGTTTTGTGTTTTGTTAATTCATCACACAGAGTTACAGCTTTCTTCTCAAGAAGCCTTTCGCTAAGACTCTTCTTGTGGAATTTACAGAGTGAAATTTGGAAGCCCATAGAGGGCTAAGGTGAAAAAAGAAATATTTTCCGTGAAAAAATGAAAAGAAGATTTCTGAGAAACTGCTTTGGGTTATTTTAATTCATCTCACAGAGTTACACTTTTCCCGTCAAAGAGCCTTTCCCTCAGACTGTTATTGTGGAATTTGAAAAGTGATATTTGGAATCCCATAGAGGGCTATGGTGAAACAGGAAATATCCTCCGTAAAAACTGGAAAGAATCTTTCGGAGAAACTGTTTTGTGTTCTGTTAATTCATCTCACAGAGTTACAGCTTTCCTCTCAAGAAGTCTTTAATAAACGCTGTTCTTGTTAAACTTGCAAAGAGATATTTGGAAGCCCATAGAGGGCTATGGTGAAATAGGAAATATCTTCAGTTAAAAACTGAAAAGAAGCTTTCTGAGGAACTGCTTTTTGTTCTGTTAATTCATCTCAGAGAGTTACAGCTTTCTCCTCAAGAAGCCTTTCGCTAGGACTGATCTTGTGGAATTTGCAAAGTGATATTTGGAAGCCCATAGAGTGCTATGGTGAAAAAGGAAATATCTTCAGTTAAAAACTGGAAAGAAGATTTCTGAGAAACTTTTTTGAGTTATCTTCTTTCATCTCACAGAGTTTCAGCTTTCTCCGCAAGAAGCCTTCCGCTAAGACTGTTCTTGTGGAATTTGCAAAGTGATATTTGAAAGCCTAAAGAGGTCTATGGTGAAAAAGGAAATATCTTCAGTTAAAAACTGAAAAGAAGTTTTCTGAGAAAATGCTTTGTGTTCTGTTAATTCATCTCAGAGATTTACAGATTTCCGTTCAAGAAGCCTTTCGCAAAGACTCTTCTTTTGTAATTGGCAAAGTGATATTTGGAAGCCCATAGGGAGCTATGGTGCAAATGGAAATATTCTAAGATAAAAACCGGAAAGAAATTTTCTGAGAAACTGCTTTGTCTTCTGTTAACTCATCTCACAGAGTTACAGCTTTCGCCCCAAGAAGCCTTTCGCTAAGACTGTTCTTGTGGAATTTGTAAAGTGATATTTTGAAGCCCATCGAGGACAAAGGTGAAAATGGAAATATCCTAAGATGAAAACCGAAAAGAAGCTTTTTGGGAAACTGTTTCGTGTTCTGTTAGTTCATCTCACAGAGTTATAGCTTTCCCCTCAAGAAGCCGTTCACTGAGACAGTTTTTGTGAAATTTACAAACTGATATTTGGAAGCCCATAGAGGGCCATGGTGAAAAAGGAAATATCTTCCGTTTAAAACTGGAAATAAGATATCTGAGAAACTGATTTGAGTTCTGTTAATTCACCTCACAGAGTTACAGCTTTCCCCTCAAGAAGTCTTTCCCTAAGACTGTTCTTGTGGAATGTGCAAAGTGATATTTGGAAGCCCATAGGGGGCTCTGGCGAAAAAGAAAATATCCTAAGATAAAAACCGAAAGGAAGCTTTCTGAGAAACTGCACTGTGTTCTCTTAATTCATCTCACAGAGTTATATCTTCCCCTCAGGAAGCTGTTCACTAAGACTGTTCTTGTGGAATTTGCAAAGTGATATTTGGAAGCCCATAGAGGGATATGGTGAAAAGAAAATATCTTCCGTTAAAAACTGGAAAGAAACTTTCTGATTAACTGCTTTGTTGTCTGTTAATTCATCTAACAAAGCTACAGATTTCCCCTCAAGAAGCCTTTCGCTAAGACTGTTCTTGTGTAAGTTGCAAAGTGATCTTTGGAATCCCATAGAGGAATAGGGTGAAAAAGAAAATATCTTCCGTTAAAAACTGGAAAGCAGCTTTCTGAGAAACTGCTTTGTGGTCTGTTAATTCATCTCACAGAGCTACAGCTTTCCCCTCAAGAAGACTTTCGCTTAGACTGTTCTTGTGGAATTTGCAAAGTGACATTTTTAAGCCCATACAGGGCTATGCTGACAAAGGAAATATCCTAAGATAAAAACTGAAAAGAAGCTTTCTGAGAAACTGCTTTGTGTTCTGTTAATTCATCTCAGAGAGTTACAGCTTTCCCCTCAAGAAGCCTTTCGCTAAGACTGTTCTTGTGAAATTTGCAAAGTGATATTTGGAAGCCCATAGAGGGCTATGGTGAAAAAGGAAATATCTTCAGTTAAATTCTGGAAAGAAGCTTTCTGAGAAACTGTTTGTGTTCTGTTAATTCATCTCTCAGAGTTACAGCTTTCCCCTAAAGAAGTCTTTGGCTAAGACTGTTCTTGTGGGATTTGCAAAGTGATATTTGGAAGCCCATAGAAGGCTATGGTGAAAAAGGAAATACCTTCAATTAAAAACTGGAAAGAAGCTTTCTGAGAGACTCCTTTTTATTTGTTAATTCATTTCACAGAGTTACAGCTTTCGCTTCAAGAAGTCTTTCACTAAGTCTGTTCTTGTGGAATTTGCAAAGTGATATTTGGAAGCCCATAGAGGACTATGGTGAAAAAGGAAATACCTTCCTTTAGAAACTGGAAAGAAGATTTCTGAGAAACTTCTTTGTGTCCTGTTAATTCAACTCACAGTGTTACAGCTTTCCCCTCCAGAAATCTTTCACTAAGACTGTTCTTGTGGAATTTGCATAGTGATATTTGGAAGCCCGTAGAGGGCTATGGTGAAAAAGGATATATCTTCCGTTAAAAACTGGAAAGAAGATTTCTGAGAAACTGCTTTGTGTTTTCTTAATTCATCTCACAGAGTTACAACCTTCCCCTCCAGAAGCCGTCTGCAAAGACTGTTCTTCTGGAAATTGTAAAGTGATATTTGGAAGCAAATAGAGGGCTACGGTGAACAAGGAAATATGTTCCGTTAAAAACTGGAAAGAAGATTTCTGAGAAACTGCTTTGTGTTCTGTTAATTCATCTCTCAGAGTTACAGCATTTTCCTCCAGAAGCGCTTCGCTAAGACTGTTCTTGTGGAATTTGCAAAGTGATATCTGGAAACCCATAGAGGGCTAAGGTGAAAAAGGAAATTACCTAAGAAAAAAAACTGTAAAGAAGCTTTCTCGGAAACTGCTTTGTGTTCTGTTAATTCATCTCACAGATTTTCAGCTTTCTTCTCAAAAAGCCGTTCACTAAGACTGTTCTTGTGGAATTTTCAAAGTGATATTTTGAAGACGATAGAGGGCTGTGATGAAAAAGGAAATAGCCTCAGATAAAATCTGAAAAGAAGCTTTCTGAGAAACTACTTTGTGTTCTGTTAATTCATCTCAGAGAATTACAGCTTTTCCCTCAAGAAGCCTTACGCTAAGGCTGTTGTTGTGGAATTTGCAAAGTGATATTTGGAAGCCCATACAGCGCTATGGTGAAAAAGGAAATATCTTCCGTTAAAAAGTGGAAAGAAGCTTTCTGAGAAACTGCTTTGTGTTCTGTTATTTCATCTTACAGGGTTAAAGCTTTGCCTTCCAGAAGCCTTTCGCTAAGACTGTTGCTGTGGGATTTGCAAAGTGATATTTGGAAGCCCATAGAAGGCTATGGTGAAAATGGAAATATCCTAAGATAAAAACTGAAAAGAAGCTTTCTGAGAAAATGCTGTGTGTTCTGCTCGTTCATCTCACAGAATTACAGCCTTCCCCTCAATAATTCGTTCACTAAGACTGTTCTTGTGAAATTTCCAAAGTGATATTTGGAAGCCCATAGAGAGCTATGGTGAAAAAGGAAATATCTTCCATTAAAAACTGGAAAGAAGCATTCTGAGAAATTGCCGTGTGTTTTGTTGATACATCTCTACGAGTTACAGCTTTCCCCTCAAGGAGCCTTTCGATAAGACTGTTCTTGTGAAATTTGCAAAGTGATATTTGGAAGCCCATAGAGGGCTGTGGTGAAAAAGGAAATATCTTCAGTTAAAATCTGGAAAGAAGCTTTCTGAGAAACTGTTTGTGTTCTGTTAATTCATCTCACAGAGTTACAGCTTTCCCCTGAAGAATCTTTTGGCTAAGACTGTTCTTGTGGGATTTGCAAAGTGATATTTGGAAGCCCATAGAGGGCTGTGGTGAAAAAGGAAATATCTTCAATTAAAAACTGGAAAGAAGCTTTCTGAGAGACTCCTTTGTATTTGTTAATTCATTTCACAGAGTTACAGCTTTCGCTTCAAAAGTCTTTCACAAAGACTATTCTTGTGGAATTTGCAAAGTGATATTTGGAAGCCCAGAGTGGGCTATGGTGCAATAGGAAATATCTACCGTTAAAAACTGGAAAGAAGATTTCTGAGAAACTGCTTTGTGTTCTGTTAATTCATCTCACAGAGTTACAGCTTTCCCCTCCAGAAGTCTTTCGCTAAGATTGTTCTTGTGGAATTTGCATAGTGATATTTGCAAGCCCGTAGAGGGCTATGGTGAAAAAGGATATATCTTCCGTTAAAAACTGGAAAGAAGATTTCTGAGAAACTGCACTCTGTTCTGTTAATTCGTCTCACAGAGTTACAGCTTTCCCTTCAAGAAGCCTTTCGCTAATGATGTTCTTTTGAAATATGAAAAGTGATATTTGGAATCCCGTAGAGGGCAATGGTAAAAAAGGAAATATCTTCAGTTGAAAACTGAAAAGAAGCTTGCTGACAATCTGCACCCTGTTCTGTTAATTCATCTCACAGAGTTACAGCCTTCCCATCAAGAATCCTTTCGCTAAGACTGTTCTTGTGGAATTTGAAGAGTGATATTTGGTAGCCCTTACAGGGCAATGGTGGAAAAGGAAATATCTTAAGTTAAAAAGTGAAAAGAAGCTTTCTGACAAACTGCACTCTGTTCTGTTAATGTATCTCACGGAGTTATATCTTTCCCCTCAAGAAGCCTTACGCTGAGACTGTTCTTTTGGAATTTGAAGACTGATATTTGGAATCACATAGAGGGCAATGGTGTAAAAGGAAATATCCTCAGTTAAAAACTGAAAAGAAGCTTTCTGACACACTGCACTCTATTCTGTTAATTCATCTCACGGAGTTACAGCTTTCCTCACAAGAAGCCTTTCGCTAAGACTGCTCTTTTGGAATTTGAAGATTGATTTTTTGAAGCCAACAGAGGGCAATGGTGAAAAAGGAAACATCGACAGTTTAAAACTGGAAAGAAGCTTTCTGAGAAACTGCTTTGTGTTCTGTGAATTCATCTCACAGAGTTACAGCTTTCCCCTCAAGAAGCCTTTAGCTAAGACTGTTCTTGTGGAATTTGAAGAGTGATATTTGGAAGCCCATAGAGGGCAATGGGGAAAAAGGAAACATCTTCAGTTTAAAACTGGAAAGAAGCTTTCTGAGATACTGCCCTCTGTTCTGTTAATTCATCTCACAGAGTTATATCTTTCCCCTCAAGAAGCCGTTCGCTAAGAATGTTCTTGTGGAATTTGCAAAGTGATATTTGGAAGCCCATAGAGGGCTATGGTGAAAAAGGAAATATCTTCAGTTAAAAACTGGAAAGAAGCTTTCTGAGAAAGTGCACTCTGTTCTGTTAATTCGTCTCACAGAGTTACAGCTTTCCCCTCAAGAATCCATTCGCTAAGACTGTTCTTCTGGAATTTGCAAAGCGATATTTGGGAGCCCATAGAGTGACTATGGTGAAAAATAAATATCTTCAGTTAAAAAATGGAAAGAAGCTTTCTGACAAAATGCTTTGTGTTCTGTTAATTCATCTCACAGAGTTACAGCTTTCCCTTCAAGAAGCCTTCCCAAGGAAATATCTTCCGTTAAAAATTGGAAAGAAGCTTTCTGAGAAACTGCTTTTCGTTCTGTTAATTCATCTCACAGACTTACAGCTTTCCCTTCAAGAAGCCTTTCGCTAGGGCTGTTCTTCTGGAATTGGCAAAGTGATATTTGGAAGCAAATAGAGGGCTGTGGTGAAAAAGGAAATATCTTCCATAAAACACTGGAAAGAAGCTTTCTGAGAAACTGCTTTGTGTTCTGTTAATTCATCTCACAGAGTTACAGCTTTCCCTTCAAAAAGCCTTTCGCTAAGGCTGTTCTTGTGGAATTTGTAAAGTGATATTTGGATGCCCATAGAGGGCTCCGGTGATAAAGGAAATATCTTCCGTTAAAAACTGGAAAGAAGCTTTCTGAGAAACTGCTTCGTGTTCTGTTAATTCATCTCACTGAGTTACAGCTTTCCCTTCAAGAAGGCTTTCGCTAAGGCTGTTCTTGTGGAATTTGCAAAGTAATATTTGGAAGCCCATAGAGGGTTATGGTGAAAAAGGAAATATCTTCAGTTAAAAACTGGAAAGAAGCTGTCTGAGATACTGCTATGTGTTCTGTTAATTCATCTCACAGAGTTACAGCTTTCCCCTCAAGAATCCTTTCGCTAAGACTGTTCTTGTGGAATTTGGAAAGTGATATTTGCAAGCCCATAGAGGACTATGGTAAAAAAGGAAATATCTTCCGTTAAAAACTGGAAAGAAGCTTTCTGAGAAACTGCTTCGTGTTCTGTTAATTCATCTCACAGAGTTACAGCTTTCCCTTCAAGATGCCTTTCGCTAAGGCTGTTCTTGCGGAATTTGGAAAGTTATATTTGGAAGCCCATACAGGACTATGGTGAAAAAGGAAATATCCTAAGGTAAAAACTGAAAAGAAGCATTCGGAGAAACTGCTTTGTGTTCCGTTAATTCATCTCACAGACTTACAGCTTTCCCTTCAATAAGAATTTCGCTAAGGCTGTTCTTGTGGAATTTGCAAAGTGATATTTGGAAGCCCTTAGAGGGCTGTGGTGAAAAAGGAAATATCCTCCGTTAAAAACTGAAAAGAAGCTGTCTGAGAAACTGCTTTGTGTTCTCTTATTTCATCTCACAGATTTACAACATTCCCCTGAAGAAACCTTTCGCTAAGACTGTTCTTGTGCAATATGCAAAGTGACATTTGGAAGCCAAAAGAGGGCTACGGTGAAAAAGGAAATATCCTAAGTTAAAAACTGAAAAGAAGCATTCTGAGAAACTGCTTTGTGTTCTGTTAATTCATGTCACAGAGTTACAGCTTTCCTTTCAAGAAGACTTACGCTAAGGCTGTTCTTGTGGAATTGGCAAAGTGATATTTGGAAGCCCATGGAGGGCTATGGTGAAAAAGGAAATATCTTCCGTTAAATACTGTAAAGAAGATTTCTGAGACACTGCTTTGTGCTCTGTTAATTCATCTCACGGAGTTACAACTTTCCCTTCAAGAAGCCTTTCGCTAAGGCTGTTCCTATGAAGTTAGCAAAGTGATATTTGGAAGCCCATAGATTACTATGGTGAAAAAGGAAATATCTTCCATAAAAAAGTGGAAAAAAGCCTTCTGAGAAACTGCTTTGTGATCTGTTAATTCATCTCACAGAGTTACAGCTTTCCCTACAAGAAGCCTTCCGCTAAGGCTGTTCTTGTAAAATTGGCAAAGTGATATATGGAAGCCCGTAGTGGGCTATGGTGAAAAGGAAATATGTTCAGTTAAAAAATGGAAAGTAGCTTTCTAAGAAACTGCTTTGTGTTCTGTTAATTCATCTAACAGAGTTACAGCTTTCCCCTCAAGAAACCTTCCGCTAAGACTGTCCTTTTGGAATTTGCAAAGTGATATTTGGAAGCACATAGAAGGCTATGGTGAAAAAGGAAATATCTTTTGTTAAAAACTGGAAAGAAGCTTTCTGTGAAACTACTTTGTGTTCTGTTAATTCATTTCACAGAGTTACAGCTTTTCCTTCAAAAAGCCTTTCGCTGAGACTATTCTTGTGGAATATGCAAAGTGATATTAGGAATCCCATAGAGGGCTATGGTGAAAAAGTAAATATCTTCCGTTAAAAACTGGAAAGAAGCTTTGTTTGAATCTACTTTGTGTTCTGTTAATTTATCTCACAGAGTTACAGCTTTCCACACAAGAAGCCTTTCGCTAAGACTGTTCTTGTGGAATTGGCAAAGTGATATTTGGAAGCCCATAGAAGGCTGTGGTGAAAAAGGAAATATCTTCCGTTAAAAACTGGAAAGAAGGTTTCTGAGAAACTGCTTTGTGTTCTGTTAATTCATCTGACGGAGTTACAGCTTTCCCCTCAAGAAGCCTTTCACTAAGACTGTTCTTGTGGAATTTGCAAAGTCATATTTTTTAGCACATAGAGGGCTATGGTGAAAAAGGAAATATCTTCCGTTAAAAACTGGAAAGAAGGTTTCTGAGAAACTATTTTGTGTTCTGTTAATTCATCTCACAGAGATACAGCTATCCCTTCAAGCAGCCTTTTGCTAAGGCTGTTCTTGTGGAATTTAGAAAGTGATATTTTGAAGCCCACAGAGGGCTATGGTGAAAAAGGAAATGTGTTCTGGTAAAAACTGTAAGGAAGCTTTCTGGAAAACTGCTTTGTGTTCTGTTAATTCATGTCAGAGAGTTACAGCTTTTGCCTCCAAAAGCCTATCGCTAAGACTGTTGTTTTGGAATGTACAAAGTGATATTTGGGAGCACATAGAGGGCTATGGTGAAAAAGGAATTATCTTCCGTTAAAAACTGGAAGGAAGCTTTGTGAAAAACTGCTTTGTGTTCTGTTAATTCAACCCACAGAGTTACAGCTTTCCCCTCAAGTAGCCTTTTGCTAACACTGTATTTGTGGAATTTGCAAAGAGATATTTGGAAGCCCATAGAGGGCTATGGTGAAAAAGAAAATATCTTTCGTAAAAAACTGGAAAGAAGCTTTCTTAGAAACTGTTTGTGTTCTCTTAATTCATCTCATAGAGTTACAGCTTTCTCTTCAAGAAGGCTTTCGCTAAGGCTGTTCTTGTGGAATTTGGAAAATGATACTTGGAAGCCCATAGAGGGCTATGGTGAAAAAGAAAATATCTTCAGTTAAAAACAGGAGAGAAGCTGTCTGAGAAACTGCTTTGTGTTCTGTTAATTTATCTCACAGAGTTACAGCTTTCCCCTCAAGAAGCTTTTCGCTAAGGCTGTTCTTGCGGAATTTGCAAAGTGATATTCGGAAGCCCTTAAAGTACTATGGTGAAAAAGTAATTATCTTCAGTTAAAAACTGGAAAGAAGCTTTCTGAGAAACTGCTTTGTTTTCTGTTAATTCATCTCACAGAATTACAGCTTTCCCATCAAGAAGCCTTTCGCTAAGACTGTTCTTGTGGAATTTGCAAAGTGATATTTGTAAGCCCTTAGAGGGCGATGGTGAAAAATTAAATATCTTCCGTTAAAAACTGTAAAGAAGCTTTCTGAGAAACTGCTTTGTTTTCTGTTAATTCATGTCACAGTGTTACAGCTTTCCCCTCAAGAAGACTTTCCGTAAGACTGCTCTTGTGGAATTTGCAATGTGATATTTGGAACCCCATAGAGGGCTGTAGTGAAAAAAGAAAAATCTTCCGTTAAAAAATGGAAAGAAGCTTTCTGAGAAATGGCTTTGTGTTCTATTAATTCATCTCGCAGAGTTACAGCTGTCCCTTCAAGAAGCCTTTCGCTAAGGCTGTTCTTGTGGAATTTGCAAAGTGATATTTGGTAGCCCATAGAGGGCTACGGTGAAAAAGAAAATATCTTCAGTTAAAAACAGGAAAGAAGCTGTCTGAGAAACTGCTTTGTGTTCTGTTATTTCGTCTCACAGAGTTACAGCTTTCCCCTTAAGAAACCTTTCGCTAAGGCTGTTCTTGAGGAATTTGCAAACTGATTTTCGGAGCCCATAGAGGGCTTTGGTGAAAAAGGAAATATCTTCCGTTAAAAACGGGAAAGAAGTTTTCTGAGTTACAGCTTTCCCTTCAAGAAGCCTTTCGCTAAGGCTGTTCTTGTGGAATTGGCAAAGTGATATTTGGAAGCCCATAGAGGGCTTTGGTGAAAAAGGAAATATCTTCAGTTAAAAACTGGAAAGAAGCTGTCTGAGAAACTGCTTTGTGTTGTTTTAATTCATCTCACAGAGTTACAGCTTTCCCGTCAAGAAGAGTTTTGCTAAGACTGTTCTTGTGGTATTGGAAAAGTGATATTTGGAAGCCGATAGAGGGCTACGGTGTAAAAGTAAATATCTTCCGTTAAATACTGGAAAGAAAGTTTCTGAGAAACTATTTTGTGTTCTGCTAATTCATGTCACAGAGTTATTGCTTTCCCCTCAAGAAGCCTTTCGCTAAGACTGTTCTTGTGGAATTTGCAAACTGATATTTGGAAGCCCATAGAGGGCTTTGGTGAAAAAGGAAATATCTTCCGTTAAAAACTGGAAAGATGCTTTCTGAGAAACTGCTTTGTTTTCTGTTAATTCATCTCACTGAGTTACTGCTTTCCTCTCAAGAAGCCTTTCGCTAAGACTGTTCTTCTGGAATTTTCAAAGTGATATTTGGAAGCCGATAGAGGGCTATGGCGAAAAAGGAAATATCTTCCGCTTAAAACTGGAAAGAAGCTTTCTGAGAAACTGCTCTGTGTACTGTTAATTCATCTCATAGAGTTACTGTTTTCCCAGGAAGAAGCCTTTTGCTAAGTCTGTTCTTGTGGATTTTGCAAAGTGATATATGGAAGACCATACAGGGCTATGGTGAAAAAGGAAATATCCTCCGTAAAAAACTGGAAAGAAGCTTCCTGAGAAACTGCTTTGTGTTCGGTTAATTCTTCTCACAGAGTTACAGCTTTCCCATCAAAAGCCTCTCGCTATGATTGTTCTTGTGGAATTTGCAAAGTGATATTTGGAAGCAAATAGGGGGCTATGGTGAAAAAGGAAATATCTTCCATTAAATACTGGAAAGAAGCTTTCAGAGAAACTGCTTTGTGTTCTGTTAATACATCTCACCAAGTTACAGCTTTCCCCTCAAGAAGCTGTTGGCTAAGACTGTTCTATTGGAATCTGCAAAGTGATATTTGGAAGCCCATAGAGAGCTATGGTGAAAAAGGAAATATCTTCCGTTAAAAACTGGAAAGAAGTTTTCTTAGAAATTGCTTTGTGTTCTGTTAATTCATCTCACAGAGTTACAGCTTTCCCCTACAGAAACCTTTCCCTAAGACTGTTCTTCTAGAATTTGCAAAGTGATATTTGGAAGCCCATAGATGGCTATTGTGAAAAAGGAAATATCGTCCGTTAAAAACTGGAAAGAAGCTTTCTGAGAAACTGCTTTGTGTTCTGTTAATTAGTCTCACAGAGCTAAAGATTTCCCCTCAAGAAGCCTTTCGCTAAGACTGTTGTTGTGGAATTTGCAAAGTGATATTTGGAAGCAAATAGTGGGCTATGGTGAAAAAGGAAATATCTTCCTTTAAAAAGTGGAAAGAAACTTTCTGAGAACCTGCTTTGTGTTCTATTAAATCATCTCACAGAATTACAGCTTTCTCGTCAAGAAGCCTTTTGCTAAGACTGTTCTTGTGGAATTTGGAAAGTGATATTTGGAAGCCCATAGAGGGCTATGGTGAAAAAGGAAATAGCTTCCGTTAAAAAGTGGAAAGAAGCTTTCTGAGAGACTGCTTTGTGTTCTATTAAATCATCTCACAGAGTTACACGTTTCCCCTCAAGAAGCCTTTCGCTAAGCCTGTTCTTGTGGAATTGGCAAAGTGATATTTAGAAGCCCATAGAGTGACTATGGTGAAAAATAAATATCTTCAGTTAAAAAATGGAAAGAAGCTTTCTGACAAAATGCTTTGTGTTCTGTTAATTAATCTCACAGAGTTACAGCTTTCCCTTCAAGAAGCCTTCCGCAAAGACTATTCTTGTGGAATTTTCAAAGAAATATTTTGAAGACCCTAGACGGCTATGGTGAAGAAGGAAGTATCTTCCGTTAAAAATTGGAAAGAAGCTTTCTGAGAAACTGCTTTTTGTTCTGTTAATTCATCTCACAGACTTACAGCTTTCCCTTCAAGAAGCCTTTCGCTAAGGCTGTTCTTCTGGAATTGGCAAAGTGATATTTGGAAGCAAATAGAGGGCTGTGGTGAAAAAGAAAATATCTTCCATAAAACACTGGAAAGAAGCTTTCTGAGAAACTGCTTTGTATTCTGTTAATTCATCTCACAGAGTTACAGCTTTCCCTTCAAAAAGCCTTTCGCTAAGGCTGTTCTTGTGGAATTTGTAAAGTGATATTTGGATGCCCATAGAGGGCTACGGTGAAAAAGGAAATATCTTCCGTTAAAAACTGGAAAGAAGCTTTCTGAGAAACTGCTTCGTGTTCTGTTAATTCATCTCACTGAGTTACAGATTTCCCCTCAAGAAGAATTTCGCTAAGACTGTTTTTGTGGAATTTGCAAAGTGATATTTAGAAGTCCATAGAGGGCTATGGTGAAAAAGGAAATATCCTAAGTTTAAAACTGAAAAGAAACATTCGGAGAAACTGCTTTGTGTTCTGTTAATTCATCTCACAGTGTTACATCTTTCCCTTCAAGAAGCCTTTATCTAAGGCTCTTCTTGTGGAATTTACAAAGTGATATTTGGAAGCCCATAGAGGGCTCTGGTGAAAAAGGAAATATCTTCCGGAAAAACTGGAAAGAAACTTTCTGAGAAACTGCTTTGTATTCTGTTAACTCATCTCACAGAGTTACAGGTTTCCCTTCAAGAAGCGTTTCGCTAAGGCTGTTCTTTTGTAATTTGGTAACTGATATTTGGAAGCCCATAGAGGGCTACGGTGAAAAAGGAAATTACCTAAGATAAAAACTGTAAAGAACCTTTCTGAGAAACTGCTTTGTGTTCTGTTAATTCATCTCACAGAGTTACAGCTTCCTTCTCAAGAAGCCTTTCACTAAGACTGTTCTTGTGGAATTTGCAAAGTGATAGTTGGAAGCCGAGATAGGGCTGTGGTGAAAAACGAAATAGCTTAAGTTAAAATCTGAAGAGAAGATGTCTGAGAAACTACTTTGTGTTCTGTTAATTCAACTCACAGAATTACAGCTTTCCCCTCAAGAAGCCTTACGCTAAGGCTGTTTTTGTGGAATTTGCAAAGTGATATTGGAAGCCCATGCAGGGCTGTGGTGAAAAAGGAAATATCTTCAGTTAAAAACTGGAAAGAAACTTTCCGAGAAACTACTTTGTGTTCTGTTAATTCATCTCAAAGGGTTACAGCTTTCCCCTGAAGAAGCCTTTCCCTAAGACTGTTCTTGTGGAATATGCAAAGTGATATTTGGAAGACCATAGAAGGCTATGTTGAAAATAGAAATATCCTAAGATGAAAATCGAAAAAAAGCTTTCTGAAAACTTCTTTGTGTTCTGTTAGTTCACCTCACAGAGTTACAGCTTTCCCTTCAACAAGTCGTTCACTAAGACTGTTTTTGTGAAATTTGAAAAGTGATATTTGGAAGCCGATAGAGGGCTATGGTGTAAAAGGAAATATCTTCCGTTAAAATCTGGAGAGAAGCTTTCTGAGAAACTGCCGTGTGTTCTGCTAATACATCTCACCAAGTTACAGCTTTCCCCAAAAGAAGTCTTTGGCTACGACTGTTGTTGTGGGATTTGGAAAGTGATATTTGGAAGCCCACAGGGGGCTTTGGTGAAAAATTAAATATCTTCAGTTAAAAAATGATAAGAAGCTTTCTGAGAAACTGCCTTGTGTTCCGTTAATTCATGTCAGAGAGTTACAGCTTTCCCCTCAAGAGAACTTTAGCTAAGGCTGTTGTTGTGGAAACTGAAAATTGATATTTTGGAGCCCATAGAAGGCTACGGTGAAAAACGAAATATCGTCAGTTAAAAACTGAAAAGAAGCTTTCTGAGGAACTGCTTTGTGTTCTGTTAATTCATCTCACAGAGTTACAGCTTTCCCCTCAAGAAGCAGTTCGCTAAGACTCTTCTTGTGAAATTTGCAAAGTGATATTTGGAAGCCCATAGAGGGCTACGGTGAGAAAGGAAATATCCTAAGATAAAAACTGAAAAGAAGCTTTCTCAGAAACTGCTTAGTGTTCCGTTAATACATCTTACAGAGTTACAGCTTTACCCTCAAAAAGCCTTTCGCTAAGAATGTTCTTGTGGATTTTGCAAAGTGAAATTTGAAGCCCATAGAGGGGTACGGTGAAAAAGGAATATCTTCCATTATATCAGAATAGAAGCTTTATGAGAAACTATTTGTGTTCTGTTAATTCATCTCACAGAGTTACAGCTTTCCCCTGAAGAAGGCGTTCACTAAGACTGTTCTTGTGGAATTTCCAAAGTGATATTTGGAAGCCCCTAGAGGGCTATGGTGAAAAAGAAAATAGCCTAAGATAAAAACTGAAAAGAAGCTTTCTGAAAAACTGACTTGTGATCTGTTAATTCAACTCACAGAGTTACAGCTTTCCCCTCAATAAGCCTTTCACTAAAGCTGTTGTTGTGAAATTCGCAAAGTGATATTTGGAACCCCTAGAGGGCTATGGTGAAAAAGGAAATATCTTCAGTTAAAATCTGAAAGGAAGCTTCCTGAGAAACTGCTTTGTGTTCTGTTAATTCATCTCAAAGAGTTACAGCTTTCCCCTCAAGAAGCCTTTCGCTAAGACTGTTCTTGTGGAATTTGCAAAGTGATATTTGGAAGCCCTTAGAGGGCTGTGGTGAAAATGGAAATATCCTATGATAAAAACAGAAAAGAAGCTTTCTGAGAAACTGCTCTGTGTTCTGTTAGTTCATCTCACAGAGTTACAGCTAACCCCTCAGGAAGTCGTTCACTAAGACTGTTCTTATGAAATTTGCAAAGTGATATTTGGAAGACCATAGAGGGCTATGGTGAAAATGGAAATAACTTCCGTTTAAAACTGGAAAGAAGCTTTCTGAGAAACTGCCGTGTGTTCTGTTAATACATCGGACAGAATTTCAACTTTTCCCAAAGGAAATATTTCGCTAAGACAGTTCTTGTGGGATTTGCAAAGTGATATTTGGAAGTGCATAGAGCGCTACGGTGAGAAAGGAAATAACTCCAGTTAAAAACTGGAAAGAAGCTTTCTGTGAAACTGCTTTGTGTTCTGTTAATTCATCTCACAGAGTTACAGCTTTTCCCTCAAGAAGCCTGTCGCTAAGACTGTTCTTGTGGAATTTACAAATTGATATTTGTAAGCCCATAGGTGTTCATGGTGAAAAACGAAATATCTTCCGTTAAAAACTGGAAAGAAGCTTTCTGAGAAACTGCTTTGTGTTTTGTTAACTCATCTCACAGAGTTACAGCTTTCCCCTCAAGAAGCCTTTCGCTAAGACTGTTCTTGTGGAATTTGAAAAGTGATATGTGGAAGTCCATAGAAGGCTTTGGTGAAAAAGGAAATATCTTCCGTTAAAAACTGGGAAGAAGCTTTCTGCGAAACTGCTTTGTGTTCTGTTAATTCATCTCAAAGAGTTACAGTTTTCCCCTTAAGAAGCCTTTCGCTAAGACTGTTCTGTTGGAATTTGCAAAGTGATATTTGGAAGCCCTTAGAGGGTTATGGTGAAAATGGAAATACACTAAGATGAAAACCGGAATCAAGCTTTCTGCGAAACTGCTTTGTGTTCTGTTGGCTGATCTCACAGAGTTACAGCTTTCCCCTCAAGAAGTCTTTCGCTAAGACTGTTCTTGTGGAATTTGCAAAGGGATATTTGGAAGCCGATGCAGGGCTGTGGTGAAAAAGGAAATACCCTAAGATAAAAACTAAAGAGAAGCTTTCTGAGAAACTGCTTTGTATTTTGAAAATTCAAATCACAGAGTTACAGCTTTACCCTCAAGAAGCCTCTCGCTAAGGCTGTTGTTGTGTAATTTGCAAAGTGATATTTGGAAGCCCATAGAGAGCAATGGTGAAAAAGGAAATAACTTCAGTTAAAAACTTAAAAGAAACTTTCTGAGAAACTGCTTTGTGTTCTGTTAATTCATCACACAGAGTTACAGCTTTTCCTCAAGATCCCTTCGGCAAAGACTGTTCTTGTGGAATATGCAAAGTGATATTTGGAAGTCCATAGAGGGCTATGATGAAAATGGAAATATCCTAAGATAAAAACCGAAAAGCAGCTTTCTGAGAAACTGTTTTGTGTTCTGTTAGTTCATCTTACAGAGTTACAGCTTTCTCCTCAAGAATTCATTCACTGAGACTATTCTTGTGAAATTTGCAAAGTGATATTTGGAAGCCCATAGAGGGCAACGGTGAAAAAGGAAATATCTTCCGTTAAAAACTGGAAAGAAACATTGTGAGAAACTGCCGTGTGTACTGTAAATATATCTCACCGAGTTACAGCTTTCCCCTCAAGAGGCCGTTCGCTACGACAGTTCTGTGGGATTTGGAAAGTAATATTTGGAAGCCCATAAAGGTCTATGGTGAAAAAGAAATATCTTCAGTTAAAAACTGGAAAGAAGCTTTCTGAAGAACTGCTTTGTGTTCTGTTAATTCATCTCACAGAGTTACAGCTTACCCGTCAAGAAGCCTTTCGCTAAGACTATTCTTGTGGAATTCGAAAAGTGATATTTGGAAGCCCATAGAGGGATAGGGTGAAAAAGGTAATATCTTCAGTTAAAAACTGGAAAGAAGCTTTCGGAGAAACTGCTTTGTGTTTTGTTAATTCATCTCAAAAAGTTACAGCTTTCCCCTAAAGAAGCCTTTCACTAAGATTGTTCTTGTGGAATCTGCAGCGTGATCTTTGGAAGCCCATAGAAAGCTATGGTGAAAAAGGAAATAGCCTAAGATAAAAACTGAAAAGAAGCTTTCTGAGAAACTGCCTTGTGTTCTGTTAATTCATGTCAGAGAGTTACAGCTTTCCCCTCAAGAGAACTTTAGCTAAGGCTGTTGTTGTGGAAACTGAAAATTGATATTTTGGAGCCCATAGAAGGCTACGGTGAAAAACGAAATATCTTCAGTTAAAAACTGAAAAGAAGCTTTCTGAGGAACTGCTTTGTGTTCTGTTAATTCATCTCCCAGAATTACAGCCTTCCCCTCCAGAGGACTTTCGCTAAGACTGTTCTTGTGGAATTTTCAAAGTAATATTTGTAAGCCTATAGATGTCTAGTGTGGCAAAGGAAATATCCTAAGATAAAAATAGAAAAGAAACCTTCTGAGAAACTGTTTGTTTTCTGTTAATTCATCTCACAGAGTTACAGGTTTCCCCTCAAGAAGCCTTTCGCAAAGACTGTTCTTGTGGAATTTGCAAAGTGATATTTGGAAGCCCATAGAGGGCTTTGGTGAAAAAGGAAATATCTTCCGTTAAAAACTGGAAAGAAGCTTTCTGAGAAACGGCTTTGTGTTCTGTTAATTCATCTCACAGAGTTACAGCTTTCCTCTCAAGAAGCCTTTCGCTAAGACTGGCTTGTTGAATTTGCAAAGTGATATTTGAAAGCCCATGGATGTCTATGGTGAAAAAGGAAATATCCTGAGATATAAACTGAAAAGAATCTTTCTGAGAAACTTCTATGTGTTCTGTTAATTCATTTCACAGACGTACAGCTTTCCCCTCAAGAACCCTTTTGCTAAGCCTGTTCTTGGGGAATTTGCTAAGTGATATTTAGAAACCCATAGAGGGCTATGCTGAAAAAGGTAATATCTTCCGTTAAAAACTGGAAAGATACTTTCTGAGAAACTGTTTTGTGTTCTGTTAATTCATCTCAGAGTTATTGCTTTCCCCTCAGGTAGCCTTTCGCTAAGACTGTTCTTGTGGAATTTGCAAAGTGATATTTGGAAGCACATAGTGGACTATGGTGAAAAAGGAAATATCCTAAGATAAAAACTGGAAAGAAGCTTTGTGGGAAACTGCTTTGTGTTCTGTTAGTTCACCTCACATAGTAACAGATTTCCCCTCAAGAAGCCTTTCGCTAAGGCTGTTCTGGTGGAACTTTCGAAGTAACATGTGGAAACCCATAGAGAACGATGGTGAAAAAGGACATATCTTTAGTTAAAAACTGGAAGGAATCTTTCTGAGAAACTGCTTTGTGTTCTGTTAATTCACCTCACAGAGTTACAGCTTTCCCTTCAAGAAGCCTTTCGGTAAGGCTGTTCTTGTGGAATTTGGAAAGTGATATTTGGAAGCCCATAGAGGGCTACGGTGAAAAAGGAAATACTTTCAGTTAAAAACTGGAAAGAAGTTTTCTCAGAAACTGCTTTGTCTTCTGTTAATTCATCTCAGAGAGTTACTGCTTTCCCGTCAAGAAGCCTTTCTATAGAACTGTTCTTGTGGAATTTTCAAAGTGATATTTGTAAGCCCATAGAGAGCTATGCAGAAAAAGGAAATATCTTCCGTTAAAAAGTGTAAAGAAGCTTTCTGAGAAAGTGTTTTGTGTTCTGTTCATTTATCTCAGAGTTATTGCTTTCCCCGCAAGAAGCCTTTGGCTAAGACTGTTCTTGTGGAATTTGGAAAGTGATATTTGGAAGTCCATAGAGGGCTAAGGTGAAAAAGGAAATATTTTAGGTTAAAAACTGCAAAGAAGCTTTCTGAGAAACTGCCTTGAGTTCTGTTAATTCATCTCACAGAGTTAGAGCTTTCCCCTCCAGAAGCCTTTCGCTAAGGCTGTTCTTGTGGAACTTGCAAAGTGACATTTGGAAGCCCTTAGAGGGCTACGGTGAAAAAAGAAATATCTTCCGTTAAAAATTCCAAAGAAGCTTTGTGAGAAACTGCTTTGTGTTCTGTTAATTCATCTCACCGAGTTACTGCTTTCCCTTCAAGAAGCCTTTCGCTAAGACTGTTCTTCTGGAATTTGCAAAGTGATATTTCGAAGCCCAAAGTGGTCTAGGGTGAAAAAGGAAATATCTTCAGTGAAAAACTGGAAAGAAGCTGTCTGAGAAACTGCTTTGTCTTCCCTTAATTCGACTCACGGAATTACAGCTTTCCCTTCAAGAAGCATGTCGCTAAGGCTGTCTTGTGGAATCTGGAAAGTGATATTTGTAAGCCCATAGAGCGCTTTGCTGAAAAAGGAAGTATGTTCCGTGAAAAACTGGAATGAAGCTTTCGGAGAAACTGTTTTGTGCTTTCTTATTTCATCTCAGAGTTACTGCTTTCCCCTCAAGAAGCCTTTCGCTAAGACTGTTCTTGTGGAATTTCCAAAGTGATATTTGGAAGCCCATAGAGGGATATGGTGAAAAGGAAATATCTTCCATTAAAAACTGGAAAGAAGCTTTCTGAGAAACACCTTTGTGTTCTGTTAATTCATCTCACAGAGTTACAGCTTTCCCCTCAAGAAGCCTTTCGCTAAAACTGTTCTTGTGGAATTTCCAAAGTGATATTTGGAAGCCCATAGAGGGATATGGTGAAAAGGAAATATCTTCCATTAAAAACTGGAAAGAAGCTTTCTGAGAAACACCTTTGTGTTCTGTTAATTCATCTCACAGAGTTACAGCTTTCCCCTCAAGAAGCCTTTCGCTAAAACTGTTCTTGTGGAATTTGCAAAGTGATATTTGGAAGCCCATAGAGGGCTATGGTGAAAAAGGAAATATCTTCCCTTAAAAACTGGAAAGAAGCTTTCTGAGAAACTCCTTTGTGTTTTGTTAATTCATCTCACCGAGTTACAGCTTTCCCTTCAAGAAGCCTTTCGCTAAGGCTCTTCTTGTGCATTTGGAACGTAATATTTGGAAGCCCATAGAGGGCTACGGTTAAAAAGGAAATATCTTTAATTACAAACTTGAAAGTAGCTTTCTGAGAAACTACTTTGTGTTCTGTTAATTCATCTCACAGAGTTACAGCGTTCCCTTCAAGAAGCCTTTCGTTAAGACTGTTCTTGTAGAATTTGCAAAGTGATATTTGGAAGCCCATAGAGGGCTATGGTGAAAAAGTAAATATCTCCCGTTAAAAACTGAAAAGAAGGTTTCTGAGAAACTGCTTTGCTTTTTTTTTTAATTCATCTCAAAGAGTTGCAGCTTTCCCCTAAATAAGCCTTATGCTAAGACTGTTCTTGTACAAATTCGAAACTGATATTTGGAAGTCCACAGGGGGCCACGGTGAAAAAGGAAATATCTTCAGTTAAAAACTGGAAAGAAGCTTTCTGAGAAACTGCTTTGTGTTCTGTTAATTCATCTCAAAGAATTATAGCTTTCCCTTCAGGAAGCCTTTCGCTAAGGCTGTTCTTGTGGAATTTCGAAAGTGATATTTGGAAGTCCACAGGGGGCTACGGTGAAAAAGGAAGTATCTTCAGTTAAAAACTGGAAAGAAGCTTTCTGAGAAACTGCTTTGTGTTCTGTTAATTCATCTCACGGAATTACACCTTCCAACTCAAGAAGTTTTTCTCTAAGATACTTCTTGTGGAATTTGCAAAGTGATATTTGGAAGCCCATAGTGGGCTAGGGTGAAAAAATAAATACCTTCAGTTAAAAACTGGAAAGAAGCTTTCTGAGAAACTGCTTTGTGTTCTGTTAATTCATCTCACAGAGTTACAGCTTTCCCCTCAGGAAGCCTTTCGCGTAGACTGTTCTTGTGGAATTTTGAAAGTGATGTTTTGAAGTCCATAGAGGGCTATGGTGAAAAAGGAAATATCTTCAGTTAAAAACTGCATACAAGATTTCTGAGAAACTATTTTGTGTTCCGTTAATTCATCTCACAGACCTTACAGCTTTCCCCTCAAGAAGCCTTTCGCTAAGGCTGTTCTTGTGAAATTTGCAAAGTGGTATTTGGCGGCCCAGAGAGGTCTGTGGTGAAAAGTAAAGTATCCTAAGATAAAAACTGAAAAGAAGCTTTCTGAGGAACTGGTTTGTGTTCTGTTAATTCATCTCACACAGATGCAGCTTCACACAGATGCAGCTTTCCACTCAAGATGCCTTTCGCTAAGAGTGTTCTTCTGAAATTTGCAAAGTGATATATGGAAGCCCATAGAGGGCTAGGTAGAAAAAGGAAATGTCTTCAATTAAAAACTGGAAAGAAGCTTTCTGAGAAACTGCTTTGTGTTATGTTAATTAATCTCACAGAGTTACAGCTTTCTCCTCAGGAAGCCTTTCACTAAGACTGTTTTTGTGGAATTTTCAAATTGATATTTGGAAGAACATAGAGGACTATGGTGAAAAATGAAATATCCTAAGATAAAAACTGAAAAGAAGCTTTCTGAGAAACTGCTTTGTGTACTGGTAATTCGTTTCACAGAGTTACAGCTTTCCCCTCAAGAAGCCATTCGCTAAGACTGTTCTTGTGGAATTTGCAAAGTGATATTTGGAAGCTCATAGAGGGCTGTGGTGAAAAAGGAAATATCCTAAGATAAAAACTGGAAAGAAGATTTCTGAGAAATTGCTATGTGTTCTGTTAATTCATCTCACAGAATTACAGTTTTGCTCTCCAGAAGCCTTTCGCTAAGACTGTTGTTGTGGCATTTGCAAAGTGATCTTGGAAGCCCATAGAGGGCTATGGTGAAAAAGGAAATATCCTTAGTTAAAAACTGGAAAGAAGCTTTATGGGAAACTGCTTTGTGTTCTGTTTATTCATCTCACCGATTTACAGCTTTTCCCTCAAGAAGCCGTTCACTAAGACTGTTCTTGAGGAATTTGCAAAGTGATATTTGGAAGCCCAGAGAGGGCTACGGTGAAAAAGGAAATATCTTCCGTTGAAAACTGGAAAGAAGCTTTATGAGAAACTGCTTTGTGTTCTGTTAATTCATCTCACAGAGTTACAGCTTTCCCCTCCAGAAGTCTTTGGCTAAGACTGTTCTTGTGGAATTTCAAAGTGATATTTCGAAGCCCATAGAGGGCTATGGTGAAAAAGGAAATACCCTAAGATAAAAATTGAAAAGAAACTTTCTGAGCAACTGCTTTGTTTTCTGTTAAATCAACTCACAGAGTTACAGCTTTCCCCTCAAGAAATCTGTCTCTACGGCAGTTTTTGTGGAATTTGCCTAGTGATATTTGGAAGCCCATAGACGGTTATGGTGAAAATGGAAATATCCTAAGATAAAAATCGAAAAGAAGCTTTCTGAGAAACTGCCTTGTGTTCTGTTAGTTCATCTCACAGAGTTACAGCTTTACCCTCAAGAAACCGTTCACTGAGACTGTTCTTGTGAAATTTGCAAAGTGATATAGGAAGCCCGTAGAGGGTTATGGTGAAAAAGAAAATATCTTCAGTTTAAAACTGGAAAGAATCGTTCTCAGAAACTACTTTGTGTTTTCTTAATTCAACTCACAGAGTTCCAGCTTTCCCTCAAGAAGCCTTTCGCTAAGACTGTTCTTGTGGAATTTGCAAAGTGATATTTGGAGCCCTTAAATGACTATGGTGAAAGAGGAAATATCCTAATATAAAAACTGAACAGAAGCTTTCTGAGAAACTGCTTTGTGTACTGTTAATTCATCTCACAGAGTTTCAGCTTGTCCCTGCAGAAGCCTTTCGCGAAGACTGTTCTTGTGGAATTTACAAAGAGAAATTTCGAAGCCCATAGAGGGCTATGGTGAAAAAGGGAATATCTTCCGTTAAAAACCGAAAAAAAGCTTTCTGAGAAACTGCTTTGTGTTCTGTTAGTTCATCTCACAGAATTTGAGCTTTCCCCTCAAGAAGCCGTTCACTAAGACCCTTCTTGTGCAATTTGCAAATTCATATTTGGTAACCCATAGAGGGCTATGGTGAAAAAGAAAATATCTCCCGTGAAAAGGGGAAAGAAGCTTTCTGAGAAACTGGTGTGTTTTCTGTTAATACATCTCACCGAATTAGAGCTTTCCCTTCCAGAAGCCTTTCGCTAAGTCTCTTCTTGTGGAATTTGCAAGGTGATATTTGGAAGGCCAGAGAGGGCTATGTTGAAAAAGGAAATAGCCTAAGATAGAATCTGAAAAGAAGCTCTCTGAAAAACTGCTTTGTGTTCTGTTGATTCATCTCAAAGGGTTAGAGCTTTCCCCTTAAGAAGCCTTTCGCTAAGACTGTTCTTGTGGTATTTGGAAAGGGATATTTGGAAGCCCATAGAGGGCTTTGGTGAAAAAGGAAATGTCTTCAGTTAAAAGCTGAAAAGAAGCTTTGTGAGAAACTGCTTTTTGTTCTGTTAATTCAACTCACAGATTTACAGCTTTCCCCTCAAGAACCCTTTCGCTAAGGCTGTTGTTGTGGAAATTGCTAAGTGATTTATGGAAGCCCGTAGATGGCTTTGGTGAAAAAGGAAATATCCTCAGTTAAAAACAGAAAAAAAGATTTCTGAGAAACTCCTTTGTGTTCTGTTATTTCACCTCACAGAGTTACAGCTTTTCCCTCAAGAAGTCTTCCGCTAAGACTGTCCTTGTGGTATTTACAAAGTGATATTTGGAAGCCCACAGAGGGCAATGATGAAAATGGAAATATCATAAGATAAAAACAGAAAAGTAGCTTTCTGTGAAACTGCTTTGTGTTCTGTTAGTTCATCTCACCGAGTTACAACTTTCCACTCAAGAAGCTGTTCACTAAGACTGTTCTTGTGTAAATTGCAAAGAATTATTTGGAAGCCCGTAGAGGGCTGTGGTGAAAAGGAAATATCTTCCGTTAAAAACTGGAAAGAAGAATTCTGAGAAACTGCCGAGTGTTCTGTTAATACAGCTCACCAAGTTACATATTTCCAATCAAAAAGCCTATCACTAAGACTGTTTTTGTGGGATTTGCAAAGTGATATTTGGAAGCCCATAGAGGGCTTTGGTGAAAATGGAAATATCTTCAGATAAAAACTGGAGAAAAGCTTTCTGAGAAACTGCTTTGTGGTCTGTTCATTCAACTCACAGAGTTACAGCTTTCCCCTCAAGAAGGCTTTCACTAAGTCTTTTGTTGTGGAATTTGCAAAGTGATATTTGGAAGCCCATAGAGGGCTTTGGTGAAAAAGGAAATATCTGCAGTTAAAAGCTGAAGAGAAACTTTCCGAGAAACTGCTTTGTATTCTGTTAATTCAACTCACAGAGTTACCGCTTTCCTTTAAAGAAGCCTATCGCTAAGGCGGTTGTTGTGGAAATTGCAAAGTGATATTTGGAAGCCCATAGAGGGCAATGGTGAAAATGGAAATATCCTAAGATAAAAAAAGAATAGAAGCTTCCTGAGAAACCGCTTTTTGTTCTGTTAGTTCATCTCACAGATTTACAGCTTTGCACTCAAGAAGCCGATCACTAAGACTGTTTCTGTGAAATTTCCAAAGTGATAATTGGAAGACCTTAGAAGGCTATGGTGAAAAAGGAAATATCTTCTGTTAAAAACTGGAAAGAAGATTTCTGAGAAACTGCATTGTGTTCTGTTAATTCATCTCACACAGTCACATCTTTCCCCTCAAGAAGCCATTCGCTAAGACTGTTCTTGTGGGATTTTCAAAGTGATATTTGGAAGCCCATAGAGGGCTATGGTGAAAAAGGAAACATCCTCAGTTAAAAACTGGAAAGAAGTTTTCTGAGAAACTGCATTGGGTTCTGTTATTCATCTCACAGAGTTACATCCCTACCCTCAAAAATCTTTTCGCTAAGACTGTTCTTCTTGCATTTCCAAAGTGATAATTGGAAGCCCATAGAGGGCTATTGTGAAAAAGCAAATATCTTCCGTTAAAAACTGGAAAGAAGCTTTCTGAGAAACTGCTTTGTGTTCTGTTAATTCATCTCAGAGAGTTACAGCTTTCCCCTCAAGAAGCCTTTCGCTAAGACTGTTCTTGTGGGATTTCCAAAGTGATATTTGGAAGTCCATAGAGGGCTAAGGTGAAAAAGGAAACATCTTCTGTTAAAAACTGGAAAGAAGATTTCTGAGAAACTGCTTTGTGTTCTGTTAATTCATCTCAGAGAGTTACTGCTTTCGCCTCCAGAAACCTTTTGCTAACACTGCTGTTTTGGAATTTGCAAAGTGATATTTAGAAGCCCATACAGGGCTATGGTGAAAAAGGAAATATCCTAAGATAAAAAATGAAAAGAAGCTTTCATAGAAACTGCTTTGTGTTCTGTTAATTCGTCTCACAGAATTACAGCTTTCCCCTCCAGAAGCCTTTCGCTAAGTTTATTCTTGTGGAATTTGCAAAGTGATATCTGGAAGCTCAAAGAGGGCTATGATGAAAAAGGAAATATCCTAAGATAAAAACTGTAAAGAAGCTTTCTGAGAAACTGCTTTGTGTTCTGTTAATTCATCACACCGAGTTACAGCTTTCCCTTCAAGAAGCCGTTAACTAAGATTGTTCTTGTGGAATTTGCAAAGTGATATTTGGAAGCCCCTAGAGGGCTATGGTGAAAAAGGAAATAGCCTAAGACAAAAACTGAAAAGAAGCTTTCTGAAAAACTGCTTTGTGTTCTGTCAATTCAACTCACAGAGTTACAGCTTTCCCCCAAGAAGCCTTTCACTAAGACGGTTCTTGTGCAATTTGCAATGTGATATTTGGAAGCCCATAGAGGCGTATGGTGAAAAAGGAAATATCCTAAGTTAAAAACTTAAAAGAAGCATTCTGAGAAACTGCTTTGTGTTCTCTTAATTCATCTCACAGAGTTACAGCTTTCCCTTCAAGAGCCTTTCACTAAGGCTGTTGTTGTGGAATTTTCAAAGTGATATTTGGAAGCCCATCGACGGCTATGGTGAAAAAGAAAATATCTTCAGTTAAAAACAGGAAAGAAGCTGTCTGAGAAACTGCTTTGTGTTCTGTTAATTCATCTCACAGAGTTACAGCCTTCCCCTCAAGAAACTTTTCGCAAAGGCTGTTCTTGTGGAATTTGCAAAGTGATATTCGGAAGCCCTTAGAGTGCTAAGGTGAAAAACGAATTATCTTCAGTTAAAACTGGAAAGAACCTTTCTGAGAAACTGCTTTGTGTTCTGTTAATTCATCTCACCGAATTAGAGCTTTCCCATCAAGAATCCTTTCGCTAAGACTGTTCTTGTGGAATTTGCAAAGTGATATTTGGAAGCCCTTAGAGGGCGATGCTGAAAAAGGAAATATCTTCCGTTAAAAACTGGAAAGAAGCTTTCTGAGAAACTGCTTTGTGTTCTCTTATATCATCTCACAGAGTTACAGCATTTCCCTCAAGAAGCCTTTAGCTAAAACTGTTCTTGTGTAATTTGCAAAGTGATATTTGGAAGCCCATAGAGGGCTATGGTGAAAAAGGAAATAACTTCCGTTAAAAACGGGAAAGAACCTTTCTGAGAAACTACTTTGTGTTCTCTTATTTCATCTCGCAGAGTTACAGATTTCCCCTCAAGAAGCCTTTTGCTAAGACTGTTCTTGTGGAATTGGCAAAGTGATATTTGGAGGCCCATAGAGGGATATGGTGAAAAAGGCAACATCTTCCGTTAAAAACGGGAAAGAAGCTTTCTGAGAAACTGCTTTGCGTTCTGTTAATTCATCTCACAGAGTTACAGCTTGGTCTTCAAGAAGCCTTTTGCTAAGGCTGTTTTTGCGGAATTTGCAAAGTGATATTTGGAAGGCCATAGAGGGCTATGGTGAAAAAGGAAATATCTTCAGTTAAAAACTCGAAAGAAGCTGTCTGAGAATCTGTTTTGTGTTCTGTTAATTCATCTCACAGAGGTACAGCTTAGCCCTAAAGAAGACTTTCGCTAAGGCTGTTCTTGTGAAATTTGCAAAGTGATATTTGGAAGCCCATAGAGAGCTATTTTGAAAAAGGAACTATCTTAAGTTAAAAACTGGAAAGAACCTGTCTGAGAAACTGCTTTGTGTTCTGTTAATTCATCTCACAGAGTTACAGCCTTCCCCTGAAAGGCCTTTTGCTACGACAGTTTTTGTAGAATTTGCAATGTGATACTTGTAAGCCCATAGAGGGCTATGGTAAAAACGAAATATCTTCCGTTAAAAACGGGAAAGAAACTTTCTGAGAAACTGCTTTGTGTTCTGTTAATTCATCTCACAGAGTTACAGATTTCCCCTCAAGAAGCCTTTCGCTAAGACTGTTCTTGTGGAATTTGCAAAGCGATATTTGGAAGCCCATAGAGGGCTATGGTGAAAATGGAAATATCTTCCGTTAAAAACTGGAAAGAAACTTTCTGAGAAATTGCTTTGTGTTCTGTGAATTCATCTCACAGAGTTACAGCTTTCCTGTAAGAAGCTTTTGGCTAAGGTTGTTCTTGCGGAACTTGCAAAGTGATATTTGGAAGCCCATAGAGGGTCATGATGAAAAAGGGAATATCTTCCATTAAAAACTGGAAAGATGCTTTCTGAGAAACTGCTTTGTTTTCTGTCAATTCATCTAACAGGGTTACTGCTTTCCCCTCAAGAAACCTTTCGCTAAGACTGTTCTTCTGGAATTTGCAAAGTGATATTTGGAAGCCCATAGAGGGCTATGGTGAAAAAGGAAATAACTTCCGCTAAAAACTGGAAAGAAGCTTTCTGAGAAACTGCTCTGTGTTCTCTTGATTCATCTCACAGAGTTACTTCTTTCCCAGGAAGAAGCCTTTCGCTATGACTGTTCTTGTGGATTTTGCAAAGTGATATTTGGAAGCCCATAGAGGGCTATGGAGAAAAAGGAAATGTCTTCCGTTAAAAACTGAAAAGAAGCTTTCTGAGAAATTGCTTTGTCGTCTGTTATTTCATCTCACCGAGTTACAGATTACCCTTCAAGTAGCATTTCGCTAACACTGTCCTTGTGGAATTTGCAAAGTGATATTTGGAAACCCATGGAGGGCAAAGGTGAAAAAGGAAATATCTTCCGTTAAATTCTGGAAAGAAGCTTTCTGAAAAACCGTTCTGTGTTCTGCTAATTCATCTCACAGAGTTACAGCTTTCCCTTCAAGAAGCCTTTCGCTAAGTGTGTTCTTGTGGAATTTGCAAAGTGATATTTGGAAGCCCATAGAGGGCTATGGTGAAAAAGGAAATACCTTCATTTAAAACTGGAAAGAAACTTTCGAAGAACCTGCTTTGTGTTCTGTTAATTCTTTCTACAGGGTTACAGCTTTCCCCTCAAGAACCCTTTCGTTAAGACTGTTCTTGTGGAATTTGCAAGGTGATATTTGAAAGCCCATAAAGGGCTATGGTGGAAAAGGAAATATCTTCCGTTAAAAACTGGAAAGAAGGTTTCTGAGAACCTGCTTTGTGTTCTGTTAATTCATCTCACAGACTTGCAGCTTTCCCCTCAAGAAGCCTTTCGCTAAGACTGTTCTTGTGGAATTTGCAAAGTGATATTTGGAAGCCCAGAGAGTTCTATGGTGAAAAAGAAATATCTTCCGCTAAAAACTGGAAAGAAGCTTTCTGAGACAGTGCTTTGTTTTCTGTTAATTCATCTCACAGAGTTACAGCTTTCCCCTCAAGAAGCCTTTCGCTAAGACTGTTCTTGTGGAATTTGGAAAGTGATATTTGGAACCCGCAGAGGGCTGTGGTGAAAAAGGAAATATCTTCCATTAAAAACTGGAAAGAATGTTTCTGAGAAATTGCTTTGTGTTCTGTTAATTCATCTCACAGGTTTACTGCATTCCCCTCAAGAAGCCTTTCGCTACGACTGTTCTTGTGGAATTTGGAAAGTGATATTTGGAACCCGCAGAGGGCTGTGGTGAAAAAGGAAATATCTTCCGTTAAAAACTGGAAAGAAGCTTTCTGAGAAACTGCTTTGTGTTCTCTTATATCATCTCACAGAGTTACAGCATTCCCCTCAAGAAGCCTTTAGCCTAAACTGTTCTTGTGTAATTTGCAAAGTGATATTTGGAAACCCATAGAGGGCTATGGCGAAAAAGGAAATATATACCGTTAAAAACGGGAAAGAAGCTTTCTGAGAAACTACTTTGTGTTCTGTTATTTCATCTCGCAGAGTTACAGATTTCACCTCAAGAAGCCTTTCGCTAAGACTGTTCTTGTGGAATTGGCAAAGTGATATTTGGAAGCCCATAGAAGGATATGGTGAAAAAGGCAACATCTTCCGTTAAAAACGGGAAAGAAGCTTTCTGAGAAACTGCTTTGCGTTCTGTTAATTCATCTCACAGAGTTACAGCTTGATCTTCAAGAAGCCTTTTGCTAAGGCTGTTTTTGCGGAATTTGCAAAGTGATATTTGGAAGGCCATAGAGGGCTATGGTGAAAAAGGAAATATCTTCAGTTAAAAACTCGAAAGAAGCTGTCTGAGAATCTGCTTTGTGTTCTGTAAATTCATCTCACAGAGGTACAGCTTTGCCCTAAAGAAGACTTTCGCTAAGGCTGTTCTTGTGAAATTTGCAAAGTGATATTTGGAAGCCCATAGAGGGCTATTTTGAAAAAGGAACTATCTTAAGTTAAAAACGGGAAAGAAGCTTTCTGAGAAACTGCTTTGTGTTCTGTTAATTCATCTCACAGAGTTACAGATTTCCCCTCAAGAAGCCTTGCGCTAAGACTGTTCTTGTGGAATTTGCAAAGTGATATCAGGAATGCCCATAGAGGGCTATGGTGAAAATGGAAACATCTTCCGTTAAAAACTGGAAAGAAGCTTTCTGAGAGACTGCTTTGTGTTCTGTTAATTCATCTCACAGACTTACAGCTTTCCCTTCAAGAAGTCTTTCGCTAAAACTTTTCTTGTGGAATTTTCATAGTGATATTTTCAAGCCCATAGAGGGCTAAGGTGAAAAAGGAAATATCCTAAGATAAAAACTGAAAAGAAGCAATCTGAGAAACTATTTTGTGTTCTGTTAATTCATCTCACAGAGTTACTGCTTTCCCAGCAAGAGGCCATTCTCTAAGACTCTTCTTTTGGATTTTTCAAAGTGATATTGGAAGCCCATAGAGGGCTACGGTGAAAAAGGAAACATCTTCCATTAAAAACTGGAAAGAAGCTTTCTGAGAAACTGCTTTGTGTTCGGTTAGTTCATCTCACAGTTACTGCTTTCCCCTCAAAAAGCCTTTCGCTAACACTGTTCTTATGCAATTTGCAAAGTAATATATGGAAGCCCTTAGAGGGTTAAGGTGAAAATGGAAATATCTACAGTTAAAAACTGTAAAGAAGCTTTCTGAGAAACTGCTTTGTGTTCTCTTAGTTCATCTCACAGACATACGGCTTTCTCCTAAAGAAGCCTTTCGCTAAGATTCTTCTTGTGGAATTTGCAAAGTGATATTTGGAAGCCCGTAGAGGGCTATAGTGTAAAAGGAAATATCTTCCGTTAAAAACTGGAAAGAAGCTTTCTGAGAAACTGCTTTCTCTTCTGTTAATTCATCTCACAGAGTTACTAGTTTTCCAGCAAGAAGCCATTCTCTAAGACTCTTTTGGTGGATTTTGCAAAGTGATATTTGGAAGCCCTTAGAGGGCTATGGTGAAAAAGGTAACATCTTCCATTAAAAACTGGAAAGTAGCTTTCTGAGAAACTGCTTTGCTTTCTGCTAATTCATCTCACAGAGTTACAGCTTTCCCCTAAGAAGCCTTTCGCTAGGACTGTTCTTGTAGAATTTGCAAAGTGATATTTGGAAGCCCATAGAGGGCTATGGTGAAAAAGGAAATATCTTTCGCTAAAAACTGGAAGGAAACTTTCTGAGAAACTGCTTTGTGTTCTGTTAATTCATCTCACAGAGTTACAGCATTCCCTTCAAGAAGCCTTTCGCTAAGTCTGTTTTTGTGGAATTTGCACAGTGATATTTGGAAGCCCATAGAGGACTATGGTGAAAAAGGAAATATCTTCCGTTAATACTGGAAAGAAGCTTTCTGAGAAACTGCTTTGTGTTCTGTTAATTCATCTCACAGAGTTACAGCATTCCCTTCAAGAAGCCTTTCGCTAAGTCTGTTTTTGTGGAATTTGCACAGTGATATTTGGAAGCCCATAGAGGACTATGGTGAAAAAGGAAATATCTTCCGTTAATACTGGAAAGAAGCTTTCTGAGAAACTGCTTTGTGTTCTGTTAATTCATCTCACAGAGTTACAGCTTTCCCTTCAAGAAGTCTTTCGCTAAGTCTGTTCTTGTGGCATTTGCAAAGTGATTTTTATAAGCCCATAGTGTGCTATGGTGAAAAAGGAAATATCTTCCGTTAAAAACTGGAAAGAATGTTTCTGAGAAATTGCTTTGTGTTCTGTTAATTCATCTCACAGGTTTACTGCATTCCGCTCAAGAAGCCTTTCGCTAAGACTGTTCTTGTGGAATTTGCAAAGTGATATTTGGAAGCACATAGAGGGATATAGTGAAAAAGGAAATATCTTCAGTTAAAAACTGGAAAGAAGCTTTCTGAGGAACTGCTTTGTTTTCTGTTAATTCATCTCACAGAGTTTCAGCTTTCCCATCAAGAAGCCTTTCGATAAGTCTGTTCTTGTGGAATTTGCATTGCGATATTTGGAAGCCCATAGAGGGCTATGGTGAAAAAGGAAAATCTTTCCTTAAAAACTGGAAAGAAGCTTTCTGAGAAACTGCTTTGTGTTCGGTTAATTCATCTCACGATTACTGCTTTTCCCTCAAGAAGCCTTTCGGTAAGTCACTTATTGTGTAATTTGCAAAGTGATATTTGGAAGCCCATAGAGGGTTAAGGTGAAAAAGGAAATATCTTCCATTAAATACTGGTAGGAAGCTGTTTGAGAAACTGCTTTGTGTTCTGTTAACTTATCTCACAGAGTTACAGCTTTCCCCTCAAGAAGCCTTTCGCGAAGACTGTTCTTGTGTAATTTGTAAAGTTATATTTGGAAGTCCATAGAGGGCTATGGTGAAAAAGGATATATCTTTCGTTAAAAACTGGAAAGAAGCTTTCTGAGAAACTGCTTTGTTTTCTGTTAATTCATCTCTCAGAGTTACAGCTTTCCCTTCAAGAAGTCTTTCGTTAAATCTGTTTTTGTGGAATTTCCACAGTGATATTTGGAAGCCAATAGAGGACTATGGTGAAAAAGGAAATATCTTCCGTTAAAAACTGGAAAGAAGCTTTCTGAGAAACTCCTTTGTGTTCTGTTAATTCATCACACAGAGTTACAGCTTTCCCCTCAAGAAGTCTTTCGCTAAGTCTGTTCTTGTGGAATTTGCAAAGTGATATTTGGAAGCTCATAGAGGGCTATGGTGAAAAACGAAATATCTTCCGTTAAAAACTGGAAAGAAGCTTTCTGTGAAACTGTTTTGTGTTCCCTTAATTCATTTCACAGAGTCACTGCTTTCCCCTCAAGAATCCTTTCGCAAAGACTCTTGTTGTGGAATTTGCAAAGTGATATGTTGAAGACCATAGAGCGTTATGGTGAAAAAGGAAATATCTTCTGTTAAAAACTGGAAAGAAGCTTTCTGAGAAAGTGCTTTGTGTTCTGTTAATTCATCTCACAGAGTTACAGCTTTCCCTTAAAAAAGCCTTTCGCTAAGTCTGTTCTTCTGGAATTTGCAAAGTGATATTTGAAAGCCCATAGAGTGCTATGGTGAAAAAGGAAATATCTTCCGTTAAAAACTGGAAATTAGCTTATTGAGATACTGCTCTATGTTCTGTTAATTCATCTCACAGAGTTACTGCTTTCCCATCAAGAAGCCTTTCGCTAACACTGTTCTTGTGGAATTTGCAATGTGATATTTGGAAGCCCACAGAGGGCTATAGTGAAAAAGGAAAATCTTCCCTTAAAAATTGGAAAGAAGCTTTCTGAGAAACTGCTTTGTGTTCGGTTAATTCATCTCACGGTTACTGCTTTCCCCTCAAGAAGCCTTTCGCTAAGACTGTTCTTGTGGAATTTGCAAAGTGATATTTGGAAGCCCTTAGAGGGTTAAAGATGAAAAAGGAAATATCTTCCGTTAAAAACTGGTAAGAAGCTTTCTGAGAAACTGCTTTGTGTTCTGTTAATTCATCTCACAGAGTTACAGCATTCCCCTGAAGAATCCTTTCGCGAAGACTGTTCTTGTGGAATCTGCAAAGTGATCTTTGGAAGTCCATAGAGGGCTATGGTGAAAAAGGAAATAACTTCAGTTAAAAACTGGAAAGAAGCTTTCTGAGAAACTGTTTTGTGTTCTGTTAATTCATCTCATAGAGTTACAGCTTTCCCTTCAAGAAGCTTTTCGCTAAGTCTGTTTTTGTTGTATTTGCACAGTGATATTTGGAAGCCCATAGAGGACTATGGTGAAAAAGGAAATATCTTCCGATAAAAACTGGAAAGAAGCTTTCTGAGAAGCACGTTTGTGTTCTGTTATTTCATCTCACAGAATTACACCTTTCCCCTCCAGAAGCCTTTCTCTAAGTCTGTTCTTGTGTAATTTGCAAAGTGATATTTGGAAGCCCATGGAGGGCTATGGTGAAAAAGGAAATATCTTCCGTTAAAAACTGGAAAGAAGGTTTCAGAGAAACTCATTTGTGTTCTGTTAATTCATCTCACAGAGTTACAGCTTTCCCCTTAAGAAGCCTTTCGCTAAGACTGTTCTTGTGCAATTGCCAAAGTGATATTTGGAAGCCCATAGAGGGCTGCGGTGAAAAAGAAAGTATCTCCCGTTAAACGTGGAAAGAAGCTTTCTGAGAAACTACTTTGTTTTCTGTTAATTCATCTCATAGAGTTACAGCTTTGCCTTCAAGAAGCCTTTTCTAAGTCTGTTCTTGTGGAATTTGCAAAGTGATATTTGGAAGCCCATAGTGGGCTATGGTGAAAAAGAAAATATCTTCCATTAAAAACTGGAAAGAAGCTTTCTGAGAAATTGCTTTGTGTTCTGTTAATTCATCTCACAGAGTTAGAGCTTTCATCTCAAGAAGTCTTTCGCTACGATTGTTTATGTGGAATTTGCAAAGTGATATTTGGAAGTCGATAGAGGGCTACGGTGAAAAAGAAAATATCTTCCGTTAAAAACTGGAGAGAAGCTTTGTGAGAAACTGCTTTGTGTTCTGTTCATTCATCTCACAGAGTTACAGCTTTCTCTTCAAGAAGCGTTTCGCTAAATCTATTTTTGTGGAATTTGTGCGGTGTTATTTGGAAGCCCATAGAGACTATGGTGAAAAAGAAAATATCTTCCGTTAAAACCTGGTAAGAAACTTTCTGAGAAACTCCTTTCTGTTCTGTTAATTCACCTCACAGAGTTACAGCATTCCCCTCAAGAAGCCTTTCGTTAAGAGTGTTCTTGTGAAATTTGCAAAGTGATATTAGGAACCCCATAGAGGGCTACGGTGGAAAAGGAAATATCTTCCGTCCAAAACTGGAAAGAAGCTTTATGAGAAACTGCTTTGTGTCCTGTTAATTCATCTCACGGAGTTACAGCTTTCCCTTCAAGAAGCCTTTCGCTAAGACTCTTCTTGTGGGATTGGCAAAGTGATATTTGGAAGCCCATAGAGGTCTATGGTGAAAAAGGAAATATCTTCCGTTAAAAACTGGAAAGAAACTTTCTGAGAACCTGCTTTGTGTTCTGTTAATTCACCTCACAGAGTCACTGCTTTCACCTCAAGAAGCCTTTCGCTAAGACTGTTCGTGTGGAATTTTCATAGTGATATTTTCATGCCCATAGAGGTCTATGGTGAAAAAGGAATTATCCTAAGATAAAAACTGAAAAGAAGCATTCTGAGAAACTACTTTGTGTTCTGTTAATTCATCTCACAGAGTTACAGCTTTCCCCTCAGGAAGCCTTTCGCGAAGACTGTTCTTGTGGGATTTGCAAAGTGATATTTGGAAGCTCATAGAAGGCTATGGTGAAAAAGGAAATATCTTCCGTTAAAAACTGGAAAGAAGGTTTCTGAGAAACTCATTTGTGTTCTGTTAATTCATCTCACAGAGTTACTGCTTTCCCAGCAAGAAGACATTCTCTAAGATTTTTCTTGTGGATTTTTCAAAGTGATATTGGAAGCCCTTAGAGGGCTATGGTGAAAAAGGAAATACCTTCCGTTAAAAACTGAAAAGAAGCTTTCTGAGAAACTACTTTGTGTTCTGTTAATTCATCTCACAGAGTTACAGATTTCCCCTCAAGAAGCCTTTCGCTCTACTGTTCTTGTGGAAGTTTCAAAGTGATATTTGGAAGCCCATAGAGGGCTATGGTGAAAAAGGAAATAGCTTCCGTTAAAATCTGTAAAGAAGCTTTCTGAGAAACTGCTTTGTGTTCTGTTAATTCATCTCACAGAGTTACATCTTTCTCCTCAAGAAGCCTTTCCCTAAGACTGTTCTTGTGGAATTTGCAGAGTGATATTTGGAATCCCATAAAGGGTTATGCTGAAAAAGGAAATATCTTCAGTTAAAAACTGGAAAGAAGCTTTCTGAGAAACTGCTTTGTGTTCTCTTAGTTCATGTCACAGAGTTACAGCTTTCCCCTCAAGAAGCCTTTCACCAAGACTGTTCTTGTGGAATTTGCAACGTGGTCTTTCGAAGTCTATAGATCACTATGGTGAAAAAGGATATAGCTTCAGTTAAAAAGTGAAAAGAAACTTTCTGAGGAACTGCTTTGTGATATGTGATTTCCTGTCACTGCGATACAGCTGTATTTCGTAGAACTGTTGGCTAGCCTTATTTCTGTGGAATCTGAGAAATGTTACTTCGGATCTCTTTGAAGACTATAGGTCCAAAGGAAATATCCGCAGCTAAAAGTGAGAAAGAAGCTTTCTGAGAGACTTCTTTGTGATCTGTGAATTGATCTCACAGAGCTACAATTTTCCCTCAAGAAGCCTTTCGCTAAGATTGTTCTCGTGGAATTTGCAAAGTGATATTTGGAAAACAATAGAGGTCTATGGTGAAAAAGGAAATATCCTAATATAAAAACTGAAAAGAAGGTTTTTGAGAAACTGCTTTGTGTTCCGTTAATTCGTCTCACAGAGTTATAGCTTTCCCCTCAAGATGCCGTTCATTAAGATTGTTGTTGTGAAATTTGCAAAATGATATTTGGAAGCTCATAGAGGGCTACGGTGAAAATGGATATATCTTCACTTAAAAACTGGAAAGAAGCTTTCTGAGAAACCTGTTCTGTTAATTCATCTCACAGAGTTACAGCTTTCCCCTCAAGAAACCTTTCGCTAAGACTGTTCTTGTGGAATTTGCAAAGTGATATTTGGAAGCCCATAGAGGGCTACGGTGAAAAAGGAATTATGTTCAGTTAAAAGCTGGAAAGAAGCTTTCTGAGAAACTGCTTTGTGTTCTGTAAATTCATCTCACAGTGTTACAGCTTTTCCCTAAAGAAGCCGTTCGCTAAGACTCTTCTTGTGGAATTTGCTAAGTGATATTTGGAAGCCCATAGTGGGCTTGGTGAAAAAGGAATATCTTCAGTTAAAAACTGGAAAGAAGCTTTCTGAGAAACTGCCTTGTGTTCTGTCAATTCATCTCACAGAGGTACAGCTTTCCCCTCCAAATGCCTTCCGCTAAGACTGTTTTGTGGAATTTGCAAAGTGATGTTTGGAAGCCCATAATGGGCTATGGTGAAAAAGGATATATCTTCTGTTAAAAACTGAAAAAATGGTTTCAGAGGAAGTGCTTTGAGATATGTGACTTCCACTCACTGAGCTACAGTTGTATTTCATAGATCTGTTTGCTAGCCTTATTTCTGTGTAATATGAGAACTGTTATTTCGTATCCCTTTGAAGACTATAAGATTAAAGAAAATATCCATCGCTAAATGTGAGAAAGAAGCTTTCTGAGAAACTTATTTGTGTTCTGTGAATTCATCTCTCCGAATTTCAGCTTTCCCCTCAAGAAGGCTTTTGGTAAGACTGTTCTTGGGGAATTTACAAAGTGATATTTGGAAACCCATAGAGGGCTATGGTGAAAAGGAAATATCTTCCGTTAAAACTGGAAAGAAGTTTTCTGAGAAACTGCTTTGTGTTCTGTTAATTCATCTCACAGAGTTACAGCCTGCCCCTCAAGAAGCCGTTCACTAAGACTGTTCTTGCGGAATTTGCAAAATGATATTTCGCAGCCCAAAGAGGGCTAAGGGTGAAAACGAAAATATCTTCAGTTAAAAAATGGAAACAAGCTTTCTGAAAAAAGGCTTTGTGTTCTGTTAATTCATCTCACAGATTTACTCCTTTCCCCACAAGAAGTGGTTCACTAAGACTGTTCTTGTGGAATTTGCAAAGTGATATTTGGAAATACACAGAGGGCTAGAGTGAAAAAGGAGATATCTTGAGTTAAAAACTGGAAAGAAGCTTTGCTTTGTGTTCTGTTAATTCTTCTCACAGAGTTACAGCTTTCCCCTCAGGAAGTCGTTCACTAAGACTGTTCTTGTCGAATCTGCAAAGTGACATTGGAATGCCCATAGTGGGCTACGGTGAAAAAGGAAGTGTCTTCAGATAAAAACCGCAAAGAAGCTTTCTGAGAAACTACTTTGTGTTCTGTTAATTCATCTCACAGAGTTACAGTTTCCCCCTCAAGAAATCAATCACTTAGACTGTTCTTGTGGAGTTTGCAAGGTGATATTTGAAGCCCATAGAGGGCGATTGTGAAAAGGAAATATCTTCAGATAAAAACTGGAAAGAAACTTTCTGAGAAACTGCTTTGGGTTCTGTTAATTCATCTCACAGACTTACAGCTTTCCCCTCAAGAAGCCTTTCGCTAAGATTGTTCTTGTGGAATTTTCAAAGTGATATTTGGAAGCCCATAGAAGGCTATGGTGAAAAAGGAAATATCCTAAGATAAAAACTGAAAGGAAGCTTTCTGAGAAACTGCTTTGTGATATGTTAATTCATCTCACAGATTTACAGCTTTCCCCTGAAGAAGCCGTTCACTAAGACTGTTCTTGTGGATTTTGCAAAGTGGTATTTGGAAGCCCATAGAGGGTTATGGTGAAAAAGGAATTATCTTCAGTTTAAATCTGGAAAGAAGCGTTCTGACAAACTGCTTTGTTTTCTGTTAATTCATCTCCCAGAGTTACAGCTTTTCCCTCAAGAAGGCTTTCGCTAAGACTGTTCTTGTGGAATTTGCAAAGTGACATTTGGAAGCCCGTAGAGGGCTATGGGGAAAAAGGAAATATCTTCAGTTAAAGACTGGAAAGAAGCTTTCTGAGAAACTGCTCTGTGTTCTGTTAATTCATCTCACAGAGTTACAGCTTTCCCCTCAGGAAGCCTTTCGCTAAGACTGTTCTTCTGGAATTTGCAAAGTGATATTTGGAAGCCCATAGAGGGCTATGGTGAAAAAGGAAATAACTTCCGCTAAAAACTGGAAAGAAGCTTTCTGAGAAACTGCTCTGTGTTCTCTTGATTCATCTCACAGAGTTACTTCTTTCCCAGGAAGAAGCCTTTCGCTATGACTGTTCTTGTGGATTTTGCAAAGTGATATTTGGAAGCCCATAGAGGGCTATGGAGAAAAAGGGAATGTCTTCCGTTAAAAACTGAAAAGAAGCTTTCTGAGAAATTGCTTTGTCGTCTGTTATTTCATCTCACCGAGTTACAGATTACCCTTCAAGTAGCATTTCGCTAACACTGTCCTTGTGGAATTTGCAAAGTGATATTTGGAAACCCATGGAGGGCAATGGTGAAAAAGGAAATATCTTCCGTTAAATTCTGGAAAGAAGCTTTCTGAAAAACCGTTCTGTGTTCTGCTAATTCATCTCACAGAGTTACAGCTTTCCCTTCAAGAAGCCTTTCGCTAAGTGTGTTCTTGTGGAATTTGCAAAGTGATATTTGGAAGCCCATAGAGGGCTATGGTGAAAAAGGAAATACCTTCATTTAAAACTGGAAAGAAACTTTCGAAGAACCTGCTTTGTGTTCTGTTAATTCTTTCTACAGGGTTACAGCTTTCCCCTCAAGAACCCTTTCGTTAAGACTGTTCTTGTGGAATTTGCAAGGTGATATTTGAAAGCCCATAAAGGGCTATGGTGGAAAAGGAAATATCTTCCGTTAAAAACTGGAAAGAAGGTTTCTGAGAACCTGCTTTGTGTTCTGTTAATTCATCTCACAGACTTGCAGCTTTCCCCTCAAGAAGCCTTTCGCTAAGACTGTTCTTGTGGAATTTGCAAAGTGATATTTGGAAGCCCAGAGAGTTCTATGGTGAAAAAGAAATATCTTCCGCTAAAAACTGGAAAGAAGCTTTCTGAGACAGTGCTTTGTTTTCTGTTAATTCATCTCACAGAGTTACAGCTTTCCCCTCAAGAAGCCTTTCGCTAAGACTGTTCTTGTGGAATTTGGAAAGTGATATTTGGAACCCGCAGAGGGCTGTGGTGAAAAAGGAAATATCTTCCATTAAAAACTGGAAAGAATGTTTCTGAGAAATTGCTTTGTGTTCTGTTAATTCATCTCACAGGTTTACTGCATTCCCCTCAAGAAGCCTTTCGCTACGACTGTTCTTGTGGAATTTGGAAAGTGATATTTGGAACCCGCAGAGGGCTGTGGTGAAAAAGGAAATATCTTCCGTTAAAAACTGGAAAGAAGCTTTCTGAGAAACTGCTTTGTGTTCTCTTATATCATCTCACAGAGTTACAGCATTCCCCTCAAGAAGCCTTTAGCCTAAACTGTTCTTGTGTAATTTGCAAAGTGATATTTGGAAACCCATAGAGGGCTATGGCGAAAAAGGAAATATATACCGTTAAAAACGGGAAAGAAGCTTTCTGAGAAACTACTTTGTGTTCTGTTATTTCATCTCGCAGAGTTACAGATTTCACCTCAAGAAGCCTTTCGCTAAGACTGTTCTTGTGGAATTGGCAAAGTGATATTTGGAAGCCCATAGAAGGATATGGTGAAAAAGGCAACATCTTCCGTTAAAAACGGGAAAGAAGCTTTCTGAGAAACTGCTTTGTGTTCTGTTAATTCATCTCACAGAGTTACAGATTTCCCCTCAAGAAGCCTTGCGCTAAGACTGTTCTTGTGGAATTTGCAAAGTGATATCAGGAATGCCCATAGAGGGCTATGGTGAAAATGGAAATATCTTCCGTTAAAAACTGGAAAGAAGCTTTCTGAGAGACTGCTTTGTGTTCTGTTAATTCATCTCACAGACTTACAGCTTTCCCTTCAAGAAGTCTTTCGCTAAAACTTTTCTTGTGGAATTTTCATAGTGATATTTTCAAGCCCATAGAGGGCTAAGGTGAAAAAGGAAATATCCTAAGATAAAAACTGAAAAGAAGCAATCTGAGAAACTATTTTGTGTTCTGTTAATTCATCTCACAGAGTTACTGCTTTCCCAGCAAGAGGCCATTCTCTAAGACTCTTCTTTTGGATTTTTCAAAGTGATATTGGAAGCCCATAGAGGGCTACGGTGAAAAAGGAAACATCTTCCATTAAAAACTGGAAAGAAGCTTTCTGAGAAACTGCTTTGTGTTCGGTTAGTTCATCTCACAGTTACTGCTTTCCCCTCAAAAAGCCTTTCGCTAACACTGTTCTTATGCAATTTGCAAAGTAATATATGGAAGCCCTTAGAGGGTTAAGGTGAAAATGGAAATATCTACAGTTAAAAACTGTAAAGAAGCTTTCTGAGAAACTGCTTTGTGTTCTCTTAGTTCATCTCATAGACATACGGCTTTCTCCTAAAGAAGCCTTTCGCTAAGATTCTTCTTGTGGAATTTGCAAAGTGATATTTGGAAGCCCGTAGAGGGCTATAGTGTAAAAGGAAATATCTTCCGTTAAAAACTGGAAAGAAGCTTTCTGAGAAACTGCTTTCTCTTCTGTTAATTCATCTCACAGAGTTACTAGTTTTCCAGCAAGAAGCCATTCTCTAAGACTCTTTTGGTGGATTTTGCAAAGTGATATTTGGAAGCCCTTAGAGGGCTATGGTGAAAAAGGTAACATCTTCCATTAAAAACTGGAAAGTAGCTTTCTGAGAAACTGCTTTGCTTTCTGCTAATTCATCTCACAGAGTTACAGCTTTCCCCTAAGAAGCCTTTCGCTAGGACTGTTCTTGTAGAATTTGCAAAGTGATATTTGGAAGCCCATAGAGGGCTATGGTGAAAAAGGAAATATCTTTCGCTAAAAACTGGAAGGAAACTTTCTGAGAAACTGCTTTGTGTTCTGTTAATTCATCTCACAGAGTTACAGCATTCCCTTCAAGAAGCCTTTCGCTAAGTCTGTTTTTGTGGAATTTGCACAGTGATATTTGGAAGCCCATAGAGGACTATGGTGAAAAAGGAAATATCTTCCGTTAATACTGGAAAGAAGCTTTCTGAGAAACTGCTTTGTGTTCTGTTAATTCATCTCACAGAGTTACAGCATTCCCTTCAAGAAGCCTTTCGCTAAGTCTGTTTTTGTGGAATTTGCACAGTGATATTTGGAAGCCCATAGAGGACTATGGTGAAAAAGGAAATATCTTCCGTTAATACTGGAAAGAAGCTTTCTGAGAAACTGCTTTGTGTTCTGTTAATTCATCTCACAGAGTTACAGCTTTCCCTTCAAGAAGTCTTTCGCTAAGTCTGTTCTTGTGGCATTTGCAAAGTGATTTTTATAAGCCCATAGTGTGCTATGGTGAAAAAGGAAATATCTTCCGTTAAAAACTGGAAAGAATGTTTCTGAGAAATTGCTTTGTGTTCTGTTAATTCATCTCACAGGTTTACTGCATTCCGCTCAAGAAGCCTTTCGCTAAGACTGTTCTTGTGGAATTTGCAAAGTGATATTTGGAAGCACATAGAGGGATATAGTGAAAAAGGAAATATCTTCAGTTAAAAACTGGAAAGAAGCTTTCTGAGGAACTGCTTTGTTTTCTGTTAATTCATCTCACAGAGTTTCAGCTTTCCCATCAAGAAGCCTTTCGATAAGTCTGTTCTTGTGGAATTTGCATTGCGATATTTGGAAGCCCATAGAGGGCTATGGTGAAAAAGGAAAATCTTTCCTTAAAAACTGGAAAGAAGCTTTCTGAGAAACTGCTTTGTGTTCGGTTAATTCATCTCACGATTACTGCTTTTCCCTCAAGAAGCCTTTCGGTAAGTCACTTATTGTGTAATTTGCAAAGTGATATTTGGAAGCCCATAGAGGGTTAAGGTGAAAAAGGAAATATCTTCCATTAAATACTGGTAGGAAGCTGTTTGAGAAACTGCTTTGTGTTCTGTTAACTTATCTCACAGAGTTACAGCTTTCCCCTCAAGAAGCCTTTCGCGAAGACTGTTCTTGTGTAATTTGTAAAGTTATATTTGGAAGTCCATAGAGGGCTATGGTGAAAAAGGATATATCTTTCGTTAAAAACTGGAAAGAAGCTTTCTGAGAAACTGCTTTGTTTTCTGTTAATTCATCTCTCAGAGTTACAGCTTTCCCTTCAAGAAGTCTTTCGTTAAATCTGTTTTTGTGGAATTTGCACAGTGATATTTGGAAGCCAATAGAGGACTATGGTGAAAAAGGAAATATCTTCCGTTAAAAACTGGAAAGAAGCTTTCTGAGAAACTCCTTTGTGTTCTGTTAATTCATCACACAGAGTTACAGCTTTCCCCTCAAGAAGTCTTTCGCTAAGTCTGTTCTTGTGGAATTTGCAAAGTGATATTTGGAAGCTCATAGAGGGCTATGGTGAAAAACGAAATATCTTCCGTTAAAAACTGGAAAGAAGCTTTCTGTGAAACTGTTTTGTGTTCCCTTAATTCATTTCACAGAGTCACTGCTTTCCCCTCAAGAATCCTTTCGCAAAGACTCTTGTTGTGGAATTTGCAAAGTGATATGTTGAAGACCATAGAGCGTTATGGTGAAAAAGGAAATATCTTCTGTTAAAAACTGGAAAGAAGCTTTCTGAGAAAGTGCTTTGTGTTCTGTTAATTCATCTCACAGAGTTACAGCTTTCCCTTAAAAAAGCCTTTCGCTAAGTCTGTTCTTCTGGAATTTGCAAAGTGATATTTGAAAGCCCATAGAGTGCTATGGTGAAAAAGGAAATATCTTCCGTTAAAAACTGGAAATTAGCTTATTGAGATACTGCTCTATGTTCTGTTAATTCATCTCACAGAGTTACTGCTTTCCCATCAAGAAGCCTTTCGCTAACACTGTTCTTGTGGAATTTGCAATGTGATATTTGGAAGCCCACAGAGGGCTATAGTGAAAATGAAAATCTTCCCTTAAAAATTGGAAAGAAGCTTTCTGAGAAACTGCTTTGTGTTCGGTTAATTCATCTCACGGTTACTGCTTTCCCCTCAAGAAGCCTTTCGCTAAGACTGTTCTTGTGGAATTTGCAAAGTGATATTTGGAAGCCCTTAGAGGGTTAAAGATGAAAAAGGAAATATCTTCCGTTAAAAACTGGTAAGAAGCTTTCTGAGAAACTGCTTTGTGTTCTGTTAATTCATCTCACAGAGTTACAGCATTCCCCTGAAGAATCCTTTCGCGAAGACTGTTCTTGTGGAATCTGCAAAGTGATCTTTGGAAGTCCATAGAGGGCTATGGTGAAAAAGGAAATAACTTCAGTTAAAAACTGGAAAGAAGCTTTCTGAGAAACTGTTTTGTGTTCTGTTAATTCATCTCATAGAGTTACAGCTTTCCCTTCAAGAAGCTTTTCGCTAAGTCTGTTTTTGTTGTATTTGCACAGTGATATTTGGAAGCCCATAGAGGACTATGGTGAAAAAGGAAATATCTTCCGATAAAAACTGGAAAGAAGCTTTCTGAGAAGCACGTTTGTGTTCTGTTATTTCATCTCACAGAATTACACCTTTCCCCTCCAGAAGCCTTTCTCTAAGTCTGTTCTTGTGTAATTTGCAAAGTGATATTTGGAAGCCCATGGAGGGCTATGGTGAAAAAGGAAATATCTTCCGTTAAAAACTGGAAAGAAGGTTTCAGAGAAACTCATTTGTGTTCTGTTAATTCATCTCACAGAGTTACAGCTTTCCCCTTAAGAAGCCTTTCGCTAAGACTGTTCTTGTGCAATTGCCAAAGTGATATTTGGAAGCCCATAGAGGGCTGCGGTGAAAAAGAAAGTATCTCCCGTTAAACGTGGAAAGAAGCTTTCTGAGAAACTACTTTGTTTTCTGTTAATTCATCTCATAGAGTTACAGCTTTGCCTTCAAGAAGCCTTTTCTAAGTCTGTTCTTGTGGAATTTGCAAAGTGATATTTGGAAGCCCATAGTGGGCTATGGTGAAAAAGAAAATATCTTCCATTAAAAACTGGAAAGAAGCTTTCTGAGAAATTGCTTTGTGTTCTGTTAATTCATCTCACAGAGTTAGAGCTTTCATCTCAAGAAGTCTTTCGCTACGATTGTTTATGTGGAATTTGCAAAGTGATATTTGGAAGTCGATAGAGGGCTACGGTGAAAAAGAAAATATCTTCCGTTAAAAACTGGAGAGAAGCTTTGTGAGAAACTGCTTTGTGTTCTGTTCATTCATCTCACAGAGTTACAGCTTTCTCTTCAAGAAGCGTTTCGCTAAATCTATTTTTGTGGAATTTGTGCGGTGTTATTTGGAAGCCCATAGAGACTATGGTGAAAAAGAAAATATCTTCCGTTAAAACCTGGTAAGAAACTTTCTGAGAAACTCCTTTCTGTTCTGTTAATTCACCTCACAGAGTTACAGCATTCCCCTCAAGAAGCCTTTCGTTAAGAGTGTTCTTGTGAAATTTGCAAAGTGATATTAGGAACCCCATAGAGGGCTACGGTGGAAAAGGAAATATCTTCCGTCCAAAACTGGAAAGAAGCTTTATGAGAAACTGCTTTGTGTCCTGTTAATTCATCTCACGGAGTTACAGCTTTCCCTTCAAGAAGCCTTTCGCTAAGACTCTTCTTGTGGGATTGGCAAAGTGATATTTGGAAGCCCATAGAGGTCTATGGTGAAAAAGGAAATATCTTCCGTTAAAAACTGGAAAGAAACTTTCTGAGAACCTGCTTTGTGTTCTGTTAATTCACCTCACAGAGTCACTGCTTTCACCTCAAGAAGCCTTTCGCTAAGACTGTTCGTGTGGAATTTTCATAGTGATATTTTCATGCCCATAGAGGTCTATGGTGAAAAAGGAATTATCCTAAGATAAAAACTGAAAAGAAGCATTCTGAGAAACTACTTTGTGTTCTGTTAATTCATCTCACAGAGTTACAGCTTTCCCCTCAGGAAGCCTTTCGCGAAGACTGTTCTTGTGGGATTTGCAAAGTGATATTTGGAAGCTCATAGAAGGCTATGGTGAAAAAGGAAATATCTTCCGTTAAAAACTGGAAAGAAGGTTTCTGAGAAACTCATTTGTGTTCTGTTAATTCATCTCACAGAGTTACTGCTTTCCCAGCAAGAAGACATTCTCTAAGATTTTTCTTGTGGATTTTTCAAAGTGATATTGGAAGCCCTTAGAGGGCTATGGTGAAAAAGGAAATACCTTCCGTTAAAAACTGAAAAGAAGCTTTCTGAGAAACTACTTTGTGTTCTGTTAATTCATCTCACAGAGTTACAGATTTCCCCTCAAGAAGCCTTTCGCTCTACTGTTCTTGTGGAAGTTTCAAAGTGATATTTGGAAGCCCATAGAGGGCTATGGTGAAAAAGGAAATAGCTTCCGTTAAAATCTGTAAAGAAGCTTTCTGAGAAACTGCTTTGTGTTCTGTTAATTCATCTCACAGAGTTACATCTTTCTCCTCAAGAAGCCTTTCCCTAAGACTGTTCTTGTGGAATTTGCAGAGTGATATTTGGAATCCCATAAAGGGTTATGCTGAAAAAGGAAATATCTTCAGTTAAAAACTGGAAAGAAGCTTTCTGAGAAACTGCTTTGTGTTCTCTTAGTTCATGTCACAGAGTTACAGCTTTCCCCTCAAGAAGCCTTTCACCAAGACTGTTCTTGTGGAATTTGCAACGTGGTCTTTCGAAGTCTATAGATCACTATGGTGAAAAAGGATATAGCTTCAGTTAAAAAGTGAAAAGAAACTTTCTGAGGAACTGCTTTGTGATATGTGATTTCCTGTCACTGCGATACAGCTGTATTTCGTAGAACTGTTGGCTAGCCTTATTTCTGTGGAATCTGAGAAATGTTACTTCGGATCTCTTTGAAGACTATAGGTCCAAAGGAAATATCCGCAGCTAAAAGTGAGAAAGAAGCTTTCTGAGAGACTTCTTTGTGATCTGTGAATTGATCTCACAGAGCTACAATTTTCCCTCAAGAAGCCTTTCGCTAAGATTGTTCTCGTGGAATTTGCAAAGTGATATTTGGAAAACAATAGAGGTCTATGGTGAAAAAGGAAATATCCTAATATAAAAACTGAAAAGAAGGTTTTTGAGAAACTGCTTTGTGTTCCGTTAATTCGTCTCACAGAGTTATAGCTTTCCCCTCAAGATGCCGTTCATTAAGACTGTTGTTGTGAAATTTGCAAAATGATATTTGGAAGCTCATAGAGGGCTACGGTGAAAATGGATATATCTTCACTTAAAAACTGGAAAGAAGCTTTCTGAGAAACCTGTTCTGTTAATTCATCTCACAGAGTTACAGCTTTCCCCTCAAGAAACCTTTCGCTAAGACTGTTCTTGTGGAATTTGCAAAGTGATATTTGGAAGCCCATAGAGGGCTACGGTGAAAAAGGAATTATGTTCAGTTAAAAGCTGGAAAGAAGCTTTCTGAGAAACTGCTTTGTGTTCTGTAAATTCATCTCACAGTGTTACAGCTTTTCCCTAAAGAAGCCGTTCGCTAAGACTCTTCTTGTGGAATTTGCTAAGTGATATTTGGAAGCCCATAGTGGGCTTGGTGAAAAAGGAATATCTTCAGTTAAAAACTGGAAAGAAGCTTTCTGAGAAACTGCCTTGTGTTCTGTCAATTCATCTCACAGAGGTACAGCTTTCCCCTCCAAATGCCTTCCGCTAAGACTGTTTTGTGGAATTTGCAAAGTGATGTTTGGAAGCCCATAATGGGCTATGGTGAAAAAGGATATATCTTCTGTTAAAAACTGAAAAAAAGGTTTCAGAGGAAGTGCTTTGAGATATGTGACTTCCACTCACTGAGCTACAGTTGTATTTCATAGATCTGTTTGCTAGCCTTATTTCTGTGTAATATGAGAACTGTTATTTCGTATCCCTTTGAAGACTATAAGATTAAAGAAAATATCCATCGCTAAATGTGAGAAAGAAGCTTTCTGAGAAACTTATTTGTGTTCTGTGAATTCATCTCTCCGAATTTCAGCTTTCCCCTCAAGAAGGCTTTTGGTAAGACTGTTCTTGGGGAATTTACAAAGTGATATTTGGAAACCCATAGAGGGCTATGGTGAAAAGGAAATATCTTCCGTTAAAACTGGAAAGAAGTTTTCTGAGAAACTGCTTTGTGTTCTGTTAATTCATCTCACAGAGTTACAGCCTGCCCCTCAAGAAGCCGTTCACTAAGACTGTTCTTGCGGAATTTGCAAAATGATATTTCGCAGCCCAAAGAGGGCTAAGGGTGAAAACGAAAATATCTTCAGTTAAAAAATGGAAACAAGCTTTCTGAAAAAAGGCTTTGTGTTCTGTTAATTCATCTCACAGATTTACTCCTTTCCCCACAAGAAGTGGTTCACTAAGACTGTTCTTGTGGAATTTGCAAAGTGATATTTGGAAATACACAGAGGGCTAGAGTGAAAAAGGAGATATCTTGAGTTAAAAACTGGAAAGAAGCTTTGCTTTGTGTTCTGTTAATTCTTCTCACAGAGTTACAGCTTTCCCCTCAGGAAGTCGTTCACTAAGACTGTTCTTGTCGAATCTGCAAAGTGACATTGGAATGCCCATAGTGGGCTACGGTGAAAAAGGAAGTGTCTTCAGATAAAAACCGCAAAGAAGCTTTCTGAGAAACTACTTTGTGTTCTGTTAATTCATCTCACAGAGTTACAGTTTCCCCCTCAAGAAATCAATCACTTAGACTGTTCTTGTGGAGTTTGCAAGGTGATATTTGAAGCCCATAGAGGGCGATTGTGAAAAGGAAATATCTTCAGATAAAAACTGGAAAGAAACTTTCTGAGAAACTGCTTTGGGTTCTGTTAATTCATCTCACAGACTTACAGCTTTCCCCTCAAGAAGCCTTTCGCTAAGATTGTTCTTGTGGAATTTTCAAAGTGATATTTGGAAGCCCATAGAAGGCTATGGTGAAAAAGGAAATATCCTAAGATAAAAACTGAAAGGAAGCTTTCTGAGAAACTGCTTTGTGATATGTTAATTCATCTCACAGATTTACAGCTTTCCCCTGAAGAAGCCGTTCACTAAGACTGTTCTTGTGGATTTTGCAAAGTGGTATTTGGAAGCCCATAGAGGGTTATGGTGAAAAAGGAATTATCTTCAGTTTAAATCAGGAAAGAAGCGTTCTGACAAACTGCTTTGTTTTCTGTTAATTCATCTCACAGAGTTACAGCTTTTCCCTCAAGAAGGCTTTCGCTAAGACTGTTCTTGTGGAATTTGCAAAGTGACATTTGGAAGCCCGTAGAGGGCTATGGGGAAAAAGGAAATATCTTCAGTTAAAGACTGGAAAGAAGCTTTCTGAGAAACTGCTCTGTGTTCTGTTAATTCATCTCACAGAGTTACAGCTTTCCCCTCAGGAAGCCTTTCGCTAAGACTGTTCTTGTGGAATTTTCAAAGTGATATTTGGAAACCGATAGATGGCTATGGTGAAAAAGGATATTTCTTCAGTTAAAAACGGAAAATAGGCTTTCAGAGAAACTGCTTTGTGATATGTGACTTCCACTCACTGAGTTACAGCTGTGTTTCGTAGAGCTGTTTTCTAGCCTTATTACTGTGGAATCTGAGACCTGTTATTTCGGATCCCTTTGAAAACTATCGGGACAAAGGAAATATCGACCGCTAAAAGTGAGAAAGAAGTTTTCGGAGAAACTTCTTTGTGTTCTGTGAATTCATCTCACAGAGTAACAGCTTTCCCTTCAAGAAGCCGCTCACGAAGACTGTTCTTGGAGAATTTGCAAAGTGATATTTGGAAGCCCATTGTGGGCTATGGTGAAAAAGGAAATATTCTAACATAAAAACTAGAAAGAAGCTTTGAGAAACTGCTTTGTGTTCTCTTAATTCATCTTACAGAATTACAGCATTCCCCTCAAAAACCCTTTCGCTAAGATTGTTCTTGTGGAATTTGCAAAGTGATATTTGGAAGCCCATAGAGAGCTAAGGAGAAAAAGGATATATCTTCCGATAAAAACTGAAAAGAACCTTTCTGAGAAACTGCTTTGTGATATGTGACTGCCACTCACTGAGTTACAGCTGTATTTCATAGAGCTGTGTGCTAGCCTTATTTCTGTGGAATCTGAGGACTGTTATTTCGAATCCCTTTGAAGACTATAGGGATAAAGGAAATATCCGCTGCTAAAAGTGAGAAATAAGCTTTCTGAGAAACTTCTTTGTGATCTGTGAATTCATCTCACAGAGTTACAACTTTCCCCTCAACAAGCTTTTCGCTAACACTTTTCTTGGGGAATTTGCAAAGTGATATTTGGAAGCCCATAGAGGGCTTTAGTGAAAAATTTAGTATCCTAAGATAAAAACTGAAAAGAAGCTTTCTGAGAAACTGCTTTGTGTTCTGTTAATTCATCTCACAGAGTTAAAACACACCCCTCAAGAAGCCGTTCACTAAGACTGTTCTTGTGGAATTTGCAAAGTGATATTCTAAGCCCATAGAGGGCTATGGTGAAAAAGGAAATGTCCTCAGATAAAAACTGGAAAGAAGCTTTCTGAGAAACTGCTTTGTGTTCTTTTAATTCATCTCACTGTGTGACAGCTTTCCCCTCAAGAAGCCGTTCCCTAAGAATATTCTTGTGTAATTTTCAACGTCATATTTGGAAGCTCACAGAGGGCTACGGTGAAAAAGGAAATATCTTCAGCTAAAAACTGGAAAGCAGCTTTCTGAGAAACAGTTTTGTGTTCTGTTAATACATCTCAGAAAGTTACAGCTTTCCCCTCAAGAAACCTTTCGCTAAGACTGTTCTTGTGGAATTTGCAAAGTGATATTTGGAAGCCCATAGAGGACTACGATGAAAAAGGAAATATCTTCAATTAAAAACTGCAAAGAAGCTTTCTGAGAAACAGCTTTGTGTACTGATAATTCCTCTCAAAGTGTTACAGCTTTACCCTCAAGAAGACTTTTGCTTACATTGTTTTGTGTAATTTTCAAAGTGATATTTTAAGCCCAAATAGGGCTATGGTGAAAAAGGCAATATCCTAAGATAAAAAGTGGAAAGAAGCTTTCTGAGAAACTCCTTTGTGTTCTGTTGATTCATCTCAAAGAGTTACAGCTTTCCCCTCAGCAAGCCTTTCGCTAAGACGGTTCTTGTGGAATTTGCAACGTGATATTTGTAAGCCCATAGAGGGCTAATGTGAAAAAGGAGATATCCTACGATAAAAACTGAAAAGACGTTGCTGAGAAACTGCTTTGTGTTCTGTTAATTCATCTCAGGTAGTTACAGCTTTCCCCTCAAGAAGCCTTTCGCTAAGACTGTTCTTTTGGAATTTGCAAAGTGATATTTGGAAGACCATAGAGGGCTACGGTGAAAAAGGAAATATCTTCAGTTAAAAACTGGAAAGAAGCGTTCTGAGAAACTGCTTTGTGCCCTTTAATTCGTCTCACAGAGTTACAGCTTTCCTCTCAAGTAGCCTTTCGCGAAGACTGCTCTTCTGGAATTTGCAAAGTGATATTTGGAAGCCCATAGAGGGCTATGGTGAAAAAAGAATTATCTTCAGTTACAAACTGGGAAGAAGCTTTCTGAGAAACTGCTCTGTGTTTTGTTAATTCATCTCAAAGACTTACAGCTTTACCCTCAAGAAGACTTTTGTCAAGACTGTTCTTGTTTAATTTTCAAAGTGATATTTTTAAGCCTATATAGGGCTACGGTGAAAAAAGAAATATCCTAACATAAAAACTGGAAGGAACCTTTCTGAGAAACCGCTTTGTGTTCTGTTAATACATCTCACAGAGCTACAGCTTTTCCCTCAAGAAGCCTTTCGCTAAGACTGTTCTTGTGGATTTTGCAAAGTGGTATTTGGAAGCCCATAGAGGGCTATGGTGAAAAAGGAAATATCTTCAGTTTAAAACTGGAAAGAAGCGTTCTGAGAAACTGATTTGTTTTCTGTTAATTCATTTCACAGAGTTATAGCTTTTCCCTCAAGAAGGCTTTCGCTAAGACTGTTCTTGTGGAATTTGCAAAGTGACATTTGGAAGCCCATAGAGGGCTATGGGGAAAAAGGAAATATCTTCAGTTAAAGACTGTAAAGAAGCTTTCTGAGAAACTGCTTTGTGTTCTGTTAATTCATCTCACAGAGTTACAGCTTTCCCCTCAGGAAGCCTTTCACTAAGACTGTTCTTGTGGAATTTTCAAAGTGATATTTGGAAACCGATAGATGGCTATGTTGAAAAAGGATATTTTTTCAGTTAAAAACGGAAAACAGGCTTTCAGAGAAACTGCTTTGTGATATGTGACTTCCACTCACTGAGTTACAGCTTTGTTTCGTACAGCTGTTTTCTAGCCTTATTACTGTGGAATCTGAGACCTGTTATTTCGGATCCCTTTGAAAACTATCGGGACAAAGGAAATATCGACCGCTAAAAGTGAGAAAGAAGTTTTCAGAGAAACTTCTTCGTGTTCTGTAAATTCATCTCACAGAGTAAGAGCTTTCCCTTCAAGAAGCCGTTCACGAAGACTGTTCTTGGAGAATTTGCAAAGTGATATTTGGAAGCCCAAAAAGGGCTATGGTGAAAAAGGAAATATCCTAAGGTAAAAACTAAAAAGAAGTTTTCGGAGAAACTGCTTTGTGTTCTGTTAATTCATCTCACAGCGTGGCAGCTTTACCCTCAAGAATCCGTTCACTAATACTGTTCTTCAGGAATTTGCAAAGTGATATTTGGAAGCCCATAGTGGGCTACTGTTAAAAAGGAAATATCTTCAGTAAAAAACTGTAAATGAACTTTCTGAAAAACTGCTTGTGTTCTGTTAATTCATCTCACAGAGTTACAGCTTTCCTCTCAAGAAGCCTTTCCTAAGACCGTTCTTGTGGAATTTACAAAATGATATTTGGAAGCCAGAGAGGTCTAAGGTGAAATAGGAACTATCCTCAGATAAAAACTTAAAAGAAGCATTCTGAGAAACTACTTTGTGTTCTGTTAATTCATCTCACAGGGTTAAACGTTTCCCCTCAAGAAGCCTTTCACTAAGACTGTTCTTGTGGAATTTTCAAAGTGATATTTCGAAGCACATAGGGGGCTATGGTGAAAAAGGAAATGTCCTCAGGTAGAAATTGAAAAGAAGCTTTCTGAGAAACTGCTTTGTGTTCTGTTAATATATCCCACAGAGTTACAGCTTTCCCCTCAAGAAGTCGTTCACTAAGAGTGTTCTTGTGGAATATGCAAAGTTATATTTGAAAGCCAGTAGAGGGCTATGGGGAAAAAGGAAATATGTCTCAGTTAAAAACTGGAAAGAAGCTTTGTGAGAAACTGCTTTGTGTTCTGTTAATTCATCACACACAGTTACAGCTTTCCCCTCAAGAAGCCTGTCGCAAAGACTGTTCTTGTGGAATTTGCAAAGTGATATTTGGAATCCCTTAGAGGGCTAAGGTGAAAAAGGAAATATCGTATGTTGAAAACTGGAAAGAAGCTTTGTGAGAAACTGCTTTGTGTTCTGTTAATTCGTCACACACAGTTTCAGCTTTTCCCTCAAGAAGCCTTTCACAAAGACTGTTCTTGTGGAATTTGCAAAGTGATGTTTGGGATCCCTTAGAGGGCTAAGGTGAAAAAGGAAATATCGTCTGTTGAAAACTGGAAAGAAGCTTTCTGAGAAACTGCTTTGTGTTCTGTTAATTCATCTCACAGAGTTACAGCTTTCCCTTCAAGAAGCCTTTCGCTAAGACTGTTCTTGTGGAATTTTCAAACTGATATTTGGAAGTCCTTAGAGGGCTAAGGTGAAAAAGGAAATATCTTCAGTTAAAAAACTGGAAAGAAGCTTTCTGAGAAACTGCCTTGTGTTCTGTTAATTCATCTCATAGAGTTACAGCTTTCCCCTCAAGAAGCCTTTCACTAAGACAATTCTTGTGGAATTTGCAAAGTGATATTTGGAAGCCCATTGTGGGCTATGGTGAAAAAGGAAATATTCTAACAGAAAAACTAGAAAGAAGCTTTGAGAAACTGCTTTGTGTTCTGTTAATTCATCTTACAGAATTACAGCATTCCCCTCAAAAAGCCTTTCGCTAAGACTGTTCTTGTGGAATTTGCAAAGTGATATTTGGAAGCCCATAGAGAGCTAAGGAGAAAAAGGATATATCTTCCGATAAAAACTGAAAAGAACCTTTCTGAGAAACTGCTTTGTGATATGTGACTGCCACTCACTGAGTTACAGCTGTATTTCATAGAACTGTGTGCTAGCCTTATTTCTGTGGAATCTGAGGACTGTTATTTCGAATCCCTTTGAAGACTATAGGGATAAAGGAAATATCCACTGCTAAAAGTGAGAAAGAAGCTTTCTGAGAAACTTCTTTGTGATCTGTGATTTCATCTCACAGAGTTAGAACTTTCCCCTCAAGAAGTTTTCCGCTAACACTTTTCTTGGGGAATTTGCAAAGTGATATTTGGAAGCCCATAGAGGGCTTTAGTGAAAAATTGAATATCCTAAGATAAAAACTGAAAAGAAGCTTTCTGAGAAACTGCTTTGTGTTCTGTTAATTCATCTCACAGTGTTACAACACACCCCTCAAGAAGCCGTTCACTAAGACTGTTCTTGTGGAATTTGCAAAGTGATATTCTAAGCCCATAGAGGGCTACGGTGAAAAAGGAAATGTCCTCAGATAAAAACTGGAAAGAAGCTTTCTGAGAAACTGCTTTGTGTTCTATTAATTCATCTCACTGTGGAACAGCGTTCCCCTCAAGAAGCCGTTCCCTAAGAATGTTCTTGTGTAATTTTCAACGTGATATTTGGAAGCCCACAGAGGGCTACGGTGAAAAAGGAAATATCTTCAGCTAAAAACTGGAAAGCAGCTTTCTGAGAACCTGTTTTGTGTTCTGTTAATACATCTCAAAAAGTTACAGCTTTCCCCTCAAGAAGCCTTTCGCTAAGACTGTTCTTATGGAATTTGCAAAGTGATATTTGGAAGCCCATAGAGGTCTACGATGAAAAAGGAAATATCTTCAATTAAAAACTGCAAAGAAGCTTTCTGAGAAACTGCTTTGTGTTCTGATAATTCCTCTCAAAGTGTTAGAGCTTTACCCTCAAGAAGACTTTTGCTAACATTGTTTTGTGTAATTTTCAAAGTGATATTTTAAGCCCAAATAGGGCTATGGTGAAAAAGGCAATATCCTAAGATAAAAAGTGGAAAGAAGCTTTCTTAGAAACTCCTTCGTGTTCTGTTGATTCATCTCAAAGAGTTACAGCTTTCCCCTCAGCAAGCCTTTCGCTAAGACGGTTCTTGTGGAATTTGCAACGTGATATTTGTAAGCCCATAGAGGGCTAATGTGAAAAAGGAGATATCCTACGATAAAAACTGTAAAGACGTTTGCTGAGACTGCTTTGTGTTCTGTTAATTCATCTCAGGCAGTTACAGCTTTCCCGTCACGAAGCCTTTTGCTAAGACTGTTCTTTTGGAATTTGCAAGGTGATATTTGGAAGACCATAGCGGGCTACGGTGAAAAAGGAAATATCTTCAGTTAAAAACTGGAAAGAAGCGTTCTGAGAAACTGCTTTGTGCCCTTTAATTCGTCTCACAGAGTTACGGATTTCCTCTCAAGTAGCCTTTCACGAAGACTGCTCTTCTGGAATTTGCAAAGTGATATTTGGAAGCCCATAGAGGGCTATGGTGAAAAAAGAAATATCTTCAGTTACAAACTGGGAAGAAGCTTTCTGAGAAACTGCTCTGTGTTTTGTTAATTCATCTCAAAGACTTACAGCTTTACCCTCAAGAAGACTTTTGTCAAGACCGGTCTTGTTTAATTTTCAAAGTGATATTTTTAAGCCTATATAGGGCTACGGTGAAAAAAGAAATACCCTAACATAAAAACTGGAAAGAATCTTTCTGAGAAACTGCTTTGTGTTCTGTTAATACATCTCACAGAGCTACAGCTTTTCCCTCAAGAAGCCTTTCGCTAAGACTGTTCTTGTGGAATTTGCAAAGTCATATTTGTAAGCCCATAGATGGTTATGGTGAAATTGGAAATATCTTCAGTTAAAAATTGGAAAGAGGCTTTCTTAGAAACTGCTTTGTGATCTGTTAATTCATCTCAAAGAGTTACAGCTTTCCCCTCAAGAATCTTTCGATAAGAGTGTTCTTCTGGAATTTGCAAAGTGATATTTGGAAGCCCTTAGATGGCTATGGTGAAAAAAGATATATCTTCAGTTAAAAACTGAAAAGAAGGTTTCTGAGAAACTGCTTTTTGATATATGACTTCCACTCACTGAGTTACAGCTGTATTTCGTAGAGCTGTTTGCTAGCCTAATTTCTGTGGAATCTGAGAACTGTAATTTCGGATCAATTTGAAGACTATAGGGCCAAAGGAAATATCCGCTGCTGAAAGTGCGGATATTATTTTCTGAATTTTCTGAGAAACTTCTTTGTGATCTGTGAGTTCACCTCAAAGAGTTACAGCTTTCCCCAAAAGAAGCCTTTCGCTAAGACAATTCTTGTGGGATTTGAGAAGTGACATTTGGAAGCCCATCGAGGGCTATGGTGAAAAAGGGAATCGCCTAAGATGAAAACTGAAAAGAAGCTTTTTGAGAAACTGCTTTGTGTTCTGTTAATTCATCTCACAGTATTACAGCTCTACCCTCAGGAAGCCCTTCACTAAGACTGTTCTTGTCGAATTTCCAAAGAGATATTTGGAAGCCCATAGAGCGCTATGTTGAAAAAGGAAATATCTTCAGTTAAAAACTGGAGAGAAGCTTTCTGAGAAACTGCTTTGTGTTCTGTTAATTCATACACAGAGTTACAGCTTTCCTATCAAGAATACTTTCGCTAAGACTGTTCTTGTGGAGTTTACAAAGTGATATTTGGAAGCCTATAAAGGAGTACGGTTAAAAAGGAAATTTCCTCACATAAAAACTGGAAAGAAGCTTTCTGAGAAACTGCTTTGTGTTCTGTTAATTCATCTCACAGAGTTACAGATTTCCCCTCATGAAGCATTTCGTTAAGACTGTTCTTGTGGAATTTGCAATGTGATATTAGGAATCCCATGGAGGGATATGGTGAAAAAGGAAATATCTTCAATTAAAAACTAGAAAGAAGCTTTCTGAGAAACTGCTTTGTGTTCTGTAAATTCATCTCGCAGAGTTACAGCTTTCCCCTCATGAAGTCTTTCGCTAAGATGGTTCTTGTGGAATTTGCAAAGTGATGTTTGGTAGCCATGAGAGGGCTATGGAGTAAAAGGAAATGTCCTCGGATAAAAACTGGAAAGAAGGTTTCGAAAAAACTGTTTTGTGTTCTGTTAATTCATCTGACAGAGTTTCAGCTTTCCCCTCAAGAAGCCGTTCGCTAAGACTGTTCTTGTGGAATTTGCAAAGTGATATTTGAAAGCCCGTAGAGGGCTATGGTGAAAAAGGAAATACCTTCAGTTAAAAACTGGAAAGAAGCTTTCTGAGAAACTGTTTTGTGTTCTGTTAATTCACCTCACAGAGTTACAGCTTTCCCCTCTAGAAGCCTTTCGCTAAGACTGTTCTTGTGGAATTTGCAAAGTCATATTTGTAAGCCCATAGAAGTCGGTGGTAAAAAAGTAAATATCCTAAGATAAAAACTGAAAAGAAACTTTCTGAGAAACTGCTTTGTGTTTTGTTATTTCATCTCACAGAGTTACAGGTTTCCCCTCAAGAAGGCTTTCGCTAAGACAGTTCTTGTGGAATATGCAAAGTGATATTTGGAAGCTCATAGTGACCTATAGTGAAAAAGGATATATCTTCAGTTAAAAACTGAAAAGAAGCTCTCTGAGAAACTTCTTTTTGATATATGACTTCCACTAACTGAGTTAAAGCTGTATTTCGTAGAGCTGTTTGGCAGCCTTATTTCTGTGGAATCTGAGAACTGTTATTTCGGATCCCTTTGAAGAGTGTAGGGCCAAAGGAAATATCCGCCGCTAAAAGTTAGAAATAAGCTTTCTGAGAAACTTCTTTGTGATCTGCGAATTCATTTCACAGAGTTACAGCTTTCACCTCAAGAAGCCTTTCACTAAGATTATTCTTGCACAATTTGAAAAATGATATTTGGAAGCCAATAGACGGCTATGGTGAAAACGAAATATCCTCAGATAAAAACTGGAAAGAAGCTTTCTGAGAAACTGCTTTGTGTTCTTTTAATTCATCTCACAGACTTACAGCTTTCCCCTGAAGAAGTCTTTCGCTAAGACTCTTCTTGTGGAATTTGAAATGTGATATTTGGAAGCCCATAGAGCGCTATGGTGAAAATGAAATATCTTAAGATAAAAACTGTAAAGAACATTCCTGAGAAACTGCTTTGTATTCTGTTAATTCACCTAACAGAGTTACAGCTTTCCACTCTAGAAGTCTTTCGCTAAGACTGTTTTTGTTGTATTTTCAAAGTGATATTTTGAAGCCCATAGAGGGCTACGGTGAAAAAGGATATAGCTTCAGTTAAAAACTGAAATAGGCTCTCTGAGAAACGGTTTAGTATTATGTGACTTCCACTAACTGAGTTACAGCTGTATTTCCTAGAGCTGTTTGATAGCCTTATTTCTATGGAATCGGAGAGCTGTTATTTTGGATCCCTTTGAAGACTATAGGGCCAAAGGAAATATCTGCCGCTAAAAGTGAGAAAGAAGCTTTCTGAGAAACTTCTCTGAGATCTGTTAATTCATCTCACAGAGTTACAGCATTCCACTCAAGAAGCCTTTCGCTAGGACTGTTCCTTTTGAATTTGCAAAGTGATATTTGGAAGCCCATAGACGGCTGTGGTGAAAAGGGAAATACCTTCAGTTAAAAAATGGAAAGAAGCTTTCTAAGAAACTGCTTTGTGTTCTGTTAATTCATCTCAAAGAGTTACAGATTTTCCCTCAAAAAGTCTTTTGCTAAGACTCTTCTTGTGTAATACTCATAGTGATATTTGTAAGCCCTTATAGGGCTATGGTGAAAAAGGAAATATCCTAAGATAAAAGTTGAAAAGAAGCTTTCTGAGAAACTGCTTTGTGTTCTGTTAATTCACCTCACAGAGTTACAGCTTTCCCCTTAAGAAGCCTTTTGGTAAGACTGTTCTTGTGGAATTTGCAGAGTGGTATTGGTAAGCCCATAGAGGGTTATGGTGAAAAAGGAAATATCCTAAGATAAAAACTGAAAAGAACTTTTCTGAGAAACTGCTTTGTGATATGTGACTTCCACTCACTGAGTGAGAGCTATATGTCGTAGAGCTGTTTGCTAACCTTATTTCTGTGGAATCTGAGAAGGGATAATTTGGTTCCCTTTGAAGACTATAGGGCCGAAGGAAATATCCGCCATAAAAGCGGGAAAGAAGCTTTCTGAGAAACACCTTTCTGATCTGTGAATTCATCCCACAGAGTTACAGCTTTCCCCTGAGGAAGCCTTTCGCTATGACTGTTCTTGTGGAATTTGCAAAGTGACATTTCAAAGGCCATAGAGAGCTATGGTGAAAAGGAAATATCTTCGGTTTAAAACGGGAAAGAAGCTTTCTGAGACACTGTGTTGTGTTCTGTTAATTCATCTCACAAAGTTAGAGCTTTCCCCTAACGAAGCCTTTCCTTAAGACTGTTCTTGTCGAATTTGTGAAGTGATATTTAGAAGAATACAGAGGTCTACGGTGAAAAAGGAAATAGCCTAAGATAAAAACTGAAAATAAGATTTCTGAAAAACTGCTTTGTGTTCTCTTAATTCATCTCACAGAGTTACAGCTTTCCTCTCAAGAAGCCTTTCACTGAGACTGTTCTTGTGCAATTTAGAACGTGATATTTAGAAGCCCATAGAGGGCTATGGTGAAAAAGGAAATATCCTCCGTTAAAAACTGGAAAGAAGCTTTCTGAGAACCTGCTTTGTGTTCTGTTAATTCATCTCACAGAGTTACAGCTTTCCCCTCGAGAAGTCTTTCGCTAAGACTGTTCTTGTGGGATTTTCAAAGTGATATTTGGAAGCCCAGCGAGGGCTATGGTGAAAAAGGAAATATCTTCAGTTAAAAACTGGAAAGAATCTTTCTGAGAAACTGCTTTGTGTTCTGTTAATTCATTTCACAGACTTACAGCATTCCCCCAAGAAACCTTTCGCTAAGAATGTTCTTGTGGAGTTTGCAAAGTGATATTTGGATGCCCAAAGAGGGCTATGGTGAAAAAGGAAATAACTGCCGTTAAAAACTGGATCGAAGATTTCCGAGAAACTGCCTTGTGTTCTGTTAATTCGTCTCACAGAGTTACAGCTTTCCCGTTAAGAAGCCTTACCCTAAGACTGTTCTTGTGGAATTTGGAAGGTGATATTTAGAAGCCTACAGTGGTCTACAGTGAAAAAGGAAATAGCCTAAGGTAAAAACTGAAAATAATCTTTCTGAGAAACTGCTTTGTGTTTCGTTAATTCATCTCACAGAGCTATAGCTTTCGCTCAAGAAGCCTTTCACTAAGACTGTTCTTGTGGAATTTAGAACATGATATTTAGAAGCCCATAGAGGGCTATGGTGAAAAAGGAAATATCCTCCGTTAAAAACTGGAAAGAAGCTTTCTGAGAAACTGCTTTTTGTTCTGTTAATTCATCTCACAGAGTTACAGCTTTCCCCTCAAGAAGCTTTTCACTAAGACTGTTCTTGTGGGATTTGCAAAGTGATATTTGGAAGCCCAGAGAGGGCTACGGTGAAAAAGGAATTATCTTCCGTTAAAAACTGGAAAGAAGCTTTCTGAGAAACTGCTTTGTGTTCTCTTAATTCATTTCACATACTTACAGCTTTTTCCTCAAGAAGCCTTTCGCTAAGACTGTTCTTGTGGAATTTTCAAAGTGATATTTGGAAGCCCATAGAGGGCTATGGTTAAAAAGGAAATATCTTCAGTTGAAAACTGGAAAGAAGCTTTCTGAAAAACTGCTTTGTGTTCTGTTAATTCATCTCACAGAGTTACAGCTTTCCCCTCAAGGAGAACTTTACTAAGTCTGTTCTTGTGAAATTTGCAAAGTGATATTTAGAAGCCCATATAGGGCTATGGTTAAAAAGGAAATATCTTCAGTTGAAAACTGGAAAGAAGCTTTCTGAAAAACTGCTTTGTGTTCTGTTAATTCATCTCACAGAGTTACAGCTTTCTTCTCAAGAAGCCTTTCACTAAGGCTGTTTTTGTGGAATTTTCAAAGTGATATTTGGAAGAACATAGAGGACTATGGTGAAAAAGGAAATATCCTAAGATAAAAACTGAAAAGAAGCTTTCTTAGAAACTGCTTTGTGTTCTGCTAATTCGTTTCACAGAGTTACAGCTTTCCCCTCAAGAATCCTTTCGCTAAGACTGTTCTTGTGGAATTTGCAAAGTAATATTTGGAAGCTGATAGAGGGCTATGGTAAAAAAACGAAATATCTTCAGTTAAAAACTGGAAAGAAGCTTTCTGAGAAACTGCTTTGTGTACTATTAATTTATCTCACAGAGTTACAGCATTCCCTTCAAGAATCCTTTTGCTAAGACTGTTCTTGTGGAATTTGGAAAGTGATATTTAGAAACCATAGAGGGCTATGGTGAAAAAGGAAATATCTTCCATTAAAAATCGGAAAGAAGCTTTCTGAGAAACTGCTTTGTGTTCTCTTATTTCATCTCACAGAGTTACTGCTTTCCCCTCGAGAAGCCATTCATTATGAATGTTCTTGTGGAATTTGCAAAGTGATATTTGGAAGAACATAGAGGGCAATGTTGAAAAAGGAAATATCCTACGATAAAAACCGAAAAGAAAGTTTCGGAGAAACTGCATTGTGTTCTCTTAACTCATCCAACGGAGTTATAGCTTTCCCCTCAAGAAGTCGATCACTAAGACTGTTGTTGTGGAGTTTGCAAAATGATATTTGGAAGTTCATAGAGGGCTATGTGGAAAAAGGAAATATCTTCAGTTAAAAACTTGATAGAAGCTTTCTGAGAAACTGCTTTGTGTTCTGTTAATTCATCTCACAAAGTTACAGCTTTCCCCTTAAGAAGCCTTTCCCTAAGGCTGTTCTTGTGAAATTTGGAAAGTGATATTTAGAAGCCCATAGAGGTCTATGGTGAAAAAGGAAATAGCCTGAGATAAAAACTGAAAATAAGCTTTTGGAGAAACTGCTTTGTGTTCTGTTAACTCATCTCACAGAGTTACAGCTTTCTCCTCAGGAAGCCTATCGCTAAGACTGTTCCTGTGGAATTTGCAAAGTGATATTTGGAAGCCCATAGAGTGCTAGGGTGAAAAAGGAAATATCCTAACATAAAAACTGAAAAGAAGCTTTCTGAGAAACTGTTTTGCGTTCTGTTAATTCATTTCACAGTGTTACAGCTATCCCCTCAAGAAGCCCTTTGCTAAGGCTGTTCTTGTGGAATTTGCAAAGTGGTATTTGGAAGGCCTTCGAGGGCTATGGTGGAAAAGGAAATATCTTCAGTTAAAAACTGGAAAGAGGCTTTCGGAGAAACTGCTTTGTGTTCTGTTAATTCATCTCACAGAGTTACAGCATTCCCCTCAAGAAGACTTTCGCTAAGCCTGTTCTTGTGGAATTTGCAAAGTGATATTTGGAAGTCCTTAGAGAGCTATGGTGTAAAAGGAAATATCTTCACTTAAAAACTCGAAAGAAGCTTTCTGATTACAGCTTTTCCCTCAAGAAGCATTTCGCTAAGACTGTTCCTCTGGAATTTCCAAAGTTATATTTGGAACCCCTAGAGGACTACGGTGAAAAAGGAGATATCTTCAGTTAAAAACTGGAAAGGAGCTTTCTTAGAGACTGCTTTGTGTTCTGTTAATTCATCTCACAGAGTTACAGCTTTCCCCTCAAGAAGCCTTTCGGTAAGACTGTTCTTGTGGAATTTGCAAAGTGATATTTAGAAGTCCATAGAGGGCTATGGTGAAAAAGTAAATATTTTCCGTTAAAAACTGGAAAGAATCTCTCTGAGAAACTGCTTCGTGTTCTGTTAATTCATGTCACAGAGCTACAGCTTTCCTCTCAAGAAGTCTTTCGCTAAGACTGTTTTGTGGAATTTGCAAAGTGATATTTGGAAGCCCATAGTGGGTTGTGGTGAAAAATGAAACATCTTCAGTTAAAACCTGGAATATAGCTTTCTGAGAAACAGCTTTGTCTTCTGTTAATTCATCTCACAGAGTTACAGCTTTGCCCTCAAGAAGCCTTTCGCTAAGACTGTTTTTGTGGAATTTGCAAAGCGATATTTGGAAGCCCATAGAGGGCTATGGTGAAAAAGGAAATATCCTAAGATAAAAACTGAAAAGAAGCCTTCTAAGAAACTGCATTGTGTTCTGTTAATTCATCTCACAGAGTTACAGCTTTCTCCTCAAGAAGCTTTTTGCTAAGACTGTTCTTCTGGAATTTGTAAAGTGATATTTGGAAGCCCAAAGCGGGCTATGGTGAAAAAGGAAATATCCTAAGATAAAAACTGACATGAACTTTTCTGAGAAACTGCTTTGTGATATGTGACTTCCACTCACTGAGTGAGAGTTATATGTCGTAGAGCTGTTTGCTATCCTTATTTCTGTGGAATCTGAGAAGGGATAATTTGGTTCCCTTTGACGACTATAGGGCCAAAGGAAATATCCGCCATAAAAGTGGGAAAGAAGCTTTCTGAGAAACACCTTTCTGATCTGTGAACTCATCCCACAGAGTTACAGCTTCCCCTGAGGAAGCCTTTCGCTATGACTGTTCTTGTGGAATTTGCAAAGTGACATTTCGAAGGCCATAGAGAGCTATGGTGAAAAGGAAATATCTTCGGTTTATAAAGGGAAAGAAGCTTTCTGAGACACTGTGTTGTGTTCTGTCAATTCATCTCACAAAGTTAGAGCTTTCCCCTAACGAAGCCTTTCCCTAAGACTGTTCTTGTCGAATTTGGGAAGTGATATTTAGAAGCCTACAGAAGTCTATGGTGAAAAAGGAAATAGCCTAAGATAAAAACTGAAAATACGCTTTCTGAAAAACTGCTTTGTGTTCTCTTAATTCATCTCACAGAGTTACAGCTTTCCTCTCAAGAAGCCTTTCACTGAGACTGTTCTTGTGCAATTTAGAACGTGATATTTAGAAGCCCATAGAGGGCTATGGTGAAAAAGGAAATATCCTCCGTTAAAACCTGGAAAGAAGCTTTCTGAGAACCTGCTTTGTGTTCTGTTAATTCATCTCAAAGAGTTACAGCTTTCCCCTCAAGAAGCCTTTCGCTGAGACTGTTCTTGTGGAATTTTCAAAGTGATATTTGGAAGCCCGTAGAGGGCTATGGTGAAAAAGGAAATAACTTTAGTTAAAAATTGGAAAGAAGCTTTCTGAGAAACTTCTTTGTGTTTTGTTAATTCATCTCACAGAGTTACAGCTTTCCCCTCGAGAAGTCTTTCGCTAAGACTCTTCTTGTGGAATTTGCAAAGTGATAGTTGGAAGCCCAGCGAGGGCTATGGTGAAAAAGGAAATATCTTCAGTTAAAAACTGGAAAGAATCTTTCTGAGAAACTGCTTTGTGTTCTGTTAATTCATTTCACAGACTTACAGCTTTTCCCTCAAGAAAACTTTCGCGTAGGCAGTTCTTCCGGAGTTTGCAAAGTGATATTTCGAAGCCCATAGTGGGCTTTGGTGAAAAAGGAAATATCTTCCGTTAAAAACTGGAAAGAAGCTTTCTGAGAAACTGCTTTGTGTCCTGTTAATTCATCTCACAGAGTTACAGCTTTCTCCTCAAGAAGACTTTCGCTAAGACTGTTCTTGTGGAATTTGCCAAGTGATATTTGGAAGCTCATAGAGGGTTACGGTAAAAAATGAATTATCTTCAGTTAAAAATGGAAAGAAGCTTTCTGAGAAATTGCTTTGTGTACTATTAATTTATCTCACAGAGTTACAGCGTTCCCCTCAAGAATCCTTTCGCTAAGACTGTTCTTGTGGAATTGGAAAGTGATATTTAGAAACCATAGAGGGCTATGATGAAAAAGGAATTATCTTCCATCAAAAATCGGAAAGAAGCTTTCTGAGAAACTGCTTTGTGTTCTGTTATTTCATCTCACAGAGTTACTGCTTTCCCCTCGAGAAGCCATTCATTAACAATGTTCTTGTGGAATTTGCAAAGTGATATTTGGAAGAACATAGAGGGCTATGTTGAAAAAGAAAATATCCTACGATAAAAACCGAAAAGAAACTTTCGGAGAAACTGCATTGTGTTCTCTTAACTCATCTCACGGAGTTATAGCATTCCCCTCAAGAAGTCGATCACTAAGACTGTTCTTGTGGAGTTTGCAAAATGATATTTGGAAGTTCATAGTGGTCTGTGGGGAAAAAGGAAATATCTTCAGTTAAAAACTGGATAGAAGCTTTCTGAGAAACTGCTTTGTGTTCTGTTAATTCATCTCACAGAGTTGCAGCTTTCCCATTAAGAAGCCTTTCCCTAAGGCTGTCCTTGTGGAATTTGGAAAGTGATATTTAGAAGCCCATAGAGGTCTATGGTGAAAAAGGAAATAGCCTGAGATAAAAACTGAAAATAAGCTTTCGGAGAAACTGCTTTGTGTTCTGTTAATTCATCTCACAGAGTTACAGCTTTCTCCTCAAGAAGCCTTTCGCTAAGACTGTTCCTGTGGAATTTGCAAAGTGATATTTGGAAGCCCTTAGAGTGCTAGGGTGAAAAAGGGAATATCCTAACATAAAAACTGAAAAGAAGCTTTCTGAGAAACTGCTTTGCGTTCTGTTAATTCATTTCAAAGAGTTACAGCTATCCCCTCAAGAAGCCCTTTGCTAAGGCTGTTCTTGTGGAATTTGCAAAGTGGTATTTGGATGCCCATCGAGGGGTATGGTGGAAAAGGAAATGTCTTCAGTTAAAAACTGGAAAGAGGCTTTCGGAGAAACTGCTTTGTGTTCTGTTAATTCATCTCACAGAGTTACAGCTTTCCCCTCAAGAAGACTTTCGCTAAGCCTGTTCTAGTGGAATTTGCAAAGTGATATTTGGAAGTCCTTAGAGGGCTATGGTGTAAAAGGAAATATCTTCAGTTAAAAACTCGAAAGAAGCTTTCTGATTACAGCTTTTCACTCAAGAAGCCTTTCGCTAAGACTGTTCTTGTGGAATTTGCAAAGTTATATTTGGAAGCCCATAGAGGGCTATGGTTAAAAAGGAAATATCATCAGTTGAAAACTGGAATAAAGCTTTCTGAGAAACTGCTTTGTGTTCTGTTAATTCATCTCACAGAGTTACAGCTTTCCCTCAAGAAGTCTTTCGCTAGGAATGTTCTTGTGTCATTTCGAAAGTGGTATTTAGAAGGCCAGAGAGGGCAATGGTGAATAAGGAAATATTTTCCGTTATAAACTGGAAAGAAGCTTTCTGAGAAAGTTCTTTGTGTTCTGTTAATTCATCTCACAGAGTTACAGCTTTCTCCTCAAGAAGACTTTCGCTAAGACTGTTCTTGTGGAATTTGCAAAGTGATTTTAGAAACCCATAGAGGGTTAGGGCAAAAAGGAAATATTCTAAGATAAAAACCGAAAATAAGCTTTCTGAGAAACTGCATTATGTTCTCTTAATTCAACTCACAGAGTTATAGTTTTCCCCTCAAGAAGCCGTTCACTAAGATTGTTCCTGTGGAATTTTCAAGGTGATATTTGGGAACCCATAGAGGGCTATGAAGAAAAAGGAAATATCTTCCGTTAAAAACTGGAAAGAATGTTTTTTAGAAACTGCTTTGTGTTCTGTTAATTCATCTAACAGATTTACAACTCTCAAGATGCCTTTCGCTAATACTGTTCTTGTGGAATTTGCAAAGTGATATTTGGAAGCCCATAGAGGGCTACGTTTAAAATGGAAATATCGTAAGATAAAAACCGAAAAGAAGCTTTCTGAGAAACTGCTTTGTGTTCTGGTAATTCATCTCACAGTGTTGCACCTTCCTCCTCTAGAAGCCATTCTCTAAGACTGTTCTTGTGGAATTTGAAAAGTGATATTTCGAAGCCGATGGGGGCTATGGTGAAAAAGGAACTATCTTTCGTTAAAAACTGGAAACAAGATTTCTGAGAAACTGCTTTGTGTTCTGTTAATTCATCTCACAGAGTTACAGCTTTCCCCTCAAGAAGCCTTTCGCTAAGGCTGTTCTTGTGGAATTTGCTAAGTGATATTTGGAAGTCCATAGAGGGCAATGGTGAAAAAGGAAATATGCGAAGATAAAAACTGAAAAGAAGCTTTCTGAGAAACTACTTTGCGTTCTGTTAATTGATATCACAGAGTTACAGCTTTCCCCTCAAGAAGCCTTCCGCTAAGGCTGTTCTTGTGGAATTTGCAGAGTGATATTTGGAAGCCTATAGAGGGCAATGGTGAGAAAGGAAATAACCTCACTTTAAAACTGGAAAGAAGCTTTCTGAGAAACTGCTTTGTGTTCTGTTAATTCATCTCACAGAGTTACAGCGTTCTCCTCAAGAAGCCTTTCGCTAAGTCTGTTCTTGTGGAATTTGAAAAGTGATATTTGGAAGCCCATAGAGGTCTATGGTGAAAAAGGAAATGTCCTAAGATAAAAACTGAAAAGAACCTTTCTGAGAAACTGCTTTGCGTTCTGTTAATTCATCTCACACGGTTACAGCTTTCCCGTCAAGAATCCATTCACTGGACTGTTCTTGTGGAATTTGCAAAGTGATATTGCAAGCCGATAGAGGGTTATGGCGAAAAGGGAAATATCCTAAGATAAAAACCGAAAAGAAGCTTTCTGAGAGACTGCATTGTGTTATCCTAATTCATCTCACAGAGTTTTAGCTTTCCCCTCAAGAAGTCATTCACTGAGACTGCTCCTGTGGAATTTGCAAGGTGATATTTCGAAGCCCTTAGAGGACTACTTTGAAAAAGGAAATATCTTCCGTTAAAAACGGGAAAGAATCTTTCTGAGAAACTGCTTGATGTTCTGTTAATTCATCTCACAGAGCTAGAGCTTTCCCCTCAAGAAGCCGTTCACTAAGTCTGTTCCTGTGGAATTTGCAAGGTGATAGTTGGAAGTCTATTGATAGCTACGGTGAAAAAGGAAATATGTTCCGTTAAAAACTGGAAAGAATCTTTCTGAGAAACTGCTTTGTGTTCTGTAAATTCATCTCACAGAGTTACAGCTTTCCCTTCAAGGTGCCTTTCGCTAAGGCTGTTCTTGTGGAATTTGCAAAGAGATATTTGGAAGCCCATAAAAGGCTATGGTGAAAAAGGAAATCTTCTGTTAAAAACTGGAATGAAGCTTTCTGAGAAACTGCTTTGTGTCCTGTTAATTCATCTGAAAGAGTTTCAGCTTTCCCTCAAGACGCCTTTCGCTAAGACTGTTATTGTGGAATTTGCAAAGTGATATTTGGAAGCCCATAGAGGGCTATGGTGAAAAAGGAAATATCTTCAGTGAAAAACTAGAAAGAAGCTTTCAGGCGCAGTGCTTTGTGTTCTGTTAGTACATCTCTCAGTTGTACAGCTTTCCGCTCAAGAAGCCTTTCGCTAAGACTGTTCTTGTGGAATTTGCAAAGTGATATTTGGAAGCACATAGAGGGATATAGTGAAAAAGGATATATCCTTAGATGAAAACCGAAAAGAAGCTTTCTGAGAAACTGCTTTGTGTTCTGTTAATTCATCTCACAGAGTTACAGCTTGACCCTCAAGAAACCTTTTGCTAAGACTGTTCTTGTGGAATTTGCAAAGTGATATTTGGAAGGCCATAGAAGGCTATGGTGAAAAAGGAAATATCCTAAGATAAAAACTGAAATGAAGCTTTCTGAGAAACTGCTTTGTGTTCTGTTAATTCATCTTACAGAGTTACAGCTTTCCCCTCAAGAAGCCTTTCCCTAAGACTATTCTTGTTGGATAGGCATAGTGATATTTGGAAGCCAATAGAAGGCTATGGTGAAAAAGGGAATATCTTCCGTTAAAAACTGTAAAGAAGTTTTCTGGGAAACTGCCTTGTGTTTTGTTAATTCATCTCACAGAGTTACAGCTTTCCCTTCAGGAAGAATTTTGCTAAGACTGTTCTTGTGGAATTTGCAAAGTGATATTTGGAAGCCCATACAGGGCTAAGGTGAAAAAGGAAACATCCTAGGATAAAAACTGAAAAGAAGTTTTCTGGGAAACTGCTTTGTGTTCTGTTAATTCATCTCATAGAGTTACAGCTTTCCCCTCAAGTAGCCATTCTCTAAGACTGTTCCTGTGGAATTTGCAAAGAGATATTTGGGTGCCCTTGGAGGGCTATGGTGAAAAAGGAAATCTCTTCTGTTAAAAGGGGAAAGAAGCTTTCTGAGAAACTGCTTTGTGTTCTGTTAATTCATCTCACTGAGTACAGTTTTCCCCTCAAGAAGCCTTTAGCTAAGACTGTTCATGTGGAATTTGCAAAGTGATATTTGGAATCCCATACAGGGTTGTGGTGAAAAAGGAATTATCCTATGATAAAAACTGAAAAGAAGGATTCTGAGAAACTGTTTTGTGTTCTGTTAATTCATCTTACAGACTTACAGCTTTCCCCTCAAGAAGCCTTTCGATGAGACTGTTCTTGTGTAAATTACAAAGTGATATTTGAAACCCCTAGAGGGCTATGGTGAAAATGGAAATATCCTAAGATAAAAACCGAAAAGAAGGTTTCTGAGAAACTGCTTTGTGTTCTGTTAGTTCATCTCACAGAGTTACAGCTTTCCCCTCAAGAAACCTTTCGCTAAGACTGTTCTTGTGGAATTTGCAAAGTGATATTTGGAAGCCCATAGAGGGCTATGGTGAAAAAGGAAATAACCTAAGATAAAAACTGAAAAGAAGCTTCCTGAGAAACTGCTTTGTGTTCTGTTAATTCATCTCACAGAGTTACAGCTTTCCCCTCAAGAAGACTTTCGCTAAGGTTGTTCGTGTGGAATTTGCAACGTGATATTTGGAAGCCCATAGAGGGATATGGTGAAAAAGGATATATCTTCCGTTAAAAAACTGGAAAGAATATTTCTACGAAACTGCTTTGTGTTTTTTTAAATTCATCTCAGAGAATTACAGCTTTTCCTCAAGAAGCCTTTCGCTAAGACTGCTGTGTGGAATTTACAACGTGATATTTGGATACCCATACAGGGCTCTGGTGAAAAGGGAAATATCCTAAGATAAAAACTGAAAAGAAGCTTTCTGAGAAACTGCTTTGTGTTTTGCTAATTCATCTCAGAGGGTTACAGCTTTCCCCTCAAGAAGCCTTTCAATAACGCAGTTCTTGTGGAATTTGCAAAGTCATATTTTGAAGCCCTTAGATGTCTATGGTGTAAAAGGAAATATCTTCAGTTAAAAACTGGCAAGAAGCTTTCTGGAAACTGTGTTGTGTTCTGTTAATTCATCTCACAGAGTTACAGCTTTCTCCTAAAGAAGCCTTTTGCTAAAACTGTTCTTGTGGAATTTGCAAAGTGATATTTGGAAGCCCATAGATGGCTGTGGTGAAAATGGAAATATCCTAAGATAAAAACCGAAAAGAAGCTTTCTGAGAAACTGTTTTGTGTTCTGTTAGTTCATCTCACAGAGTTACAGCTTTCCCCTCAAGAAGCCGTTCACTCAGACAGTTCTTATGAAATTTGCAAAGTGATATTTGGAAGCCCATAGAAGGCTATGGTGAAAAAGGAATTATACTAAGATAAAAACCGAAAAGAAGCTTTATGAAAAACTGCTTTGGTTTTGTTAGTTCATCTCACAGTGTTACAGCTTTCCCCCCAAGAAGCCATTCACTAAGACTGTTCTTGTGGAATTTGGAAAGTGATATTTGGAAGCCAATAGAGGGCTATGGTGTAAATTGAAATATCTTCCGTAAAAAACTGGAAAGAAGCTTTCTGAGAAACTGCTTTGTGTTCTGTTAATTCATCTCACAGTATTACAGCTTTCCTCTCAAGAAGCCTTTCCCTAAGACTGTTCTTGTGGGATTTGCAAACTGATATTTTGAAACCAATAGAGGGCTATGGTGAAAATGGAAATATCCTAAGATAAAACAGAAAACAAGCTTTCTGAGAAACTGCTTTGTGTTCTGTTAGTTCATCTCACAGAGTTACAGCTTCCCTCTCAAGAAGCCTTTCGCGAAGGCTGTTCTTGTTTTATTTGCAAAGTGATATTTGGAAGCCCATAGAGGGCTATGGTGAAAAAGGAAAAATCTTCCGTTAAAACCTGGAAAGAATGTTTCTGAGAAACTGCTTTGTGTTCTCTTAATTCATCTCACAGAGTTACAGCGTTCCCGTCAAGAAGCCGTTCACTAAGTCTGTTCCTGTGGAATTTGCAAGGTGATAGTTGGAAGTCTATAGATGGCTACGGTGAAAAAGGAAATATGTTCCGTTAAAAACTGGAAAGAATCTTTCTGAGAAACTGCTTTGTGTTCTGTTAATTCATCTCACTGAGTACAGCTTTCCCCTCAAGAAGCCTTTAGCTAAGACTGTTCATGTGGAATTTGCAAAGTGATATTTGGAATCCCATACAGGGTTGTGGTGAAAAAGGAATTATCCTATGATAAAAACTGAAAAGAAGGATTCTGAGAAAGTGTTTTGTGTTCTGTTAATTCATCTTACAGACTTACAGCTTTCCCCTCAAGAAGCCTTTCGATGAGACTGTTCTTGTGTAAATTACAAAGTGATATTTGAAACCCCTAGAGGGCTATGGTGAAAATGGAAATATCCTAAGATAAAAACCGAAAAGAAGGTTTCTGAGAAACTGCTTTGTGTTCTGTTAGTTCATCTCACAGAGTTACAGCTTTCCCCTCAAGAAACCTTTCGCTAAGACTGTTCTTGTGGAATTTGCAAAGTGATATTTGGAAGCCCATAGAGGGCTATGGTGAAAAAGGAAATAACCTAAGATAAAAACTGAAAAGAAGCTTCCTGAGAAACTGCTTTGTGTTCTGTTAATTCATCTCACAGAGTTACAGCTTTCCCCTCAAGAAGACTTTCGCTAAGGTTGTTCTTGTGGAATTTGCAATGTGATATTTGGAAGCCCATAGAGGGATATGGTGAAAAAGGATATATCTTCCGTTAAAAAACTGGAAAGAATATTTCTACGAAACTGCTTTGTGTTTTTTTAAATTCATCTCAGAGAATTACAGCTTTTCCTCAAGAAGCCTTTCGCTAAGACTGCTGTGTTTAATTTACAACGTGATATTTGGATACCCATACAGGGCTCTGGTGAAAAAGGAAATATCCTAAGATAAAAACTGAAAAGAAGCTTTCTGAGAAACTGCTTTGTGTTTTGTTAATTCATCTCAGAGGGTTACAGCTTTCCCCTCAAGAAGCCTTTCAATAACGCAGTTCTTGTGGAATTTGCAAAGTCATATTTTGAAGCCCTTAGAGGTCTATGGTGTAAAAGGAAATATCTTCAGTTAAAAACTGGCAAGAAGCTTTCTGGAAACTGTGTTGTGTTCTGTTAATTCATCTCACAGATTTACAGCTTTCTCCTAAAGAAGCCTTTTGCTAAAACTGTTCTTGTGGAATTTGCAAAGTGATATTTGGAAGCCCATAGATGGCTGTGGTGAAAATGGAAATATCCTAAGATAAAAACCGAAAAGAAGCTTTCTGAGAAACTGTTTTGTGTTCTGTTAGTTCATCTCACAGAGTTACAGCTTTCCCCTCAAGAAGCCGTTCACTCAGACAGTTCTTATGAAATTTGCAAAGTGATATTTGGAAGCCCATAGAAGGCTATGGTGAAAAACGAATTATACTAAGATAAAAACCGAAAAGAAGCTTTATGAAAAACTGCTTTGGTTTTGTTAGTTCACCTCACAGTGTTACAGCTTTCCCCCCAAGAAGCCATTCACTAAGACTGTTCTTGTGGAATTTGGAAAGTGATATTTGGAAGCCAATAGAGGGCTATGGTGTAAATTGAAATATCTTCCGTAAAAAACTGGAAAGAAGCTTTCTGAGAAACTGCTTTGTGTTCTGTTAATTCATCTCACAGTATTACAGCTTTCCTCTCAAGAAGCCTTTCCCTAAGACTGTTCTTGTGGGATTTGCAAACTGATATTTTGAAACCAATAGAGGGCTATGGTGAAAATGGAAATATCCTAAGATAAAACAGAAAACAAGCTTTCTGAGAAACTGCTTTGTGTTCTGTTAGTTCATCTCACAGAGTTACAGCTTCCCTCTCAAGAAGCCTTTCGCGAAGGCTGTTCTTGTTTTATTTGCAAAGTGATATTTGGAAGCCCATAGAGGGCTATGGTGAAAAAGGAAAAATCTTCCGTTAAAACCTGGAAAGAATGTTTCTGAGAAACTGCTTTGTGTTCTCTTAATTCATCTCACAGAGTTACAGCGTTCCCGTCAAGAAGCCGTTCACTAAGTCTGTTCCTGTGGAATTTGCAAGGTGATAGTTGGAAGTCTATAGATGGCTACGGTGAAAAAGGAAATATGTTCCGTTAAAAACTGGAAAGAATCTTTCTGAGATACTGCTTTGTGTTCTGTTAATTCATCTCACTGAGTACAGCTTTCCCCTCAAGAAGCCTTTAGCTAAGACTGTTCATGTGGAATTTGCAAAGTGATATTTGGAATCCCATACAGGGTTGTGGTGAAAAAGGAATTATCCTATGATAAAAACTGAAAAGAAGGATTCTGAGAAACTGTTTTGTGTTCTGTTAATTCATCTTACAGACTTACAGCTTTCCCCTCAAGAAGCCTTTCGATGAGACTGTTCTTGTGTAAATTACAAAGTGATATTTGAAACCCCTAGAGGGCTATGGTGAAAATGGAAATATCCTAAGATAAAAACCGAAAAGAAGGTTTCTGAGAAACTGCTTTGTGTTCTGTTAGTTCATCTCACAGAGTTACAGCTTTCCCCTCAAGAAACCTTTCGCTAAGACTGTTCTTGTGGAATTTGCAAAGTGATATTTGGAAGCCCATAGAGGGCTATGGTGAAAAAGGAAATAACCTAAGATAAAAACTGAAAAGAAGCTTCCTGAGAAACTGCTTTGTGTTCTGTTAATTCATCTCACAGAGTTACAGCTTTCCCCTCAAGAAGACTTTCGCTAAGGTTGTTCGTGTGGAATTTGCAACGTGATATTTGGAAGCCCATAGAGGGATATGGTGAAAAAGGATATATCTTCCGTTAAAAAACTGGAAAGAATATTTCTACGAAACTGCTTTGTGTTTTTTTAAATTCATCTCAGAGAATTACAGCTTTTCCTCAAGAAGCCTTTCGCTAAGACTGCTGTGTTTAATTTACAACGTGATATTTGGATACCCATACAGGGCTCTGGTGAAAAAGGAAATATCCTAAGATAAAAACTGAAAAGAAGCTTTCTGAGAAACTGCTTTGTGTTTTGTTAATTCATCTCAGAGGGTTACAGCTTTCCCCTCAAGAAGCCTTTCAATAACGCAGTTCTTGTGGAATTTGCAAAGTCATATTTTGAAGCCCTTAGAGGTCTATGGTGTAAAAGGAAATATCTTCAGTTAAAAACTGGCAAGAAGCTTTCTGGAAACTGTGTTGTGTTCTGTTAATTCATCTCACAGATTTACAGCTTTCTCCTAAAGAAGCCTTTTGCTAAAACTGTTCTTGTGGAATTTGCAAAGTGATATTTGGAAGCCCATAGATGGCTGTGGTGAAAATGGAAATATCCTAAGATAAAAACCGAAAAGAAGCTTTCTGAGAAACTGTTTTGTGTTCTGTTAGTTCATCTCACAGAGTTACAGCTTTCCCCTCAAGAAGCCGTTCACTCAGACAGTTCTTATGAAATTTGCAAAGTGATATTTGGAAGCCCATAGAAGGCTATGGTGAAAAACGAATTATACTAAGATAAAAACCGAAAAGAAGCTTTATGAAAAACTGCTTTGGTTTTGTTAGTTCACCTCACAGTGTTACAGCTTTCCCCCCAAGAAGCCATTCACTAAGACTGTTCTTGTGGAATTTGGAAAGTGATATTTGGAAGCCAATAGAGGGCTATGGTGTAAATTGAAATATCTTCCGTAAAAAACTGGAAAGAAGCTTTCTGAGAAACTGCTTTGTGTTCTGTTAATTCATCTCACAGTATTACAGCTTTCCTCTCAAGAAGCCTTTCCCTAAGACTGTTCTTGTGGGATTTGCAAACTGATATTTTGAAACCAATAGAGGGCTATGGTGAAAATGGAAATATCCTAAGATAAAACAGAAAACAAGCTTTCTGAGAAACTGCTTTGTGTTCTGTTAGTTCATCTCACAGAGTTACAGCTTCCCTCTCAAGAAGCCTTTCGCGAAGGCTGTTCTTGTTTTATTTGCAAAGTGATATTTGGAAGCCCATAGAGGGCTATGGTGAAAAAGGAAAAATCTTCCGTTAAAACCTGGAAAGAATGTTTCTGAGAAACTGCTTTGTGTTCTCTTAATTCATCTCACAGAGTTACAGCGTTCCCGTCAAGAAGCCGTTCACTAAGTCTGTTCCTGTGGAATTTGCAAGGTGATAGTTGGAAGTCTATAGATGGCTACGGTGAAAAAGGAAATATGTTCCGTTAAAAACTGGAAAGAATCTTTCTGAGAAACTGCTTTGTGTTCTGTTAATTCATCTCACAGTATTACAGCTTTCCTCTCAAGAAGCCTTTCCCTAAGACTGTTCTTGTGGGATTTGCAAACTGATATTTTGAAACCAATAGAGGGCTATGGTGAAAATGGAAATATCCTAAGATAAAACAGAAAACAAGCTTTCTGAGAAACTGCTTTGTGTTCTGTTAGTTCATCTCACAGAGTTACAGCTTCCCTCTCAAGAAGCCTTTCGCGAAGGCTGTTCTTGTTTTATTTGCAAAGTGATATTTGGAAGCCCATAGAGGGCTATGGTGAAAAAGGAAAAATCTTCCGTTAAAACCTGGAAAGAATGTTTCTGAGAAACTGCTTTGTGTTCTCTTAATTCATCTCACAGAGTTACAGCGTTCCCGTCAAGAAGCCGTTCACTAAGTCTGTTCCTGTGGAATTTGCAAGGTGATAGTTGGAAGTCTATAGATGGCTACGGTGAAAAAGGAAATATGTTCCGTTAAAAACTGGAAAGAATCTTTCTGAGAAACTGCTTTGTGTTCTGTTAATTCATCTCACTGAGTACAGCTTTCCCCTCAAGAAGCCTTTAGCTAAGACTGTTCATGTGGAATTTGCAAAGTGATATTTGGAATCCCATACAGGGTTGTGGTGAAAAAGGAATTATCCTATGATAAAAACTGAAAAGAAGGATTCTGAGAAACTGTTTTGTGTTCTGTTAATTCATCTTACAGACTTACAGCTTTCCCCTCAAGAAGCCTTTCGATGAGACTGTTCTTGTGTAAATTACAAAGTGATATTTGAAACCCCTAGAGGGCTATGGTGAAAATGGAAATATCCTAAGATAAAAACCGAAAAGAAGGTTTCTGAGAAACTGCTTTGTGTTCTGTTAGTTCATCTCACAGAGTTACAGCTTTCCCCTCAAGAAACCTTTCGCTAAGACTGTTCTTGTGGAATTTGCAAAGTGATATTTGGAAGCCCATAGAGGGCTATGGTGAAAAAGGAAATAACCTAAGATAAAAACTGAAAAGAAGCTTCCTGAGAAACTGCTTTGTGTTCTGTTAATTCATCTCACAGAGTTACAGCTTTCCCCTCAAGAAGACTTTCGCTAAGGTTGTTCTTGTGGAATTTGCAATGTGATATTTGGAAGCCCATAGAGGGATATGGTGAAAAAGGATATATCTTCCGTTAAAAAACTGGAAAGAATATTTCTACGAAACTGCTTTGTGTTTTTTTAAATTCATCTCAGAGAATTACAGCTTTTCCTCAAGAAGCCTTTCGCTAAGACTGCTGTGTTTAATTTACAACGTGATATTTGGATACCCATACAGGGCTCTGGTGAAAAAGGAAATATCCTAAGATAAAAACTGAAAAGAAGCTTTCTGAGAAACTGCTTTGTGTTTTGTTAATTCATCTCAGAGGGTTACAGCTTTCCCCTCAAGAAGCCTTTCAATAACGCAGTTCTTGTGGAATTTGCAAAGTCATATTTTGAAGCCCTTAGAGGTCTATGGTGTAAAAGGAAATATCTTCAGTTAAAAACTGGCAAGAAGCTTTCTGGAAACTGTGTTGTGTTCTGTTAATTCATCTCACAGATTTACAGCTTTCTCCTAAAGAAGCCTTTTGCTAAAACTGTTCTTGTGGAATTTGCAAAGTGATATTTGGAAGCCCATAGATGGCTGTGGTGAAAATGGAAATATCCTAAGATAAAAACCGAAAAGAAGCTTTCTGAGAAACTGTTTTGTGTTCTGTTAGTTCATCTCACAGAGTTACAGCTTTCCCCTCAAGAAGCCGTTCACTCAGACAGTTCTTATGAAATTTGCAAAGTGATATTTGGAAGCCCATAGAAGGCTATGGTGAAAAACGAATTATACTAAGATAAAAACCGAAAAGAAGCTTTATGAAAAACTGCTTTGGTTTTGTTAGTTCACCTCACAGTGTTACAGCTTTCCCCCCAAGAAGCCATTCACTAAGACTGTTCTTGTGGAATTTGGAAAGTGATATTTGGAAGCCAATAGAGGGCTATGGTGTAAATTGAAATATCTTCCGTAAAAAACTGGAAAGAAGCTTTCTGAGAAACTGCTTTGTGTTCTGTTAATTCATCTCACAGTATTACAGCTTTCCTCTCAAGAAGCCTTTCCCTAAGACTGTTCTTGTGGGATTTGCAAACTGATATTTTGAAACCAATAGAGGGCTATGGTGAAAATGGAAATATCCTAAGATAAAACAGAAAACAAGCTTTCTGAGAAACTGCTTTGTGTTCTGTTAGTTCATCTCACAGAGTTACAGCTTCCCTCTCAAGAAGCCTTTCGCGAAGGCTGTTCTTGTTTTATTTGCAAAGTGATATTTGGAAGCCCATAGAGGGCTATGGTGAAAAAGGAAAAATCTTCCGTTAAAACCTGGAAAGAATGTTTCTGAGAAACTGCTTTGTGTTCTCTTAATTCATCTCACAGAGTTACAGCGTTCCCGTCAAGAAGCCGTTCACTAAGTCTGTTCCTGTGGAATTTGCAAGGTGATAGTTGGAAGTCTATAGATGGCTACGGTGAAAAAGGAAATATGTTCCGTTAAAAACTGGAAAGAATCTTTCTGAGATACTGCTTTGTGTTCTGTTAATTCATCTCACTGAGTACAGCTTTCCCCTCAAGAAGCCTTTAGCTAAGACTGTTCATGTGGAATTTGCAAAGTGATATTTGGAATCCCATACAGGGTTGTGGTGAAAAAGGAATTATCCTATGATAAAAACTGAAAAGAAGGATTCTGAGAAACTGTTTTGTGTTCTGTTAATTCATCTTACAGACTTACAGCTTTCCCCTCAAGAAGCCTTTCGATGAGACTGTTCTTGTGTAAATTACAAAGTGATATTTGAAACCCCTAGAGGGCTATGGTGAAAATGGAAATATCCTAAGATAAAAACCGAAAAGAAGGTTTCTGAGAAACTGCTTTGTGTTCTGTTAGTTCATCTCACAGAGTTACAGCTTTCCCCTCAAGAAACCTTTCGCTAAGACTGTTCTTGTGGAATTTGCAAAGTGATATTTGGAAGCCCATAGAGGGCTATGGTGAAAAAGGAAATAACCTAAGATAAAAACTGAAAAGAAGCTTCCTGAGAAACTGCTTTGTGTTCTGTTAATTCATCTCACAGAGTTACAGCTTTCCCCTCAAGAAGACTTTCGCTAAGGTTGTTCTTGTGGAATTTGCAACGTGATATTTGGAAGCCCATAGAGGGATATGGTGAAAAAGGATATATCTTCCGTTAAAAAACTGGAAAGAATATTTCTACGAAACTGCTTTGTGTTTTTTTAAATTCATCTCAGAGAATTACAGCTTTTCCTCAAGAAGCCTTTCGCTAAGACTGCTGTGTTTAATTTACAACGTGATATTTGGATACCCATACAGGGCTCTGGTGAAAAAGGAAATATCCTAAGATAAAAACTGAAAAGAAGCTTTCTGAGAAACTGCTTTGTGTTTTGTTAATTCATCTCAGAGGGTTACAGCTTTCCCCTCAAGAAGCCTTTCAATAACGCAGTTCTTGTGGAATTTGCAAAGTCATATTTTGAAGCCCTTAGAGGTCTATGGTGTAAAAGGAAATATCTTCAGTTAAAAACTGGCAAGAAGCTTTCTGGAAACTGTGTTGTGTTCTGTTAATTCATCTCACAGATTTACAGCTTTCTCCTAAAGAAGCCTTTTGCTAAAACTGTTCTTGTGGAATTTGCAAAGTGATATTTGGAAGCCCATAGATGGCTGTGGTGAAAATGGAAATATCCTAAGATAAAAACCGAAAAGAAGCTTTCTGAGAAACTGTTTTGTGTTCTGTTAGTTCATCTCACAGAGTTACAGCTTTCCCCTCAAGAAGCCGTTCACTCAGACAGTTCTTATGAAATTTGCAAAGTGATATTTGGAAGCCCATAGAAGGCTATGGTGAAAAACGAATTATACTAAGATAAAAACCGAAAAGAAGCTTTATGAAAAACTGCTTTGGTTTTGTTAGTTCACCTCACAGTGTTACAGCTTTCCCCCCAAGAAGCCATTCACTAAGACTGTTCTTGTGGAATTTGGAAAGTGATATTTGGAAGCCAATAGAGGGCTATGGTGTAAATTGAAATATCTTCCGTAAAAAACTGGAAAGAAGCTTTCTGAGAAACTGCTTTGTGTTCTGTTAATTCATCTCACAGTATTACAGCTTTCCTCTCAAGAAGCCTTTCCCTAAGACTGTTCTTGTGGGATTTGCAAACTGATATTTTGAAACCAATAGAGGGCTATGGTGAAAATGGAAATATCCTAAGATAAAACAGAAAACAAGCTTTCTGAGAAACTGCTTTGTGTTCTGTTAGTTCATCTCACAGAGTTACAGCTTCCCTCTCAAGAAGCCTTTCGCGAAGGCTGTTCTTGTTTTATTTGCAAAGTGATATTTGGAAGCCCATAGAGGGCTATGGTGAAAAAGGAAAAATCTTCCGTTAAAACCTGGAAAGAATGTTTCTGAGAAACTGCTTTGTGTTCTCTTAATTCATCTCACAGAGTTACAGCGTTCCCGTCAAGAAGCCGTTCACTAAGTCTGTTCCTGTGGAATTTGCAAGGTGATAGTTGGAAGTCTATAGATGGCTACGGTGAAAAAGGAAATATGTTCCGTTAAAAACTGGAAAGAATCTTTCTGAGATACTGCTTTGTGTTCTGTTAATTCATCTCACTGAGTACAGCTTTCCCCTCAAGAAGCCTTTAGCTAAGACTGTTCATGTGGAATTTGCAAAGTGATATTTGGAATCCCATACAGGGTTGTGGTGAAAAAGGAATTATCCTATGATAAAAACTGAAAAGAAGGATTCTGAGAAACTGTTTTGTGTTCTGTTAATTCATCTTACAGACTTACAGCTTTCCCCTCAAGAAGCCTTTCGATGAGACTGTTCTTGTGTAAATTACAAAGTGATATTTGAAACCCCTAGAGGGCTATGGTGAAAATGGAAATATCCTAAGATAAAAACCGAAAAGAAGGTTTCTGAGAAACTGCTTTGTGTTCTGTTAGTTCATCTCACAGAGTTACAGCTTTCCCCTCAAGAAACCTTTCGCTAAGACTGTTCTTGTGGAATTTGCAAAGTGATATTTGGAAGCCCATAGAGGGCTATGGTGAAAAAGGAAATAACCTAAGATAAAAACTGAAAAGAAGCTTCCTGAGAAACTGCTTTGTGTTCTGTTAATTCATCTCACAGAGTTACAGCTTTCCCCTCAAGAAGACTTTCGCTAAGGTTGTTCTTGTGGAATTTGCAACGTGATATTTGGAAGCCCATAGAGGGATATGGTGAAAAAGGATATATCTTCCGTTAAAAAACTGGAAAGAATATTTCTACGAAACTGCTTTGTGTTTTTTTAAATTCATCTCAGAGAATTACAGCTTTTCCTCAAGAAGCCTTTCGCTAAGACTGCTGTGTTTAATTTACAACGTGATATTTGGATACCCATACAGGGCTCTGGTGAAAAAGGAAATATCCTAAGATAAAAACTGAAAAGAAGCTTTCTGAGAAACTGCTTTGTGTTTTGTTAATTCATCTCAGAGGGTTACAGCTTTCCCCTCAAGAAGCCTTTCAATAACGCAGTTCTTGTGGAATTTGCAAAGTCATATTTTGAAGCCCTTAGAGGTCTATGGTGTAAAAGGAAATATCTTCAGTTAAAAACTGGCAAGAAGCTTTCTGGAAACTGTGTTGTGTTCTGTTAATTCATCTCACAGATTTACAGCTTTCTCCTAAAGAAGCCTTTTGCTAAAACTGTTCTTGTGGAATTTGCAAAGTGATATTTGGAAGCCCATAGATGGCTGTGGTGAAAATGGAAATATCCTAAGATAAAAACCGAAAAGAAGCTTTCTGAGAAACTGTTTTGTGTTCTGTTAGTTCATCTCACAGAGTTACAGCTTTCCCCTCAAGAAGCCGTTCACTCAGACAGTTCTTATGAAATTTGCAAAGTGATATTTGGAAGCCCATAGAAGGCTATGGTGAAAAACGAATTATACTAAGATAAAAACCGAAAAGAAGCTTTATGAAAAACTGCTTTGGTTTTGTTAGTTCACCTCACAGTGTTACAGCTTTCCCCCCAAGAAGCCATTCACTAAGACTGTTCTTGTGGAATTTGGAAAGTGATATTTGGAAGCCAATAGAGGGCTATGGTGTAAATTGAAATATCTTCCGTAAAAAACTGGAAAGAAGCTTTCTGAGAAACTGCTTTGTGTTCTGTTAATTCATCTCACAGTATTACAGCTTTCCTCTCAAGAAGCCTTTCCCTAAGACTGTTCTTGTGGGATTTGCAAACTGATATTTTGAAACCAATAGAGGGCTATGGTGAAAATGGAAATATCCTAAGATAAAACAGAAAACAAGCTTTCTGAGAAACTGCTTTGTGTTCTGTTAGTTCATCTCACAGAGTTACAGCTTCCCTCTCAAGAAGCCTTTCGCGAAGGCTGTTCTTGTTTTATTTGCAAAGTGATATTTGGAAGCCCATAGAGGGCTATGGTGAAAAAGGAAAAATCTTCCGTTAAAACCTGGAAAGAATGTTTCTGAGAAACTGCTTTGTGTTCTCTTAATTCATCTCACAGAGTTACAGCGTTCCCGTCAAGAAGCCGTTCACTAAGTCTGTTCCTGTGGAATTTGCAAGGTGATAGTTGGAAGTCTATAGATGGCTACGGTGAAAAAGGAAATATGTTCCGTTAAAAACTGGAAAGAATCTTTCTGAGAAACTGCTTTGTGTTCTGTTAATTCATCTCACTGAGTACAGCTTTCCCCTCAAGAAGCCTTTAGCTAAGACTGTTCATGTGGAATTTGCAAAGTGATATTTGGAATCCCATACAGGGTTGTGGTGAAAAAGGAATTATCCTATGATAAAAACTGAAAAGAAGGATTCTGAGAAACTGTTTTGTGTTCTGTTAATTCATCTTACAGACTTACAGCTTTCCCCTCAAGAAGCCTTTCGATGAGACTGTTCTTGTGTAAATTACAAAGTGATATTTGAAACCCCTAGAGGGCTATGGTGAAAATGGAAATATCCTAAGATAAAAACCGAAAAGAAGGTTTCTGAGAAACTGCTTTGTGTTCTGTTAGTTCATCTCACAGAGTTACAGCTTTCCCCTCAAGAAACCTTTCGCTAAGACTGTTCTTGTGGAATTTGCAAAGTGATATTTGGAAGCCCATAGAGGGCTATGGTGAAAAAGGAAATAACCTAAGATAAAAACTGAAAAGAAGCTTCCTGAGAAACTGCTTTGTGTTCTGTTAATTCATCTCACAGAGTTACAGCTTTCCCCTCAAGAAGACTTTCGCTAAGGTTGTTCTTGTGGAATTTGCAACGTGATATTTGGAAGCCCATAGAGGGATATGGTGAAAAAGGATATATCTTCCGTTAAAAAACTGGAAAGAATATTTCTACGAAACTGCTTTGTGTTTTTTTAAATTCATCTCAGAGAATTACAGCTTTTCCTCAAGAAGCCTTTCGCTAAGACTGCTGTGTGGAATTTACAACGTGATATTTGGATACCCATACAGGGCTCTGGTGAAAAGGGAAATATCCTAAGATAAAAACTGAAAAGAAGCTTTCTGAGAAACTGCTTTGTGTTTTGTTAATTCATCTCAGAGGGTTACAGCTTTCCCCTCAAGAAGCCTTTCAATAACGCAGTTCATGTGGAATTTGCAAAGTCATATTTTGAAGCCTTTAGAGGTCTATGGTGTAAAAGGAAATATCTTCAGTTAAAAACTGGCAAGAAGCTTTCTGGAAACTGTGTTGTGTTCTGTTAATTCATCTCACAGAGTTACAGCTTTCTCCTAAAGAAGCCTTTTGCTAAAACTGTTCTTGTGGAATTTGCAAAGTGATATTTGGAAGCCCATAGATGGCTGTGGTGAAAATGGAAATATCCTAAGATAAAAACCGAAAAGAAGCTTTCTGAGAAACTGTTTTGTGTTCTGTTAGTTCATCTCACAGAGTTACAGCTTTCCCCTCAAGAAGCCGTTCACTCAGACAGTTCTTATGAAATTTGCAAAGTGATATTTGGAAGCCCATAGAAGGCTATGGTGAAAAACGAATTATACTAAGATAAAAACCGAAAAGAAGCTTTATGAAAAACTGCTTTGGTTTTGTTAGTTCATCTCACAGTGTTACAGCTTTCCCCCCAAGAAGCCATTCACTAAGACTGTTCTTGTGGAATTTGGAAAGTGATATTTGGAAGCCAATAGAGGGCTATGGTGTAAATTGAAATATCTTCCGTAAAAAACTGGAAAGAAGCTTTCTGAGAAACTGCTTTGTGTTCTGTTAATTCATCTCACAGTATTACAGCTTTCCTCTCAAGAAGCCTTTCCCTAAGACTGTTCTTGTGGGATTTGCAAACTGATATTTTGAAACCAATAGAGGGCTATGGTGAAAATGGAAATATCCTAAGATAAAACAGAAAACAAGCTTTCTGAGAAACTGCTTTGTGTTCTGTTAGTTCATCTCACAGAGTTACAGCTTCCCTCTCAAGAAGCCTTTCGCGAAGGCTGTTCTTGTTTTATTTGCAAAGTGATATTTGGAAGCCCATAGAGGGCTATGGTGAAAAAGGAAAAATCTTCCGTTAAAACCTGGAAAGAATGTTTCTGAGAAACTGCTTTGTGTTCTCTTAATTCATCTCACAGAGTTACAGCGTTCCCGTCAAGAAGCCGTTCACTAAGTCTGTTCCTGTGGAATTTGCAAGGTGATAGTTGGAAGTCTATAGATGGCTACGGTGAAAAAGGAAATATGTTCCGTTAAAAACTGGAAAGAATCTTTCTGAGAAACTGCTTTGTGTTCTGTTAATTCATCTCACTGAGTACAGCTTTCCCCTCAAGAAGCCTTTAGCTAAGACTGTTCATGTGGAATTTGCAAAGTGATATTTGGAATCCCATACAGGGTTGTGGTGAAAAAGGAATTATCCTATGATAAAAACTGAAAAGAAGGATTCTGAGAAACTGTTTTGTGTTCTGTTAATTCATCTTACAGACTTACAGCTTTCCCCTCAAGAAGCCTTTCGATGAGACTGTTCTTGTGTAAATTACAAAGTGATATTTGAAACCCCTAGAGGGCTATGGTGAAAATGGAAATATCCTAAGATAAAAACCGAAAAGAAGGTTTCTGAGAAACTGCTTTGTGTTCTGTTAGTTCATCTCACAGAGTTACAGCTTTCCCCTCAAGAAACCTTTCGCTAAGACTGTTCTTGTGGAATTTGCAAAGTGATATTTGGAAGCCCCTAGAGGGCTATGGTGAAAAAGGAAATATCTTCCATTAAAAATAAGAAAGAAGATTTCTGAAAAATTGTTTTGTGTTCTTTCAATTCATCTCACAGAATTACAGCTTTCCCCTCCAGAATCCTTTCGCTAAGACTGTTCTTGTGGAATTTGCAAAATGTTTTTGGAAGCCCATAGAGGGCTATGGTGAAAAAGGAAATATCCTAAGAAAAAAACTGAAAAAAAGCTTTCTGAGAAACTATTTTGTGTTCTGTTAATTCATCTCAATGAGTTACAGTTTTTCCCTCAAGAAGCCTTTCGCTAAGTCTGTACTTGTGGAATTTGCAAAGTGATATTTGGAAGCCCATAGTGGGCTATGTTGAAAAAGGAAATATCTTCGGGAAAAAACTGGAAAGAAGCTTTATGAGAATCTGCTTTGTGTTCTGTTAATTCATCTCACAGTTACAACTTTCCCATCAAGAAGCCTTTCGCTAAGACGTTTCTTGTGAAACTTGCAAAGGTATATTTGGAAGCCAATAGAGGGCTATGGAATAAAAGGAAATATCCTCCATTAAAAACTGGAAAGAAGCTTTCTGAGAAACTGCTTTGTGTTCTGTTAATTCATCTCACAGAGTTACAGCTTTCCCCTCAAGAAGTCGTTCACTAAGACTTTCTTGTGGAATTTGCACAGTGATATTTGGAGGCCCATTGAGGGCTATGGTGAAAAAGAAAACATCCTAAGATAAAAACTGAAATGAAGCTTTCTGTGAAACTGCTTTGTGTTCTGTTAATTCATCTCACAGAGTTACAGCTTTGCCCTCAAGAAGTCGTTCACTAAGACAGTTCTTGCGAAATTTGCAAAATGATATTTGGAAGCCCATAGAAGGCTATGGTGAAAATGGAAATATCCTAAGATAAAAACCGAAAAGAAACTGTCTGAGAAACTGCTTTGTTTTGTGTTAGTTTATCTCACCGAGTTACAGCTTTCCCCTCAAGAAGTCGTTCACTAAGACTGTTCTTGTGAAATTTGCAAAGTGATATTTGGAAGCTCATGGAAGGCTATGGTGAAAATGAAAATATCTTCCGTTAAAAACTGGAAAGAAGCATTCTGAGAAACTGCCGTGTGTTCTGTTAATACATCTCCCCGAGTTACAGCTTTCCCCTCAAGAACCCTCTCGCTAAGACTGTTCTTGTTGAATTTGCAAAGTGATATTTGGAAGCCCTTAGAGGGCTATGGTGAAAAAGGAAATATCCACCGTTACAAACTGGAAAGAAGATTGCTGAGAAACTGCTTTGTGTTTTGTTAATTCATCTCACAGAATTACAGCTTTTCCCTCAGTAACCTTTCGCTAAGATTGTTCTTGTAGAGCTTTCAAAGTGATATTTGGAAGCCCATATAGGGCTACGGAGAAAAAGGAAATATCCTCCGTTAAAAACTTCAAAGAAGCTTTCTGAGAAACTGCTTTATGTTCTGTTAATTCATCTCACAGAGTTACAGTTTACCCTCAAGCAGCCGTTCACTCAGACGGCTCTTGTTGAATTTGCAAAGAGATATTGGAAGCCCATAGAGGGTTATGGCAAAAAAGGAAATATCCTAAGATAAAAACCGAAAAGAAGCTTTCTGAGAAAGTGCATTATGTTCTCTTAATTCATCTCACAGAATTACAACTTCCCCCTCAAGAAGCCATTCACCTAGACTGTTCCTGTGGAGTTTGCAAGGTGATAGTTGGAAGCCCATACAGGTCTACGGAGAAAAAGGAAATATGTTGCGTTAAATACTGGAAAGAATCTTTCTAGGAAACTGCTTTGTGTTCTCTTAATTCATCTCACCGAGTTACAGCTTTCCCCTCAAGAAGCCTTTCGCTAAGACTGTTCATGTGGAATTTGTAAAGTGATATTTGGAATCCCATAGAGGGCTATGGTGAAAAAGGAAATATCCTAAGGTAAAAACTGAAAAGTAGGTTTCTGAGAAAATGTTTTGTGTTCTGTTAATTCATCTTACAGAGTTACAGCTCTACCCTCAAGAAGCCTTTCGCTAATACTGTTCTTCTGGAATTTGCAAAGTCATATTTGGAAGCCCATAGATGGCTTTGGTGAAAAAGGAAATATCCTAAGATAAAAAACGAAAAGAAGGTTTCTGAGAAACCGCTTTGTGTTCTGTTAGTTCATCTCACAGAGTTACAGCTTTCCCGTCCAGAATCCTTTCGCTAAGACTGTTCTTGTGGAACTTGCAAAATGTTTTTGGAAGCCCATAGAGGGCTATGCTGAAAAAGGAAATATCCTAAGATAAAAACTGAAAAGAAGCTTCCTGAGAAACTGCTTTGTGTTCTGTTAATTCATCTCAGAGAGTTACGGCTTTCCCTTCAAGAAGTCTTTCACAAAGACAGTTCTTGTTTAATTTGCAAAGTGATATTTGGAAGACCATATAGGGCTATGTTGAAAAAGGAATTATAGTAAGATAAAATCCGTAAAGAAGCTATTTGAGAAACTGCTTTGTGTTCTGTTAATTCATCTCAGAGAGTTACAGATTTACCCTCAAGAGGCCGTTCACTAAGACTGTTCTTCTGAAATTTGGGAAGTGATATTTAGAATCCCACAGAGGGCTATGGTGAAAAAGGAATTATTTTCCGTTAAAAACTGGAAAGAAGGTTTCTGAGAAACTGCTTTGTGTTCTGTTAATCCATCTCACAGAGTTCCAGCATTTCCCTCTAAAAGCCTTTCGCTAAGGCTGTTGTTGTCGAATTTGCAAAGTGATATTTGGAAGCCCATAGAGGGCTATGGTGAAAAAGGAAATATCTTCAGTTAAAAACTGGAAAGAAGCTTTCTGAGAAACTGCCATGTGTTCTGATAATAGACCTCACCTAGTTACAGCTTTCCCCTCAAGAAGACTTTCGCTAAGACTGTTCTTGTGGGATTTGCAAAGTGATATTTGGAAGCCCATAGAGGTCTATGGTGAAAAAGGAAATATCGTAAGATAAAAACTGAAAAGAAGATTTCTGAGAAACTGCTTTGTGTTCAGTTAATTCATCTCACATAGTTAAAACTTTCCCCACAGGAAGCCTTTCGCTAAGGCTGTTCTTGTGAAACTTGCAAAGTGATATTTGGAAGCCCATAGAGGGCTATGGAATAAAAGGAAATATCCTCCGTTAAAAACTGGAAAGAAGCTTTCTGAGAAACTGCTTTGTGTTCTGTTAATTCATCTCACAGAGTTACAGCTTTCCCCTCAAGAAGCCGTTCACTAAGACTTTTCTTGTTGAATTTGCATAGTGATATTTGGCGGCCCATAGAGGGCTAGGGTGAAAAAGAAATCATCCAAAGATAAAAACTGAAATGAAGCTTTCTGTGAAACTGCTTTGTGTTCTGTTAATTCATCTCACAGAGTTACAGCTTTCCATTCAAGAAGTCGTTCACTAAGACTGTTCTTGTGAAATTTGCAAAATGATATTTGGAAGCCCATAGAGGACTATGGTGAAAATGGAAATATCCTAAGATAAAAACCGAAAAGAAGCTGTCTGAGAAACTGCTTTGTGTTTTGTTAGTTTATCTCACAGACTTACAGCTTTCCCAACAAGAAGTTGTTCACTAAGTCTGTTCTTGCGGAATGTGCAAAGTGATATTTGGAAGCCCATAGAAGGCTATGGTGAAAATGAAAATATCTTCCTTTAAAAACTGGAAAGAAGCATTCTGAGAAAATGCCGTGTGTTCTGTTAATACATCTCACCGAGTTACAGCTTTCTTCTCAAGAAGCCTTTCGCTAAGACTGTTCTTGTGGGATTTGCAAAGTGATATTTGGAATCCCGTAGAGGGCTACGGTGAAAAAGGAAATATTTTGCGTTAATCTCTGGAAAGAATGTTTCTGAGAAACTGCTTTGTGTTCTGTTAATTCATCTCACAGAGTTACAGCTTTCCCCTCAAGAAGACTTTCGCTAAGACTGTTCATGTGGAATTTGCAAAGTGATATTTGGAATCCCATAGAGGGCTATGGTGAAAAAGGAAATATCCTAAGGTAAAAACTCAAAAGTAGGTTTCTGAGAAAATGTTTTGTGTTCTGTTAATTTATCTTACAGAGTTTCAGCTTTACCCTCAAGAAGCCTTTCGCTAATACTGTTCTTCTGGAATTTGCAAAGTGATATTTGGAACCCCTATAGCGCTATGGTTAAAATGGAAATATCGCAAGATAAAAAATGAAAAGAAGATTTCTGAGAAACTGGTTTGCATTCTGTTAATTCGTCTCACAGATTTACAGCTTTCCCCTCCAGAATCCTCTCGCTAAGACTGTTCTTGTGGAATTTGCAAAATGTTTTTGGAAGCCCATAGAGGGCTATGCTCAAAAAGGAACTATCCTAAGATAAAAAATGAAAAGAAGCCTTCTGAGAAACTGCTTTCTGTTCTGTAAATTCATCTCAGAGAGTTACAGCTTTCCCCTCAAGAAGTCTTTCACAAAGACTGTTCTTGTGTAATTTGCAAAGTGATATTTGGAAGACCCTAGAGGGCTATGTTGAAAAAGGAAATATAGTAAGACAAAATCCGAAAAGAAGCTTTCTGAGAAACTGCTTTCTGTTCTGTTAATTCATCTCACAGAGTTACATCTTTCCCTTCAAGATGCCTTTCGCTAAGGCTGTTCTTGTGGAATTGGCAAAGGGATATTTGGAAGCCCATAGAGGGCTATGGTGAAAAAGGAAATATCTTCCGTTCAAAACTGGAAAGAAGCTTTCTGAGAAACTGCTCTGTGTTCTGTTAATTCATCTCACAGTGTTACATCTTTCCCTTCAAGAAGCCTTTCGCTAAGGCTGTTCTTGTGGAATGGGCAAAGGGATATTTGGAAGCCCATAGAGGGCTATGGTGAAAAAGGAAATATCTTCCGTTCAAAACTGGAAAGAAGCTTTCTGAGAAACTGCTCTGTGTTCTGTTAATTCATCTCACAGAGTTACATCTTTCCCTTCAAGAAGCCTTTCGCTAAGGCTGTTCTTGTGGAATTGGCAAAGGGATATTTGGAAGCCCATAGAGGGCTATGGTGAAAAAGGAAATATCTTCCGTAAAGAACTGGAAAGAAGCTTTCTGAGAAACTGTTCTGTGTTCTGTTAATTCATCTCACAGAGTTACAGTTTTCCCCTCCAGAAGTCTTTCGCTTACACTGTTCTTGTGGAATTTGAAAAGTGATATTTGGAATCCCATAGAGGGCTATGGTGAAAAAAAAAATATCCTCCGTTAAAAACTGGAAAGTAGATTGCTGAGAAACAGCTTTGTGTTCTGTTAATTCATCTCACAGAGTTACAGCTTTCCCCTCCAGAAGCCGTTCACTAAGACTGTTCTTGTGGAATTTGCAAAGTGGTATTTGGAAGCCCACAGTGGGCTATGGTGAAAAAGGAAACATCCTAAGACAAAAACTGAAAAGAAGCTTTCAGAGAAAAGGCTTTGTGTTCTGTTAATTCGTCTCACAGTGTTACAGTTTTCCCCTCCAGAAACCTTTTGCTTACACTGTTCTTGTGGAAATTGCAAAGTGATATTTGGAAGCCCAGAGAGAGCTATGGTGAAAAAGGAAATACCTTCAGTTAAAAAATGAAAAGAAGCTTTCCGAGAAACTGCTTTGTGTTCTGTTAATTCATCTCAAAGTGTTACAGCTTTCCCCTCAAGAAGCCTTCCGCTAAGACTGTTTTTGCGCAATTTCCAAAGTGATATGTGGAAGCCCATAGATGGCTATGGTGAAAATGGAAATATCCTAAGGTACTAACCGAAATGAAGCTGTCTGAAAAACTGCTTTGTGTTCTGTTAGTTCATCTCACAGAGCTACAGCTTTCAACTAAAGAAGCCGCTCACTAAGACTGTTTTGTGAAATTTGGAAAGTGAAATTTGGAAACCCATAGAGGACTATGGTGAAAAAGGAAATATGTTCCGTTAAAAACTGGAAAGAAGCATTCTGAGAAAGTGCCGTGTGTTCTGTTAATACGTCTCACTGAGTTACAGCTTTCCTCTCAAGGAGCCTTTCGCTAAGACTGTTCTTGTGGAATTTGCAAAGTGATAGTTGGAAGCCCATAGATGACTATGGTGGGAAAGGAAATATCTTCCGTTAAAAACTGGAAAGAAGATTTGTGAGAAAATGCTTTGTGTTCTGTTAATTCATCTCACAGAGTTAGAGCTTTCCCCTTAAGAAGCCTTTCGCTAAGACTGTTCTTGTGAAATTTGCAAAGTAATATTTGGAAGCCCTTAGAGGGCTATGGTGAAAAAGGAAATACCTTCAATTAAAAACTAGAAAGAAGCTTTCTGAGAAACTGCTTTGTGTTCTGTTAATTCATCTCAGTGTGTTACAGCTTTCACCTCAAGAAGCCTGTCGCTAAGATTGTTCTTGTGGAACTTCCAAAGTGATATTTGGAAGCCCTTAGAGGGCTATGGTGAAAAAGAAATATCTTCCGTTATAAACCGGAAAGAAGATTTCTGAAAAACTTCTTTGTGTTCTGTTAATTTATCTAACAGAGTTACAGCTTTCGCCTCAAGAATCCTTTTGCTAAGACTGTTCTTTTGGCATTTCCAAAGTGATATTTGGAAGCCCATGGAGGGCTATGGTGAAAAAGGAAATATCTTCCGTTAAAAACTGGAAAGAATCTTTTTGAGAAACTGCTTTGTGTTCTGTTAATTCATCTCACAGAGTTACAGCTTTCTCCGCAAGAAACCGTTCACTAAGGCTGTTCTTGTGGAGTTTGCAAAGTGATATTTGGAAGCCCTTAGAGGGCTATATTGAAAAAGGAAATATGCTAAGATAAAAACTGAAAAGAAGGTAACTGAGAAACTGCTATGTGTTCTGTTAATGATCTCACAGAGTTACAGCTTTCCCTTCAAGAAGCCTTTCGCTAAGTCGGTTCTTGTGGATTTTGCAAAGGGATATTTGGAAGCCCATAGAGGGCTGTGGTGAAAACGGAAGGATCTCAGGTAAAAAACTGGAAAGAAGCTTTCTAAGAAACTGCTTTGTGTTCTCTTAATTCATCTCACAGAGTTACAGCTTTCCCGTAAAGAAGCCTTTGGCTAAGGCTGTTCTTATGGAATTTGGAAAGTGATATTTGGTAGTCCTTAGAGGACTATGGTGAAAAAGGAAATATCTTCCGTTAAAAACTGGAAAGAAGCTTTCTGAGAAACTTCTTTGTGTTCTGTTAATTCATCTCACAGAGTTACATCTTTCTCTTTAATAAGCCGGTCGCTAAGACTGTTCTTGTGGAATTTGCAAAGTGATATTTGGAAGCCCATAGAGGACTGTGATGAAGAAGAAAATATCTTCCGTTAAAAACTGGAAAGAAGCTTTCTGATAAACTGCTTTGTGTTCTGTTAATTCATCTCACAGAGTTACAGCTTTGCCTTCAAGAATCCTTTCTCTAAGTCTGTTCTTGTGTAATTGGCAAAGTGATATTTGGAAGCCCCTAGAGGGCTATGATTGAAAAGGAAATATCTACCGTTAAAAACTGGAAAGAAGCTTTCAGAGAAACTCCTTTGTGTTCTGTTAATTCATCTCACAGAGTTACTGCTTTCCCGTCAAGAAGCCTTTCGCTAAGGTTGTTCTTTTGGAATTTGCAATGTGATATTAGGAAGCCCATAGAGGGCTAAGGTGAAATAGGAAAGATCTTCCGTTAAAAACTGGAAAGAAGCTTTCTGAGAAACTATTTTGTGTTCTGTTAATTCATTTCACAGAGTTCCAGCTTTCCCACCAAGAAGCCTTTCGCTAAGGCAGTTCTGGTGGATTTTGGAAAGTGATATTTGGAAGACCATAGCGGGTTATGGTGAAAAAGGAAATATCTTCAGTTTAAAACTGGAAAGAAGCTTTCTGAGAAACTGCTTTGTGTTCTCTTAATTCATTTCACAGAGTTACTGCTTTCCCCTCAAGAGGCCTTTCGGTAAGACTGTTCTTGTGGAATTTGCAAAATGATATTTGGAATCCCATAAAGGGCTACGATGAAAAAGGAAATATCTTCCATTAAAAACTGCAAAGAAGCTTTCTGAGAAACTGCTTTGTGTTCTGTTAATTCATCTCACCGAGTACCAGCTTTCCCCTCAAGAAGACTTTCGCTAAGACTGTTCTTCTGGAATTTGGAAAGTGATACTTGGAAGCCCATAGAGGGCTATGGTTAAAAAGGAAATATCTTATTTAAAAACAGGAAAGAAGTTTTTTGAGGAATTGCTTTGTGTTCTGTTAATTCATCTCACAGAGTTACAGCTTTCCCCTCAAGAAGCCTTTCGCTAAGGCTGTTCTTGTGGAATCTGCAAAGTTATATTTGGAAGCCCTTAGAGGGCTATGTAGAAAAAGGCAATATCTTTCTTTAAAAATTGGAAAGAGGCTTTCTGAGAGACTGCTTTGTGTTCTCTTAATTCATCTCACAGAGGTACAGCTTTCCCCTCAAGAAGCCTTTCGCTAAGTCTGTTCTTGTGGAATTTGCAAAGTGATATTTGGAAGCCCCTAGAGGGTTATTGTTGAAAAGGAAATATATTCCGTTAAAAACTGGAAAGACGTTTTCAGAGAAACTACTTTGTGTTCTATTAATTCATCTCAAAGAGTTACAGCTTTCCCCTAAAGAAGCCTTTCGCTAAGATTGTTCTTTTGGAATTTGCAAAGTGATATTAGGAAGCCCATAGGGGGCTAAGGTGAAATAGGAAAGATCTTCCGTTAAAAACCGGAAAGAAGCTCTCTGAGAAACTATTTTGTGTTCTGTTAATTCATTTCACAGAGTTACAGCTTTACCCTCAAGAAGACTTTCGCTAACACTGTTCTTGTGGAATTTGCAAAGTGATATTTGGAAGTCCATAGAGGGCTATGGTGAAGAAGGAAATATCTTCCGTTAAAAACTGGAAAGAAGCTTTCTGAGAAACTGCTTTGTGTTCTGTTAATTCTTCCCTCAGAGTTACAGCTTTTCACTCAAGAAGCCTTTCGCTAAGACTGTTCTTGTGGAATTTGCAATGTCATATTTGTAAGCCCATAGAGGGCTACAGAGAAAAAGGAAATATCCTAAGACAACAACTGAAAAGAAGCTTTCTCAGAAACTGCTTTGTGTTCGGTTAATTCGTCTCACAGAGTTACAGCTTTCCCCTCAAGATCCCGTTCACTAAGACTGTTCTTGTGAAATTTGCAATTTGGAAGCCCATAGAGAGCTATGGTGTAAAAGGAAATATCCTATGATAAAAACTAAATAGAAGGTATGTGAGAAGTTGCTTTGTATTCCGTTAATTCATCTCACAGCGTTACTGCTTTCCCCTCAAGAACCTTTTTGCTAAGAGTGTTCTTGTGTAACTTTCAAAGTGATATTTGGAAGCCCACAGAGGGCTATGGTGAAAAAGGAAATATCCTCACTTAAAAACTGGAAAGAAGCTTTCTGAGAAGCTGCTTTGTGTTCTGTTAATTCATCTCACACAGTTACAGCTTTCCCCTCAAGAAGCCTTTCGCTAAGAATTTTCTTGTAGAATTAGCAAAGTGATATTTGGAAGCCCATAGAGGCCTAGGGTGAAAAAGGAAATATCTTCAGTTAAAAACTGAAAAGACGCTTTCTGAGAAACTGCTCTTTCTTCTGTTAATTCATCTCACACAGTTACAGCTTTCCCCACAAGAAGCCATTCGCTAAGACTGTTCTTGTGGAATGTGCAAAGTGATATTTGGAAGCCCATAGAGGGCTATGATGAAAAAGGAAATATCTTCTGTTAAAAACTGGAAAGAAGCTTTCTGAGAAAATGCTTTGTGTTGCGATAATTCATCTCACAGAGTTACAGCTTTCCCCTCAAGAAGCATTTCGCTTAGACTGTTCTTGTGGAATTCGCAAAGTGATACTTGGAAGCCCATAGAGGGCTACGGTGAAAATGAAATATCTTCCCTTAAAAAGTGGAAAGAAGCTTTCTGAGAAACTGCTTTGTGTTCGATTAATTCATCTCTCAGTTACTGCTTTCCCCTCAAGAAGCCTTTCGCTACGACTGTTCTTGTGGAATTTGCAAAGTGATATTTGGAAGCCCATAGAAGGTTAAGGTGAAAAAGGAAATATCGTCCATTAAAAAGTGGTAAGAAGCTTTCTGAGAAACTGCTTTGTGTTGTGTTAATTCATCTCACAGAGTTACAACTTTCCCTTCAAGAAGTTTTTCGCTAAGACTCTTCTTGTGGAATTGGCAAAGTGATATTTGGCAGCTCATAGAGGTCTATGGTGAAAAAGGAAATATCTTCCGTTAAAAACTGGAAAGAAGCTTTCTGAGAAACTGCTTTGTGTTCTGTTAATTCATCTCACAGTGTCACTACTTTCACCTAAAGAAGCCTTTCGCTAAGATTGTTCTTATGGAATTTTCATAGTGTTATTTTCAAGCCCATGGAGTTATAAGGTGAAAAAAGAAATATCCTAAGATAAAAACTGAAAAGAAGCATTCTGAGAAACTATTTTGTTTTCTGTTAATTCATCTCACAGAGGTACAGCTTTCTCCTCAAGAAGCCAGTTGCAGACATTATTCTTGTGGAACGTGCAAAGTGATATTTGGAAGCCCATAGAGGGCTAGGAAGAAAAATGAAATATCCTAAGATAAAAACTGCAAAGAAGCTTTGGAAAACTGCTTTGTGTTCTGTTAATTCATCCAACAGAGTTAAAGCTTAACCCTCAAGAAGCCTTTCGCTAAGACTGTTCTTGTGGATTTTGCAAAGTGGTATTTGGAACCCCTAGAGGGCTATGGTGAAAAAGGAAATATCTTCAGTTTAAAACTGGAAAGAAGCGTTCTGAGAAACTGCTTTGTTTTCTGTTAATTTATCTCACAGAGTTACAGCTTTTCTCTCAAGAAGGCTTTCGCTAAGACTGTTCTTGTGGAATTTGCAAAGTGACATTTGGAAGCCCATAGATGGCTATGGAGAAAAATGAAATATCTTCAGTTAAAGACTGGAAAGAAGCTTTCTGAGAAACTCCTTTGTGGTCTCTTAATTCATCTCACAGAGTTACAGCTTTCCCCTCAGTAAGCCTTTCGCTAAGACTGTTCTTGTGGAATTTTCAAAGTGATATTTGGAAACCGATAGATGGCTATGGTGAAAAAGGATATTTCTTCAGTTAAAAACGGAAAATAGGCTTTCAGAGAAACTGTTTTGTGATATGTGACTTCCACTCACTGAGTTTCAGCTGTGTTTCGTAGAGCTGTTTTCTAGCCTTATTACTGTGGAATCTGAGAACTGTTATTTCGGATCCCTTTGAAAACTATCGGGACAAAGGAAATATCGACCGCTAAATGTGAGAAAGAAGCTTTCTGAGAAACTTCTTTGTGTTCTGTGAATTCATCTCACAGAGTTACAGCTTTCCCTTCAATAAGCCTTTCGCTGAGACTGTTCTGGTATTTGCAAAGTGATATTTGGAATCCAATAGAGGGCTGTGGTGAAAAGGAAATATCTTCAGTTGAAAACTGGAAAGAAGCTTTCTGAGAAACTGTTTTATGGTCTGTTAATTCATCTCAAAGAGTTACAGCTCTCCCCTCAGAAAGCCTTTCGCTAAGACTGTTCTTGTGGAATTTGCAAAGTGATATTTGAAAGCACATAGAGGGCTATGGTTGAAAAGGAAATATCCTAACATAAAAACTGATAAGAAGCTTTGTGAGAGACTGCTTTGTTCTGTTAATTCACCTCACTGAGTTACAGTTTGCCCTAAAGAAGTCGTTCACTAAGACTGTTCTTGTGGAATATGCAAAGTGATATTTGCAACCTCTTAAAGGGCTACGGTGAAAAAGGAAATATCTTCAGTTAAAAACTGGAAAGAAGCTTTCTGAGAAACTGCTTTCTGTTCTGTTAATTCATCTCACAGAGTTACAGCTTTCCTCTAAAGAAGCCATTCACGAAGACTGTTCTTGTGGAATTTGCAAAGTGTGATTTGGAAGCCCATTGAGGGCTATGGTGAAAAAGGAAATATCTCCTGATAAAAACTGAAAAGAAGCTTTCTGAGAAATTGCTTTGTGTTCTTTGAATTCATCTAACAGATTTACAGCTTTCCCCTAATGAAGCCGTTTACTAAGACAGTTCTTGTGGAATTTGAAATGTGATACTTAGAAGCCCATAGAGGTCTATGGTGAAAAAGGAACTATCCTAAGATAAAAACTGAATAGAAGCATTCTGAGAAACTTCTTTTTGTTCTGTTAATTGATCTACCGAGTTACAGCTTTCCCCTCAAGAAGCCGTTCACGAAGACTGTTCTTGGAGAATTTGCAAAGTGATATTGGGAAGCCCAAAGAGGGCTATGGTGGAAAAGGAAATATCCTAAGATAAAAACTAAAAAGAAGCTTTCTGAGAAACTGCTTTGTGTTCTGTTAATTCATCTCACAGCGTGGCAGCTTTACCCTCAAGAATCCATTCACTAATACTGTTCTTGAGGAATTTGCAAAGTGATATTTGGAAGCCCATAGTGGGCTATGGTTAAAAAGGAAATATTTTCTGTAAAAAACTGTAAAGAAACTTTCTGAAAAACTGCTTGTGTTCTGTTAATTCATCTCACTGAGTTACAGCTTTCCCCTCAAGAAGCCTTTCCTAAGACCGTTCTTGTGGAATTTACAAAGTGATATTTGGAAGCCAGAGAGGTCTAAGGTGAAAAAGGAACTGTCCTCAGATAAAAACTTAAAAGAAGCTTTCTGAGAAACTACTTTGTGTTCTGTTAATTCATCTCACATGGTTAAAGCTTTCCCCTCAAGAAGCCTTTCGCTAAGACTGTTCTTGTGGAATTTTCAAAGTGATATTTCGAAGCACATAGAGGGCTATGGTGATAAAGGAAATGTCCTCAGATAGAAATTGGAAGGAAGCTTTCTGAGAAATTGCTTTGTGTTCTGTTAATTCATCCCACAGATTTACAGCTTTCCCCTCAAGAAGTCGTTCACTAAGAGTGTTCTTGGGGAATTTGCAAAGTGATATTTGAAAGCCAGTAGAGGTCTATGGTGAAAAAAAAACATGTCTCAGTTAAAAACTGGAAAGAAGCTTGGTGAGAAACTGCTTTGTGTTCTGTTAATTCATCACACACAGTTACAGCTTTCCCTTCAAGAAGCCGTTCACTAAGAATGTTGCTGTGGAATTTGCAAAGTGATATTTGGAAATCCTTAGAGGGCTAAGGTGAAAAAGGAAATATCTTCAGTTAAAAAACTGGAAAGAAGCTTTCTGAGAGACTGCTTTGTGTTCTGTTAATTCCTCTCATAGAGTTACAGCTTTCCCCTCAAGAAGCCTTTCGCTAAGACACTTCTTGTGGAATTTGCAAAGTGATATTTGGAAGCCCATTGTGGGCTATGGTGAAAAAAGAAACATTCTAACATAAAAACTAGAAAGAAGCTTTTGAGAAACTGCTTTGTGTTCTGTTAATTCATCTTACAGAATTACAGCATTCCCCTCAAAAAGCCTTTCGCTAAGACTGTTCTTGTGGAATTTGCAAAGTGATATTTGGAAGCCCATAGAGAGCTAAGGAGAAAAAGGATGTATCTTCCGATAAAAACTGAAAAGAATCTTTCTGAGAAACTGCTTTGTGATATGTGACTGCCAGTCACTGAGTTACAGCTGTATTTCGTAGAGCTGTGTGCTAGCCTTATTTCTGTGGAATCTGAGGACTGTTATTTCGAATCCCTTTGAAGACTATAGGGATAAAGGAAATATCCTCTGCTAAAAGTGAAAAAGAAGCTTCTGAGAAACTTCTTTGTGATCTGTGAATTCATCTCACAGGGTTACAGCTTGACCCTCAAGAAGTTTTTCGCTAACACTTTTCTTGGGGAATTTGCAGAGTGATATTTGGAGGCCCATAGAGGGCTTTGGTGAAAAATTGAATATCCTAACATAAAAACTGAAAAGAAGCTTTCTGAGAAACTGCTTTGTGTTCTATTAATTCATCTCACTGTGTGACAGCTTTCCCCTCAAGAAGCCGTTCCCTAAGACTGCTTTTGTGTAATTTGCAACGTGATATTTGGAAGCCCACAGAGGGCTACGGTGAAAAAGGAAATATCTTCAGCTAAAAACTGGAAAGCAGCTTTCTGAGAATCTGTTTGGTGTTCTGTTAATACATCTCACAAAGTTACAGCTTTCCCGTCAAGAAGCCTTTCGCTAAGACTGTTCTTGCGGAATTTGCAAAGTGATATTTGGAAGCCCATAGAGGTCTACGATGAAAAAGGAAATAACTTCAATTAAAATCTGCAAAGAAGCTTTCTGAGAAACTGCTTTGTGTTCTGATAATTCCTCTCAAAGTGTTAGAGCTTTACCCTCAAGAAGACGTTTGTTAACATTGTTTTGTGTAATTTTCAAAGTGATATTTTACGCCCAAATAGGGCTATGGTGAAAAAGGCAATATCCTAAGATAAAAAGTGGAAAGAAGCTTTCTGAGAAACTCCTTTGTGTTCTGTTGATTCATCTCAAAGAGTTACAGCTTTCCCCTCAGCAAGCCTTTCACTAAGACGTTTCTTGTGGAATTTGCAACGTGATATTTGTAAGCCCTTAGAGGGCTAATGTGAAAAAGGAGATATCCTACGATAAATACTGAAAAGACGTTTGCTGAGAAACTGCTTTGTGTTCTGTTAATTCATCTCAGGCAGTTACAGCTTTCCCCTCAAGAAGCCTTTCGCTAAGACTGTTCTTTTGGAATTTGCAAAGTGATATTTGGAAGACGATAGAGGGCTACTTTGAAAAAGGAAATATCTTCAGTTAAAAACTGGAAAGAAGCTTTCTGAGAAACTGCTTTGTGTTCTTTTACTTCATCTCACAGAGTTACAGCTTTCCCCTCAAGTAGCCTTTCCCGAAGACTGCTCTTGTGGAATTTGCAAAGTGATATTTGGAAGCCCATAGAGGGCTATGGTAAAACAAGAAATATCTTCAGTTACAAACTGGGAAGAAGCTTTCTGAGAAACTGCTCTGTGTTTTGTTAATTCATGTGAACGACTTACAGCTTTACCCTCAAGAAGACTTTTGTTAAGACTGTTCTTGTTTAATTTTCAAAGTGATATTTTTAAGCCTATATAGGGCTACGGTGAAAAAGGAAATATCCTAACATAAAAACTGGAAAGAATCTTTCTGAGAAAAAGCTTTGTGTTCTGTTAATACATCTCACAGAGCTACAGCTTTTCCCTCAAGAAGCCTTTCGCTAAGACTGTTCTTGTGGAATTTGCAAAGTCATATTTGTAAGCCCATAGATGGTTATGGTGAAATAGGAAATATCTTCAGTTAAAAATTGGAAAGAGGCTTTCTTAGAAACTGCTTTGTGATCTGTTAATTCATTTCAAAGAGTTACAGCTTTCCCCTCAAGAATCCTTTCGATAAGAGTGTTCTTCTGGAATTTGCAAAGTGATATTTGGAAGCCCTTAGATGGCTATGCTGAAAAAAGATATATCTTCAGTTAAAAACTTAAAAGAAGGTTTCTGAACTGCTTTTTGATATATGACTTCCACTCACTGAGTTATAGTTGTATTTCTTAGAGCTCTTTGCTAGCCTAATTTCTGTGGAATCTGAGAACTGTTATTTCGGATCCCTTTGAAGACTGTAGGGCCAAAGGAAATATCCGTCGCTAAAAGTTAGAAAGAAGCTTTCTGAGAAACTTCTTCGTGACCTGCGAATTCATTTCACAGAGTTACAGCTTTCCTCTCAAGAAGGCTTTCTCTAAGATTATTCTTCCGCAACTTGAAAAATGATATTTGGAAGCCAATAGACGGCTATGGTGAAAACGAAATATCCTCAGATAAAAACTGGAAAGAAGCTTTCTGAGAAACTGCTTTGTGTTCTTTTAATTCATCTCACAGACTTACAGCTTTCCCCTCAAGAAGTCTTTCGCTAAGATTGTTCTTGTAGAATTTGAAAAGTGATATTTGGAAGCACATAGAGGGCTATGGTGAAAAAGGATATATCTTCAGATAAAAACTATAAAGAAAATTCCTGAGAAACTGCTTTGTGTTCTGTTAATTCACCTAACAGAGTTACAGCTTTCCCCTCTGGAAGCCTTTCGCTAAGACTGTTCTTGCTGTATTTTCAAAGTGATATTTTGAAGCCCATAGACGGCTACGGTGAAAAAGGATATAGCATCAGTTAAAAACTGAAAGAGGCTTTCTGAGAAATGGTTTAGTATTATGTGACTTCCACTCACTGAGTTACAGCTGTATTTCCTAGAGCTGTTTTATAGCCTTATTTCTATGGAATCAGAGAACTGTTATTTTGGATCCCTTTGAAGACTATAGGGCCAAAGGAAATATCTGCCGCTATAAGTGAGAAGGAAGCTTTCTGAGAAACTGCTCTGAGATCTGTGAATTCATCTCACGGAGGTACAGCATTCCACTCAAGAAGCCTTTCACTAGGACTGTTCTTTTTGAATTTGCAAAGTGATATTTGGAAGCCCATAGACGGCTGTGGTGAAAAAAGAAATATCTTCAGTTAAAAAATGGAAAGAAGCTTTCTAAGAAACTGCTTTGTGTTCTGTTAATTCATCTCAAAGAGTTACAGCTTTACACTCAAAAAGACTTTTGCTAAGACTCTTCTTGTGTAATACTCATAGTGATATTTGTAAGCCCTTATAGGGCTATGGTGAAGAAGGAAATATCCTAAGATAAAAGCTGAAAAGAAGCTTTCTGAGAAACTGCTTTGTGTTCTGTTAATTCACCTCACAGAGTTACAGCTTTCCCCTTAAGAAGCCTTTCGGTAAGACTGTTCTTGTGGAATTTGCAGAGTGGTACTTGTGAGCCCATAGAGGGTCATGGTGAAAAAGGAAATATCCTAAGATAAAAACTGAAAAGAATTTTCTGAGAAACTGCTTTGTGATATGTGACTTCCACTCACTGAGTGAGAGGTATATGTCATAGAGCTGTTTGCTAACCTTATTTCTGTGGAATCTGAGAAGGGATAATTCGGTTCCCTTTGAAGACTATAGGGCCAAAGGAAATATCTGCCATAAAAGTGAGAAAGAAGCTTTCTGAGAAACAGCTTTCTGATCTGTGAATTCATCCCACAGAGTTACAGCTTTCCCCTGAGGAAGCCTTTCGCTATGACTGTTCTTGTGGAATTTGCAAAGTGACATTTCGAAAGCCATGGAGAGCTATGGTGAAAAAGGAAATATCCTCAGTTAAAAACTGGAAAGAAGCTTTCTGAGACACAGCGTTGTGTTCTGTTAATTCATCTCACAAAGTTACAGCTTTCCCCTAACGAAGCCTTTCCCTAAGACTGTTCTTGTCGAATTTGGGAAGTGATATTTAGAAGCCTACAGAGGTCTACGGTGAAAAAGGAAATAGCCTAAGACAAAAACTGAAAATAAGCTTTCTGAAAAACTGCTTTGTGTTCTCTTAATTCATCTCAGAGTTACAGCTTTCCTCTCAAGAATCCTTTCGCTAAGACTGTTCTTGTGCAATTTAGAACGTGATATTTAGAAGCCTATAGAGGGCTAGGGTGAAAAAGGAAATATCCTCCATTAAAAACTGGAAAGAAGCTTTCTGAGAAACTGCTTTGTGTTCTGTTAATTCATCTCACAGAGTTACAGCTTTACCCTCAAGAAGCCTTTCGCTAAGAGTGTTCTTGTGGGATTTGCAAAGTGATATTTGGAAGCCCCGAGAGGGCTATGGTGAAAACGGAATTCTCTTCCGTTAAAAACTGGAAAGAATCTTTCTGAGAAACTGCTTTGTGTTCTATTAATTCATTTCACATACTTACAGCTTTTTCCTCAAGAAGCCTTTCGCTAAGACTGTTCTTGTGGAATTTTCAAAGTGATATTTGGAAGCCCATAGAGGGCTTTGGTGAAAAAGGAAATATCTTCCGTTAAAAACTGGAAAGAAGCTTTCTGAGAAACTGCTTTTTGTTCTGTTAATTCATCTTACAGAGTTACAGCTTTCCCCTCAAGAAGCCTTTTGATAAGACTGTTCTTGTGGAATATTTAAAGTGATATTTGGAAGTCCTTAGAGGGCTATGGTGTAAAAGGTAATATCTTTAGTTAAAAACTCGAAAGAAGCTTTCTGTTTACAGCTTTTCCCTCAAGAAGCCTTTCGCTAAGACTGCTCTTGTGGAATTTGCAAAGTGATATTTGGAAGCCCATAGAGGGCTACGGTGAAAAAGGAAATATTTTCAGTTAAAAACTGGAAAGGAGCTTTCTGAGAAACTGCTTTGTGTTCTGTTAATTCATCTCACAGAGTTACAGCTTTCCCCTCAAGAAGCCTTTTGATAAGACTGTTCTTGTGGAATATTTAAAGTGATATTTGGAAGCCCATAGAGGGCTTTGGTGAAAAAGGAAATATCTTCCGTTAAAAACTGGAAAGAAGCTTTCTGAGAAACTGCTTTGTGTTCTGTTAATTCATCTCACAAAGTTACAGCTTTCCCCTCAAGAAGACCTTTACTAAGTCTGTTCTTGTGGAATTTGCAAAGTGATATTTGGAAGCGCATATAGGGCTATGGTTAAAAAGGAAATATCTTCAGTTGAAAACTGGAAAGAAGCTTTCTGAGAAACTGCTTTGTGTTCTGTTAATTCATCTCACAGAGTTACAGCTTTCCCCTCAAGAAGTCTTTCACTAGGACTGTTCTTGTGTCATTTCGAAAGTGGTAATTAGAAGGCCTTAGAGGGCTATGGTGAATAAGGAAATATTTTCCGTTATACACTGGAAAGAAGCTTTCTGAGAAAGTGCTTTGTGTCCCGTTAATTCATCTCACAGAGTTACAGCTTTCTCCTCAAGAAGCCTTTCGTTAAGACTGTTCTTGTGGAATTTGCAAAGTGATTTTAGAAGCCCTTAGAGGGTTATGGCAAAAAGGAAATATTCTAAGTTAAAAACCGAAAAGAAGCTTTCTGAGAAACTGCATTATGTTCTCTTAATTCATCTCACAGAGTTATAGCTTTCCCCTCAGGAAGCCGTTCACTAAGATTGTTCCTGTGGCATTTTCAAGGTGATATTTGGAAGCCCATGGAGGGCTATGAAGAAAAAGGAAATATCTTCCGTTAAAAACTGGAAAGAATGTTTTTTAGAAACTGCTTTGTGTTCTGTTAATTCATCTCACCGATTTACAGCTTTCCCCTCAAGATGCCTTTCGCTAAGACTGTTCTTGTGGAATTTGCAAAGTGATATTTGGAAGCCCATAGAGGGCTACGGTGAAAATGAAAATATCCTAAGATAAAAACGGAAAAGAATCTTTCTGAGAAACTGCTTTGTGTTCTGGCAATTCATCTCACAGAGTTACACCTTTCTCCTCAAGAAGCCTTTCGCTGAGACTGTTCTTCTGGAATTTGAAAAGTGATATTTCGAAGCCCATGGGGTCTAAGGTGAAAAGGGAAATATCTTTCATTAAAAACTGGAAACAAGATTTCTGAGAAACTGCTTTGTGTTCTGTTAATTCATCACACAGAGTTACAGCTTTCCCCTCAAGATGCCTTTCGCTAAGACTGTTCTTGTGGAATTTGCAAAGTGATATTTGGAAGCCCATAGAGGGCTACGGTGAAAATGAAAATATCCTAAGATAAAAACGGAAAAGAATCTTTCTGAGAAACTGTTTTGTGTTCTGGCAATTCATCTCACAGAGTTACACCTTTCTCCTCAAGAAGCCTTTCGCTGAGACTGTTCTTCTGGAATTTGAAAAGTGATATTTCGAAGCCCATGGGGTCTAAGGTGAAAAGGGAAATATCTTTCATTAAAAACTGGAAACAAGATTTCTGAGAAACTGCTTTGTGTTCTGTTAATTCATCACACAGAGTTACAGCTTTCCCCTCAAGAAGCCGTTCACAAAGACTGTTCTTGTGAAATTTGCAAAGGGATATTTGGAAACCCTTAGAGGGCTATGGTGAAAAAGGAAATATCTTCCGTTAAAAACCAGAGGCAGATAAAGCCACAAAGATGGGGAAATAGCAGGGCAGAAAATCTGGAATTTCAAAAAATAAGAGCGCATCTCCTCCAGCAAAGGAGCGCAGCTCATCGCCAGCAACGGATCAAACCTGGACGGAGAATGACTTTGACGAGATGATAGAAGAAGGCTTCAGTCCATCAAACTTCTCAGAGCTATAGGAGGAATTACGTACCTAGCGCAAAGAAACTAAAAGTCTAAAAGGGCAGCCAGAGAGAAAGGTCGGGTTACCCACAAAGGGAAGCCCATCAGACTAACAGCAGATCTCTCGGGAGAAACTCTACAATCCAGAAGAGAGTGTGGGCCAATATTAAACATTCTTAAAGAAAAGAATTTTCAACCCAGAATTTCATATCCAGCCAAACTAAGTTTCATAAGTGAAGGAGAAATAAAATTTTTTACAGATAAGCAAATGCTTAGAGATTTTGTCACCACTAGGCCTGCCTTACAAGAGACCCTGAAGGAAGCACTAAACATGGAAAGGAACAACCGGTACCAGCCATTGCAAAAACATGCCAAAATGTAAAGACCATCAAGGCTAGGAAGAAACTGCATCAACTAACGAGCAAAATAACCAGTTAATATCATAATGGTAGGATCAAGTTCACACATAACAATCTTAACCTTAAATGTAAATGGACTAAATGCTCCAATTAAAAGACACAGACTGGCAAACTGGATAAAGAGTCAAGACCCATCAGTCTGCTGTATTCAGGAGACCCATCTCACACGCAGAGACATACATAGGCTCAAAATAAAGGGATGGAGGAAGATTTACCAAGCAAATGGAGAACAAAAAAAAGCAGGGGTTGCAATATTAGTCTCTGATAAAACAGACTTTAAACCATCAAAGATCAAAAGAGACAAAGAAGGTCATTACATAATGGTAAAGGGATCAATTCAACAGGAAGAGCTAACTATCCTAAATATATATGCACCCAATACAGGAGCACCCAGATTCATAAAGCAAGTCCTTAGAGCCTTACAAAGAGACTTAGACACCCATACAATAATAATGGGAGACTTCAACAGTCCACTGTCAACATTAGACAGATCAACGAGACAGAAAATTACCAAGGATATCCAGGAATTGAACTCATCTCTGCAGCAAGCAGACCTAATAGACATCTATAGAACTCTCCACCCCAAATCAACAGAATATACATTCTTCTCAGCACCACATCGCACTTATTCCAAAATTGACCACATAGTTGGAAGTAAAGCACTCCTCAGTAAATGTACAAGAACAGAAATTGTAACAAACTGTCTCTCAGACCACACTGCAATCAAACTAGAACTCAGGACTAAGAAACTCAATCAAAACCGCTCAACTACATGGAAACTGAACAACCTGCTCCTGAATGACTACTGGGTACATGACGAAATGAAGGCAGAAATAAAGATGTTCTTTGAAACCAATGAGAACAAAGATACAACATACCAGAATCTCTGGGACACATTTAAAGCAGTGTGTAGAGGGAAATTTATAGCACTAAATGCCCACAAGAGGAAGCAGGAAAGATCTAAAATTGACACTTTAACATCACAATTAAAAGAACTAGAGAAGCAAGAGCAAACTCATTCAAAAGCTAGCAGAAGGCAATAAATAACTAAGATCAGAGCAGAACTGAAGGAGATAGAGACACAAAAATCCCTCCAAAAAATCAATGAATCCAGGAGTTGATTTTTTGAAAAGATCAACAAAATTGACAGACCGCTAGCAAGACTAATAAAGAAGAAAAGGGAGAAGAATCAAATAGACGCAATAAAAAATGATAAAGGGGTTATCACCACCGACCCCACAGAAATACAGACTACCATCAGAGAATACTATAAACACCTCTATGCAAATAAACTAGAAAAATCTAGAAGAAATGGATAATTTCCTGGACACTTACACTCTTCCAAGACTAAACCAGGAAGAAGTTGAATCCCTGAATAGACCAATAGCAGGCTCTGAAATTGAGGCAATAATTAATAGCCTACTAACGAAAAAAAGTCCAGGACCAGATGGATTCACAGCTGAATTCTACCAGAGGTACAAGAGGAGCTGGTACCATTCCTTCTGAAACTATTCCAATCAATAGAAAAACAGGGAATCCTCCCTAACTCATCTTATGAGGCCAACATCATCCTGATACCAAAGCCTGGCAGAGACACAACAAAAAAAGAGAATTTTAGACCAATATCCCTGATGAACATCGATGCAAAAATCCTCAATAAAATACTGGCAAAACGTATTCAACAGCACATCAAAAAGCTAATCCGCCATGATCAAGTGGGCGTCATCCCTGGGATGCAAGGCTTGTTCAACATTCGCAAATCAATAAACATAATCCAGCATATAAACAGAACCAAAGACAAGAACCACATCATTATCTCAACCGATGCAGAAAAGGCTTTTGACAAAATTCAACAGCCCTTCATGCTAAAAACGCTCAATAAATTCGGTATTGATGGAACGTACCTCAAAATCATAAGAGCTATTTATGACAAACCCACAGCCAATATCATACTGAATGGGCAAAACGTGGAAAAATTCCCTTTGAAAACTGGCACAAGACAGGGATGCCCTCTCTCACCACTCCTATTCAACATAGTGTTTGAAGTCCTGGCTAGGGCAATCAGGCAAGAGAAAGAAATCAAGGGGATTCATTTAGGAAAAGAAGAAGTCAAATTGTCCCTGTTTGCAGATGACATGATTGTATATTTAGAAAATCCCATTGTCTCAGCACGAAATCTCCTTAAGCTGATAAGCAACTTCAGCAAAGTCTCAGGATACAAAATTAATGTGCAAAAATCCCAAGCATTCGTATACACCAGTAACAGACAAACAGAGAGCCAAATCATGAATGAACTTCCATTCACAATTGCTTCAAAGAGAATAAAACACCTAGGAATCCAACTTACAAGGGATGTAAAGGACCTCTTCAAGGAGAACTACAAACCACTGCTCAATGAAATAAAAGAGGACACAAACAAATGGAAGAACATACCATGCTCATGGATAGGAAGAATCAATATTGTGAAAATGGCCATACTGCCCAAGGTTATTTATAGATTCAATGCCATCCCCATCAAGCTACCAATGAGTTTCTTCACAGAATTGGAAAAAACTGCTTTAAAGTTCATATGGAACCAAAAAAGAGCCCGCATTTCCAAGACAATCCTATGTCAAAAGAACAAAGCTGGAGGCATCACGCTACCTGACTTCAAACTATACTACAAGGCTACAGTCACCAAAACAGCATGGTACTGGTACCAAAACAGAGATATAGACCAATGGAACAGAACAGAGTCCTCAGAAATAATACCACACATCTACAGCCATCTGATCTTTGACAAACCTGAGAGAAACAAGAAATGGGGAAAGGATTCCCTATTTAATAAATGGTGCTGGGAAAATTGGCTAGCCATAAGCAGAAAACTGAAATTGGATCCTTTCCTTACTCCTTATACGAAAATTAATTCAAGATGGATTAGAGACTTAAACGTTAGACCTAATACCATAAAAACCCTAGAGGAAAACCTAGGTAGTACCATTCAGGACATAGGCATGGGCAAAGACTTCATGTCTATAACACCAAAAGCAGCGGCAGCAAAAGCCAAAATTGACAAATGGGATTTCATTAAACTAAAGAGCTTCTGCACAGCAAAAGAAACTACCATCAGAGTGAACAGGCAACCTACAGAATGGGAGAAAATTTTTGCAATCTACTCATCTGACAAAGGCTAATATCCAGAACCTACAAAGACCTCAAACAAATTTACAAGAAAAAAACAAACAACCCCATCAAAAAGTGGGCAAAGGATATGAACAGACATTTCTCAAAAGAAGACATTCATACAGCCAACAGACACATGAAAAAATGCTCATCATCACTGGCCGTCAGAGAAATGCAAATCAAAACCACACTGAGATACCATCTCACACCAGTTAGAATGGCGATCATTCAAAAGTCAGGAAACAACAGGTGCTGGAGAGGATGTGGAGGAATAGGAACACTTTTACACTGTTGGTGGGATTGTAAACTAGTTCAATCATTATGGAAAACAGTATGGCGATTCCTCAAGGATGTAGAACTAGACGTACCATATGACCCAGCCATCCCATTACTGGGTATATACCCAAAGGATTATAAATCATGCTGCTATAAAGACACATGCACACATATGTTTATTGCGGCATTATTCACAATAGCAAAGACTTGGAATCAACCCAAATGTCCATCAGTGACAGACTGGATTAAGAAAATGTGGCACATATACACCATGGAATACTATGCAGCCATAAAAAAGGATGAGTTTGTGTCCTTTGTAGGGACATGGATGCAGCTGGAAACCATCATTCTTAGCAAACTATCACAAGAACAGAAAACCAAACACCGCATGTTCTCACTTATAGGCGGGAACTGAACAATGAGATCACTTGGACTCGGAAAGGGGAACATCACACACCGGGGCCTATCATGGGGAGGGGGGAGGGGAGAGGGATTGCATTGGGAGTTATACCTGATGTAGATGACGAGTTGATGGGTGCTGACGAGTTGATGGGTGCAGCACAGCAACAGGGCACCAGTATACATATGTAACAAACCTGCACGTTATGCACATGTACCCTAGAGCTTAAAACCCTGTCTCTACAAAAAATACAAAAATTAGTCCAGCGCGGTGGTGTGCACCTGTGGTCCCAGCTGCCCAGGAGGCTGAGGTGGCAGGATCACCTGGGCCCGGGAAGGTCGAGGCTGCAGTGAACTGTAATCATATCACTGCACTCCAACCTGGGCGACAAGAGTGAGACCTTATCTAAAAAAAAATTAAATAAATAAATGATAATATTAATAAACTGAACAATTTCTTGAAAAACACCCAAAAAAAAAAAAAAAAAAAAAAAAGAAGCAACCAAGCACATCCCTCCTTCCCACTAGAGGCTTCCAGGCTGAAACAGGTTGATACAGGGGGAGGAGGAGAAGATACGCAACTAAGTCACATTTTGAGATCTGTTTAATAATAATTCTAATTTCATGTTCTCACTTATTTGTGAGATCTAAAAATCAAAACAATTGAACTCATGGAGATAGAGAGTAGAAGCATGGTTACCAGAGGCTGGGAAGGGTAGTGGGGGTTTGAGGCAAAGCTGGAGATGGTTAATGGGTACAAAAAAACAGAAAGAATAAATAAGATCTAGTATTTAATAGCACAACAAGGCGACTATAGTCAGGAATAATTTAACTGTGCATTTGAAAATAACTAAAAGAGTCTAATTGGATTGCTTGTAACACAAAGGATAAATGCTTGAGAGAATGGATACCCCATTTTACATGGTGTGATTATTATTCATTGCATGCCTGAATCAGAACATCTCATGCACCCCATAAATACACACATCTACTATATACCCACAAAATTGAAATAAATAATCTTAAAAAATAAACAATAAAAATAAAAAATAATCTTCCACTTATTTTTTAGGAAAAGCACATAACTAAATTGTTACAAAAGGATTGACCAAACGATCCTTTGAACGGTTTGAGTCAGCAGTTGTGGCAGGAATGCGGTTGGGGGAAATGGGGAGAAGTGAGTGAAGATAAAAGGAATTGGACAAGTCTTGATGTTGGTGAAATGAATGATGAGTACCTAGAGGTAATCCACTATTGTATGCATTTGGAATTTATCATAAAAATATTTTTGAAAGAACATATTCACTACTGAAAATTCAAACAAGGGGAAAAAATTAAAGACCACTTATCATCCTATAATTTCAAACATTAAAAAGATTTATTATTTTATGAGAAAATTATAGCATTATTATATAAATATGGCATATTAATTTTTAAATAGCATTATACCTGAGCATTTTGCTAAGTTATTGTAATGTATCAAATATATATTTTACTTATTTTTATAAAAGTGAGACATAAAGTAAGCCTAAAAGAGATATACTAGAATAATAAGTACTAGAAATATAAAATAATTCTATATAAAATAATTAAATATAAATATGAAAAGAATTATAATTTAATTGCACCAGGAAAAATCATACTTGATTTAAAAAAAACTTGTAAAGTAAAATAGAATTCAAAAAGCTTTAATTGTATTTGTATTTGACACTGTTATACTTAGTTTTTTAGCATGATATAATTATGAAAATTATTGAAAGCAATGTTATTACCTGTGGAAAACATCCGAGTTCTGGAGACATTGGCGGCAAATCTGTATAGGTTTGCAGCACCCTCCATTCTTGCTTCCTCAGAAGGAATTCCACTAAGGGGCATAAGGCAGAAAGTGAGACAGAGGTAATTCTCAGAGCAGGAGTGAAGGATTATTAAAAGGCTTTAAAACAGAAAGGAGAAGAAGGGAAGTACAACCTGGAAGAGGGCCAAGTGGGAGACTTGAGAAGCAAAGTGCACAGCTTGACTTCTTGACTTGGGGTTTTATACATTGGCATATTTCCGGGATCTTGCCTTACTTCTCCACACTCCTGAGATCTCATTGGGAAGTTGCTGATCAGTTTCAGGTGTTTTCTAGTAGAAGCCTGCCTTTCCTTGACACCAGGTATGACCAATTACTACTTTAGAGAAACAGTTAACAACCCCTTGACCATCACCAGAGGGTCTCCCAACACATTTGGTGTGTGGAAGAGGGGAGCCCTCTCCTGCCCTGCTCATACTTGACTAGCTTTCTACTGCAACAATATTTCTTGAATATTCTTTATGTACAAAGTAATAAGAATTCAGATATTTCATGAGTGATTGTTACACAAAATTATATAAATAAAAAAGAAATTAAGCATGTAATATTAAAAAAAAAAGTGAAAAAAAGCTTTCTGAGAAACTGCTTTGTGTTCTGTTAATTCATCTCAGAGAGTTGCAGATTTCCCCTCAAGAAGCCTTTCACTAAGACTGTTCTTGTGGAATTTGCAAAGTGATATTTGGAAGCCCATAGAGGGCTATGGTGAAAAAGGAAATATACTAAGATAAAAACCAAAAAGAAGATTTCTGAGAAACTGCTTTGTGTTCTGATAGTTCATCTCACAGAGTTACAGCTTTCCCCTCAAGAAGCCTTTCAATAAGACTGTTCTTGTGGAATTTCAAAGTGATATTTGGAAAGCAATAAAAGGATATGGTGAAAAAAGAAATACCTTTTGTTAAAAACTGGAAAGAAGCTTTCTGAGAAACTGCTTTGTGTTCTGTTAATTCATCTCACAGAGTTACAGCTTTCCCCTCAGGAAGCCTTTCGCTAAACCTGTTCTTGTAAAATTTGCAAAGTGATATTTGGAAGCCCATAGAGGGCTATGGTGTAAAAGGAAATATCCTAATATAAAAACTGAAAAGAAGCCTTCTAAGAAACTGCATTGTGTTCTGTTAATTCATCTCACACAGATACAGATTTCTCCTCAAGAAGCTTTTGCCTAAGACTGTTCTTCTGGAATTTGCAAAGTGATATTTGGAAGCCCATAGAGGGCTATGGTGAAAAAGGAAATATCTTTTGTTAAAAACTGGAAAGAAGCTTTCTGAGAAACTGCTTTGTGTTCTGTTAATTCATCTCACAGAGTTACAGCTTTCCCCTCAAGAAGCCTTTCGCTAAGACTGTTCTTGTGGAATTTTCAAAGTGATATTAGGAAGCCCATAGTGGGCTATGGTGAAAAAGGAAATATCTTCCGTTAAAAAGTGGAAAGAAGCTTTCTGAGAAACTGCTTTGTGTTCTGTTAATTCATCTCACAGTGTTACAAATTTCTCCTCAAGAAAACTTTAGCTAAGGCTGATGTTGTGGAATTTGAAAAGTGATATTTGGAAGCCCATAGGGGGCTATGGTGAAAAAGGAAGTATCTTCCGTTAAAATCTGGAAAGAAGATTTCTGAGAAACTACTTTGTGTTCTGTTAATTCATCTCAGAGACTTACAGCTTTCCACTCATGAAGCCTTTCCCTAAGACTGTTCTTGTGAAATTTGCAAAGTGATATTTGGAAGCCCACAGAGGGCTATGGTGAAAAAGAAAATATCCTAAGATAAAAACTGAAAAGAAGATTTCTGAGAAACTGCTTTGTGTTCTCTCAATTTATCTCACAGAGTTACAGCTTTCCCCTCAAGAAGACTTTCGTGATGGCGGTTCTTGTGGAATTTGAAAAGTGACATTTGGAAACCCATGGAGGGCTACGGTGAAAAAGGAAATATCTTCAGTTAAAAACTGGAAAGAAGCTTTCTGAGAAACTGCTTTGTGTTCTGTTAATTCATCTCACAGAGTTACAGCTTTCCCCTCAAGAAGCCTTTCGCTAAGAGTGTTCTTGTGGAATTTGCAAAGGGATATTTGGAAGACCTTAGAAGGCTATGGTGAAAAAGGAAATATCCTAAGATAAAAACTGAAAAGAAGCTTTCTGAGAAACTGATTTGTGTTCTGTTAATTCATCTCAGAGAGGTACAGATTTCCCCTCAAGAAGTCTTTCTCTAAGACAGATCTTGTGAAAATTGCAAAGTGATGTTTGGAAGCTCATAGGGGCTATGGTGAAAATGGAAATATCCTAAGATAAAAACCGAAAAGAAGCTTTCTCAGAAACTGTTTTGTGTTCTGTTAATTCATCACACAGTGTTACAAATTTCTCCTCAAGAAACCTTTACCTAAGGCTGATCTTGTGGAATTTGAAAAGTGATATTTGGAAGCCCATAGGGGGCTATGGTGAAAAAAGAAGTATCTTCCATTAAAATCTGGAAAGGAGATTTCTGAGAAACTACTTTGTGTTCTGTTAATTCATCTCAGAGACTTACAGAGTTCCCCTCATGAAGCCTTTCCCTAAGACTGTTCTTGTGGAATTTGCAAAGTGATATGTGTAAGCCCACAGAGGGCTATGGTGAAAAAGGAGATATCCTGAGATAAAAACTGAAAAGAAGCTTTCTGAGAAACTGCTTTGTGTTCTGTCAGTTTATCTCACAGAGTTACAGATTTCCACTAAAGAAGCCTTTCCCTAAGACTGTTCTTGTGGAATTTGCAAAGTGATATTTGGAAGCCTATAGAGGGCTATGGTGAAAAAGGAAATATCTTCAGTTAAAAACTGGAAAGAAGCTTTCTGAGAGACTGCTGTGTATTCTCTTAATTCATCCCACACAATTACAGCTTTCCCCTCAAGAAGCCTTTCGCTAAGACTGCTCTTTTGGAATTTGCAGAGTGATATTTGGAAGCCCATGGAGGGCAATGGTGAAAAAGGAAATATCTTCCGTTAAAAACTGGCAAGAAGCTTTCTGAGAAACTGCTTTGTGTTCTGTTAATTCATCTCACAGAGTTACACCTTTATCTTCAAGAATCCTTTCGCTAAGGCTTTTCTTGTAGAATTTGGAAAGTGATATTTGGAAGCCCATAGAAAGCTATGGAGATAGAGGAAATACCTTCCGTTAAAAACTGGAAAGAAGCTTTCTGAGAAACTGCTTTGTGTTCTGTCAATTTATCTCACAGAGTTACAGATTTCCACTAAAGAAGCCTTTCCCTAAGACTGTTCTTGTGGAATTTGCAAAGTGATATTTGGAAGTCCAAAGAGGTCTATGGTGAAAACGGAAATATCCTAAGATAGAAACTGAAAACAAACTTTCTGAGAAACTGCTTTGTGTTCTGTTAATTCATCACACAGAGTTACAGCTTTCCGCTCAAGAAGCCTTTCGCTAAGACGGTTCTTGTGGAATTTCTAAGTGATATTTCGAAGACCATAAAGGGCTATGATAAAAATGGAAATATCCTAAGATAAAAACCGAAAAGAAGCTTTCTGAGAAACTTCTTTGTGTTCTGTTAATTCATCTCACAGTGTTACAAATTTCTCCTCAAGAAACCTTTAGCTAAGGCTGATCTTGTGGATTTTGAAAAGTGATATTTGGAAGCCCAGAGGAGGCTATGGTAAAAAAGGAAGTGTCTTCCGTTAAAATCTGGAAAGAAGATTTCTGAGAGACTGCTTTGTGTTCTGTTAATTCATCTCACATAGATACAGCTTTCCCCTCAAGAAACCATTCACTGAGACTGTTCTTGGGGAATTTGCAAAGTGATATTGGAAGACCATAGATGGTTATGGGGAAAAAGGAAATATCCTAAGATAAAAACCGAAAAGAAGCTTTCTCAGAAACTGCATTGTGTTCTCTTAATTAATCTCACAGAGTTATACGGTTCCCCTCAAGAAGCCTATCAGTAAGACGGTTCCTGTGGAATTTTCAAAGCCATATTTGGAAGCCCATAGAGGGCTATGGCGAAAAAGGAAATATCTTCCGTTAAAAACTGGAAAGAAGCTTTCTGAGAAACTGATTTGTGTTCTGTTAATTCATCTCACAGAATTACAGCTTTCTCCTCCAGAAGCCTTTCGCTAAGACTGTTCTTGTGGAATTTGCAAAGTGATATTTAGAAGTCCATAGAGGGCTATGGTGAAAAAGTAAATATTTTCCGTTAAAAACTGGAAAGAATCTTTCTGAGAAACTGCTTTGTGTTCTGTTAATTCATGTCACAGAGCTACAGCTTTCCCCTCAAGAAGTCTTTCGCTAAGACTGTTCTTGTGGAATTTGCAAAGTGATATTTGGAAGCCCATAGTGGGTTATGGTGAAAAATGAAACATCGTCAGTTAAAAATTGGAATAAAGCTTTCTGAGAAACAGCTCTGTCTTCCGTTAATTCATCTCACAGAGTTACAGCTTTGCCCTCAAGAAGCCTTTCGCTAAGACAGTTCCTGTGGAATTTGCCAAGCGATATTTGGAAGCCGATAGAGGGCTATGGTGCAAAATGAAATATCCTAAGATAAAAACTGAAAAGAAGCCTTCTAAGAAACTGCATTGTGTTCTGTTAATTCATCTCACAGAGTTACAGCTTTCTCCTCAAGAAGCTTTTTGCTAAGACTGTTCTTCTGGAATTTGCAAAGTGATATTTGGAAGCCCAAAGAGGGCTATGGTGAAAAAGGAAATATCCTAAGACAGAAACTGAAAAGAAACTTTCTGAGAAACTGCTTTGTGTTCTGTTAATTCATCTCATACAGCTACAGCTTTCCCCTCAAGAAGCCTTTCGCTAAGACGGTTCTTGTGGAATTTGCAAAGTGATATTTCGAAGACCATAGAGGGCTATGGTGGAAAAGGAAATATCTTCTGTCAAAAACTGAAAAGAAGGTTTCTGAGAAACTACTTTGTGTTCTGTTAATTCATCTCACAGAGGTACAGCTTTCCTCTGAAGAAACCGTTCACTGAGACTGTTCTTGTGGAATTTGCAAAGTGATATTGGAAGACCATACAGGGTTATGGCGAAAAAGAAAATATGCTAAGATAAAAACCGAAAGGAAGCTGTCTGAGAAACTGCATTGTGTTCTCTTAATTTATCTAACAGAGTTATAGCTCTTTTTTCAAGAAGCCGTTCACTAAGACTGTTCCTGTGGAATTTGCAAGGTGATATTTGGAAGCCCATAGAGGGCTATGGTGAAAAAGGAATTATCTTCCGTTAAAAACTGGAAAGAAGATTTCTGAGAAACTGCTTTGTGTTCTGTTAATTCATCTCACAGAGTTACAGCTTTCCCCTTAAGAAGCCTTTCGGTAAGGCTGTTCTTGTGGAATTTGCGAAGTGACATTTGGAGCCCATAGAGGGCTATGGTGAAAAAGGAAATATCCTAAGGTAAAAACTGAATGAAGCTTTCTGAGAAACGGATTTGTGTTCTGGTAATTTATCTCACATAGTTACATCTTTCCCCTCAAGAAGCCTTTCGCTAAGACTGTTCTTGTGGAATTTGCAAAGTGATATTTCGCAGCCCATAGAGGGCTATGGTGAAAATGGAATTATGCTAAGATAAAAACAGAAAAGAAGCTTTCTGAGAAACTGCTTTGTGTTCTGTTAATTCATCTCACAGAGTGACAGCTTTCCCCTCAAGAAGCCTAACCCTAAGACTGTTCTTGTGGAATTTGCATAGTGATATTTGGAATGCCATAGAGGGCTATGTTGAAAAAGGAAATATCTTCCGTTAAAAACTGGAAAGAATCTTTTTAGAAGCCCCTTTGGGTTCCGTTAATTCATCTCACAGAGTTACAGCTTTCTCCTCAAGAAGCCTTTCGCTAAGACTGTTCTCGTGGAATTTGCAATGTGATAATTGGAAGCCCTTAGGGGGCTATGGTGAAAAAGGAAATATCCTAAGATAAAAACTGAAAAAGAGCTTTCTGAGGAACTGCTTTCGGTTCTGTTAATTCATCTCAGAGGCCTACAGCTTTCCGTTTAAGAAGCCTTTCGCAAAGACTCTTCTTTTGGAATTGGCAAAGTGATATTTGGAAGCCCATAGAGAGCTGTGGTGCAAATGGAAATATCCTAAGATGAAAACCGAAAAGAAATTTTCTGAGAAACTGCTTTGTCTTCTGTTAATTCATCTCACAGAGTTACAGCTTTCCCTCCAAGAAGCCTTTCGCTAAGACTGTTCTTGTGGAATTTGTAAAGTGATATTTGGAAGCCCATCGAGGGCTAAGGTGAAAATGGAAATATCCTACGATGAAAACCGAAAAGAAGCTTTCTGGGAAACTCTTTTGTGTTCTGTTAGTTCATCTCACAGAGTTACAGCTTTCCCTTCAAGAAGACGTTCGCTAAGACAGTTCTTGTGAAATTTGCAAACTGATATTTGGAAGCCCATAGAGGGCTAAAGTGAAAAAGGAAATATCCTCCGTTAAATACTGAAAAGAAGCTTCCTGAGAAACTGCTTTGTGTTCTGTTAATTCATCTCAAAGAGTTAGAGCTTTCCCCTCAAGAAGCCTTTCCCTGAGGTTGTTCTTGTGGAATTTGCAACGTGATATTTGGAAGCCCATAGAGGGCTACGGTGAAAAATGAAATATTTTCCTTTAAAAACTGGAAAGAAGCTTTCTGAGAAACAGTTTTGTGTTCTGTTAATTCGTCGCACAGAGTTAGAGCTTTCTCGTCAAGAATCCTTTCGCTAAGACTTTTCTTGGGGAATTTGCAAAGTGATATTTGGAAGCCCACAGAGGGCTAAAGTGAAAAAGGAAATATCTTCCGTTAAAAACTGGAAAGAAGATTTCTGAGAGACTGCTTTGTGTTCCGTTAATTCATCTCACAGAGTTGCTGCTTTCCCCTCAAGAAGCCTTTCCCTAAGTCTGTTCTTTTGGAATTTTGCAAAGTGATATTTGGAAGCCCATACAGAGCAATGGTGAAAAAGTAAATATCTCAAAATAAAAACCCAAAGGACTCTTACTGAGAAACTGCTTTGTGTTCTGTTAATTCATCTCACAGAGTTACAGCTTTTCCCTTAAGAAACTTTTCTCTAAGACTGTTCTTGTGGAATTTGCAAAATGATATTTGGAAGCCCATAAAGGGCTATGGTGGAAAAGGATATATCTTCCGTTAAAAACTGGAAAGAATATTTCTAAAAAACTGCTATGTGTTTTTTTAAATTCATATCAGAGAGTTACAGCTTTTCCTCAAGAAGCCTTTCGCTAAGACTGGTGTGTGGAATTTACAACGTGATATATGGAAACTCATAGAGGGCTATGGTGAAAAAGGAAATATCCTAAGATAAAAACTGAAAAGAAGCTTTCTGGGAAACTGCATTGTGTTCTGTTAATTCATGTCACGGAGTTACAGCTTTCCCTTCAAGAAACCTTTTTGCTAACTCTCTTCTTGTGGAATTTGCAAAGTGATATTTGGAAGCCCATAAACGGCCATGATGAAAAAGGAAATATCTTCAGTTGAAAACTGGAAAGAAGATTTCTGAGAGACTGCTTTGTGTTCTGTTAATTCATCTCTCAGAATTACAGCTTTCCCTTCAAGAAGCCTTTCGCTATGGCTGTTCTTGTGGTGTTTGGAAAGTGATATTGGAAGCCCATAGAGGGCTGTGGTCAAAAAGGAAATAACTTCAGTTAAATACTGGAAAGAAGCTTTTTGAGAAACTGCTTTGTGTTCTGTTAATTCATCTCACAGAGTTACTGCCTTCCCCCCAAGAAGCCCTTCGCAAAGACTGTTCTTGTGGAATTTGCAAAGTGATATTTGGAAGCCCCTAGAGAGCTAGGTTGAAATAGAAATATCTTCCGTTAAAAATCGATAAAAAATTTTCTGAGAAACTGCTTGGTGTTCTGTTAATTCATCTCACAGAGTTACACCTTTCCCTTCAAGAAGCCTTTCGCAAAGACTGTTCTTGTGGAATTTGCTAAGTGATATTTGGAATCCCGAAGAGGGCTACGGTGAAAAAGGAAATATCTTCCGTAAAAAACTGGAAAGAAACTTTCTGAGAAACTTCTTTGTGTTCTGTTAATACATTTCAAGGAGTTACAGCTTTCCACTCCAGAAGCCTTTCGCTAAGACGGTTTTTGTGGAATTTGCAAAGTGATATTTGGAAGCCCATAGAGGGCTATTGTGAAAAAGGAAATATCTTCCGTAAAATACTGGAAAGAAGCTTTCTGAGAAACTGCTTTGTGTTCTCTTCATTCATCTCACAGAGTTACTGCATTCCCTCAAGAATCCTTTCGCTAAGACTGTTCTTGTGGAATTTGCGCAGTGATATTTGGAAGCCACTAGAGGGCTATGGTGAAAAACGAAATATCTTCCGTTAAAAACTGGAAAGAAGCTTTCTGACAAAGTGCTTTGTGTTCTGTTAATTCTTCTCACGGAGTTACAGGTTTCCCCTCATGAAGACTTTTGCTAAGACTGTTCTTTTGGAATTTGCAAGGTGATATATGGAAGCCTATAGAGAGCTGTGGTGAAAAAGGAAATATCCTAAGATAAAAACTGAAAAGAAGCATTCTCAGAAACAGCTTTGTGCTCTGTTAATTCATCTCACAGAGTTACAGCTTTCCCTTCAAGAAGCCTTTCACTAAGACTGTTCTTTTGGAATTTGCAAGGTGATATTTGGAAGCCTATAGAGAGCTGTGGTGAAAAAGGAAATATCCTAAGATAAAAACTGAAAAGAAGCATTCTCAGAAACAGCTTTGTGCTCTGTTAATTCATCTCACAGAGTTACAGCTTTCCCTTCAAGAAGCCTTTCGATAAGACTGTTCTTTTGGAACTTGAAAAGAGTTATTTGGAAGCCCATAGAGGGCTACGGTTAAAAAGAAAATATCCTAAGTTAACAACTGAAAAGAAGCATTCTGAGAAACTGCTTTGTGTTCTGTTAATTCATGTCACAGAGTTACAGCTTTCCCTTCAAGAACTCTTTCGCTAAGCCTGTTCTTGTGGAATTGGAAAGTGATATTTGGAAGCCTTTAGAGGGCTAGGGTGAAAAAGGCAATATCTTCCGTTAAAAACTGGAAAGAAGCTTTCTGAGAAAGTGATTTGTGTTCTGTTAATTCATCTCACAGAGTTACAGCTTTCCCCTCAAGAAGCCTTTCGCTAAGACTGTTGTTCTGGAATTTTCAAAGTGATATTTGGAAACCCATAGAGGGCTATGCTGAAAAAGGAAATATCATCCATTAAAAACTGGAAAGAAGGTTTCTGAGAAACTACTTTGTGTTCTGTTAATTCATCTCACAGAGTTAAAGCTTTTCCTTCAAGCAGCCTTTCTCTAAGGCTGTTCTTGTGGAATTTAGAAAGTGATATTTTGAAGCCCACAGAGGGCTATGGTGAAAAAGGAAATATCCTCCTTTAAAAACTGGAAAGAAACTTTCTGAGAAACTGTTTTGTGTTCTCTTAATTCAACTCACAGTGTTACAGCTTTCCCTTCAAGAAGACTTTCGCTAAGGCTGTTCTTGTGGAATTTAAAAAGTGATATTTGGAAGCCCACAGAGGGCTATGGTGATAAAAGAAATATCTTCAGTTAAAAACTGGAAAGAAGCTGTCTGAGAAACTGTTTGTGTTCTGTTAATTCATCTCACAGAGTTACAGTTTCCCCTCAGGAATCCTTTCGGGAAGACTGTTCTCGTGGAATTTTCAAAGAGATATTTGGAATCCCATAGAGGGCTATGGTGAAAAAGGAAATATCTTCCTTTAAAAACTGGAAAGAAGCTTTCTGAGACACTGCTTTGTGTTCTGTTAATTCATCTCACGGTGTTACAGCTTTCCCCTCAAGAAGCCTTTCGCTAAGGGTGTTCTTGTGGAATTTGCAAAATGATATTTGGAAGGCCATAGAGGGCTATGGTGAAAAAGGAAATATCTTCTGTTAAAAACTAGAAAGAGGCTGTCTGAGAAACAGCTTTGTGGTCTGCTAATTCATCTCACAGAGTTACACCTTTCCCCTCAAGAAACCTTTCGCTAAGACTGTTCTTTTGTAATTTGCAAAGTGATGTTTGGAAGCCCATGGAGGGCTATGATGAAAAAGGAAATAGCTTCCGTTAAAAACTGGAAAGAAGCTTTCTGAGAAACTGCTTTGAGTTCTGTTAATTCATCTCACAGCGTTACAGCTTTCCCTTCAAAAAGCCTTTCGCTAAGGCTGTTCTTGTGGAATTTGTAATGTGCTATTTGGAAGCCCATAGAGGGCTACCTTGAAAAACGAAATATCTTCCGTTAAAAACTGGAAAGAAGCTTTCTGAGAAACTGCTTTGTGTTCTGTTAATGTATCTCCCTGAGTTACAGCTTTGCCCTCAAGAAGCCTTTCGCTAAGACTGTTTTTATGGAATTTGCAAAGTGATATTTAGAAGTCCATAGAGGGCTACGGTGAAAAAGGATATATCCTAAGTTAAAAACTGAAAAGAAACATTCGGAGAAACTGCTTTGTGTTCTGTTTATTCATCTCACAGAGTTACAGCTTTCCCTTCAGGAAGCCTTTATCTAAGGCTCTTCTTGTGGAATTTGCAAAGTGATATTTGGAAGCCCATAGAGGGCTCTGGTGAAAAAGGAAATATCTTCCGGAAAAACTGGAAAGAAGCTTTCTGAGAATCTGCTTTGTATTCTGTTAATTCATCTCACAAAGTTATAGGTTTCCCTTCAAGAAGCCTTTCACTAAGGCTGTTCTTTTGGAATTTGGTAACTGATATTTGGAAGCCCTTAAAGGGCTATGGTGAAAAAATAAATATCTTCAATTAAAAACTGGAAAGAGTCTTTCTGAGAAACTGCTTTGTGTTCTGTTAATTCATCTCACAGAGTTACTGCTTTCCCCTCAAGAAGCCTTTCGCTAAGATTGTTCTTGTGGAATTTGCAAAGTGATATTTGGAAGTCCCTAGAGGGCTATGGTGAAAACGGAAATATCTTCCGTGAAAAACTGGAAAGAAGCTTTCTGAGAAACTGCTTTGTGTTCTGTGAATTCTTCTTACAGAGTTACAGCTTTCCCCTGAAGAAGCCTTTTGCTAAGACTGATTTTGGGGAGTTTGCAAAGTGATATTTGGAAACCCTTAGAGGGCTATGGTGAAAAAGGAAATATCTTCCGTTAAAAACCGGAAAGAAGTTTTCTCAGAAACTGCTTTGTGTTCTGTTAAATCATCTCACAGAGATACAGCTTTCCATTCAAGAAGCCTTACGTTAACGCTGTTCTTGTGGAGTTTGGAAAGTGATATTTGGAAGCCCATAGAGGGCTGTGGTGAAAAAGGAAATATGTTCCGTTAAAAACAGGAAAGAAGCTATCTGAGAAACTGCTTTGTGTTCTGTGAATTCATCTCACAGATTTACAGCTTTCCCTTCAAGAAGCCTTTCGCTAAGGCTGTTCTTGTGGAATTTGCAAAGTGATATTTGGAAGCCAATAGAGGGCTATGGTGAAAAAGGAAATATCTTCCGTAAAAAACTGGAAAGAACCTTTTTGACAAACTGCTTTGTGTTCTGTTAATTCATCTCACAGAGTTACTGCTTTCCTCTCAAGAAGCCTTTCGCAAAGACTGTTCTTGCGGAATTTGCAAAGAGATATTTGGAAGCCCCTAGAGAGCTATGGTGAAAAAGGAAATATGTTCCGTTAAAAACTAGAATGAAGTTTTCTGAGAAAGTGCTTTGTGCTCTGTTAATTCATCTCACAGAGCCACTCTGTTCCCCTCAAGAGCACTGTCGCTAAGACTATTCTTGAGGAATTTACAAGGTGATATTTGGAAGCCCAAACAGGGCTACGGTGAAAAAGGAAATATCTTCCGTTGAAAACTGGAAAGAAACTCTCTTAGAAACTGCTTTGTGTTCTGTGAATGCATCTCACAGAGTTACAGCTTTCCCCTCAAGAAGCCTATCGCTAAGGCCAATCTTGTGGAATTTGCAAAGTGATATTTGGAAGCCCTTAGAGGGCTGTGGTGAAAAAGGAAATATCTTCAGTTAAATACTGAAAGGAAGCTGTTTGAGAAACTGCTTTGTGTTCTGTTATTTCATCTCACTGAGTTACACCTTTCCCCTCAAGAAACCTTTCGCTAAGACTTTTCTTGTGGAATTTGCAAAGTGATATTTGGAAGCCCATAGAGGCCTACGGTGAAAAAGGAAATACCTTAAGTTAAAAACTGGAAAGAAGCTTTCTGCGAAACTGCTTTGTGTTCTGTTAATTCATCTCACAGAGTTACAGCTTTCCCTTCAAGAAGCCTTTCGCTAAGGCTGTTCTTGTGGAATTTGCAATGTAATATTTGGAAGCCCATAGAGGGTTATGGTGAAAAAGGAAATATCTTCAGTTAAAAACTAGAAAGAAGCTGTCTGAGATACTGCTATGTGTTCTGTTAATTAATCTCACAGAGTTACAGCTTTCTCCTCAAGAATCCTTTCGCTAAGACTGTTCTTGTGGAATTTGGAAAGTGATATTTGCAAGTCCATAGAGGGCTATGGTAAAAAAGGAAATATCTTCCGTTAAAAACTGGAAAGAATCTTTCTGAGAAACTGCTTTGTGTTCTGTAAATTCATCTCACAGAGTTACAGCTTTCGCTTCAAGATGCCTTTCGCTAAGGCTGTTCTTGCGGAATTTGGAAAGTTATATTTGGAAGCCCATACAGGATTATGGAGAAAAAGGAAATATCCTAAGGTAAAAACTGAAAAGAAGCATTCGGAGAAACTGCTTTGTGTTCCGTTAATTCATCTCACAGAATTACAGCTTTCCCTTCATTAAGAATTTCGCTAAGGCTGTTCTTGTGGAATTTGCAAAGTGATATTTGGAAGCCCTTAGTGGGCTGTGGTGAAAAAGGAAATATCCTCCGTTAAAAACTGGAAAGAAGCTGTCTGAGAAACTGCTTTGTGTTCTCTTATTTCATCTCACAGATTTACGGCATTCCCCTCAAGAAACCTTTCGCTAAGACTGTTCTTGTGGAATATGCAAAGTGACATTTGGAAGCCAATAGAGGGCTACGGTGAAAAAGGAAATATCCTAAGTTAAAAACTGAAAAGAAGCATTCTGAGAAACTGCTTTGTGTTCTGTTAATTCATGTCACAGTGTTACCGCTTTCCCTTCAAGAAGACTTACGCTAAGGCTCTTCTTGTGGAATTGGCAAAGTGATATTTGGAAGCTCATAGAGGGCTCTTGTGAAAGAGGAAATATTTTCAGTTAAAAACTGGAAAGAAGCTTTCTGAGAAACTGCTTTGTGCTCTGTTAATTCATCTCACAGAGTTACACCTTTCCCTTCAAGAGGCCTTTCGCTAAGGCTGTTCTTGAGGAATTTAGAAAGTGATATTTGGAAGCCCATGGAGGGCTATGGTGAAAAAGGGAATACCTTCCGTTAAATACTGTAAAGAAGATTTCTGAGACACTGCTTTCTGCTCTGTTAATTCATCTCACGGAGTTACAACTATCCCTTCAAGAAGCCTTTCGCTAAGGCTGTTCCTATGAAATTAGCAAAGTGATATTTGGAAGCCCATAGATTACTATGGTGAAAAAGGTAATATCTTCCGTAAAAAACTGGAAAGAAGCCTTCTGAGAAACTGCTTTGTGTTCTGTTAATTCATCTCCCAGAGTTACAGCTTTCCCTTAAAGAAGCCTTCCGCTAAGGCTGTTCTTGTAAAATTGACAAAGTGATATATGGAAGCCCGTAGTGGGCTATGGTGAAAAGGTGAAAAGGAAATATGTTCAGTTAAAAAATGGAAAGTAGCTTTCTAAGAAAATGCTTTGTGTTCTGTTAATTCATCTAACAGAGTTACAGCTTTCCCGTCAAGAAACCTTCCGCTAAGACTGTCCTTTTGGAATTTGCAAAGTGATATTTGGAAGCACATAGAGGGCTATGGTGAAAAAGGAAATATCTTTTGTTAAAAACTGGAAAGAAGCTTTCTGTGAAACTGCTTTGTGTTCTGTTAATTCACTTCACAGAGTTACAGCTTTTCCTTCAAAAGCCTTTTGCTAGGGCTGTTCTTGTGGAATTTCTAAAGTGATATTTGGAAGCCCATAGAGGGCTACGGTGAAAACGGAAATATCTTCAGTTAAAATCTGGAAAGAAGCTGTCTAAGAAACTACTTTGTGTTCTGTTAATTCACCTCACAGAGTTACAGCTGTCCCCTGAAAAGCCTTTCGCTAAGACTGTTCTTGTGGAATTTGCAAAGTGATATTTGGAAGCCCCTAGAGGGCTATGGTGAAAAAGGAAAAATCTTCCGGAAATACTAGAAGAAGCTTTCTGAGAAACAGCTTTGTATTCTGTTAATTCATCTCACTGAGTTACAGGTTTCCCTTCAAGAAGCCTTTCGCTAAGGCTATTCTGGTGGAATTTGGATAGTGATATTTGTAAGCCCTTCGAGGGCTATGGTGAAAAAATAAATATCTTCAGTTAAAAACTGGAAAGAATCTTTCTGAGAAACTGCTTTGTGTTCTGTTAATTCATCTCACAGAGTTACTGCTTTCCCTTCAAGAATCTTTTCGCTAAGACTGTTCTTGTGGGATTTGCAAAGTGATATTTGGAAGCCCAGAGAGGGCTACGGTGAAAAAGGAATTCTCTTCCGTTAAAAACTGGAAAGAAGCTTTCTGAGAAACGGCTTTGTGTTCTGTTAATTCATTACACAGAGTTACAGCTTTTCCTTCAAGAAGCCTTTCGCTAAGGCTGTTATTGTGGTGTTTGGAATGTGATATTTAGAAGCCCATAGAGGTCTATGGTGAAAATGGAAATATCTTCCGTTAAAAACGGGAAAGAAGGTTTCTGAGAAACTGCTTTATGTTCTGTTAATTCATCTCAAAGAGTTTTTGTGTTCCCATCAAGAAGCCTTTCGCTGAGACTATTCTTGTGGAATATGCAAAGTGATATTAGGAATCCCATAGAGGGCTACGGTGAAAAAGTAAATATCTTCCGTTAAAAACTGGAAAGAAGCTTTCTTTGAATCTACTTTGTGTTCTGTTAATTCATCTCACAGTGTTACAGCTTTCCACACAAGAAGCCTTTCGCTAAGACTGTTCTTGTGGAATTGGCAAAGTGATATTTGGAAGCCCATAGAGGGCTACGGTGAAAAAGGAAATATCTTCCGTTAAAATCTGGAAAGAAACTTTCTGAGAAACTAGTTTGTGTTCTGTTAATTCATCTCTCAGAGTTACTGCTTTCCCCTCAAGAAGCGTTTTAATAGGACTGTTCTTGTGGAATTTGCAAAATGATATTTGGAAGCCCATAGAGGGCTATGGTGAAGAAAGAAATATCTTCCGTTAAAAACTGGAAATAAGCTTTCTGAGAAACTGTTTTGTGTTCTTTTAATTCATCTCACAGATTTACAGCTTTCCAGTCCAGAAGCCTTTCGCTAAGACTGTTCTTGTGGAATTTTCAAAGTGATATTTGGAAGCCCATAGAGGGCTTCAGTGAAAAAGGAAATATCCTAAGTTAAAAACTGAAAAGAAGCTTTCTGAGAAACTACTTTGTGCTCTGTTAATGCTTGTCACAGAGCTACAGCTTTCCCTTCAAGAAGCCTTTCACTAAGGCTGTTCTTGTGGAATTGGCAAAGTGATATTTGGAAGCCCATAGAGGGCTACGGTGAAAAAGGAAATATCTTCCTTTAAAAACTGGAAAGAAGCTTTCTGAGAAACTGCTTTGTGTTCTGTTAATTGATCTCACAGAGTTACTGCTTTCCCCTCAAGAATCCTATCGCTAAGAATTTTCTTGTGCAATTTGCAAAGTGATATTTCGAAGACCATAGAGGGCTATGGTGAAAAACGAATTATCTTCCGTTAAAAACTGGAAGGAATCTTTGTGAAAAACTGCTTTGTGTTCTGTTAATTCAACCCACAGAGTTACAGTTTTCCCCTCAAGTAGCCTTTTGCTAAGACTGTATTTGTGGAATTTGCAAAGAGATATTTGGAAGCCCATAGAGGGCTATGGTGAAAAAGAAAATATCTTTCGTAAAAAACTGGAAAGAAGCTTTCTTAGAAACTGTTTGTGTTATCTTAATTCATCTCACAGAGTTACAGCTTTCCATTCAAGAAGCCTTTCGCTAAGGTTGTTCTTGTGGAATTTGGAAAGTGTTATTTGAAAGCCCCTAGAGGGCTATGGTGAAAAAGGAAATATCTTCCTTTAGAAACTGTAAAGAAGCTTACTGAGAAACATTTTTGTGTTCTCTTAATTCTACTCACAGAGTTACAGCTTTCCCCTCATGAAGTCGCGTGGTAAGGCTGTTCTTGTGGAATTTGCAAAGTGATATTTGGAAGACCTTAGAGGACTATGGTGAAAAAGGAAATATCTCCAGTTAAAAACTGGAAAGAAACTTTCTGAGAAACTGCTTTGTGTTCTGTTAATTCATCTCACAGAATTACAGCTTTCCCATCAAGAAGCCTTTCGCTAAGACTGTTCTTGGGGAATTTGCAAAGTGATATTTAGAAGTCCGTAGAGGCCTACGGTGAAAAAGAAAACATCCTCAGTTAAAAACTGAAAAGAAACATTCGGAGAAACTGCTTTGTGTTCTGTTTATTCATCTCACAGAGTTACATCTTTCCCTTCAAGAAGCCTTTATCTAAGGCTCTTCTTGTAGAATTTGCAAAGTGATATTTGGAAGCCCATAGAGGGTTCTGGTGAAAAAGGAAATATCTTCCGGAAAAACTGGAAAGAAGCTTTCTGAGAAACTGCTTTGTATTCTGTTAATTCATCTCACAAAGTTATAGGTTTCCCTTAAAGAAGCCTTTCACTAAGGCTGTTCTTTTGGAATTTGGTAACTGATATTTGGAAGCCCTTAAAGGGCTATGGTGAAAAAATAAATATCTTCAGTTAAAAACTGGAAAGAATCTTTCTGAGAAACTGCTTTGTGTTCTGTTAATTCATCTCACAGAGGTACTGCTTTCCCCTCAAGAAGACTTTCGCTAAGACTGTTCTTGTGGAATTTGCAAAGTGATATTTGGAAGTCCCTAGAGGTCTATGGTGAAAACGGAAATATCTTCCGTTGAAAACTGGAAAGAAGCTTTCTGAGATACTGCTTTGTGTTCTGTGAATTCTTCTCACAGAGTTACTGCTTTCCTCTCAAGAAGCCTTTCGCAAAGACTGTTCTTGCGGAATTTGCAAAGAGATATTTGGAAGCCCCTAGAGAGCTATGGTGAAAAAGGAAATATGTTCCGTTAAAAACTAGAATGAAGTTTTCTGAGAAAGTGCTTTGTGCTCTGTTAATTCATCTCACAGAGCCACTCTGTTCCCCTCAAGAGCACTGTCGCTAAGACTATTCTTGAGGAATTTACAAGGTGATATTTGGAAGCCCAAACAGGGCTACGGTGAAAAAGGAAATATCTTCAGTTAAAAACTGGAAAGAAGCTGTCTGAGATACTGCTATGTGTTCTGTTAATTCATCTCACAGAGTTACAGCTTTCCCCTCAAGAATCCTTTCGCTAAGACTGTTCTTTGGAATTTGGAAAGTGATATTTGCAAGTCCATGGAGGGCTATTGTAAAAAAGGAAATATCTTCCGTTAAAAACTGGAAAGAATCTTTCTGAGGAACTGCTTTGTGTTCTGTAAATTCATCTCACAGATTTACAGCTTTCCCTTCAATAAGAATTTCGCTAAGGCTGTTCTTGTGGAATTTGCAAAGTGACATTTGGAAGCCCTTAGTGGGCTGTGGTGAAAAAGGAAATATCCTCCGTTAAAAACTGGAAAGAAGCTGTCTGAGAAACTGCTTTGTGTTCTCTTATTTCATCTCACAGATTTACACCATTCCCCTCAAGAAACCTTTCGCTAAGTCTCTTCTTGTGTAATATGCAAAGTGACATTTGGAAGCCAATAGACGGCTACGGTGAAAAAGGAAATATCCTAAGTTAAAAACTGAAAAGAAGCATTCTGAGAAACTGCTTTGTGTTCTGTTAATTCATGTCACAGAGTTACAGCTTTCCTTTCAAGAAGACTTACGCTAAGGCTCTTCTTGTGGAATTGGCAAAGTGATATTGGGAAGCCCATAGAGGGCTCTTGTGAAAGAGGAAATATTTTCAGTTAAAAACTGGAAAGAATCTTTCTGAGAAAATGCTTTGTGCTCTGTTAATTCATCTCACAGTTACACCTTTCCCTTCAAGAGGCCTTTCGCTAAGGCTGTTCTTGAGGAATTTAGAAAGTGATATTTGGAAGCCCATGGAGGGCTATGGTGAAAAAGGAAATACCTTCCGTTAAATACTGTAAAGTAGATTTCTGAGACACTGCTTTGTGCTCTGTTAATTCAGCTCACGGAGTTACAACTTTCCCTTCAAGAAGCTTTTCGCTAAGGCTGTTCTTGTGGAATTTGCAAAGTGATATTCGGAAGCCCTTAAAGTGCTATGGTGAAAAAGGAATTATCTTCAGTTAAAAACTGGAAAGAAGCTTTCTGAGAAACTGCTTTGTGTTCTGTTAATTCTTCTCACAGAATTACAGCTTTCCCATCAAAAGCCTTTCGCTAAGACTGTTCTTGTGGAATTTGCAAAGTGATATTTGTAAGCCCTTAAAGGGCGATGGTGAAAAAGGAAATATCTTCCGTTAAAAACTGCAAAGAAGCTTCCTGAGAAACTGCTTTGTTTTCTGTTAATTCATCTCACAGAGTTACAGCTTTCCCCTCAAGAAGCCTTTCGCTAAGACTGTTCTTGTGGAATTTGGAAAGTGATATTTGGAACCCTCAGAGGGCTGTGGTGAAAAAGGAAATATCTTCCGTTAAAAACTGGAAAGAAACTTTCTGAGAAACTGCTTTGTGTTCTGTTAGTTCATCTCACAGAATTACAGCTTTCCCATCAAAAGCCTTTCGCTAAGACTGTTCTTGTGGAATTTGCAAAGTGATATTTGTAAGCCCTTAAAGGGCGATGGTGAAAAAGGAAATATCTTCCGTTAAAAACTGCAAAGAAGCTTTCTGAGAAACTGCTTTGTTTTCTGTTAATTCATCTCACAGAGTTACAGCTTTCCCCTCAAGAAGCCTTTCGCTAAGACTGTTCTTGTGGAATTTGCAAAGTGATATTTGAAACCCGCAGAGGGCAGTGGTGAAAAAGGAAATATCTTCCGTTAAAAACGGGAAAGAAGCTTTCTGAGCTACAACTTTCCCTTCAAGAAGCCTTTCGATAAGGCTGTTCTTGTGGAATTTGCAAGGTGATATTTGGAAGCCCATAGAGGACTATGGTGAAAAAGGAAGTATCTTCAGTTAAAAACTGGAAAGAAGCTGTCTGAGAAACTGCTTTGTGTTGTGTTAATTCATCTCACAGAGTTACAGCTTTCCCCTCAAGAAGACTTTTGCTAAGACTGTAATTGTGGAATTTGCAAAGTGCTATTTGGAAGCCCATAGAGGGCTATGGCGAAAAAGGAAATATCTTCCGTTAAAAACGGGAAAGAAGCTTTTTGAGAAACTACTTTGTGTTCTGTGAATTCATCTCGCAGAGTTACAGATTTTCCCTCAAGGAGCCTTTCGCTAAGACTGTTCTTGTGGAATTGGCAAAGTGATATTTGGAAGCACATAGAGGGCTATGGAGTAAAAGGATATATTTTCCGTTAAAAAATGGAAAGAAACATTCAGAGAAACTGGTTTGTGTTCTGTTAATTCATCTCACAGAGTTACTGCTTTCTCCTCAAGTAGCCTTTCGCTAAGACTGTTCTTGTGGGATTTGCAAAGTTATATTTGGAAACCCCTAGAGGGCTATGGTGAAAAAGGAAATATCTTCCCTTAAAAACTGGAAAGAAGCTTTCTGAGAAACTGCTTTGTGTTCTCTTAATTCATCTCATAGATTTACAGCTATCCCCTCAAGAAGCCTTTTGCTAAAACTGTTCTTGTGGAATTTGCAAAGTTATATTTGTAAGCCCATAGAGGGCTACTTTTAAAAAGGAAATACCTTCCGTTAAAAACGGGAAAGAAGCTTTCTGAGAAACTACTTTGTGTTCTGTTAATTCATATCGCAGAGTTACAGATTTCCCCTCAACAAGCCTTTCGCTAAGACTCTTCTTCTGGAATTGGCAAAGTGATATATGGAAGCCCATAGAGGGCTATGGTGTAAAAGGAAATATCTTCCGTTAAAAACTAGAAAGAAACTTTCTGAGAAACTGTTTCATGTTCTGTTAATTCATGTCACAGAGTTACTGCTTTCCCCTCACGAAGCCTTTCGCTAAGATTGTTCTTGTGGAATTTGCAAAGTGATATTTGGAATCTCATAGAGAGCGATGGTGAGAAAGGATATATCTTCAGGTAAAAACTGGAGAGAAGCTGTCTGAGAAAGTGCTTTGTGTTCTGTTCATTCATCTCACAGAGGTAACGGTTTCCCCTCAAGAAGCCTTTCGCTAAGGCTGTTCATGTGGAATTTGGAAAGTGATATTTGGAAGCCCATAGAGTGCTATTTTGAAAAAGGAAATATCTTAAGTTAAAAACTGGAAAGAAGCTGTCTGAGAAACTGCTTTGTGTTCTGTTAGTTCATCTCACAGAGTTACAGCTTTCCCCTCAAGAAGCTGTTCGCTTAGACTGTTTTTGTAGAATTTGCAAAGTGATATTTGTAAGCCCATAGAGGGCTATGGTGAAAAAGGAAATATCTTCCGTTAAAAACGGGAAAGAAGCTTTCAGAGAAACTGCTTTGTGTTCTGTTAATTCTTCTCACAGAGTTACAGATTTCCCCTCAAGAAACCTTTTGCTAAGACTGTTCTTGTGGAATTGGCAAAGTGATATTTGGAAGCCCATAGAGGGTTGTGGTGTAAAAGGAAATAGCCTCCGTTAAAAACTGGAAAGAAATTTTCTGAGAAAGTGCTTTGTGTTCTGTGAATTCATCTCACAGAGTTACAGCTTTCCTTAAAGAAGCCTTTCGCTAAGGTTGTTCTTGCGGAACTTGCAAAGTGATATTTGGAAGCCCATATAGGGCTATGGTGAAAAAGGAAATATCTTCAGTTAAAAACTGGGAAGAAGCTGTCTGAGAAAGTTCTTTGTGTTCTGTTAATTCATCTCACGGAATTACTGCTTTTCCCTCATGAAACCTTTTGGTAGGAATGTTTTGTGGAATTTGCAAGGTGATATTGGGAAGCACATAGTGGGCTATGGTGAAAAAGGAAATATCCTAAGATAAAAACTGAAAAGAAGCATTCTGAGAAACTGCTTTGTGCTCTGTTAATTCATCTCACAGAGTTACAGCATTCCTTTCAAGAAGCCGTTCGGTAAGGCTGTTCTTGTGGAATTGACAAAGTGATATTTCGGAAACCCTAGAGGGCTATGGTGAAAAAGGAAATATTTTCCGTTAAATACTGGAAAGAAGCTTTCTGAGAAACTGCTTTGTTTTCTGTTAATTCATCTCACAGTGTTACAGCTTTCCCCTCAAGAAGACTTTCCCTAAGACTGTTCTTCTGGAATTTGCAATGTGATATTTGGGACCCCATAGAGGGCTGTAGTGAAAAAGGAAAAATCTTCCGTTAAAAAATGGAAAGAAGCTTTCTGAGAAATTGCTTTGTGTTCTGTTAATTCATCTCACAGAGTTACAGCTTTCCCTTCAAGAAGCCTTTCGCTAAGGCTGTTCTTGTGGAATTTGCAAAGTGATATTTGGTAGCCCTTAGAGGGCTACGGTGAAAAAGAAAATGACTTCAGTTAAAAACAGGAAAGAAGCTGTCTGAGAAGCTGCTTTGTGTTCTGTTATTTCGTCTCACAGATTTACAGCTTTCCCCTCAAGAAGCCTTTCGCTAAGGCTGTTCTTGTGGAATTTGCAAAGTGATTTTCGGAAGCCCATAGAGGGCTATGGTGAAAAAGGAAATATCTTCCGTTAAAAACGGGAAAGAAGTTTTCTGAGTTACAGCTTTCCCTTCAAGAAGCCTTTCGCTAAGGCTGTTCTTGTGGAATTTGCAAAGTGATATTTGGAAGCCAATAGAGGGCTTTGGTGAAAAATGAAATATCCTCACTTAAAAACTGGAAAGAAGCTGTCTGAGAAACTGCTTTGTGTTGTTTTAATTCATCTCACAGAATTACAGCTTTCCCCTCAAGAAGAGTTTTCCTAAGACTGTTCTTGTGGAATTGGAAAAGTGATATTTGGAAGCCGATAGAGGTCTATGGTGAAAAAGGAATATTTTCAGTTAAAAACCGGAAAGAAGCTGTCTGAGAAACTGCTTTGTGTTCTGTTAATTCATCTCACAGAGTTACAGCTTTCCCCTCAAGAAGCCTTTAGCTAAGACTGTTCTTGTGGAATTTCCAAAGAGATATTTGGAAGTCCATAGAGGACTATGGAGAAAAAGGAAATATTTTCTGTACAAAACCGGAAAGAAGCTTTCTGAGAAACTACTTTGTGTTCTGTTAATTCATCTCGCAGAGTTACAGATTTCCTCTCAAGAAGCCTTTCGCTAAGACTGTTCTTGTGGAATTGGCAAAGTGATATTTGGAAGCCCATAGAGGGCTACGGTGTAAAAGTAAATATCTTCCGTTAAATACTGGAAAGAAAGTTTCTGAGAAACTATTTTGTGTTCTGTTAATTCATCTCACAGAGTTACAGCTTTCCCCTCAAGAAGCCTTTCGCTAAGACTGTTCTTGTGGAATTTGCAAACTGATACCTGGAAGCCCGTACAGGGCTATGGTGAAAAAGGAAATATCTTCCGTTAAAAACTGGAAAGATGTTGTCTGAGAAACTGCTTTGTTTTCTGTTAATTCATCTCACAGAGTTACTGCTTTCCCCTCAAGAAGCCTTTCGCTAAGACTGTTCTTCTGGAATTTGCAAAGTGATATTTGGAAGCCCATAGAGGGCTATGGCAAAAAAGGAAATATCTTCCGCTTAAAACTGGAAAGAAGCTTTCTGAGAAACTGCTCTGTGTACTGTTAGTTCATCTCATAGAGTTACTGTTTTCCAGGAAGAAGCCTTTTGCTAAGACTGTTCTTGTGGATTTTGCAAAGTGATATATGGAAGACCATACAGGGCTATGGTGAAAAAGGAAATATCCTCCGTAAAAAACTGGAAAGAAGCTTCCTGAGAAACTGTTTTGTGTTCGGTTAATTCTTCTCACAGAGTTACAGCTTTCCCATCAAAAGCCTTTCGCTATGATGGTTCTTGTGGAATTTGCAAAGTGATATTTGGAAGCCCTTAGAGGGCTATGGTAAAAAAGGAAATATCTTCCGTTAAAAACTGGAAAGAAGCTTTCTGAGAAACTCTTGTGTTCTGTTAATTCATCTCACAGAGTTACAGCTTTCCCCTACAGAAACCTTTCCCTAAGCCTGTTCTTCTAGAATTTGCAAAGTGATATTTGGAAGCCCATAGATGGCTATCGTGAAAAAGGAAATATCGTCCGTTAAAAACTGGAAAGAAGCTTTCTGAGAAACTGCTTTGTGTTCTGTTAATTAATCTCACAGAGCTACAGCTTTCCCCTCCAGAAGCCTTTCGCTAAGACTGTTCTTGTGGAATTTGCAAAGTGATATTTGGAAGCAAATAGAGGGCTATGGTGAAAAAGGAAATATCTTCCGTTAAAAACTGGAAAGAAGCTTTCTGAGAACCTGCTTTGTGTTCTATTAAATCATCTCACAGAATTACAGCTTTCTCCTCAAGAAGCCTTTCGCTAAGACTGTTCTTGTGGAATTTGGAAAGTGATATTTGGAGGCCCATAGAGGGCTATGGTGAAAAAGGAAAAAGCTTCCGTTAAAAACTGGAAAGAAGCTTTCTGAGAGACTGCTTTGTGTTCTATTATATCATCTCACCGAGTTACACGTTTCCCCTCAAGAAGCCTTTCGCTCCTTTTGCTAAGGCTCTTCTTGTGGAATTGGCAAAGTGATATTTGGAAGCCCATAGAGTGACTATGGTGAAAAATAAATATCTTCAGTTAAAAAATGGAAAGAAGCTTTCTGACAAAATGCTTTGTGTTCTGTTAATTCATCTCACAGAGTTACAGCTTTCCCTACAAGAAGCCTTCCGCAAAGACTGTTCTTGTGGAATTTTCAAAGAAATATTTTGAAGACCCTAGACGGCTACGGTGAAAAAGGAAATATCTTCCGTTAAAAATTGGAAAGAAGCTTTCTGAGAAACTGCTTTGCGTTCTGTTAATTCATCTCGCAGACTTACAGCTTTCCCTTCAAGAAGCCTTTCGCTAAGGCTGTTCTTCTGGAATTGGCAAAGTGATATTTGGAAGCAAATAGAGGGCTATGGTGAAAAAGGAAATATCTTCCATAAATAACTGGAAAGAAGCTTTCTGAGAAAATACTTTGTGTTCTGTTAATTCATCTCACAGAGTTACAGCTTTCTCTTCAAAAAGCCTTTCGCTAAGACTGTTTTTGTGGAATTTGCAAAGTGCTGTTTAGAAGTCCATAGAGGGCTACGGTGAAAAAGGAAATATCCTAAGTTAAAAACTGAAAAGAAACATTCGGAGAAACTGCTTTGTGTTCTGTTTATTCATCTCACAGAGTTACATCTTTCCCTTCAAGAAGCCTTTATCTAAGGCTCTTCTTGTGGAATTTGCAAAGTGATATTTGGAAGCCCATAGAGGGCTCTGGTGAAAAAGGAAATATCTTCCGGAAAAACTGGAAGGAAGCTTTCTGAGAAACTGCTTTGTATTCTGTTAACTCATCTCACAGAGTTATAGGTTTCCCTTCAAGAAGTCTTTCGCTAAGGCTGTTCTTTTGGAATTTGGTAACTGATATTTGGAAGCCCATAGAGGGCTATGGTGAAAAAGGAAATTACCTAAGATAAAAACTGTAAAGAACCTTTCTGAGAAACTGCTTTGCGTTCTGTTAATTCATCTCACAGGGTTAAAGCTTTCTTCTCAAGAAGGCTTTCTCTAAGACTGTTCTTGTGTAATTTGCAAAGTGATATTTGGAAGCCGATATAGGGCTGTGGTGAAAAACGAAATAGCTTAAGGTAAAATCTGAAGAGAAGCTGTCTGAGAAACTACTTTGTGTTCTGTTAATTCAACTCACAGAATTACAGCTTTCCCCTCAAGAAGCCTTACGCTAAGGCTCTTTTTGTGGAATTTGCAAAGTGATATTGGAAGCCCATGCAGGGCTGTGGTGAAGAAGGAAATATCTTCAGTTAAAAACTTGAAAGAAGCTTTCACAGAAATCACTTTGTGTTCTGTTAATTCATCTCAAAGAGTTACAGCTTTCCCCTGAAGAAGCCTTTCCCTAAGACTGTTCTTGTGGAATATGCAAAGTGATATTTGGAAGACCATAGAAGGCTATGGTGAAAATAGAAATATCCTAAGACGAAAATCGAAAAAAAGCTTTCTGAAAACTTCTTTGTGTTCTGTTAGTTCACCTCACAGAGTTACAGCTTTCCCTTCCAGAAGTCGTTCACTAAGACTGTTTTTGTGAAATTTGAAAAGTGATATTTGGAAGCCGATAGAGGGCTATGGTGTAAAAGGAAATATCTTCCGTTAAAATCTGGAGAGAAGCTTTCTGAGAAACTGCCGTGTGTTCTGTTAATACATCTCACCAAGTTACAGCTTTCCCCAAAAGAAGTCTTTGGCTAAGACTGTTCTTGTGGGATTTGGAAAGTGATATTTGGAAGCCCACAGGGGGCTTTGGTGAAAAATTAAATATCTTCAGTTAAAAACTGACAAGAAGTTTTCTGAGAAACTGCTTTGTGTTCTGTTAATTCATCTCACAGAGTTACAGCTTTCCCCTCAAGAAGCCTTTCGCTAAGACTTTTCCTGTGGAATATGCAAAGTGATATTTGGAAGCCCATAGAGGGCTATGGTTAAAAAGAAAATATCTTCAGTTAAAAACTGGAAAGAAGCTTTCTGAGAAACTGCTTTGTGTTCTGTTAATTCATCTCACAGAGTTACAGCTTTTCCCTCATGAAGCCTTTCACTAAGTCTGTTCTTGTGGGATTTGAAAAGTGATATTTGTAAGCCCATAGAGGGCTATGGTGAAAAAGGAAATCTCTTCAGTTAAAATCTGGAAAGAAGCTTTCTGAGAAACTGCTTTGTGTTCTGTTAATTCATCCCACAGAGTTACAGCTTTCCCCTCAAGAAGCCTTTCGCTAAGACTGTTATTGTGGAATTTGCAAAGTGATATTTGGAAGCCCATAGAGGGCTACGGTGAGAAAGGAAATATCCTAAGATAAAAACTGAAAAGAAGCTTTCTCAGAAACTGCTTAGTGTTCTGTTAATACATCTTACAGAGATACAGCTTTACCCTCAAGAAGCCTTTCGCTAAGAATGTTCTTGTGGATTTTGCAAAGTGAAATTTGAAGCCAATAGAGGGGTACGGTGAAAAAGGAATATCTTCCATTATATCAGAAAAGAAGCTTTATGAGAAACTGATTTGTGTTCTGTTAATTCATCTCACAGAGTTACAGCTTTCCCCTGAAGAAGGCGTTCACTAAGACTGTTCTTGTGGAATTTCCAAAGTGATATTTGGAAGCCCCTAGAGGGCTATGGTGAAAAAGAAAATAGCCTAAGATAAAAACTGAAAAGAAGCTTTCTGAGAAACTGACTTGTGACCTGTTAATTCAACTCACAGAGTTACAGCTTTCCCCTCAATAAGCCTTTCACTAAAGCTGTTGTTGTGAAATTCGCAAAGGGATATTTGGAATCCCTAGAGGGCTATGGTGAAAAACGAAATATCTTCAGTTAAAATCTGAAAGGAAGCTTTCTGAGAAACTGCTTTGTGTTCTGTTAATTCATCTCAAAGAGTTACAGCTTTCCCCTCAAGAAGCCTTTCGCTAATACTGTTCTTGTGGAATTTGCAAAGTGATATTTGGAAGCCCTTAAAAGGCTGTGGTGAAAAAGGAAATATCCTATGATAAAAACAGACAAGAAGCTTTCTGAGAAACTGCTCTGTGTTCTGTTAGTTCATCTCACAGAGTTACAGCTGTCCCCTCAGGAAGTCGTTCACTAAGACTGTTCTTATGAAATTTGCAAAGTGATATTTGGAAGCCCATAGAGGGCTATGGTGAAAATGGAAATAACTTCCGTTTAAAACTGGAAAGAAGCTTTCTGAGAAACTGCCGTGTGTTCTGTTAATACATGGGACAGAATTACAACTTTTCCCAAAGGAAACATTTCGCCAAGACAGTTCTTGTGGGATTTGCAAAGTGATATTTGAAAGTGCATAGAGCGCTACGGTGAGAAAGGAAATATCTTCAGTTAAAAACTGGAAAGAAGCTTTCTGTGAAACTGCTTTGTGTTCTGTTAATTCATCTCACAGAGTTACAGCTTTTCCCTCAAGAAGCCTGTCGCTAAGACTGTTCTTGTGGAATTTACAAATTGATATTTGTAAGCCCATAGGTGTTCATGGTGGAAAACGAAATATCTTCCGTTAAAAACTGGAAAGAAGCATTCTGAGAAACTGCTTTGTGTTCTGTTAACTCACATCACAGAGTTACAGCTTTCCCCTCAAGAAGCCTTTCGCTAAGACTGTTCTTGTGGAATTTGAAAAGTGATATTTGGAAGTCCATAGAAGGCTTTGGTGAAAAAGGAAATGTCTTCCGTTAAAAACTGGAAAGAAGCTTTCTGAGAAACTGCTTTGTGTTCTGTTAATTCATCTCAAAGAGTTACAGCTTTCCCCTCAAGAAGCCTTTCGCTAAGACTGTTCTGTTGGAATTTGCAAAGTGATATTTGGAAGCCCTTAGAGGGTTATGGTGAAAATGGAAATATCCTAAGATGAAAACCGAAATCAAGCTTTCTGCGAAACTGCTTTGTGTTCTGTTGGCTCATCTCACAGAGTTACAGCTTTCCCCTCAAGAAGTCTTTCGCTAAGACTGTTCTTGTGAAATTTGCAAAGGGATATTTGGAATCCCATGGAGGGCTATGGTGAAAAAGGAAATATCTTCCGTTGAAAAAAAGAAAGAAGCTTTCTGAAAAACTGCTTTGTGTTCTGTTAATTCATCTCACCGAGTTACAGCATTGCCCTCCAGAAGCCTTTCGCTAAGACTGTTCTTGTGGAATTTGCAAAGGGATATTTGGAAGCCGATTCAGGGCTGTTGTGAAAAAGGAAATATCCTAAGATAAAAACTAAAAAGAAGCTTTCTGAGAAACTGCTTTGTATTTTGAAAATTCAACTCACAGAGTTACAGCTTTACCCTCAAGAAGCCTTTCGCTAAGGCTGTTGTTGTGTAATTTGCAAAGTGATATTTGGAAGCCCATAGAGAGCAATGGTGAAAAAGGAAGTAACTTCAGTTAAAAACTTAAAAGAAGCTTTCTGAGAAACTGCTTTGTGTTCTGTTAATTCATCACACAGGGTTACAACTTTTCCTCAAGAGCCCTTCGGCAAAGACTGTTCTTGTGGAATTTGCAAAGTGATATTTGGAAGTCCATAGAGGGCTATGTTGAAAATGGAAATATCCTAAGATAAAAACCTAAAAGAAGCTTTCTGAGAAACTGCTTTGTGTTCTGGTATTTCATCTGACAGAGTTACAGCTTTCTCCTCTAGAATTCGTTCACTGAGACTATTCTTGTGAAATTTGCAAAGTGATATTTGGAAGCCCATAGAGGGCAATGGTGAAAAAGGAAATATCTTCCGTTAAAAACTGGAAAGAAACATTCTGAGAAACTGCCGTGTGTACTGTAAATATATCTCACCGAGTTACAGCTTTCCCCTCAAGAGGCCTTCCGCTACGACTGTTCTGTGAGATTTGCAAAGTAATATTGGAAGCCCATAAAGGTCTATGGTGAAAAAGAAATATCTTCAGTTAAAAACTGGAAAGAAGCTTTCTGAGGAACTCCTTTGTGTTCTGTTAATTCATCTCACAGAGTTACAGCTTACCCCTCAAGAAGCCTTTCGCTAAGACTATTCTTGTGGAATTTGCAAAGTGATATTTGGAAGCCCATAGAGGGATATGGTGAAAAAGGTAATATCTTCAGTTAAAAACTGGAAAGAAGCTTTCTGAGAAACTGCTTTGTATTCTGTTAATTCATCTCACAAAGTTATAGGTTTCCCTTCAAGAAGCCTTTCACTAAGGCTGTTCTTTTGGAATTTGGTAACTGATATTTGGAAGCCCTTAAAGGGCTATGGTGAAAAAATAAATATCTTCAATTAAAAACTGGAAAGAGTCTTTCTGAGAAACTGCTTTGTGTTCTGTTAATTCATCTCACAGAGTTACTGCTTTCCCCTCAAGAAGCCTTTCGCTAAGACTGTTCTTGTGGAATCTGCAGCGTGATCTTTGGAAGCTCATAGAAGGCTATGGTGAAAAAGGAAATAGCCTAAGATAAAAACTGAAAAGAAGCTTTCTGAGAAACTGCTTTGTGTTCTGTTAATTCATGTCAGAGAGTTACAGCTTTCCCCTCAAGTGAACTTTAGCTAAGGTTGTTGTTGTGGAAATTGAAAATTGATATTTTGGAGCCCATAGAAGGCTATGGTGAAAAAGGAAATATCTTCAGTTAAAAACTGAAAAGAAGCTTTCTGAGGAACTGCTTTGTGTGCTGTTAATTCATCTCAATGATTTATAGCTTTACCCTCAAGAAGCCTTTCGCTAAGACTGTTCTTGTGGAATTTCAAAGTGATATTTGGAGGCCCATAGAGGGCTACGGTGAAAAAGGAAATAACTTCCGTTAAAAACTGGAAAGAAGCTGTCTGAGAAACTGCCTTGTGTTCTGTTAATTCATCTCCAAGAATTACAGCCTTCCCCTCCAGAGGACTTTCGCTAAGACTGTTCTTGTGGAATTTTCAAAGTAATATTTGTAAGCCTATAGATGTCTAGTGTGGCAAAGGAAATATCCTAAGATAAAAATAGAAAAGAAACCTTCTGAGAAACTGTTTGCGTTCTGTTAATTCATCTCACAGAGTTACAGCTTTCCCCTCAAGAAGCCTTTCGCTAAGACTGGCTTGTTGAATTTGCAAAGTGATATTTGAAAGCCCATGGATGTCTATGGTGAAAAAGGAAATATCCCGAGATATAAACTGAAAAGAATCTTTCTGAGAAACTTCTATGTGTTCTGTTAATTCATTTCACAGACGTACAACTTTCCCCTCAAGAAGCCTTTTGCTAAGCCTGTTCTTGTGGAATTTGCTAAGTGATATTTGGAAACCCATAGAGGGCTATGCTGAAAAAGGTAATATCTTCCATTAAAAACTGGAAAGATACTTTCTGAGAAACTGTTTTGTGTTCTGTTAATTCATCTCAGAGTTATTGCTTTCCCCTCAGGTAGCCTTTCGCTAAGGCTGTTCTTGTGGAACTTGCAAAGTGATATTTGGAAGCCCTTAGAGGGCTACGGTGAAAAAGGAAATATCTTCCGTTAAAAATTGGAAAGAAACTTTGTGAGAAACTGCTTTGTGTTCTGTTAATTCATCTCACCGAGTTACTGCTTTCCCTTCAAGAAGCCTTTCGCTAAGACTGTTCTTCTGGAATTTGCAAAGTGATATTTCGAAGCCCAAAGAGGTCTAGGGTGAAAAAGGAAATATCTTCAGTGAAAAACTGGAAAGATGCTGTCTGAGAAACTGCTTTGTCTTCCCTTAATTCGTCTCACGGAATTACAGCTTTCCCTTCAAGAAGCCTGTCGCTAAGGCTGTCTTGTGGAATCTGGAAAGTGATATTTGTAAGCCCACAGAGCGCTTTGCTGAAAAAGGAAGTATCTTCCGTGAAAAACTGGAATGAAACTTTCGGAGAAACTGTTTTGTGCTCTCTTATTTCATCTCAGAGTTACTGCTTTCCCCTCAAGAAGTCTTTCGCTGAAACTGTTCTTGTAGAATTTCCAAAGTGATATTTGGAAGCCCATAGAGGGCTATGGTGAAAAAGGAAATATTTTCCGTTAAAAACTGGAAAGCAGCTTTCTGAGAAACTCCTTTGTGTTCTGTTACTTCATCTCACCGAGTTACAGATTTCCCTTCAAGAAGCCTTTCGCTAAGGCTGTTCTTGTGCATTTGAAACGTAATATTTGGAAGCCCATAGAGGGCTACGTTGAAAAAGGAAATATCTTTAATTACAAACTTGAAAGAAGCTTTCTGAGAAACTACTTTGTGTTCTGTTAATTCATCTCACAGAGTTACAGCTTTCCCTTCAAGAAGCCTTTCGCTAAGACTGTTCTTGTAGAATTTGCAAAGTGATATTTGGAAGCCCATAGAGGGCTATGGTGAAAAAGGAAATATCTTTAATTACAAACTTGAAAGAAGCTTTCTGAGAAACTACTTTGTGTTCTGTTAATTCATCTCACAGAGTTACAGCTTTCCCCACAAGAAGCATTTCGCTAAGACTGTTATTGTGGAATTTGCAAAGTGATATTTGGAAGCCTATAGAGGGCTATGGAGGAAAAGGAAATATCCTAAAATATCCTAAGTTAAAACTGAAAAGAAGCTTTCTGATAAACTGCTTTGTACTCTGTTAATTCATCTCACAGAGTTACAGCTTTCCCCTCAAGAAGTCTTTCGCTAAGACTGCTCTTGTGGAATTTGCAAAGTGCAATTTGGAAGCCCTGCGAGGGCTATGGTGAAAAATGAAATATCTTCAGTTAAAAACTGGAAAGAAACTTTCTGAGAAACTGCTTTGTGTTCTGTTAATTCATCTCAAAGAGTTACAGCTTTCCCCTCAAGAAGCCTTTCGCTAAGACTGTTCTGTTGGAATTTGCAAAGTGATATTTGGAAGCCCTTAGAGGGTTATGGTGAAAATGGAAATATCCTAAGATGAAAACCGAAATCAAGCTTTCTGCAAAACTGCTTTGTGTTCTGTTGGCTCATCTCACAGAGTTACAGCTTTCCCCTCAAGAAGTCTTTCGCTAAGACTGTTCTTGTGAAATTTGCAAAGGGATATTTGGAATCCCATGGAGGGCTATGGTGAAAAAGGAAATATCTTCCGTTGAAAACTAGAAAGAAGCTTTCTGAGAAACTGCTTTGTGTTCTGTTAATTCATCTCACCGAGTTACAGCATTGCCCTCCAGAAGCCTTTCGCTAAGACTGTTCTTGTGGAATTTGCAAAGGGATATTTGGAAGCCGATTCAGGGCTGTTGTGAAAAAGGAAATATCCTAAGATAAAAACTAAAAAGAAGCTTTCTGAGAAACTGCTTTGTATTTTGAAAATTCAACTCACAGAGTTACAGCTTTACCCTCAAGAAGCCTTTCGCTAAGGCTGTTGTTGTGTAATTTGCAAAGTGATATTTGGAAGCCCATAGAGAGCAATGGTGAAAAAGGAAATAACTTCAGTTAAAAACTTAAAAGAAGCTTTCTGAGAAACTGCTTTGTGTTCTGTTAATTCATCACACAGGGTTACAACTTTTCCTCAAGAGCCCTTCGGCAAAGACTGTTCTTGTGGAATTTGCAAAGTGATATTTGGAAGTCCATAGAGGGCTATGTTGAAAATGGAAATATCCTAAGATAAAAACCTAAAAGAAGCTTTCTGAGAAACTGCTTTGTGTTCTGTTATTTCATCTGACAGAGTTACAGCTTTCTCCTCTAGAATTCGTTCACTGAGACTATTCTTGTGAAATTTGCAAAGTGATATTTGGAAGCCCATAGAGGGCAATGGTGAAAAAGGAAATATCTTCCGTTAAAAACTGGAAAGAAACATTCTGAGAAACTGCCGTGTGTACTGTAAATATATCTCACCGAGTTACAGCTTTCCCCTCAAGAGGCCTTCCGCTACGACTGTTCTGTGAGATTTGCAAAGTAATATTGGAAGCCCATAAAGGTCTATGGTGAAAAAGAAATATCTTCAGTTAAAAACTGGAAAGAAGCTTTCTGAGGAACTCCTTTGTGTTCTGTTAATTCATCTCACAGAGTTACAGCTTACCCCTCAAGAAGCCTTTCGCTAAGACTATTCTTGTGGAATTTGCAAAGTGATATTTGGAAGCCCATAGAGGGATATGGTGAAAAAGGTAATATCTTCAGTTAAAAACTGGAAAGAAGCTTTCTGAGAAACTGCTTTGTATTCTGTTAATTCATCTCACAAAGTTATAGGTTTCCCTTCAAGAAGCCTTTCACTAAGGCTGTTCTTTTGGAATTTGGTAACTGATATTTGGAAGCCCTTAAAGGGCTATGGTGAAAAAATAAATATCTTCAATTAAAAACTGGAAAGAGTCTTTCTGAGAAACTGCTTTGTGTTCTGTTATTTCATCTGACAGAGTTACAGCTTTCTCCTCTAGAATTCGTTCACTGAGACTATTCTTGTGAAATTTGCAAAGTGATATTTGGAAGCCCATAGAGGGCAATGGTGAAAAAGGAAATATCTTCCGTTAAAAACTGGAAAGAAACATTCTGAGAAACTGCCGTGTGTACTGTAAATATATCTCACCGAGTTACAGCTTTCCCCTCAAGAGGCCTTCCGCTACGACTGTTCTGTGAGATTTGCAAAGTAATATTGGAAGCCCATAAAGGTCTATGGTGAAAAAGAAATATCTTCAGTTAAAAACTGGAAAGAAACTTTCTGAGGAACTCCTTTGTGTTCTGTTAATTCATCTCACAGAGTTACAGCTTACCCCTCAAGAAGCCTTTCGCTAAGACTATTCTTGTGGAATTTGCAAAGTGATATTTGGAAGCCCATAGAGGGATATGGTGAAAACGGTAATATCTTCAGTTAAAAACTGGAAAGAAGCTTTCTGAGAAACTGCTTTGTATTCTGTTAATTCATCTCACAAAGTTATAGGTTTCCCTTCAAGAAGCCTTTCACTAAGGCTGTTCTTTTGGAATTTGGTAACTGATATTTGGAAGCCCTTAAAGGGCTATGGTGAAAAAATAAATATCTTCAATTAAAAACTGGAAAGAGTCTTTCTGAGAAACTGCTTTGTGTTCTGTTAATTCATCTCACAAAGTTATAGGTTTCCCTTCAAGAAGCCTTTCACTAAGGCTGTTCTTTTGGAATTTGGTAACTGATATTTGGAAGCCCTTAAAGGGCTATGGTGAAAAAATAAATATCTTCAATTAAAAACTGGAAAGAGTCTTTCTGAGAAACTGCTTTGTGTTCTGTTAATTCATCTCACAGAGTTACTGCTTTCCCCTCAAGAAGCCTTTCGCTAAGACTGTTCTTGTGGAATCTGCAGCGTGATCTTTGGAAGCTCATAGAAGGCTATGGTGAAAAAGGAAATAGCCTAAGATAAAAACTGAAAAGAAGCTTTCTGAGAAACTGCTTTGTGTTCTGTTAATTCATGTCAGAGAGTTACAGCTTTCCCCTCAAGTGAACTTTAGCTAAGGTTGTTGTTGTGGAAATTGAAAATTGATATTTTGGAGCCCATAGAAGGCTACGGTGAAAAAGGAAATATCTTCAGTTAAAAACTGAAAAGAAGCTTTCTGAGGAACTGCTTTGTGTTCTGTTAATTCATCTCAATGATTTATAGCTTTACCCTCAAGAAGCCTTTCGCTAAGACTGTTCTTGTGGAATTTCAAAGTGATATTTGGAGGCCCATAGAGGGCTACGGTGAAAAAGGAAATAACTTCCGTTAAAAACTGGAAAGAAGCTGTCTGAGAAACTGCTTTGTGTTCTGTTAATTCATCTCCAAGAATTACAGCCTTCCCCTCCAGAGGACTTTCGCTAAGACTGTTCTTGTGGAATTTTCAAAGTAATATTTGTAAGCCTATAGATGTCTAGTGTGGCAAAGGAAATATCCTAAGATAAAAATAGAAAAGAAACCTTCTGAGAAACTGTTTGCGTTCTGTTAATTCATCTCACAGAGTTACAGGTTTCCCCTCAAGAAGCCTTTCGCAAAGACTGTTCTTGTGGAATTTGCAAAGTGATATTTGGAAGCCCATAGAGGGCTTTGGTGAAAAAGGAAATATCTTCCGTTAAAAACTGGAAACAAGCTTTCTGGGAAACTGCTTTGTGTTCTGTTAATTCATCTCACAGAGTTACAGCTTTCCCCTCAAGAAGCCTTTCGCTAAGACTGGCTTGTTGAATTTGCAAAGTGATATTTGAAAGCCCATGGATGTCTATGGTGAAAAAGGAAATATCCCGAGATATAAACTGAAAAGAATCTTTCTGAGAAACTTCTATGTGTTCTGTTAATTCATTTCACAGACGTACAACTTTCCCCTCAAGAAGCCTTTTGCTAAGCCTGTTCTTGTGGAATTTGATAAGTTATATTTGGAAACACATAGAGGGCTATGCTGAAAAAGGTAATATCTTCCATTAAAAACTGGAAAGATACTTTCTGAGAAACTGTTTTGTGTTCTGTTAATTCATCTCAGAGTTATTGCTTTCCCCTCAGGTAGCCTTTCGCTAAGACTGTTCTTGTGGAATTTGCAAAGTGATATTTGGAAGCACATAGAGGGCTATGGTGAAAAAGGAAATATCCTAAGATAAAAACTGGAAAGAAGCTTTGTGAGAAACTGCTTTGTGTTCTGTTAGTTCACCTCACATAGTTACAGATTTCCCCGCAAGAAGCCTTTCTCTAAGGCTGTTCTGGTGGAACTTTCGAAGTAACATGTGGAAGCCCATAGAGAACGATGGTGAAAAAGGACATATCTTTAGTTAAAAACTGGAAGGAATCTTTCTGAGAAACTGCTTTGTGTTCTGTTAATTCACCTCACAGAGTTACAGCTTTCCCTTCAAGAAGCCTTTTGGTAAGGCTGTTCTTGTGGAATTTGGAAAGTGATATTTGGAAGCCCATAGAGGGCTACAGTGAAAAAGGAAATACTTTCAGTTAAAAACTGGAAAGAAGTTTTCTCAGAAACTGCTTTGTCTTCTGTTAATTCATCTCAGAGAGTTACTGCTTTCCCGTCAAGAAGCCTTTCGCTAGAACTGTTCTTGTGGAATTTGCAAAGTGATATTTGGAAGCCCATAGAGGGCTACGGTGAAAAAGCAAATATCTCAGTTTAAAACTGAAAAGAAGTTTTCTCAGAAACTGCTTTGTCTTCTGCTAATTCATCTCAAAGAGTTACTGCTTTCTCGTCAAGAAGCCTTTCTCTAGAACTGTTCTTGTGGAATTTTCAAAGTGATATTTGTAAGCCCATAGAGAGCTATGCAGAAAAAGGAAATATCTTCCGTTAAAAAGTGTAAAGAAGCTTTCTGAGAAAGTGTTTTGTGTTCTGTTAATTCATCTCAGAGTTATTGCTTTCCCCTCAAGAAGCCTTTGGCTAAGACTGTTCTTGTGGAATTTGGAAAGTGATATTTGGAAGTCCATAGAGGGCTAAGGTGAAAAAGGAAATATTTTAGGTTAAAAACTGGAAAGAAGTTTTCTGAGAAACTGCCTTGAGTTCTGTTAATTCATCTCACAGAGTTAGAGCTTTCCCCTCCAGAAGCCTTTCGCTAAGGCTGTTCTTGTGGAACTTGCAAAGTGATATTTGGAAGCCCTTAGAGGGCTACAGTGAAAAAGGAAATATCTTCCGTTAAAAATTGGAAAGAAACTTTGTGAGAAACTGCTTTGTGTTCTGTTAATTCATCTCACCGAGTTACTGCTTTCCCTTCAAGAAGCCTTTCGCTAAGACTGTTCTTCTGGAATTTGCAAAGTGATATTTCGAAGCCCAAAGAGGTCTAGGGTGAAAAAGGAAATATCTTCAGTGAAAAACTGGAAAGATGCTGTCTGAGAAACTGCTTTGTCTTCCCTTAATTCGTCTCACGGAATTACAGCTTTCCCTTCAAGAAGCCTGTCGCTAAGGCTGTCTTGTGGAATCTGGAAAGTGATATTTGTAAGCCCACAGAGCGCTTTGCTGAAAAAGGAAGTATCTTCCGTGAAAAACAGGAATGAAACTTTCGGAGAAACTGTTTTGTGCTCTCTTATTTCATCTCAGAGTTACTGCTTTCCCCTCAAGAAGCCTTTCGCTAAGACGGTTCTTGTAGAATTTCCAAAGTGATATTTGGAAGCCCATAGAGGGCTATGGTGAAAAAGGAAATATCTTCCGTTAAAAACTGGAAAGCAGCTTTCTGAGAAACTCCTTTGTGTTCTGTTACTTCATCTCACCGAGTTACAGATTTCCCTTCAGGAAGCCTTTCGCTAAGGCTGTTCTTGTGCATTTGAAACGTAATATTTGGAAGCCCATAGAGGGCTACGTTGAAAAAGGAAATATCTTTAATTACAAACTTGAAAGAAGCTTTCTGAGAAACTACTTTGTGTTCTGTTAATTCATCTCACAGAGTTACAGCTTTCCCTTCAAGAAGCCTTTCGCTAAGACTGTTCTTGTAGAATTTGCAAAGTGATATTTGGAAGCCCATAGAGGGCTACGGTGAAAAAGGAAATATCTTTAATTACAAACTTGAAAGAAGCTTTCTGAGAAACTACTTTGTGTTCTGTTAATTCATCTCACAGAGTTACAGCTTTCCCCACAAGAAGCATTTCGCTAAGACTGTTATTGTGGAATTTGCAAAGTGATATTGGGAAGCCTATAGAGGGCTATGGAGGAAAAGGAAATATCCTAAAATATCCTAAGTTAAAACTGAAAAGAAGCTTTCTGATAAACTGCTTTGTATTCTGTTAATTCATCTCACAGAGTTACAGCTTTCCCCTCAAGAAGTCTTTCGCTAAGACTGCTCTTGTGGAATTTGCAAAGTGCAATTTGGAAGCCCTGCGAGGGCTATGGTGAAAAATGAAATATCTTCAGTTAAAAACTGGAAAGAAACTTTCTTAGAAACTGCTTTGTGTTGTGTTAATTCATTTCACAGAGTTACATCCTCCCCTGAGGAAGCCTTTCGCGAAGATTGTTCTTGTGGAATTTGGAAACTGATATTTGGAAGCCCATAGAGGCTATTGTGAAAAAGGAAATATCTTTAGTTCAAAACTGGAAAGAAACTTTCTGAGAAACTGGTTTGTGTTCTGTTAATTCATCTCACAGAGTTACAGATTTTCCCTCAAGAAGCCTTTCGCTAAGACTGTTCTTGTGGAATTTGCAAAGTGATATTTGGAAGTCCACAGAGGTCTATGGTGAAAAAGGCAATATCTTCCGTTAAAAACTGGAAAGAAACTTTCTGAGAAACTGCTTTGTGTTCTGTTAATTCACCTCACAGAGTTACAGCTTTCTCCCCAAGAAGCCTTTCGCTAAGACTGTTTTGTGGAATTTGCAAAGTGATATTTGGAAGCCCATAGAGGGTTACGGTGAAAAAGGAAATATCTTCAGTTAAAAACTGGAACGATGCATTTTGAGAAACTGCTTTGTGTTCTGTTAATTTATCTCATAGAGTTACAGCTTACCCTTCAAGAAGCCTTTAACTACGAATATTTTTGTGGAATTTACAAAGTGATATTTCGAAGCCCATTGATGACTATGGTGAAAAAGGAAATATCTTCATTTAAAAACTGGAAAGAAGCTTTCTCAGAAACTGCTTTTTGTTCTGTTAATTCATCTCACAGAGTTAAATCTTTCTCCTCAGGATTCCTTTCGCTAAGACTGTTCTTGTGGAGTTTGCAAAGTGATATTTGGAAGCCCATAGAGGGCTATGGTGAAAAAGGAAATATCTTCCGTTAAAAACTGGAAAGCAGCTTTCTGAGAAACTCCTTTGTGTTCTGTTACTTCATCTCACCGAGTTACAGATTTCCCTTCAAGAAGCCTTTCGCTAAGGCTGTTCTTGTGCATTTGAAACGTAATATTTGGAAGCCCATAGAGGGCTACGTTGAAAAAGGAAATATCTTTAATTACAAACTTGAAAGAAGCTTTCTGAGAAACTACTTTGTGTTCTGTTAATTCATCTCACAGAATTACAGCTTTCCCTTCAAGAAGCCTTTCGCTAAGACTGTTCTTGTAGAATTTGCAAAGTGATATTTGGAAGCCCATAGAGGGCTACGGTGAAAAAGGAAATATCTTTAATTACAAACTTGAAAGAAGCTTTCTGAGAAACTACTTTGTGTTTTGTTAATTCATCTCACAGAGTTACAGCTTTCCCCACAAGAAGCATTTCGCTAAGACTGTTATTGTGGAATTTGCAAAGTGATATTTGGAAGCCTATAGAGGGCTATGGGGGAAAAGGAAATATCCTAAAATATCCTAAGTTAAAACTGAAAAGAAGCTTTCTGATAAACTGCTTTGTATTCTGTTAATTCATCTCACAGAGTTACAGCTTTCCCCTCAAGAAGCCTTTCGCTAAGACTGTTCTTGTGTAATTTGCAAAGTGATATTTGGAAGCAGTTAGAAGGCTATGGTTAAAAAGGAAATATCTTCCGCTAAACACTGAAAAAAGAAGTTTTCTGAAAAACGGTTTTGTGTTCTGTTAATTCATCTCACAGAGTTACAGCTTTCCCGTCAAGAATCCTTTCGCTGAGACTGTGCTTGTGGAATTTGCAAACTAATATTTGGAAGCCCATAGACGGCTATGGTGAAAAAGAAAATACCCTAAGCTAAAAACTGAAAAGAAGCTTTATGTAAAACTGCTTCATCTTCTGTTAATTCATCTCACAGAGTTACAGCTTTCCCCACAAGAAGCCTTTCGCTAAGACTGTTCTTGTGGAATTTGCAAAGTGATATTTGGAACCCATAGAGGGCTACGGTGAAAAGGAAAATATCTTCCGTTAAAAACCGGAAAGAAGTTTTCTGAGAAACTGCTTTGTGTTCTGTTAATTCATCTCACAGAGTTACAGCTTTCCCCTCAAGAACCCTTTCGCTAACACTGTTCTTGTGGAATTTGCAATGTGATATTTGGAAGCCCAGAGAGTTCTATGGTGAAAAAGAAATATCTTCCGCTTAAACTGGAAAGAAGCTCTCTGAGAAACTGCTTTGTGTTCTGTTAATTCATCTCACAGAGTTACAGCTTTCCCTTCAAGAAGCCGGTCACTAATACTGTTCTTGTGGAAATGAAAAGGGATATTTCAAAGCCCATAGTGTGCTACGGTGAAAAAGGAAATGTCTTCATTTCAATACTGGAAAGAAGCCTTCTGAGAAACTGCTTTTTGTTCTGTGAATTCATCTCACAGAGTTACAGGTTTCCCCTGAAGAATCCTTTCCCTAAGACTGTTCTTGTGGAATTTGTAAAGTGATAATTGGAAGCCCATAGAGGGCTATTGTGAAAATGGGAATATCTTTAGTTAAAAACCGCAAAGAAGATTTCTCAGAAGCTGCTTTGTGTTCTGTTAATTCATCTCACAGAGTTACAGCTTTCCCCTCAAGAAGCCATTAACTAAGACTGTTCTTTAGAAATTTGTATCGTGATATTTGGAAGCCCATAGAGGGCTATTGTGAAAAAGGATATATCTTCAGTTAAAAACTGGAACGAAGTTTTGTGAGAAACTGCTTTGTATTCTGTTAATTCATCTCACAGAGTTACAGCTTTCCCCTGAAGAAGCCTTTCGCTAAGACTGTTCTTGTGGAATTTTCAAACTAATATTTGGAAGCCCATAGAGGCTACGGTGAAAAAGGATATATCTTCAGTTAAAAACAGAAAAAAATGATTTCTGAGAAACTGCTTTGTGTTCTGTTAATTCCTCGCACAGAGTTACATCTTTCCCCTCAAGAAGCCTTTCGCTAAGACTGTTCTTGTGGTATTTGCAAAGTGATATTTTGAAGCCCCTAGAGGGCGATGGTGAAAAAGGAAATATCCTAAGATAAAAAATGAAAAGAAGCTTTCTGAGAAACCACTTTGTGTTCTGTAAATTCATCTAACAGAGTTACAGCTTTCCCCTCAAGAAGAGTTTCCCTAAGACTGTTCTTGTTGAATTTGTAAAGTGATATTTGGAATTCCATAGAAAGCTATGGTAAAAAGGAAATAACTTCAGTTAAAAACTGGAAGAAAGTTTTCTGAGAAACGCTTTTGTGTTCTGTTAATTCATCTCACAGAGTTACAGCTTTCCCTTCAAGAAGCCTTTCGCTAAGATTGTTCTTGTGCAATTTGGAAAGTGATATTTGGAAGCCCCTAGTGGGCTATGGTAAAAAGGATATATCTTCAGTTAAAAAGTGCAAAGAAAATTTCTGAAAAACTGCTCTGTGTTCTGTTAATTCATCTCACAGAGTTGCAGATTTCCCCTCAGGAAGCCTTTCCCTAAGACTGTTCTTGTGGAATTTGCAAAGTGATATCTGGAAGCCCGTAGAGGCTATAGTGAAAAAGGAAATATCGTCCGTTACAAACTGGAAAGAAACTTTTTGAGAAACTGCTTTGTGTTCTGTTAATTCATCTCACACAGTTACAGCTTTCCCTTCAAGAAGCCTTTCGCTAAGACTGTTCTTGTGGAATTTGCAAAGTGATATTTGGAAGCCCATAGAGGGCTATGGTAAAGAAGGAAATATCTTCCGTTAAAAACTGGAAAGAAGATTTCGGAGAAACTGCTTTCTGTTCTATTAATGCATCTCACGGAATTAGAGCTTTCCCTTCAAGAAGCCTTTCGCTAAGACGGATCTTGTGGAATTTGCAAAGTGATAAGTGGAAGCCCATAGATGGCTATGGTGAAAAAGGAAATATCCTAAGATAAAAACCGAGAAGAAGCTTTCTGAGAAACTGTTTTGTGTTCTGTTAGTTAATCTCACAGTGTTACTGCTTTCCCCTCAAGGAGCCATTCAGTAAGACTGTTCTTGTGAAATTTTCAAAGTGATATTTGGAAGCCCATAGTGGGCTATGGTGAGAAAGGAAATATCTTCCCTTAAAAACTAGAAAGAAGCACTCTGAGAAACTGCCGCGTGTTCTGTTAATGTATCACACCGAGTTACAGCTTTCTCCACAAGAAGCCTTTCGCTAAGACTGTTCCTGTGGGATTTGCATAGTGATATTTGGAAGCCCATACAGGGCTATGGTGAAAAAGGATATATCCTAAGATAAAAACTGGAAAGAAGATTTCTGAGAAATTGCTATGTGTTCTGTTAATTCATCTCACAGAATTACAGTTTTGCTCTCCAGAAGCCTTTCGCCAAGACTGTTGTTGTGGCATTTGCAAAGTGATCTTGGAGGCCCATAGAGGGCTATGGTGAAATAGGAAATATCTTTAGTTAAAAACTGGAAAGAAGCTTTATGAGAAACTGCTTTGTGTTCCGTTTATTCACCTCACCGATTTACAGCTTTCCCCTCAAGAAGCCGTTTACTAAGACTGTTCTTGAGGAATTTGCAAAGTGATATTTGGAAGCCCAGAGAGGGCTACGGTGAAAAAGGAAATATCTTCCGTTGAAAACTGGAAAGAAGCTTTATGAGAAACTGCTTTGCGTTCTGTTAATTCATCTCACAGAGTTACAGCTTGGTCTTCAAGAAGCCTTTTGCTATGGCTGTTTTTGCGGAATTTGCAAAGTGATATTTTTAAGGCCATAGATGGCTATGGTGAAAAAGGAAATATCTTCCGTTAAAAACTCGAAAGAAGCTGTCTGAGAATCTGCTTTGTGTTCTGTTAATTCATCTCACAGAGGTACAGCTTTGCCCTAAAGAAGACTTTCGCTAAGGCTGTTCTTGTGGAATTTGCTAAGTGATATTTGGAAGCCCATAAATGGCTATTTTGAAAAAGGAACTATCTTAAGTTAAAAACTGGAAAGAACCTGTCTGAGAAACTGCTTTGTGTTCTGTTAATTCATCTCACAGAGTTACAGCCTTACCCTGAAAGGCCTTTTGCTAGGACAGTTTTTGTAGAATTTGCAATGTGATATTTGTAAGCCCATAGAGGGTTATGGTAAAAAGGAAATATCTTCCGTTAAAAACGGGAAAGAAGCTTTCTGAGAAACTGCTTTGTGTTCTGTTAATTCATCTCACAGAGTTACAGATTTCCCCCTAAGAAGCCTTTCGCTAAGACTGTTCTTGTGGAATTTGCAAAGTGATATTTGGAAGCCCATAGAGGGCTATGGTGAAAATGGAAATATCTTCCGTTAAAAACTGGAAAGAAACTTTCTGAGAAATTGCTTTGTGTTCTGTGAATTCATCTCACAGAGTTACATCTTTCCTGTAAGAAGCTTTTCGCTAAGGTTGTTCTTGTGGAACTTGCAAAGTGATATTTGGAAGCCCATAGAGGGTCATGGTGAAAAAGGAAATATCTTCCCTCAAGAAACATTTCGCTAAGACTGTTCTTCTGGAATTTGCAAAGTGATATTTGGAAGCCCATAGAGGGCTATGTCGAAAAAGGAAATAACTTCCGCTAAAAACTGGAAAGAAGCTTTCTGAGAAACTGCTCTGTGTTCTATTGATTCATCTCACAGAATTACTTCTTTCCCAGGAAGAAGCCTTTCGCTATGACTGTTCTTGTGAATTTTGCAAAGTGATATTTGGAAGACCATAGATGGCTATGGAGAAAAAGGAAATGTCTTCCGTTAAAAACTGAAAAGAAGCTTTCTGAGAAATTGCTTTGTCGTCTGTTATTTCATCTCACCGAGTTACAGCTTACCCCTCTAGTAGCATTTCGCTAACACTGTTCTTGTGGAATTTGCAAAGTGATATTTGGAAACCCATGGAGGGCAATGGTGAAAAAGGAAATATCTTCCGTTAAATTCTGGAAAGAATCTTTCTGAGAAACCGTTTTGTGTTCTGCTAATTCATCTCACAGAGTTACTGCGTTCCCCTCAAGAAGCCTTTCCCTAAGACTGTTCTTGTGGAATTTGCAAAGTGCTATTTCGAAGCCCATAAAGGGTTATGGTGAAAAAGGAAATATCTTCAGTTAAAAACTGGAAAGAAGCTTTCTGAGAATCTGCTTTGTATTCTGTTAATTCATCTCACAGACTTACAGCTTTCCCTTAAAGAAGCCTTTCGCTAAGTGTGTTCTTGTGGAATTTGCACAGTGATATTTGGAAGCCCATAGAGGGCTATGGTGAAAAAGGAAATACCTCCAGTTAAAAACTGGAAAGAAGCTTTCGAAGAACCTGCTTTGTGTTCTGTTAATTCTTTCTACAGAGTTACAGCTTTCCCCTCAAGAACCCTTTCGTTAAGACTGTTCTTGTGGAATTTGCAAGGTGATATTTGAAAGCCCAGAAAGGGCTATGGTGGAAAAGGAAATATCTTCCGTTAAAAACTGGAAAGAAGCTTTCTAAGAAACTGCTCTGTGTTCTGTTAATTCATCTCACAGACTTACAGCTTTCCCTTCAAGAAGCCTTTTGCTAAAACTTTTCTGGTGGAATTTCCAAGTGATATTTGGAAGCCCATAGAGGGCTATGGTGAAAAATGAAATATCTTCCGTTAAAAACTGGAAAGAAGCTTTCTCAGAAACTGCTCAGTGTTCTGTTAATTCATCTCACAGAGTTACTGCTTTCGCATTAAGAAGCCTTTGGCTAAGACTGTTCTTGTGGCATTTGCAAAGTGATATTTCGAAGCCCATACAGGGCTATGATGAAAAAGGAAATATCTTCCTTTAAAAACTGGAAAGTAGCTTTCTGAGAAACTGATTTGTGTTCTGTTAAATCATCTCACAGAGTTACTGAGTTCCCCTCAAGAAGCCTTTCGCTAAGACTGTTCTTCTGGAATTTGCAAAGTGATATTTGGAAGCCCAAAGAGGGCTATGGTAAAAAATGATATATCTTCCGGTAATAACTGGAAAGATGCTTTCTGAGAAACTGCTTTGTGTTCTGTTAACTCATTTAACGGAGTTACAGCTTTCCTGTCAAGAAGCCTTTGCTAAGTCTGTTTTAGTGAAATTTGAACAGTGATATTGGAAGCCCATAGAGGACTATGGTAAAAAAGGAAATATCTTCCGTTAAAAACGGGAAAGAAGCTTTCTGAGAAACTCCTTTGTTTTGTTAATTCATCTCACAGAGTTACAGCTTTCCCTTCAAGAAGCCTTTCGCTAAGTCTGTTTTTGTGGAATTTGCAAAGTGATATTTGGAAGCCCATAGAGGGCTATGGTGAAAAAGGAAATATCTTCCGTTAAAAAGTGGAAAGAAGCTTTCAGAGAAACTCCTTTGTGTTCTGTTAATTCATCCCACACAGTTACAGCTTTCCCTTCAAGAAGCCTTTCGCTAAGTCTGTTCTTGTGGAAATTGCAAAGTGATATTTGGAAGCCCATAGTGGGCTCTGGTGAAAAAGGAAGTATCTTCCATTAAAAACTGGAAAGAAGCTTTCTGAGAAACTGCTTTGTGTTCTGTTAATTCATCTCACAGAGTCACTGCTTTCACCTCAAGAAGCCTTTTGCTAAGACTGTTCTTGTGGAATTTTCATAGTGATATGTTCAAGCCCATAGAGGGCTAAGGTGAAAAAAGAAAATATCCTAAGATAAAAACTGAAAAGAAGCTTTCTGAGAAACTATTTTGTGTTCTGTTAATTCATCTCACAGAGTTACTGCTTTCCCAGCAAGAGGCCATTCTCTAAGACACTTCTTTTGGATTTTTCAAAGTGATATTGGAAGCCCATAGAGGGCTACGGTGAAAAAGGAAACATCTTCCATTAAAAACTGGAAAGAAGCTTTCTGAGAAACTTCTTTGTGTTCGGTTAGTTCATCTCACAGTTACTGCTTTCCCCTCAGAAAGCCTTTCGCTAACACTGTTCTTATGCAATTTGCAAAGTAATATTTGGAAGCCCTTAGAGGGTTAATGTGAAAATGGAAATATCTACTGTTAAAAACTGTAAAGAAGCTTTCTGAGAAACTGCTTTGTGTTCTCTTAGTTCATCTCACAGACATACAGCTTTCTCCTAAAGAAGCCTTTCGCTAAGACTCTTCTTATGGAATTTCCAAAGTGATATTTGGAAGCCCGTAGAGGGCTATAGTGTAAAAGGAAATATCTTCCATTAAAAACTGGAAAGAAGCTTTCTGAGAAACTGCTCTCTGTTCTGTTAATTCATCTCACAGAGTTAATAGTTTCCCATCAAGAAGCCATTCTCTAAGACTCTTTTTGTGGATTTTGCAAAGTGATATTTGGAAGCCCATAGAGGGCTATGGTGAAAAAGGTAATACCTTCCATTAAAAACTGGAAAGTAGCTTTCTGAGAAACTGCTTTGCGTTCTGCTAATTCATCTCACAGAGTTACAGCTTTCCCCTCAAGAAGCCTTTTGCTATGACTGTTCTTGTAGAATTTGCAAAGTGATATTTGGAAGCCCATAGAGGGCTATGGTGAAAAAGGAAATATCTTTCGCTAAAAACTGGAAGGAAACTTTCTGAGAAACTGCTTTGTGTTCTGTTAATTCATCTCACAGAGTTACAGCATTCCCTTCAAGAAGCCTTTTGCTAAGTCTTTTTTTGTGGAATTTGCACAGTGATATTTGGAAGCCCATAGAGGACTGTGGTTAAAAAGGAAATATCTTCCGTTAAAACTGGAAAGAAGCTTTCTGAGAAAGTGCTTTGTGTTCTGTTAATTCATCTCACAGAGTTACAGCTTTCCCTTCAAGAAGCCTTTCGCTAAGTCTGTTCTTGTGGAATTTGCAAAGTGATATTTAGAAGCCCATAGTGTGCTATGGTGAAAAAGGAAATATCATCCGTTAAAAACTGGAAAGAATGTTTCTGAGAAATTGCTTTGTGTTCTGTTAATTCATCTCACTGGTTTACTGCGTTCCCCTCAAGAAGCCTTTCGCTAAGACTGTTCTTGTGGAATTTGCAAAGTGATATTTGGAAGCACATAGAGGGATATAGTGAGAAAGGAAATATCTTCAGTTAAAAACTGGAAGGAAGCTTTCTGAGGAACTGCTTTGTTTTCTGTTAATTCATCTCACAGAGTTACAGCTTTCCCATCAAGAAGCCTTTCGCTAAGTCTGTTCTTGTGGAATTTGCATTGCGATATTTGGAAGCCCATAGAGGGCTATGGTGAAAAAGGAAAATCTTCCCTTAAAAACAGGAAAGAAGCTTTCTGAGAAACTGCTTTGTGTTCGGTTAATTCATCTCACGATTACTGCTTTTCCCTCAAGAGGCCTTTCGGTAAGGCACTTATTGTGTAATTTGCAAAGTGATATTTGGAAGCCCATAGAGGGTTAATGTGAAAAAGGAAATATCTTCCGTTAAATACTGGTATGATGCTGTCTGAGAAACTGCTTTGTGTTCTGTTAATTTATCTCACAGAGTTACAGCTTTCCCCTCAAGAAGCCTTTCGCGAAGACTGTTCTTGTGGAATTTGCAAAGTTATATTTGGAAGTCCATAGAGGGCTATGGTGAAAAAGGAAATAGCTTCCGTTAAAAACTGGAAAGAAGCTTTCTGAGAAACTGCTTTGTTTTCTGTTAATTCATCTCACAGAGTTACAGCTTTCCCTTCAAGAAGTCTTTCGCTAAATCTGTTTTTGTGGAATTTGCACAGTGATATTTGGAAGCCAATAGAGGACTATGGTGAAAAAGGAAATATCTTCCGTTAAAAACTGGAAAGAAGCTTTCTGAGAATCTCCTTTGTGTTCTGTTAATTCATCTCACAGAGTTACAGCTTTCCCCTCAAGAAGTCTTTCGCTAAGTCTGTTCTTGTGGAATTTGCAAAGTGATATTTGGAAGCTCATAGAGGGCTATGGTGAAAAACGAAATATCTTCCGTTAAAAACGGGAAAGAAGCTTTCTGAGAAACTGCTTTGTGTTCTGTTAATTCATTTCACAGAGTCACTGCTTTCCCCTCAAGAAGCCATTCGCAAAGACTCTTCTTGTGGAATTTGCAAAGTGATATGTTGAAGACCCTAGAGGGTTATGGTGAAAAAGGAAATATCTTCTGTTAAAAACTGGAAAGAAGCTTTCTGAGAAAGTGCTTTGTGTTCTGTTAATTCATCTCACAGAGTTACAGCTTTCCCTTAAAAAAGCCTTTCGCTAAGTCTGTTCTTCTGGAATTTGCAAAGTGATATTTGGAAGCCCATAGAGTGCTATGGTGAAAAAGGAAATATCTTCCGTTAAAAACTGGAAATTAGCTTACTGAGATACTGCTCTATGTTCGGTTAATTCATCTCACAGAGTTACTGCTTTCCCATCAAGAAGCCTTTCGCTAACACTGTTCTTGTGGAATTTGCAATGTGATATTTGGAAGCCCACAGAGGGCTATAGTGAAAAAGGAAAATCTTCCCTTAAAAATTGGAAAGAAGCATTCTGAGAAACTGCTTTTTGTTCGGTTAATTCATCTCACGGTTACTGCTTTCCCCTCAAGAAGTCTTTCGCTAAGACTGTTCTTGTGGAATTTGCAAAGTGATATTTGGAATTCGATAGAGGGCTACGGTGAAAAAGAAAATATCTTCCATTAAAAACTGGATAGAAGCTTTGTGAGAAACTGCTTTGTGTTCTGTTCATTCATCTCACAGAGTTACAGCTTTACCTTCAAGAAGCGTTTCGCTAAATCTATTTTTGTGGAATTTGTGCAGTGTTATTTGGAAGCCCATAGAGACTATGGTGAAAAAGAAAATATCTTCCGTTAAAAACTGGAAAGAAACTTTCTGAGAAACTCCTTTCTGTTCTGTTAATTCATCTCACAGAGTTACAGCATTCCCCTCAAGAAGCCTTTCGTTAAGAGTGTTCTTGTGAAATTTGCAAAGTGATATTAGGAACCCCATAGAGGGCTACGGTGGAAAAGGAAATATCTTCCGTCAAAAACTGGAAAGAAGCTTTATGAGAAACTGCTTTGTGTCCTGTTAATTCATCTCACGGAGTTACAGCTTTCCCTTCAAGAAGCCTTTCGCTAAGACTCTTCTTGTGGAATTGGCAAAGTGATATTTGGAAGCCCATAGAGGTCTATGGTGAAAAAGGAAATATCTTCCGTTAAAAACTGGAAAGAAGCTTTCTGAGAAACTGCTTTGTGTTCTGTTAATTCATCTCACAGAGTCACTGCTTTCACCTCAAGAAGCCTTTCGCTAAGACTGTTCTTGTGGAATTTTCATAGTGATATTTTCAGGCCCATAGAGGGCTAAGGTGAAAAAGGAAATATCCTAAGATAAAAACTGAAAAGAAGCATTCTGAGAAACTACTTTGTGTTCTGTTAATTCATCTCACAGAGTTACAGCTTTCCCCTCAAGAAGCCTTTCACGAAGACTGTTCTTGTGGGATTTGCAAAGTGATATTTGGAAGCCCATAGAAGGCAATGGTGAAAAAGGAAATATCTTCCGTTAAAAACTGGAAAGAAGGTTTCTGAGAAACTGCTTTGTGTTCTGTTAATTCATCTCACAGAGTTACTGCTTTCCCAGCAAGAAGACATTCTCTAAGATTCTTCTTGTGGATTTTTCAAAGTGATATTGGAAGCCCATAGAGGGCTATGGTGAAAAAGGAAATACCTTCCGTTAAAAACTGAAAAGAAGCTTTCTGAGAAACTGCTTTGTGTTCTGTTAATTCATCTCCCAGAGTTACTGCTTTCCCAGCAAGAAGACATTCTCTAAGATTCTTCTTGTGGATTTTTCAAAGTGATATTGGAAGCCCATAGAGAGCTATGGTGAAAAAGGAAATACCTTCCGTTAAAAACTGAAAAGATGCTTTCTGAGAAACTGCTTTGTGTTCCGTTAATTCATCTCACAGAGTTACATCTTTCCCCTCAAGAAGCCTTTCGCTAAGACTGTTCTTTTGGAATTTGCAAAGTGATATTTGGAAGCCCGTGGAGAGCAATAGTGAAAAAGGAAATATCTTCCCTTAAAATCTGGAAAGAAGCTTTCTGAGAAACTGCTTTGTGTTCTGCTATTTAATCTCACAGAATTACTGCGTTCCCCTCAAGAAGCCTTTCCCTAAGACTGTTCTTGTGGAATTTGCAGAGTGATATTTGGAATCCCATAAAGGGTTATGGTGAAAAAGGAAATATCTTCAGTTAAAAACTGGAAAGAAGCTTTCTGAGAAACTCCTTTGTGTTCTGTTAATTCATCTCACAGAGTTACAGCTTTCCCCTCAAGAAGTCTTTCGCTAAGTCTGTTCTTGTGGAATTTGCAAAGTGATATTTGGAAGCTCATAGAGGGCTGTGGTGAAAAACGAAATATCTTCCGTTAAAAACGGGAAAGAAGCTTTCTGAGAAACTGCTTTGTGTTCTGTTAATTCATTTCACAGAGTCACTGCTTTCCCCTCAGGAAGCCTTTCGCTAACACTGTTCTTGTGGAATTTGCAATGTGATATTTGGAAGCCCACAGAGGGCTATAGTGAAAAAGGAAAATCTTCCCTTAAAAATTGGAAAGAAGCATTCTGAGAAACTGCTTTTTGTTCGGTTAATTCATCTCACGGTTACTGCTTTCCCCTCAAGAAGTCTTTCGCTAAGACTGTTCTTGTGGAATTTGCAAAGTGATATTTGGAAGCCCTTAGAGGGTTAAAGGTGAAAAAGGAAATATCTTCCGTTAAAAACGGGAAAGAAGCTTTCTGAGAAACTGCTTTGTGTTCTGTTAATTCATCTCACAGAGTTACAGCATTCCCCTGAAGAATCCTTTCGCGAAGACTGTTCTTGTGGAATCTGCAAAGTGATCTTTGGAAGTCCATAGAGGGCTATGGTGAAAAAGGAAATAACTTCAGTTAAAAACTGGAAAGAAGCTTTCTGAGAAACTGTTTTGTGTTCTGTTAATTCGTCTCATAGAGTTACAGCTTTCCCTTCAAGAAGCCTTTCTCTAAGTCTGTTTTTGTTGAATTTGCAGAGTGATATTTGGAAGTCCGTAGAGGACTATGGTGAAAAAGGAAATATCTTCCGTTAAAAACTGGAAAGAAGCTTTCTGAGAAACACGTTTGTGTTCTCTTATTTCATCTCAGAGAGTTACACCTTTCCCCTCAAGAGGCCTTTCTCTAAGTCTGTTCTTGTGTAATTTGCAAAGTGATATTTGGAAGCCCATGGAGGGCTATGGTGAAAAAGGAAATATCTTCCGTTAAAAACTGGAAAGAAGGTTTCAGAGAAACTCCTTTGTGTTCTGTTAATTCATCTCACAGAGTTACAGCTTTCCCTTTAAAAAGCCTTTCGCTAAGACTGTTCTTGTGCAATTGCCAAAGTGATATTTGGAAGCCCATACAGGGCTATGGGGAAAAAGAAATTATCTCCCGTTAAAAACTGGAAAGAAGCTTTCTGAGAAACTGTTTTGTTTTCTGTTAATTCATGTCATAGATTTACAGCTTTCCCTTCAAGAAGCCTTTTCTAAGTCTGTTCTTGTGGAACTTGCAAAGTGATATTTGGAAGCCCATAGTGGGCTATGGTGAAAAAGAAAATATCTTCCATTAAAAACTGGAAAGAATCTTTCTGAGAAATTGCTTTGTGTTCTGTTAATTCATCTCACAGAGTTAGAGCTTTCCCCTCAAGAAGTCTTTCGCTACGATTGTTTATGTGGAATTTGCAAAGTGATATTTGGAATTCGATAGAGGGCTACGGTGAAAAAGAAAATATCTTCCATTAAAAACTGGATAGAAGCTTTGTGAGAAACTGCTTTGTGTTCTGTTCATTCATCTCACAGAGTTACAGCTTCACCTTCAAGAAGCGTTTCGCTAAATCTATTTTTGTGGAATTTGTGCAGTGTTATTTGGAAGCCCATAGAGACTATGTTGAAAAAGAAAATATCTTCCGTTAAAAACTGGAAAGAAACTTTCTGAGAAACTCCTTTCTGTTCTGTTAATTCATCTCACAGAGTTACAGCATTCCCCTCAAGAAGCCTTTCGTTAAGAGTGTTCTTGTGAAATTTGCAAAGTGATATTAGGAACCCCATAGAGGGCTACGGTGGAAAAGGAAATATCTTCCGTCAAAAACTGGAAAGAAGCTTTATGAGAAACTGCTTTGTGTCCTGTTAATTCATCTCACGGAGTTACAGCTTTCCCTTCAAGAAGCCTTTCGCTAAGACTCTTCTTGTGGAATTGGCAAAGTGATATTTGGAAGCCCATAGAGGTCTATGGTGAAAAAGGAAATATCTTCCGTTAAAAACTGGAAAGAAGCTTTCTGAGAAACTGCTTTGTGTTCTGTTAATTCATCTCACAGAGTCACTGCTTTCACCTCAAGAAGCCTTTCGCTAAGACTGTTCCTGTGGAATTTTCATAGTGATATTTTCAGGCCCATAGAGGGCTAAGGTGAAAAAGGAAATATCCTAAGATAAAAACTGAAAAGAAGCATTCTGAGAAACTACTTTGTGTTCTGTTAATTCATCTCACAGAGTTACAGCTTTCCCCTCAAGAAGCCTTTCACGAAGACTGTTCTTGTGGGATTTGCAAAGTGATATTTGGAAGCCCATAGAAGGCAATGGTGAAAAAGGAAATATCTTCCGTTAAAAACTGGAAAGAAGGTTTCTGAGAAACTGCTTTGTGTTCTGTTAATTCATCTCACAGAGTTACTGCTTTCCCAGCAAGAAGACATTCTCTAAGATTCTTCTTGTGGATTTTTCAAAGTGATATTGGAAGCCCATAGAGGGCTATGGTGAAAAAGGAAATACCTTCCGTTAAAAACTGAAAAGAAGCTTTCTGAGAAACTGCTTTGTGTTCTGTTAATTCATCTCCCAGAGTTACTGCTTTCCCAGCAAGAAGACATTCTCTAAGATTCTTCTTGTGGATTTTTCAAAGTGATATTGGAAGCCCATAGAGAGCTATGGTGAAAAAGGAAATACCTTCCGTTAAAAACTGAAAAGATGCTTTCTGAGAAACTGCTTTGTGTTCTGTTAATTCATCTCACAGAGTTACAGATTTCCCCTCAATAAGCCTTTCGCTAGACTGTTCTTGTGGAATTTTCAAAGTGATATTTGGAAGCCCATAGAGGGCTATGGTGAAAAAGGAAATATCTTCCGTTAAAATCTGGAAAGAAGCTTTCTGAGAAACTGCTTTGTGTTCCGTTAATTCATCTCACAGTGTTACATCTTTCCCCTCAGGAAGCCTTTCGCTAAGACTGTTCTTTTGGAATTTGCAAAGTGATATTTGGAAGCCCGTGGAGAGCAATAGTGAAAAAGGAAATATCTTCCCTTAAAATCTGGAAAGAAGCTTTCTGAGAAACTGCTTTGTGTTCTGCTATTTAATCTCACAGAATTACTGCGTTTCCCTCAAGAAGCCTTTCCCTAAGACTGTTCTTGTGGAATTTGCAGAGTGATATTTGGAATCCCATAAAGGGTTATGGTGAAAAAGGAAATATCTTCAGTTAAAAACTGGAAAGAAGCTTTCTGAGAAACTGCTTTGTGTTCGCTTAGTTCATCTCACAAAGTTACAGCTTTCCCCTCAAGAAGCCTTTCACCAAGACTGTTCTTGTGGAATTTGCAAAGTGGTCTTGGGAAGTCCATAGATCACTATGGTGAAAAAAGATATAGCTTCAGTTAAAAAGTGAAAAGAAGCTTTCTGAGGAACTGCTTTGTCATATGTGATTTCCTGTCACTGCGATACAGCTGTATTTCGTAGAACTGTTGGCTAGCCTTATTTCTGTGGAATCTGAGAAATGTTACTTCGGATCTCTTTGAAGACTATAGGTCCAAAGGAAATATCCGCCGCTTAAAGTGTGAAAGAAGCTTTCTGAGAAACATCTTTGTGATCTGTGAATTGATCTCACAGAGCTACAGTTTTCCCTCAAGAAGCGTTTCGCTAAGATTATTCTCGTGGAATTTGCAAAGTGATATTTGGAAAACAATAGAGGTCTATGGTGAAAAAGGAAATATCCTAATATAAAAACTGAAAAGAATGTTTTTGAGAAACTGCTTTGTGTTCCGTTAATTCATCTCACAGAGTTATAGCTTTCCCCTCAAGATGCCGTTCATTAAGACTGTTGTTGTGAAATTTGCAAAATGATATTTGGAAGCTCATAGAGGGCTACGGTGAAAATGGATATATCTTCACTTAAAAACTGGAAAGAAGCTTTCTGAGAAACCTGTTCTGTTAATTCATCTCACAGACTTACAGCTTTCCCCTCAAGAAACCTTTCGCTAAGACTGTTCTTGTGGAATATGCAAAGTGATATTTGGAAGCCCATAGAGGGCTACGGTGAAAAAGGAAATATGTTCAGTTAAAAGCTGGAAAGAAGCTTTCTGAGAAACTGCTTTGTGTTCTGTAAATTCATCTCACAGTGTTACAGCTTTTCCCTAAAGAAGCCGTTCGCTAAGACTCATCTTGTGGAATTTGCTAAGTGATATTTGGAAGCCCATAGTGGGCTTGGTGAAAAAGGAATATCTTCAGTTAAAAACTGGAAAGAAGCTTTCTGAGAAACTGCCTTGTGTTCTGTCAATTCATCTCACAGAGGTACAGCTTTCCCCTCCAAATGCCTTCCGCTAAGACTGTTTTGTGGATTTTGCAAAGTGATGTTTGGAAGCCCATAATGGGCTATGGTGAAAAAGGATATATCTTCTGTTAAAAACTGAAAAAAAGGTTTCAGAGGAAGTGCTTTGAGATATGTGACTTCCACTCACTGAGCTACAGTTGTATTTCGTAGAGCTGTTTGCTAGCCTTATTTCTGTGTAATATGAGAAGTGTTATTTCGTATCCCTTTGAAGACTATAAGATTAAAGAAAATATCCATCGCTAAATGTGAGAAAGAAGCTATCTGAGAAACTTATTTGTGTTCTGTGAATTCATCTCTCCGAATTTCAGCTTTCCCCTCAAGAAGGCTTTTGGTAAGACTGTTCTTGGGGAATTTACAAAGTGATATTTGGAAACCCATAGAGGGCTACGGTGAAAAGGAAATATCTTCAGATAAAAACAGGAAAGAAGCTTTTTGAGAAACTGCTTTGTGTTCTGTTAATTCATCTCACAGAGTTACAGCTTGCCCCTCAAGAAGCCGTTCACTAAGACTGTTCTTGCGGAATTTGCAAAATGATATTTCGCAGCCCAAAGAGGGCTAAGGGTGAAAACGAAAATATCTTCAGTTAAAAAATGGAAACAAGCTTTCTGAAAAAAGGCTTTGTGTTCTGTTAATTCATCTCACAGATTTACTCCTTTCCCCACAAGAAGTGGTTCACTAAGACTGTTCTTGTGGAATTTGCAAAGTGATATTTGGAAATACACAGAGGGCTAGAGTGAAAAAGGCGATATCTTGAGTTAAAAACTGGAAAGAAGCTTTCTGAGAAACCGCTTTGTGTTCTGTTAATTCATCTCACAGTGATACAGCTTTCCCCTCAAGGAGCCCTTCAACTAAGACTGTTCTTGTGGAATTTGAAATGTGATATTTGGATGCCCATAGAGGGCTATGGTGGAAAAGGAAATAACTTCAGTTAAAAACTGGAAAGAAGATTTCTGAGAAACTGCTTTGTGTTGTGTTATTTCAACTCACAGAGTTACAGCTTTCCCCTCTAGAAGCCTTTCGCTAAATCTGCTCTTGTGGAATTTGCAAAGTGATATTTGGAAGCGCTTAGAGAACTATGGTGAAAACGGAAATATCCTAAGATAAAAATTGAAAGGAAGCTTTCTGAGAAACGGCTTTGTGTTCTGTTAATTCTTCTCACAGAGTTACAACTTTCCCCTCAGAAAGTCGTTCACTAAGACTGTTCTTGTAGAATCTGCAAAGTGACATTGGAATGCCCATAGAGGGCTATGGTGAAAAAGGAAGTGTCCTCAGATAAAAACCGCAAAGAAGCTTTCTGAGAAACTACTTTGTGTTCTGTTAATTCATCTCACAGAGTTACAGTTTTCCCCTCAAGAAATCGATCACTTAGACTGTTCTTGTGGAGTTTGCAAAGTGATATTTGAAGCCCATAGAGGGCGATTGTGAAAAGGAACTATCTTCAGATAAAAACTGTAAAGAAACTTTCTGAGAAACTGCTTTGGGTTCTGTTAATTCATCTCACTGTGTGACAGCTTTCCCCTCAAGAAGCCGTTCCCTAAGAATGTTGTTGTGTAATTTTCAACGTGATATTTGGAAGCCCACAGAGGGCTACGGTGAAAAAGGAAATATCTTCAGCTAAAAACTGGAAAGCAGCTTTCTGAGAAACTGTTTTGTGTTCTGTTAATACATCTCACAAAGTTACAGCTTTCCACTCAAGAAGCCTTTCGCTAAGACTGTTCTTGTGGAATTTGCAAAGTGATATTTGGAAGCCCATAGAGGTCTACGATGAAAAAGGAAATATCTTCAATTAAAAACTGCAAAGAAGCTTTCTGAGAAACTGGTTTGTGTTCTGATAATTCCTCTCAAAGTGTTACAGATTTACCCTCAAGAAGACTTTTGCTAACATTGTTTTGTGTAATTTTCAAAGTGATATTTTAAGCCCAAATAGGGCTATGGTGAAAAAGGCAATATCCTAAGATAAAAAGTGGAAAGAAGCTTTCTGAGAAACTCCTTTGTGTTTTGTTGATTCATCTCAAAGAGTTACAGCTTTCCCCTCAGCAAGCCTTTCGCTAAGATGGTTCTTGTGGAATTTGCAACGTGATATTTGTAAGCCCATAGAGGGCTAATGTGAAAAAGGAGGTATCCTACGATAAAAACTGAAAAGACGTTTGCTGAGAAACTGCTTTGTGTTCTGTTAATTCATCTCAGGCAGTTACAGCTTTCCCCTCAAGAAGCCTTTCGCTAAGACTGTTCTTTTGGAATTTGCAAAGTGATATTTGGAAGACCATAGAGGGCTACGGTGAAAAAGGAAATATCTTCAGTTAAAAACTGGAAAGAAGCGTTCTGAGAAACTGCTTTGTGCCCTTTAATTCGTCTCACAGAGTTACAGCTTTCCCCTCAAGTAGCCTTTCGCGAAGACTGCTCTTCTGGAATTTGCAAAGTGATATTTGGAAGCCCATAGAAGGCTATGGTGAAAAAAGAAATATCTTCAGTTACAAACTGGGAAGAAGCTTTCTGAGAAACTGCTCTATGTTTTGTTAATTCATCTCAAAGACTTACGGCTTTACCCTCAAGAAGACTTTTGTCAAGACTGTTCTTGTTTAATTTTCAAAGTGATATTTTTAAGCCTATATAGGGCTACGGTGAAAAAGGAAATATCCTAACATAAAAACTGGAAAGAATCTTTCTGAGAAACCACTTTGTGTTTTGTTAATACATCTCACAGAGCTACAGCTTTTCCCTCAAGAAGCCTTTCACTAAGACTGTTCTTGTGGAATTTGCAAAGTGATATTTGGAAGCCCATAGAAGGCTATGGTGAAAAAGGAAATATCCTAAGATAAAAACTGAAAAGAAGCTTTCTGAGAAACTGCTTTGTGATCTGTTAATTCATCTCACAGATTTACAGCTTTCCCCTGAAGAAGCCGTTCACTAAGACAGTTCTTGTGGATTTTGCAAAGTGGTATTTGGAAGCCCATAGAGGGCTACGGTGAAAAAGGAAATATCTTCAGTTTAAAACTGGAAAGAAGCGTTCTGAGAAACTGCTTTGTTTTCTGTTAATTCATCTCACAGTGTTACAGCTTTTCCCTCAAGAAGGCTTTCGCTAAGACTGTTCTTGTGGAATTTGCAAAGTGACATTTGGAAGCCCATAGAGGGCTATGGGGAAAAAGGAAATATCTTCAGTTAAAGACTGGAAAGAAGCTTTCTGAGAAACTGCTCTGTGTTCTCTTAATTCATCTCACAGAGTTACAGCTTTCCCCTCAGGAAGCCTTTCACTAAGACTGTTCTTGTGGAATTTTCAAAGTGATATTTGGAAACCGATAGATGGCTATGGTGAAAAAGGATATTTTTTCAGTTAAAAACGGAAAATAGGCTTTCAGAGAAACTGGTTTGTGATATGTGACTTCCACTCACTGAGTTACAGCCTTGTTTCGTAGAGCTGTTTTCTAGCCTTATTACAGTGGAATCTGAGACCTGTTATTTCGGATCCCTTTGAAAACTATCGGGACAAAGGAAATATCGACCGCTAAAAGTGAGAAAGAAGTTTTCGGAGAAACTTCTTTGTGTTCTGTGAATTCATCTCACAGAGTAACAGCTTTCCCTTCATGAAGCCGTTCACGAAGACTGTTCTTGGAGAATTTGCAAAGTGATATTTGGAGGCCCAAAGAGGGCTATGGTGAAAAAGGAAATATCCTAAGGTAAAAACTAAAAAGAAGCTTTCTTAGAAACTGCTTTGTGTTCTGTTAATTCATCTCACGGCGTGGCAGCTTTACCCTCAAGAATCCGTTCACTAATACTGTTCTTGAGGAATTTGCAAAGTGATATTTGGAAGCCCATAGTGGGCTACGGTTAAAAAGGAAATATCTTCAGTAAAAAACTGTAAAGGAAGTTTCTGAAAAACTGCTTGTGTTCTGTTAATTCATCTCACAGAGCTACAGCATTCCCCTCAAGAAGCCTTCCCTAAGCTCCTTCTTGTGGAATTTACAAAGTGATATTTGGAAGCCAGAGAGGTCTAAGGTGAAAAAGGAACTGTCCTCAGATAAAAACTTAAAAGAAGCTTTCTGAGAAACTACTTTGGGTTCTGTTAATTCATCTCACAGTGTTAAAGCTTTCCCCTCAAGAAGCCTTTCGCTAAGACTGTTCTTGTGGAATTTTCAAAGTGATATTTCGAAGCACATAGGGGGCTATGGTGAGAAAGGAAATGTCCTCAGGTAGAAATTGGAAAGAAGCTTTCTGAGAAATTGCTTTGTGTTCTGTTAACATATCCCACAGAGTTACAGCTTTCCCCTCAAGAAGTCGTTCACCAAGATTGTTCTTGTGGAATATGCAAAGTTATATTTGAAAGCCAGTAGAGGGCTATGGGGAAAAAGGAAATATGTCTCAGTTAAAAACTGGAAAGAAGCTTTGTGAGAAACTGCTTTGTGTTCTGTTAATTCATCACACACAGTTACAGCTTTCCCCTCAAGAAGCCTTTCGCAAAGACTGTTCTTGTGGAATTTGCAAAGTGATATTTGGAATCCCTTAGAGGGCTAAGGTGAAAAAGGAAATATCGTCTGTTGAAAACTGGAAAGAAGCTTTCTGAGAAACTGCTTTGTGTTCTGTTAATTCATCCCACAGAGTTACCACTATGAGTTACAGCTGTATTTCATAGAGCTGTGTGCTAGCCTTATTTCTGTGGAATCTGAGGACTGTTATTTCGAATCCCTTTGAAGTCTATAGGGATAAAGGAAATATCCGCTGCTAAAAGTGAGAAAGAAGCTTTCTGAGAAACTTCTTTGTGATCTGTGAATTCATCTCACAGAGTTACAACTTTCCCCTCAAGAAGTTTTTCGCTAACACTTTTCTTGGGGAATTTGCAAAGTGATATTTGGAAGCCCATAGAGGGCTTTAGTGAAAAATTGAATATCCTAAGATAAAAACTGAAAAGAAGCTTTCTGAGAAACTGCTTTGTGTTCTGTTAATTCGCCTCACAGAGTTACAACACTCCCCTCAAGAAGCGGTTCACTAAGACTGTTCTTGTGGAATTTGCAAAGTGATATTCTAAGCCCATAGAGGGCTACGGTGAAAAAGGAAATATCTTCAGTTAAAAACTGGAAAGAAGCTTTCTGAGAAACTGCTTTGTGTTCTGTTAATTCATCCCACAGAGTTACCACTTTCCACTCAAGAAACCTTTCACTAAGACTGTTCTCGTGGGATTTACGAAGTGGTATTTGAAGCCCATAGAGGGCTATGTGAGAAAGGAAATCACTTCCGTTAAAAACTGGAAAGAAGCTTTCTGAGAAACGGCCTTGTGTTCTGTTAATTCAACCACAGATTTACAGCTTTCCCGTCAAGAAGACTTTCGCGAAGGCTGTTCTTGTGGAATGTGCAAAGTGATATTTGGAATCCCTTAGAGGGCTATGGTGAAAAAGGAAATATCTTCAGTTAAAAACTGGAAAGAAGCTTTCTGAGAAACTGCTTTGTGTTCTCTTAATTCATCTCACAGAGTTACAGCTTTCCCCTTAAGAAGCCTTTCGCTAAGGCTGTTCTTGTGGAATTTGCGAAGTGACATTTGGAGCCCATAGAGGACTACGGTGAAAAAGGAAATATCCTAAGGTAAAAACTGAATGAAGCTTTCTGAGAAACTGATTTGTGTTCTGTTAATTTATCTCACACAGTTACATCTTTCCCCTAAACAAACCTTTCGCTAAGACTGTTCTTCTGGAATTTGCAAAGTGATATTTCGAAGCCCAATGAAGGCTATGGTGAAAATGGAAGTATGCTAAGATAAAAACAGAAAAGAAGCTTTCTGAGAAACTGCTTTGTGTTCTGATAATTCATCTCAAAGAGTTACAGCTTTCTTCTCAAGAAGCCTTTCGCTAAGACTGTTCTCGTGGAATTTGCAAAGTGATATTTGGAAGCCCATAGGGGGCTATGGTGAAAAAGTAAATATCCTAAGATAAAAACTGAAAAGAAGCTTTCTGAGGAACTCCTTTCTGTTCTGTTAACTCATCTCAGAGATTTACAGCTTTCCGTTCAAGAAGCCTTTCGCAAAGGCTCTTCTTTTGGAATTGGCAAAGGGATATTTGGAAGCCCATACAGAGCAATGGTGCAAATGGAAATATCCTAAGATAAAAACGGAAAAGAAATTTTCTGAGAAACTGCTTTGTCTTCTGTTAATTCATCTCACAGAGTTACAGCTTTCCATTCAAGAAGCCTTTCGCCAAGACTGTTCTTGTGGAATTTGCAAAGTGATATTTGGAAGCCCATAGAGGGCTATGGTGTAAAAGGAAATCTCTTCAGTTAAAAACTGGAAAGAAGCTTGCTGAGAAACGGCTTTGTGTTCTATTAATTCATCCCACAGAGTTACAGATTTCCCCTCAAGAATCCTTTCGCTAAGACTGTTCTGGTGGAATATGCAAAGTGATATTTGAAAGCCCATAGAAGTCTATGGTGAAAAAGGAAATGTCTTCCGTTAAAAACTGGAAAGAAGCTTTCTGAGAAACAGCTTTGTGCACTGTTAATTCATCTCACAGGGTTACAGCTTTCCCCTCAAGAAGCCTTTCGCTAAGACTGTTCTTGTGGAATTTGCAAAGTGATATTTGGAAGCCCATGGAGGGCTATGGTGAAAAAGGAAATATCTTCAGTTAAAAACTGGAAAGAAGCTTTCTGAGAAACGGCTTTGTGTTCTCTTAATTCATTTCACAGAGTTACAGCTTTCCCCTCAAGAAGCCTTTCTATAAGCCTGTTCTTGTGGAATTTGCACAGTGATATTTGAAGCTCATAGAGTGCTATGGTGAAAAAGGAAATCTCTTCTGTTAAAAGGGGAAAGAAGCTTTCTGAGAAAATACATTGTGTTCTGTTAATTCATCTCACAGAGTTACAGCTTTCCCCTCAAGAAGCCTTTCGCTAAGACTGTTCTTGTGGAATTTGCAAAGTGATATTTCGATGCCCATAGAGGGCTATGGAGAAAAAGGAAATATATTCAGGTAAGAACTGGAAAGAAGCGTTCTGAGAAACGACCTTGTGTTCTCTTAATTCATCTCACAGAGTTACAGCATTCTCCTCAAGAAGCCTTTCGCTAAGACTGTTCTTGTGAAATTTGCAAAGTGATATTTGGAAGCCCATAGAGGGCTATGGTGAAAAAGGAAATCTCATCCGTTTAAAACTGGAAAGAAGTTTTCTGAGAAACGGCTTTGTGTTCTGTGAATTTATCTCACAGTGTTACAGCTATCCCTTTAAGAAGCCTTTCCTTAAGACTGTTCTTGTGGAATTTAAAACGTGATATTTCGAAGCCCATACAGGACTATGGTTAAAAAGGAAATACCCTGAGATAAAAACTGAAAGGAAGCTTTATCAGAAACTGCTTTATGTTCTGTTAATTCATCTCACAGAGTTATAGCTTTCCTCTCAAGAAGCCTTTCGCTAAGACTGTTCTTGTGGAATTTGCAGTGATAATTGGAAGCCCACAGAAGTCTACGGTTAAAAAGGAAATATCTTCAGTTAAAAACTGGAATGACAGTTTTTGAGACACTGCATTGTGTTCTCTTAATTCATCTCACAGATCTACAGCATTCCCCTCAAGAAGCCTTTCGCTAAAACCGTTCTTGTGTAATTTGCAATATGATAATTGGAAGCCCATAGAGGGCTATTGTGAAAAAGGAAATCTCTTCCGTTAAAAACTGGAAAGAAACTTTCTGAGAAACGGCTTTGTGTTCTGTTAATTCATCTCACAGTCTTACAGCTTTCCTCTCAAGAAGTCTTTCGCTAAGACTCTTCCTGTGGAATTTACAAAGTGATATTTGGAAGCCCATAGAGGTATATACTGAAAAAGGAAATATCTTCAGTTAAAAACTGGAAAGAAGCTTTCTGAGAAACTGCTTTGTGTTCTGTTAATTCATCTCACAGATTTACATCTTTCCCTTCAAGAAGCCTTTCGCTAAGGCTGTTCTTGTGGAATTGGAAAAGTGATATTTGGAAGCCCATAGATGGCTATGGTGAAAAAGGAAATATCCTAAGATAAAAACTGAAAAGAAGCTTTCTGAGAAACTGCTTAGTGTTCTGTTAATTCATCTCAGAGAGTTACAGCTTTCCCCTCAAGAAGCCTTTCAATAACGCTGTTCTTGTGGAATTTGCAAAGTCATATTTTGAAGCCCTTAGAGGGCTATGGTGTAAAAGGAAATATCTTCAGTTGAAAACTGGCAAGAAGCTTTCTGGAAACTGTGTTGTGTTCTGTTAATTCATCTCACAGAGTTACAGCTTTCTCCTAAAGAAGCCTTTTGCTAAAACTGTTCTTGTGGAATTTGCTAAGTGATATTTGGAAGCCTATAGATGGCTGTGGTGAAAATGGAAATATCCTAAGATAAAAACCGAAAAGAAGCTTTCTGAGAAACTGCTTTGTGTTCTGTTAGTTCATCTCACAGAATTACAGCTTTCCCCTCAATAAGCCGTTCACTCAGACAGTTCTTGTGAAATTTGCAAAGTGATATTTGGAAGCCCCTAGAAGGCTATGGTGAAAAACGAATTATACTAAGATATAAACCGAAAGGAAGCTTTATGAAAAACTGCTTTGTGTTTTGTTAGTTCATCTCACAGTGTTACAGCTTTCCCCCCAAGAAGCCGTTCACTAAGACTGTTTTTGTGAAATTTGGAAAGTGATATTTGGAAGCCAATAGAGGGCTATGGTGAAAATTGAAATATCTTCCGTAAAAAACTGGAAAGAAGCTTTCTGAGAAACTGCTTTGTGTTCTGTTAATTCATCTCACAGTATTACAGCTTTCCTCTAAAGAAGCCTTTCCCTAAGACTGTTCTTGTGGGATTTGCAAACTGATATTTCGAAACCAATAGAGGGCTATGGTGAAAACGGAAATATCCGAAGATAAAAACAGAAAACAAGCATTCTGAGAAAGTGCTTTGTGTTCTGTTCGTTCATCTCACAGAGTTACAGCTTCCCTCTCAAGAAGCCTTTCGCGAAGGCTGTTCTTGTTTTATTTGCAAAGTGATATTTGGAAGCCCATAGAGGGCTATGGTGAAAAAGGAAATATCTTCAGTTAAAAACTGTAAAGAAGCTTTCTGAGAAACGGCTTTGTGTTCTGTTATTTGATGTCACAGAGTTACAGCTTTCCTCTCAAGAAGCCTTTCGCTAAGGCTGTTCATGTGTAATTTACAAAGTGATATTTGGAAGCCTATAGAGGGTTATGGTGAAAAAGGAAATATCTTCAGGTAAAAACTGGCAAGAAGCTTTATGAGAAACTGCTTTGTGTTCTATTAATTCGTCTCACAGTGTTACAAATTTCTCCTCAAGAAACCTTTAGCTAAGGCTGATCTTGTGGATTTTGAAAAGTGATATTTGGAAGCCCATAGGAGGCTATTGTAAAAAGGGAAGTATCTTGCATTAAAATCTGGAAAGAAGATTTCTGAGAGACTGCTTTTTGTTCTGTTAATTCATCTCACATAGTTACAGCTTTCCCTTCAAGAAACCGTTCATTGAGACTGTTCTTGTGGAATTTGCAAAGTGATATTGGAAGACCATAGATGGTTATGGCGAAAAAGGAAATATCCTAAGATAGAAACCGAAAAGAAGCTTTCTCAGAAACTGCATTGTGTTCTCTTAATTCATCTCACAGAGATATAACTTTCCCCTCAAGAAGCCTATCAGTAAAACTGTTCCTGTGGAATTTTCAAAGTCATATTTGGAAGCCCATAGAGGGCTATGGTGAAAAAGGAAATATCTTCCGTTAAAAACTGGAAAGAAGCTTTCTTAGAGACTGCTTTGTGTTCTGTTAATTCATCTCACAGAATTACAGCATTCCCCTCCAGAAGCCTTTCGGTAAGACTGTTCTTGTGGAATTTTCAAAGTGATATTTAGAAGTCCATAGAGGGCTATGGTGAAAAAGTAAATATTTTCCGTTAAAAACTGGAAAAAATCTCTCTGAGAAACTGCTTTCTGTTCTGTTAATTCATGTCACAGAGCTACAGCTTTCCCCTCAAGAAGTCTTTTGCTAAGACTGTTTTGTGGAATTTGCAAAGTGATATTTGGAAGCCCATAGGGGGTTGTGGTGAAAAATGAAACATCTTCAGTTAAAACCTTAAATAAAGCTTTCTGAGAAACAGCTTTGTCTTCTGTTAATTCATCTCACAGAGTTACAGCTTTGCCCTCAAGAAGCCTATCGCTAAGACTGTTCTTGTGGAATTTGCAAAGCGATATTTGGAAGCCCATAGAGGGCTATGGTGAAAAAGTAAATATCCTAAGATAAAAACTGAAAAGAAGCCTTCTAAGAAACTGCATTGTGTTCTGTTAATTCATCTCACAGAGTTACAGCTTTCTCCTCAAGAAGCTTTTTGCGAGGACTGTTCTTCTGGAATTTGTAAAGTGATATTTGGAAGCCCAAAGAGGCCTATGGTGAAAAAGGAAATATCCTAAGATAAAAACTGACATGAACTTTACTGAGAAACTGCTTTGTGATATGTGACTTCCACTCACTGAGTGAGAGCTATATGTCGTAGAGCTGTTTGCTAACCTTATTTCTGTGGAATCTGAGAAGGGATAATTCGGTTCCCTTTGAAGACTATAGGGCCAAAGGAAATATCCGCCATAAAAGTGGGAAAGAAGCTTTCTGAGAAACAGCTTTCTGATCTGTGAACTCATCCCACAGAGTTACAGCTTTCCCCTGAGGAAGCCTTTCGCTATGACTGTTCTTGTGGAATTTGCAAGGTGACATTTCGAAGGCCATAGAGAGCTATGGTGAAAAGGAAATATCTTCGGTTTAAAACGGGAAAGAAGCTTTCTGAGACACTGTGTTGTGTTCTGTTAATTCATCTCACAAAGTTACAGCTTTCCCCTAACGAAGCCTTTCCCTAAGACTGTTCTTGTCGAATTTGGGAAGTGATATTTAGAAGCCTACAGAGGTCTATGGTGAAAAAGGAAATAGCCTAAGATAAAAACTGAAAATAAGCTTTCTGAAAAACTGCTTTGTGTTTTCTTAATTCATATCACAGAGTTACAGCTTTCCTCTCAAGAAGCCTTTCACTAAGACTGTTCTTGTGCAATTTAGAACGTGATATTTAGAAGCCCAGAGAGTGCTATGGTGAAAAAGGAAATATCCTCCGTTAAAAACTGGAAAGAAGCTTTCTGAGAAACTGCTTTGTGTTCTGTTAATTCATCTCACAGAGTTACAGCTTTCCCCTCGAGAAGTCTTTCGCTAAGAATGTTCTTGTGGAATTTGCAAAGTGATATTTGGAAGCCCAGAGAGGGCTATGGTGAAAAAGGAAATATCTTCAGTTAAAAACTGGAAATAATCTTTCTGAGAAACTGCTTTGTGTTCTGTTAATTCATTTCACAGACTTACAGCTTTTCCCTCAAGAAGCCTTTCACGAAGGCAGTTCTACCGGTGTTTGCAAAGTGATATTTGGAAGCCCATAGAGGGCTTTGGTGAAAAAGGAAATATCTTCCGTTAAAAACTGGACAGAAGCTTTCTGAGAAACTGCTTTTTGTTCTGTTAATTCATCTCACAGAGTTAGAGATTTCCCCTCAAGAAGCCTTTCGCTAAGACAATTCTTGTGGAATTTGCAATGTGATATTTTGAAGCCAATAGAGTGCTATGGTGAAAAAGGAAGTACCTTCAGTTAAAAACTGTAAAGAAGCTTTCTGAGGAACTGCTTTGTGTTCTGTTAATTCATCTCACAGAGGTACAGCTTTCACCTCAAGAAGCTTTTCGCCAAGACTGTTCTTGTGGAAATTGCAATGTGATATTTGGAAGCCCATAGAGGGCTATGGTGAAAAAGGAAATATCTTCCATTAAAACGTGGAAAGAAGCTTTCTGGGAAACTGCATTGTGTTCTGTTAATTCATCTCACAGAGATACAGCATTCCCCCAAGAAGCCTTTTGCTAAGAATGTTCTTGTGGAGTTCGCAAAGTGATATTTGGAAGCCCATAGAGGGCTATGGTGAAAAAGGAAATAACTGCCATTAAAAACTGGAACGAAGATTTCTGAGAAACTGCCTTGTGTTCTGTTAATTCGTCTCACTGAGTTACAGCTTTCCCGTCAAGAAGCCTTACCCTAAGACTGTTCTTGTTTAATTTGGAAGGTGATATTTAGAAGCCAACAGTGGTCTACAGTGAAAAAGGAAATAGCCTAAGGTAAAAACTGAAAATAATCTTTCTGAGAAACTGCTTTGTGTAACTTTAATTCATCTCACAGAGCTATAGATTTCGCTCAAGAAGCCTTTCACTAAGACTGTTCTTGTGGAATTTAGAACGTGATATTTTGAAGCCCATAGAAGGCAATGGTGAAAAAGGAAATATCCTCCGTTAAAAACTGGAAAGAAGCTTTCTGAGAAACTGCATTGTGTTCTGTTTATTCATCTCAAAGAGTTACAGGTTTTCCCTCATGAAGCCTTTCGATAAGACTGTTCTTCTGGAATTTGCAAAGTGATATATGGATGCCCATAGAGGGCTATGGGGGAAATGGAAATATCCTAAGATAAAATCGAAAAGAAGCTTTCTGCGAAACTGCTTTGTGTTTTGTTAGTTCATCTTACAGAGTTTCAGTTTTGCCTTCAAGCTGCCCCATTAAGACTATTCTTGTGAAATTTGCAAATTGATATTTCCAAACCCATAGAGGGCTACGGTGAAAAGGGAAATATCTTCCATTAAAAATGGGAAAGAAGCTTTCAGAGGAACTGCCGTGTGTTCTGTTAATACATCCACCGAGTTACAGCTTTCCCCTCAAGTAGCCGTTCACTAAGGCTGTTCTAGGGGAACTTGCAAAGTGATATTTGGAAGCCCATAGAGGGCTATGGTGAGAAAGGAAAAATCTTAAGTTAAAAACTGAAAAGAAGCTTTCTGAGAAACTACCGTGAGTTGGTGTAATACATCTCACCAAGTTACAGCTTTCCCCTCAAGAAGTCTTTCACTAAGACTGTTCTTTTGCAATTTGCAATGTGATATTTGGAAGCCCATAGAGGCCTATGGTGAAAAAGGAAATATACTAAGATAAAAATTGAAAAGAAGCTTTCTGATATATGGCTTTGGGTTCTCTTAATTCATCTCACTGAGTTAGAGCTTTCCCCTCAAGACGCCGTTCACTAAGACTGCTCTTGTGAAATTTGCAAAGTGATATTTGGAAACCCCAAGGAGGCTATGGTGAAAAAGGAAATGTCTTTCGTTAAAAACTGGAAAGATGCTTTCTGAGAAACTGCCATGTGTTCCGTTAACACACCTCACTGAGTTACAGCTTTCCACTCAAGAAGCCTTTCGCTAAGACTGTTCTTGTGTAATATGCAAAGTGATATTTGAAAGCCCATGGAGGGCTACGGTGAAAAAGGAAATATCTTCAGTTAAACTGTGGATAGAAGCATTCTGAGAAACTGTTTTCTGTTCTGTTAATTCATCTCACAGAGTTACAGCTTTCCCCTCAAGAAGCCTTTCGTTAAGAGTGTTCTTGTGGGATTTGCAAAGTGGTATTTGGAAGCCCCTAGAGGGCTAGGCTGAAAAAGGAAATTTCTTCAGTGAAAAACTGGAAAGAAGCTTTCTGAGAAACTGCTTTGTGTTCTGTTTATTCATCTCACAGAATTACAGCTTTTCCCTCCAGAAACATTTCACTAAGACTGTTCTTCTGGAATTTGCAAAGTGATATTTGGAAGCCCGTAGAGGGCTATGGTGAAAAAGGAAATATCTTCCTTTAAAAACTGGAAAGAAGCTTTCTCAGAAACTCCTTTGTGTTCTGTTAATTCATCTCACGGAACTACAGCTTTCCTCTCAAGAAGCCTTTCGCAAAGACTGTTCTTGTGTAATATGCAAAGTGATATTTGGAAACCCATAGAGGGCTATGGTGAAAAAGGAATTTACCTAAGATAAAAACTGAAAGGAAGCTTTCTGAGAAACTGCTTTGTGTTCTGTTAATTCATCTCACTGATTTACAGCTTTCCCCTCAACAAGCCTTTCGCTAAGACTGTTTTTGCACGATTTGCAAAGTGATATTTGGAAGCCCATAGAGCGCTATGGTGAAAAAGAAAATTTCTTCAGTTAAAAACTGAAAAGAAGGTTTCGGAAAAACTGTTTTGTGTTCTGTTAATTCATCTCACAGAGTTACAGCTCTCCCCTCCAGAAGCCTTTCCCTAAGACTATTCTTGTGGAATTTTCAAAGTGATATTTGAAACCCCTAGAGGTCTATGGTGAAAAAGGAAATATCTTCAGTTAAAAACTGGAAAGAACCTTTCTGAGAAACTGCTTTGTGTTCTGTTAATTTATTTCACAGAGTTACAACTTTCCCCTACAGAATCCCTTCGTTAGGACTGTTCTTGTGGAATTTGCAAAGTGATATTTGGAAGCCCAGAGAGGGCTAAGGTGAAAAAGGAAATATCTTCCGCTAAAAGCCGAAAAGAAGCTCTCTGAGAAACTGTTTTGTGTTCTGTTAGTTCATCTCACAGAGTTTCAGCTTTCTCCACAAGAAGCCGTTCAGTAAGACTGTTCTTGTGAAATTTGCAAAGTGATATTTGGAAACCCATAGATGGCTATGGTGAAAAAGGAAATATCTTCCGTTAAATACTGCAAAGAAGCTTTCAGAGAAACTGCCGTGTGTTCTGTTAATACATCTCACCGCGTTACAGCTTTCCCCTCAAGAAGCCTTTCGCTAAGACTGTTCTAGTGGAATTTGCAAAGTGATATTTGGAATCCCATAGAGGGCTATGGTGAAAAAGTAAATATCTTCCGTTAAAAACTGGAAAGAAGATTTCTGAGAAACTGCCGTGTGTTTTGTTAATACACATCACCGAGTTACAGCTTTCCCCTCAAGAGGCCTTTCGCTATTACTGTTTTTGTGGGATTTGCACAGTGATATCTGGAAGCCCATAGAGAGCTATGGTGAAAAAGGAAATTTCTTCAGTTAAAAACTGGAAAGAAGTTTTCTGAGAAACTGCTTTGTGTTCTGTTAATTCATCTCACAGAGTTACAGCTTTCCCCTACAGAAACCTTTCCCTAAGACTGTTCTTTTGGAATTTGCAAGGTGATATTTGGAAGCCCATAGAGGGCTATGGTGAAAAAGGAAATATCTTCCGTTAAAAACTGGAAAGAAGCTTTCTGAGAAACTGCCGTGTGTTCTGTTAATACACCTCACTGATTACAGCTTTACCCTCAAGAAGCCTTTCGCTAAGACTGTTCTTGTGTGATTTCCACTGTGATATTTAGAAGCCCATAGAGGGCTATGGTGAAAAAGGAAATATCTTCAGTTAAAAACTGGAAAGAAGCTGTATGAGAAACTGCTTTGTGTTCTGTTAATTTACCTTTCAGAGTTACAGCTTTCCCCTCCAGAAGCCTTTCCCTAAGACTGTTCTTGTGAAAATTGCAAAGTGATATTTGGTAAAAGGTGAAAGATTTATACGATCTGAAGAGAAACCAGAGAAATGCAAAGTGATACTTGGAAGCTCATAGACGGCTATGGTGAAAAAGGAAATATCTTCAGTTAAAAACTGGAAAGAAGCTTTCTGAGAAACTGCCGTGTGTTGGTGTAATACATCTCACCGAGTTACAGCTTTCCCCTCAAGAAGCCTTTCACTGAGACTGTTCTTGTGGAATTTGCAATGTGATTTTGGAAGCCCATAGAGGCCTATGGTGAAAAAGGAAATATCCTAAGATGAAAATTGAAAAGAAGCTTTCTGAGAAACGGCTTTGGGTTCTCTTATTTCATCTCACAGAGTTAGAGCTTTCCCCTCAAGAAGTCGTTATCTAAGACTGCTCTTGTGGAATTTGCAAAGTGATATTTTGAAACCCATAGGAGGCTATGGTGAAAAAGGCAATGTCTTCCGTTAAAAATTGGAAAGAAGCTTTCTGAGAAACTTCCATGTGTTCTGTTAATACACATCACCGAGTTACAGCTTTCCCCTCAAGAAGACTTTCACTAAGACTGCTCTTGTGGGATTTGCAAAGTGATATTTGGAAGCTCATAGAGGGCTACGGTGAAAAAGGAAATATCTTCAGTTGAACTGTGGATAGAAACATTCTGAGAAACTGCTTTCTGTTCTGTTAATTCATCTCACAGAGTTACAGCCTTCCCCTCAAGAAGCCTTTCGCTAAGAGTGTTCTTGTGGGATTTGCAATGTGGTATTTGGAAACCCCTAGAGGGCTATGCTGAAAAAGGAAATTTCTTAAGTTAAAAACTGGAAAGAAGCTTTCTGAGAAACTGCTTTGTATTCTGTTAATTCATCTCACAGAATTACAGCTTTCTCCTCAAGAAGCCTTTCGCTAAGACTGTTCTTGTGGAATTTGCAACGTGTTATTTGGAAGCCCATAGAGGGCTATGGTGAAAAAGAAAATGTCTTTCTCTAAAAACCGAAAAGAAGCTCTCTGAGAAACTGCTTTGTGTTCTGTTAGTTCATCTCACAGAGTTTCAGCTTTCTCCTCAAGAAGCCGTTCACTAAGACTGTTCTAGTGAAATTTGGAAAGTGATATTTGGAAGCCCATAGAGGGCTATGGTGAAAAAGGAAATGTCTTCCGTTAAAAACTTGAAAGAAGCTTTCTGAGAAACTGCTTTGTGTTCTGTTAATTCATCTCACAGAATTACAGCTTTCCCCTCAAGAAGCCTTTCGCTTTGTGTTCTCTTAATTCATCTCCCAGAGCTAAAACCTTCCACTCCAGAAGCCCTCCGCAAAGACTGTTCTTCTGGAAATTGCAAAGTGATATTTGGAAGCCCATAGAGGGCTATGGTGAAAAAGGAAATTACCTAAGGAAAAAACTGTAAAGAAGCTTTCTCGGAAACTGCTTTGTGTTCTGTTAATTCATCTCACAGAATTACAGCTTTTCCCTCAAGAAGCCTTACGCTAAGGCAGTTGTTGTGGAATTTGCAAAGTGATATTTGGAAGCCCATGCAGGGCTATGGTGAAAAAGGAAATATCTTCAGTTAAAAACTGGAGAGAAGCTTTCTGAGAAACTGCTTTGTGTTCTGTAAATTCATCTCAAAGAGTTACAGCTTTCCCCTCAAGAAGCCTTTCGTAAGACTGTTCTTGTGGAATTTGCAAAGTGCTATTTGGAATCCCATAGATGGCTATGGTGAAAATGGAAATATCCTTAGATGAAAACCGAAAAGAAGCTTTCTGAAAAATTCTTTGTGTTCTGTTAGTTCATCTCACAGAGTTACAGCTTTCCCTTCAAGAAGTCGTTCACTAAGACTGTTCTTGTGAAATTTGAAAAGTGAACTTTGGATGCCGTTAGAGGGCTATGTTGTAAAAGGAAATATCTTCCGTTAAAATCTGGAAAGAAGCTTTCTGAGAAACTGCCGTGTGTTCTGTTAATACATCTCACCATGTTACAGCTTTCCCCAAAAGAAGTCTTTGGCTAACACTGTTCTTGTGGGATTTGCAAAGTGATATTTTGAAGCCCTTAGAGGGCTTTGGTGAAAAAGGAAATATCTTCAGTTAAAAACTGGCAAGAACCTTTCTGAGAAACAGCTTTGTGTTCTGTTAATTCATCTCACAGAGTTACAGCTTTCCCCTCAAAAGCCTTTCGCTAAGACTGTTCTTGTGGGATTTGCAAAATGACATTTTTAAGCCCATAGAGGGCTATGCTGAAAAACGAAATATCTTCAGTTAAAATCAGGAAAGAAGCTTTCTGAGAAACTGCTTTGTGTTCTGTTAATTCATCCCACAGAATTACAGCTTTCCCCTCAAGAAGCCTTTCGCTAAGACTGTTCTTGTGTGCCACATTTTCTTAATCCAATCTGTCACTGATGGACATTTGGGTTGATTCCAAGTCTTTGCTATTGTGAATAGTGCTGCAATAAACATACGTGTGCATGTGTCTTTATAGCAGCATAATTTATAATCCTTTGGGTATATACCTAGTAATGGGATGGCTTGGTCATATGGTACATCTAGTGCTAGATCCTTGAGGAATCGCCTTACTGTTTTCCATAATGGTTGAACTAGTTTACAATCCCACCAACAGTGTAAAATGAGTTTGTGTCCTTTGTAGGGACATGGATGCAGCTGGAAACCGTCATTCTCAGCAAACTATCACAAGAACAGAAAACCAAACACCGCATGTTCTCACTCATAGGCGGGAACTGAACAATGAGATCAGTTGGACTTGGGAAGGGGAACATCACACACCGGGGCCTATCATGGGGAGGGGGAGGGGGAGGGATTGCATTGGGAGTTATACCTGATGTAAATGACGAGTTGATGGGTGCAGCACACCAACATGGCACAAGTATACATATGTAGCAAACCTGCATGTTGTGCACATGTACCCTACAACTTGAAGTTTAATAATAAATAAATAAATAAATAAATAAATAAATAAACAAATAAATAAATAAAGACTGTTCTTGTGAAATTTGCAAAGTGATATTTGGAAGCCTATAGAGGGCTACGGTGAGAAAGGAAATATTCTAAGATAAAAACTGAAAAGAAGCTTTCTCAGAAACTCCTTAGTGTTCTGTTAATTCATCTTACAGAGTAACACTTTTACCCTCAAGAAGCCTTTAGCTGAGAATGTTCTTGTTGATTTTGCAAAATGAAATTGGAAGCCCATAGAGGGGTACGGTGAAAAAGCAATATCTTCCGTTAAATCCGAAAAGAAGCTTTCTGAGAAACTGATTTGTGTTCTGTTAATTCATCTCACAGAGTTACACCTTTCCCCTAAAGAAGCCGTTCACTAAGACTCTTCTTGTGGGATTTGCAAAGTGATATTTGGAAGCCCATAGAGGGCTATGGTGAAAATGGAAATATCCTAAGATAAAAACTGAAAAGAAGCTTTCTGAGAAAATGTTGTGTGTTCTGTTAGTTCACCTCACAGAATTACAGCCTTCCCCTCAATAATCCGTTCACTAAGACTCTTCTTGTGAAATTTTCAAAGGGATATTTGGAAGCCCATAGAGGGCTATGGTGAAAAAGGAAATATCTTCTGTTAAAAACTGGAAAGAAGCTTTCTGAGAAATTGCCGTGTGTTTTGTTGATACATCTCACCGACTTACAGCTTTCCCCTCAAGAAGCCTTTCGCTAAGATTGCTCTTGTGAAATTTGCAAGGTGATATTTGGAAGTCCATAGAGGGCAATGGTGAAATAGGAAATATCTACCATTACAAACTGGAAAGAAGCTTTCTGAGAAAGTGCCCTGTGTTCATGTAAGACATCCCACCGAGTTACAGCTTTTCGCTGAAGAAGCCTTTCTCTAAGACTGTTCTTGTGGAATTTCCCAAGTGATATTTGGAAGGCCATAGAGGGCTAAGGTAAAAAAGGAAATATCTTCCATTAAAAATGGAAAGAAGATTTCTGAGAAACTGCTTTGTGTTCTGTTAATTCATCTCAAAGAGTTAGAGCTTTCCCCTCAAGAAGCCTTTCGCTAAGACTGTTCTTGTGGATTTTGCAAAGTGAATTTGGAAGCCCCTAGAGGGCTATGGTGAAAAACGAAATATCTTCCGTTAAAAAGTGGAAAGAAGCTTTCTGAGAAACCGCTGTGTGTTCTGTTAATACACCTCACCGAGTTACAGCTTTCCCCTCAAGAAGCCTTTCGTTAAGACGGGTATTGTGGGATTTGCAGAGAGATATTTGGAAACCCATAGAGGGCTTTGGTGAATAAGGAAATATCTTCAGTTAAAACTGGAAAGAAGCTTTCTGAGATACCGCTTTGTGTTCTGTTAATTCATCTCACAGAGTTACAGCTTTCCCCTCTAGAAGCCTTTCCCTAAGACTGTTCTTGTGGAATTCTCAAAGTGATATTTGGAAGCCCATAGAGCGCTATGGTGAAAAAGGAAATATCTTCCGTTAAAAACTGGAAAGGAGTTTTCTGAGAAACTGCCGTGTGTTCGTGTAATACATCTCACCGAGTTACAGCTTTCTCCTCAAGAAGCCTTTCACTGACACTGTTATTGTGGGATTTGCACAGAGATATTTGGAAGGCCATACAGGGCTACGGTGAGAAAGGAAAGATCTACCGTTAAAAAATGGAAAGAAGCTTTCTGAGAAACTGATTTGTGTTCTGCTAATTCATCTCACAGGGTTTCAGCTTTCCCCTTCAGAAGCCTTTTGCTAAGACTGTTCTTGTGCGATTTGCAAAGTGATATTTGGAAGCCCATAGAGGGCTATGGTCAAAAAGGAAATATCTTCAGTTAAAAACTGGAAAGAGGCTTTCTGAGAAACTGCTTAGTGTTCTGTTAATTCATCTTGGAGAGTTACAGCTGTCTCTTCAAGAAGCCCTTCACTAAGACTGTTCTTGTGGAACTTGCAAAATGATATTTTGAAGCCCATATGGGGCTATGGTGTAAAAGGAAATATCTTCTGTTAAAAAGTGGAAAGAAGATTTATGAGAAACTGCTTTGTGTTCTTTTAATTCATCTCACAGAGTTACACCTTTTCCGTCAAGAAGACTTTCGCTAAGACTCTTCTTGTGGAAATTGTGAAGTGATATTTGGAAGCCCATAGAGGGCTGTGGTGAAAATTGAAATTACTAAGATAAAAACCAAAAAGAAGCTTTCTGAGAAACTGCTTTGTGTTTTGTTAGTTCATCTCACAGAGTTACAGCGTTCCCCTCAAGAATCCGTTCACTAAGACTGTTCTTTTGAATATTGCAAAATGATATTTGGAAGCCCACAGAGGACTATGGTGAAATAGGAAATATCTCCGTTCAAAACTGGAAAGAAGCATTCTGAGAAATTACCGTGTGTTGTGTTAATACATCTCACCGAATTACAGGATTCCCCTCAAGAAGCCTTTCGCTTAGACTGTTCTTGTGATATTTGCAAACTGATATTAGGAAGCCCTTTGAGGGCTATGGTGAAAAAGGAAATATCTTCAGTTAAAACTGGAAAGAAGCATTCTGAGAAACTGCTTTGTGTTCTGTTAAGTCATCTGAAAGAGTTACAGCATTCCCTTCAAGAAGCTTTTTGCAAAGTCTGTTCATGTGGAATTTGCAAAGTGATATTTGGAAGCCCATAGAGGGCTTTGGTGAAAAAGGAAATATCTTCCGTTAAAAACTGGAAAGAAACTTTATCAGAAACTGCCGTGTGTTCTGAGAATACATCTCACCAAATTACAGCTTTCCCCTCAAGAAACCTTTCGCTAAGACTGTTCTTTTGGAATTTTCAAAGTGATATTTGGAAGCCCCTAGAGGGCTATGGTGAAAAAGGAAATATCTTCCGTTAAAAAGTGGAAAGAAGCTTTCTGAGAAACTGCCGTGTGTTCTGTTAATACATCTCACCGAGTTACAGCTTTCCCCTCAAGAAGCCTTTCGCTAAGACTGTTCTTGTGGGATTTGCAGAGAGATATTTGAAAGACCATAGACGACTATGGTGAATAAGGAAATATCTTCAGGTAAAAACTGGAAAGAAGGTTTCTGAGATACTGCTTTGTGTTCTGTTAATTCATCTCACAGAGCTACAGCTTTCCCCTCCAGAAGCCTTTCCCTAAGACTGTTCTTGCAGAATTTGCAAACTGATATTTGGAAGCCCATAGAGCGCTATGGTGAAAAAGTAAATATCTTCCGTTTAAAACTGGAAGGAAGCTCTCTGAGAAACTGCTTTGTGTTCTGTTATTTCATCTCACATGGTTACAGCTTTCCCTTCCAGAAGCCTTTCGCTAAGACTGTTCCTGTGGGATTTGCAAAGTGATATTTGGAAGCCCATAGAGGGCTATGGTGAAAAAGAAAATATCTTCAGTTAAAACCTGGAAAGAGGCTTTCTGAGAAACTGCTTTGTGTTCTGTTAATTCATCTCTGAGAGTTACAGCTCTCTCCTCAAGAAACCCTTCGCTAAGACTGTTCTTGTGGAATTTGCAAAGTGATACTTTGAAGCCCCTAGGGGGGTATGGTGAAAAAGGAAATATCTTCCGTTAAAAACTGGAAAGAAGATTTCTTAGAAACTGCTTTGTGTTCTGTTAATTCATCTCACCGATTTAGAGCTTTTTCCTCCACAAGACTTCCGCTAAGACTGTTCTTGTGGAATTTGCAAAGTGATATTTGGAAGCCCATAGAGGGCTATGGTGAAAATGGAAATACCCTAAGATAAAAACCGAAAAGAAGCTTTCTGAGAAACTGCTTTGTGTTCTTTTAGTTCATCTCACTGAGTTACAGCTTTACCCTCAAGAATCCGTTCAGTAAGGCTGTTCTTGTGAAATTTTCAAAGTGATATTTGGACGCCCATAGAGGGCTTTGGTGAAAAAGGAAATATCTTCAGTTAAAAACTGGAAAGAAACTTTATCAGAAACTGCCGTGTGTTCTGAGAATACATCTCACCATATTACAGCTTTCCCCTCAAGAAGCCTTTCGCTAAGACTGTTCTTTTGGAATTTTCAAAGTGATATTTGGAAGCCCCTAGAGGGCTATGGTGAAAAAGGAAATATCTTCCGTTAAAAAGTGGAAAGAAGCTTTCTGAGAAACTGCCGTGTGTTCTGTTAATACATCTCACCGAGTTACAGCTTTCCCCTCAAGAAGCCTTTCGCTAAGACTGTTCTTGTGGGATTTGCAGAGAGATATTTGGAAGACCATAGACGACTATGTTGAATAAGGAAATATCTTCAGTTAAAAACTGGAAAGAAGGTTTCTGAGATACTGCTTTGTGTTCTGTTAATTCATCTCACAGAGCTACAGCTTTCCCCTCCAGAAGCCTTTCCCTAAGACTGTTCTTGTGGAATTTGCAAACTGATATTTGGAAGCCCATAGAGCGCTCTGGTGAAAAAGTAAATATCTTCCGTTTAAAACTGGAAGGAAGCTTTCTGAGAAACTGCTTTGTGTTCTGTTATTTCATCTCACATGGTTACAGCTTTCCCTTCCAGAAGCCTTTCGCTAAGACTGTTCCTGTGGGATTTGCAAAGTGATATTTGGAAGCCCATAGAGGGCTATGGTGAAAAAGAAAATATCTTCAGTTAAAACCTGGAAAGAGGCTTTCTGAGAAACTGCTTTGTGTTCTGTTAATTCATCTCTGAGAGTTACAGCTCTCTCCTCAAGAAACCCATCGCTAAGACTGTTCTTGTGGAATTTGCAAAGTGATACTTTGAAGCCCCTAGGGGGGTATGGTGGAAAAGGAAATATCTTCCGTTAAAAACTGGAAAGAAGATTTCTTAGAAACTGCTTTGTGTTCTGTTAATTCATCTCACCGATTTAGAGCTATTTCCTCCACAAGACTTCCGCTAAGACTGTTCTTGTGGAATTTGCAAAGTGATATTTGGAAGCCCATAGAGGGTTATGGTGAAAATGGAAATATCCTAAGATAAAAACCGAAAAGAAGCTTTCTGAGAAACTGCTTTGTGTTCTGTTAGTTCATCTCACTGAGTTACAGCTTTACCCTTAAGAATCCGTTCAGGAAGGCTGTTCTTGTGAAATTTTCAAAGTGATATTTGGAAGCCCGTAGAGGGCTATGGTGAAAAAGAAAATATCTTCCGTTAAAAACTGGAAAGAAGCATTCTGAGAAATTGCCGTGTGTTGTGTTAATACATCTCACTGACTTACAGCTTTCTACTCAACAAGCTTTTCGCTAAGACTGTTCTTGTGAAATTTGCAAAGTGATATTTGGAAGCCCATAGAGGGCTACGGTGAAAAAGTAAATATCTAATGTTAAAAACTTGAAAGATGCTTTCTGAGAAACTGCCGTGTGTTCGTGTAAGACATCTCACCGCGTTACAGCTTTGCGCTCAAGAAACCTTTCGCTAAGACTCTTCTTTTGGGATTTGCAAAGTGATATTTGGAAGCCCATAGAGGGCTATGGTGAAAATGGAAATATCCTAAGATAAAAACTGAAAAGAAGCTTTCTTTGAAAATGCTGTGTGTTTTGTTAGTTCACCTCACAGAATTACAGCCTTCCCCTCAATAATCCGTTCACTAAGACTGTTCTTGTGAAATTTACAAAGTGATATTTGGAAGCCCATAGAGGGCTAAGGTAAAAAAGGAAATATCTTGCGTTAAAAACTGGAAAGAAGATTTCTGAGAAACTGCTTTGTGTTCTGTAAATTCATCTCACTGTGTTAGAGCTTTCCCCTCAAGAAGTCTTTCGCTAAGACTGTTCTTGTGGAATTTGCAAAGTGAATTTGGAAGCCCCTAGAGGGCTATGATTAAAAAGGAAATATCCTAAGATAAACACTGAAAAGAAGCTTTCTGAAAAACTGCTTTGTGTTCTGTTAATTCATCTCACAGAGTTTAGCATTCCCCTGAAGAAGCCGTTCACTAAGAGTGTTCTTGTGGAATTTGCAAAGTCATATTTGGAAGCTCCTGGAGGGCTTTGGTGAAAAAGGAAATAGCCTAAGATAAAAACTGAAAAGATGTTTTCTGAGAAACTGATTTGTGTTCTGTTAATTCAACTCACAGAATTACAGCTTTCCCCTTAAGAAGCCGTTCGCTAAAGTTGTTGTTGTGGAATTTGCAAAGTGATATTTGGAATCCCTAGAGGGCTATGGTGAAAAAGGAAATATCTTCAGTTAAAATCTGAAAGTAAGCTTTCTGAGATACTGCTTTGTGTTCTGTTAATTCATCTCAAAGAGTTAAATCTTTTCCCTCAATAAGCCTTTCGCTTAGACTGTTCTTATGAAATTTGCAAAGTGATATTTGGAAGCCCTTAGAGGGCTGTGGTGAAAATGGAAATATCCTAAGATAAAAAGAGAAAAGAAGCTTTCTGAGAAACTGCTTTGTGTTCTTTTAATTCATCTCAAAGTGTTACATCTTTTCCTTCAAGAATCCTTTCGCTAAGACTCTTCTTGTGGAATTTACAAAGTGATATTTGGAAGCCCCTAGAAGGCTAAGGTGAAAAAAGAAATATCTTCCGTTAAATACTGTAAAGAAGCTTTCTGAGAAACTGCTTTGTGTTCTGTTAATTCATCTCACAGAACTACAGCTTTCCCCTCAATAATCCTTTCCCTAAGACTGTTCTTGTGGAATTTGCACAGTGATATTTGGAATCCCATTGAGGGCTATGGTGAAAAAGGAAATATTTTCCGTTAAAAACTGGAAAGAAGCTTTCTGTGAAACGGCTTTGTGTTCTGTTAATTCATCTCACAGAGTTACAGTTTTCCCTTCAAGAAGCCTTTCGCTACGGCTGTTCTTGTGAAATTTGGAAAGTGATATTTGGAAGCCCATAGAGGATAAGGTGAAAAAGGAAATATCTTCAGTTAAAAACTGGAAAGAAGTGTTCTCAGAAACTGCTTTGTCTTCTCTTAATTCATCTCATAGAATTACAGTTTTCCCTTCAAGAAGACTTTCGCTAAGGCTGTCTTGTGGAATCTGGAAAGTGATATTTGTAAGCCCATAGAGAGCTGTGCTGAAAAAGGAAGAATCTTACGTGATAAACTGGAAAGAAGCTTTCTGAGAAACTGCTGTGTGTTCTTTTAATTCTTCTCACAGCGTTACAGCTTTCCCCTCAAGAAGCCTTTCGCTAAGACTGTTTTTGTGGAATTTGCAAAGTGATATTTGGAAGCTCACAGCTGGCTATAGTGAAAAAGGAAATATCCTAAGATAAAAAATGAAAGGAAGCATTCTGAGAAACTGCTTTGTGATTTGTTAATTCATCTCACAGAGTTACAGCTTTCCCTTCAAGAAGCCTTTCGCAAACGCTCTTCTTGTGGAATTGGCAAAGTGATATTTGGAAGCCCATAGAGGGCTACGGTGAAAAGGAAATATCTTCAGTTAAAAACTGGAAAGAAGCTTTCTGAGAAACTGCTTTGTGTTCTGTTAATTCATCTCACAGAGTTACAGCTTTCCCCTCAAGAAGCCTTTCGCTAAGACTGTTCTTGTGGAATTTGTAAGGTGATATTTTAAAGCCCAGAGAGGCCTACAGTGAAAAAGGAAATATCTTCCGTTAAAAACTGGAAAGAAGCTTTCTGAGCAACTGCTTTGTGTTCTGTTAATTCATCTCACAGTGTTACAGCTTTCCCCTCAAGAAGCCTTTCGTTAAGACTGTTCTTGTGGAATATGGAAAGTGATATTTGGAAGGCCATAGAGGGATATGGTGAGAAAGGAAATATCTTCCGTTAGAAACTGGAAAGAAGCGTTCTGAGAAACTGCTTTGTGTTCTGTTAATTCATCTCACAGAGTTACAACTTTCCCTTCAAGAAGTCTTTCGCTAAGGCTGTTTTTGTGGAATTTCGAAAGTGTTATTTGGAAGACCATAGAGGGCTATGGTGAAAAAGGAAATATCTTCAGTTAAAAACTGTAAAGAAGCTTTCTGAGAAACTGCTTTGTGTTCTCTTAATTCACCTCAGAGAGTTACTGCTTTCCCCTCAAGAAGCCTTTCGCTAAGACAGTTCTTGTGGAATATGGAAACTGATATTTGGATGCCCTTAGAGGGCTACGGTGAAAAAAGAAATATCTTCCGTTAAAAACTGGAAAGACGCTTTCTGAGAAACTGGTTTGTGTTCTGTTAATTTATCTCACAGAGTTACAGCTTTCCCCTCAAGAAGCCTTTCGCTAAGACTGTTCTTGTGGAATTTGGAAAGTGATATTTGAAAGCCCATAGAGGGCTATGGTGAAAAAGGAAATATGTTCTGTTAAAAACTGTAAAGAAGCTTTCTGAGAAACTGCTTCGTGTTCTGTTAATTTATCTCACAGAGTTACAGCTTTCCCTTCAAGAAGCTTTTTGCGAAGGCTGTTCTTGTGGAATTTGGAAAGTGATATTTGGAAGCCCAATGAGGGCTAATGTGAAAAAGTGAATATCTTCCCTTAAAAACTGGAAAGAAGCTTTCTGAGAAACTGCTTTGTGTTCTGGTGATTCTTCTCACAGAATTACAGCTTTCCCCTCAAGAAGCCTTTTGTTAAGACTGTTCTTCTGGAATTTGCAAAGTGATATTTGGAAGCCCTTAGAGGTCTATGGTGAAAAAGGAAATATCCAAAGATAAAAACTGAAAAGAAGCATTCTGAGAAACTGCTTTGTGTTCTGTTGATTCATCTCACAGAGTTACAGCTTCCCCCTCAAGAATCTTTCTCTAAGACTGTTCTTGTGGAATTTGCAAAGTGATATTTGGAATCCCTTAGAGGGCTATGGAGAAAAAGGAAATATCCTAAGATAAAAACTGAAAAGAAGCTTTCTGAGAAGCTGTTTAGTGTTCTGTTAATTCATTTCGAAGTGCTACAGCTTTCCCCTCAAGAAGACTTTCGCTAAGACTGTTGTTGTGGAATGTGCAAAGTGATATTTGGAAGTCCATAGAGGGCTATGGTGAACAAGGAAATATTTTCCATTAAAAACTGAAAAGAAGCTTTCTGAGAAACAGCTTTATATTCTGTTTATTCATCTCACATAGTTACAGCTTTCCCCTCAAGTTGTCTTTTGCTAAGACTGTTCTTGTGAAATTTGCAAAGTGATATTTGGAAGTCCATACAGGTGTATGGTGAAAAAGGAAATATCTTTCGTTAAAAACTGGAAGGAAGCTTTCTGAGAAACTGCTTTTTGTTCTGTTAATTCTTCTTACAGATTTCCCCTCAAGAAGCCTTTCAGTAAGACTGCTTTTGAGGAATTTGCAAGGTGATATTTGGAAGCCCATAAATGTCTATGGTGAACAAGGTAATATCTTCCGTTAAAAACTGGAAATAAGCTTTCTGAGAAACTGCTTTCTGTTCTGTTAATTCCTCTCACAGAGTTACAGCTTTCCCGTCAAGAAACCTTTCGCAAAGACTGTTCTTATGGAATTTGCAAAGTGATATTTAAAAACCCATAGAGGGCTACGGTGAAAAAGGAAATATGTTCCGTTAAAATCTGGAAAGAAGCTTTCAGAGAAACTGTTTTGTGTTCTGTTAGTTCATCTCACAGAGTTACAGCTTTCGCCTCAAAAACACTTTAGCTAAGAATGTTCTTCGGAAATTTGCAAAGTGATATTTGGAAGCTTTTAGAGGGATATGGTGAAATAGGAAATATCTTCCGTTAAAAATTGGAAAGAAACTTTCTGAGAAACTGCTTTGTGTTCTGTTAATCCATCTCACAGAGTTACAGCTTTCCCCTCAAGAAGCCTTTCGCTAAGACTGTTCTTGTGGAATTTGCAAAGTGATATTTGGAAGCCCATAGAGGGCTAAGGTGAAAAAGGAAATATCCTACGATAAAAACTGAAAAAAAGCTTTCTGAGAAACTGCTTCATGTTCTGTTATTTAATCTCACAGAGTTACAGCTTTCCCCTCAAGAAGCCTTTCAGTTAGACTGCTCTTGTGGAATTTGCAAGGTGATATTTGGAAGCCCATAAAGGTCTGTGGTGAACAAGGTAATATCTTCCGTTAAAATCTGGAAGTAAGCTTTCTGAGAAACAGCTTTCTGTTTTGTTAATTCGTCTCACAGAGTTACAGCTTTCAGATCAAGAAGCCTTTCGCTAAGACTGTTCTTGTGGAATTTGCAAATGATATTTAAAAGCCCATAGAGGGCTATGGTGAAAAAGGAAATATGTTGCGTTAAAAACTGGAAAGAAGCTTTCAGAGAAACTGTTTTGTGTTCTGTTAGTTCATCTCACAGAGTTACAGCTTTTGCCTCAAGAACACTTTCGCTAAGAATGTTCTTGGGAAATTTACAAAGTGATATTTGGAAGCTTTTAGAAGGCTATGGTGAAAAAGTAAATATCTTCCGTTAAAAATTGGAAAGAAGCTTTCTGAGAAACTGCTTTGTGTTCTGCTAATCCATCTCACAGAGTTACAGGATTCCCTTCAAGAAGCCTTTCTCTAAGATTGTTCTTGCTTAATTTGCACAGTGATATTTGGAAGCCCATAGAGGGCTATGGTGAAAAAGGAAATATCCTACGATAAAAACTGAAAAGAAGCTTACTGAAAAACTGTTTTGTGTTCTGTTAATTCATCTCACAGAGTTACAACATTCCTCTCAAAAAGCCTTTCAGTGAGACTCTTCTTGCGGAATTTGCAAAGTTATATTTGGAAGCCCATAGAGGGCTATGGTGAAAAAGGAAATATCCTAAGTTAAAAACTGAAAAGAAGCTTTCTGAGAAACTGCTTTTTGTTCTGTTTATTCATCTCACAGATTTACAGCTTTACCCTCAAGAGGCCTTGCTCTGAGACTGTTCTGGTGGAATTTGCACAGTGATATTTGGAAGCCCCTGAAGGTTTATGGTGAAAAAGGAAATATCTTCACTTAAAAACTGGAAAGAAGATTTCTGAGAAACTACTTTTGGTTCTGTTAATTCATCTCACAGAGATAGAGCTTAGCCCTCGAGAAGCCTTTCGCTAAAATTATTCTTGTGGAATTTGAAAAGTGTTATTTGGAAGCCCTTAGGGGGCTCTGGTGCAAAGGAAATATCCTAAGATAGAAACTGAAAAGAAGCTTTCTAAGAAATATCTTTGTGTTCTGTTAATTCATCTCACAGAGTTACAGCTTCCACTCAAGAAGCCTTTCGATAAGACTGTTCTTGTGGAATTTCCAAAGTGATATTTGGAAGCCCATTGAGGGCTATGGTGAAAAAGGAAATATCCTAAGTTAAAAACTGAAAACAAGCTTTCTGAGAAACTGTTTTGTGTTATGTAAATTTATCTCACAGAGTTACAGCTTTCCATCAAGAAGCCTTTCGTTAAGTCTTTCTTGTGGAATTTGCAAAGTGATATTTCCAAGCCCATAGAGGGCTATGGTGAAAAAGGAAAAATCTTAGGATAAAAACTAAAAAGAAGCATTCTGAGAAACTGCTTTTTGATCTGTTAATTCATCTAACAGAGTTACAGCTTTTCCCTCAAAAAACCTTCCGCTAAGGCTGTTCCTGTGGAATTTGCAAAGTGATATGTGGAAGCCCATAGAGCGCTCTGGTGAGAAAGGAAATATCCTAAGATAAAAACTGAAAAGAAGCTTTCTGAGAAACTGCTTTGTGTTCTGTTAATTCGTCTCACAGTATTACAGGTTTCCTTTCAAGAAGCCTTTCGCTAAGTCTGTTTTTGTGGAATTTGCAAAGTGATAATTGGAAGCCCTTAGAGGGCTATGGTGAAAAAGGAAATATCTTCAGTTAAAAACTGGAAAGAAGCTTTCTGAGGATTTGCTTTGGGTTCTGCTAATTCATCTCACAGAGTTACAGCCTTCCCCTCCAGAAGCCTTTCCCTGAGACTGTTCTTGTGGAATTTGCAAGGTGATATTTGGAAGCCCATTGAGGGAAAAGGTGAAAAAGGAAATATCCTAAGATAAAAACTGAAAAGAAGCTTTCTTAGCAACTGCTTTGTGTTCTCTTAATTCATCTCACAGAGTTACAGCTTTCCCCTCAAGAAGACTTTCTCTAACACTGTTCCTGTGGAATTTGCAAAGAGATATTTGGAAGCCCACATAGGGCTATGGTGAAGAAGGAAATATCTTCCGTTAAAAACTGGAAAGAAGCTTTCTGAGAAACTGCTTTATGTTCTCTTAATTCATCTCACAGAGTTACAGCTTTCCCCTCAGGAAGCCTTTCGCTAAAACGGTTCTTGTGGAATTTAGAAAGGGATATTTGGAAGCCCAGAGAGGGCTATGGTGAAAAAGGAAATATCTTCAGAGAAAAACTGAGAAGAAGCTTTCTGAGAAACTGCTTTGTGTTCTGTTAATTCATCTCACAGAATTACAGCTTTCTCCTCAAGAAGCCGTTCGCTAAGACTGTTCTTCTGGAATTTGCAAAGTGATATTTGGAAGCCCAGAGAGGGTTATGGTGAACAAGGAAATATCCTAAGATTAAAAACTGAAAAGAAGCTTTCTGAGAAACTGCTGTCTGTTCTGCTAATTCTTCTCACAGATTTTCAGCTTTCCCATCAAGCAGCCTTTCGCTAAGACTGTTCTTGTGGAAATTGCAAAGTGATATTTGGAAGCCCATAGAGGGGTTTGGTGAATAAGGAAATATCCTAAGATAAAAAATGAAAAGAAGCTTTCAGAAAATCTACTTTGTGTTCTGGTAATTCATCTCACAGAGTTACAGCTTTCCTTTCAAGAAGCCTTTCGCTAAGACTGTTTTTGTGTAATTTGCAAGGTGATAATTGGAAGTTCACAGAGGGCTATGGTGAAATTGGAAATATCTTCAGTTAAAAACTGGAAAGAAGCTTTCTGAGAAACTGCTTTGGGTTCTGTAAATTCATGTCACAGAGTTACAGCATTCCCCTCAAGAATCCTTTCCCTAATACTGTTCTTGCGGAATTTTGAAAGTGATATTTGGGAGACCATATAGGACTATGGTGAAAAAGGAAGTATCCTAAAATAAAAACTGAAAAGAACCTTTTTTTGAAACTGCTTTGTGTTCTCTTAATTCATCTGAGAGAGTTATAGCTTTTCCCTCAAGAAGCCATTCGCTAAGGCTGTTCTTGTGCAATTTGCAAAGTGATATTTGGAACCCCTTAGAGGGCCATGATGAAAAAGGAAATATCTTCAGTTAAAAACTGGAAAGAAACTTTCTGAGGAACTGCTTTCTGTTTTGGTAATTCATCTCACAGAGTTACAGCTTTCTTCTCAAGAAGCTTTTCAGTAAGTCTGTTTTGTGGAATTTGCAAAGTGATATTTGGAAGCCCATAGAGGGCTATGAAGAAAAAGGAAATATCTTCCGTTAAAAACTGGGAAGAATGTTTCTGAGACACTGCTTTGTGTTCTGTTAATTTATCTAACAGAGTTACAGCATTCTCCTACAGAAGTCATTCGCTAAGAGTGTTTTTGTGGAATTTGCAAAGTGATATTTGGAAGCCCCTAGAAGGCTTCGGTGAAAAATGAAATATCTTAAGTTAAAAACCAGAAAGAAGCTTTCTGAGAAAATGCTTTGTGTTCTGATAATTCCTCTCACAGAATTACAGCTTTCTCTTCAAGAAGCTTTTCGATAAGACTGTTCTTGTGGCATTTGCAAAGTGATATTTGGAAGCCCAAATAGGGCTATGGTGAAAAAGGAAATTTCTTCAGTTAAAAATTGGAAAGAAGCTTTCTGAGAAACTGCTGTGTGTTCTGTTAATTCAACTCACTGAGTTACAGCTTACCCCTCCAGAAGCCTTTCCCTAAGACTGTTCTTGTGGAAATTGCAAAGTGATATTTGGAAGCCCATAGAGGGCTTTGGAGAAAAAGGAAATATCTTAAGATAATAACTGAAAAGAAGTTTTCTGAGAAACTTCTGTGTGGTCTGTTAATTCAACTCACAGAGTTACAGCTTTTCCCTCAAGAAGCCTTTCGCTAAGGCTCTTCTTGTGAAATTTGCAAAGTGATATTTGAAAGCCCATAGAGGGCTATGGTGAAAAACAAACTATCTTCCGTTAAAAACTGGAAAGAAGTTTTCTGAGAAACTGCCGTGTGTTCTATTAATACATCTCACACAGTTACAGCTTTCCTCTCAAGAAGACCTTCGCTAAGACTGTTCTTGAGGGATTTGCAAAGTGATAGTTGGAAGCCCTCAGAGGGCTATATTGAGAAAGGAAATATCTTCCGTTAAAAATTGGAAAGAAGCTTTCGGAGAAACTGCCGTGTGTTCTGTTATTATATCTCACAGAGTTACAGATTTCCCCTCAAGAAGCCTTACGCTAAGACTGTTCTTGTGGGATTTGCAAAATGATATTTGGAAGTCTATAGAGGGCAATGGTGAAAAAGAAAATATCTTCAGTTAAATACTGGAAAGAAGCTTTCAGAGAATCTGCTTTGTGTTCTGTTAATTCATCTCACAGAGTTACAGCTTACCTCTCAAGAAGCCCTTCTCTAAGACTGTTCTTGTGGAATTTGCAAAGTGATATTTGGAAGCCCATAGAGGGCTATGGAGAAAAAGGAAATATCTTTCGTTAAAAACTGAAAAGAAGCTTTCTGAGAAACTGCTATGTGTTCTCTTAATTCATATCAAAAAGTTACAACTTTCCCCTCAAGAAGCCTTCAGCTAAGGCTCCTCTTGTGTAATTTGCAAAATGATATTTGGAAGCCCATAGAGGTCTACTGTGAAAATGGAAATATCCTCAGATAAAACGCGAAAAGAAGCTTTTTGAGAAACTACTTTTTCTTCTGTTAGTTCATCTCACAGAGTTACAGCTTTCCCCTCAAGAAGCCGTTCACTAAGATTGTTTTTGTGAAATTTGCAAAGAGATAGTTGGAAGCCCATAGAGGGCTACGGTGAAAAAGAAAGTATCCTAAGATAAAAACTGAAAAGAAGCTTTCTGAGAAATTGCTTTGTGTTCTGTTAATTCATCCCACAGAGTTACAGCTTTCCCCTCAAGAAGACTTTCGATAAGACTGTTCTTGTGTAATTTGGAAAGTGATATTTAGAAGCACCTACAGGGCTCTGGAGAAAAAGGAAATATCTTCCGTTAAAAACCGGAAAGAAGCTTTCTGAGAAACTTCTTTGTGTTCTGTTAATTCATCTCACAGAGTTACAGATTTTCCCTAAAGATGCCTTTCTCTAAGACCTTTCCTGTGGAATTTGAAAAAGTGATATTTGGAAGCCCATAGAGGGCTATGGTGAAAAAGGAAATATCCTATGATAAAAAATGAAAAGAAGCTTTCTGAGAAACTACTTTGTGTTCTGTTAATTCAACTCACAGAGTTACAGCATTCCCCTCAAGAAACCTTTCGCTAAGACTGTTCTTTTGGAATTTGCTAAGTGATATTTGGAAGCCCATAGAGGGCTATGGTGAAAAAGGAAATATCTTCAGTTAAAAATTGAAAAGAAGCTTTCTGAGAAACTGCTTTGTGTTCTGTTAATTCATATCGAAGAGTTAGACTTTCCCCTCAAGAAGCCTTTCGTTAAGACTGTTCTGGTTGAGTTTGCAAAGTGATATTTCAAAGACCATAGAGAGCTATTCTGAAAAAGGAAATATCCTAAGAAAGAAACTGAAAAGAAGCTTTCTGAGAAACTGCTTTGTGTTCTGTTAATTCATCTCAAAGAGTTAGAACTTTCCCCTCAAGAAGCCTTTGGCTAAGACTGTTCTTGTGGAATTTGCAAAGTGATATTTGGAAGCCCATAGAGGGTTATGGTGAAATTGGAAATATCCTAAGACAAAAACCGAAAAGAAGCTTTCTGAAAATCTGCTTTGTGTTCTCTTAGTTCATCTCACAGATTTACAGCTTTCCCCTCAAGAGGCCGTTCACGAAGGCTGTTCTTGTGTAATTTGCAAAGAGATGTTTGGAAGACCATAGAGGGCTGTGTTGAAAAAGGAAATATCTTCCGTTAAAAACTGGAAAGAAGCATTGGGAGAAACTGCCATGTGTTCTGTTAATACATCACACCGAGTTACAGCTTTCCCCTCAAGAAATTTTTCACTAGGACTGTTCTTGTGGAATTTGCAAAGTGATATTTGGAAGCCCTTAGAGGGCTACGGTGAAAAAGGAAATATTTTCCGTTAACTACTGGAAAGAAGCTTTCTGAGAAACCGCTTTGTGTTCTGTTAATTCATCTCACAGAGTTACAGCTTTCCCATCAAGAATCCTTTCACTAAGATTTCTCTTGTGGAATTTGCAAAGTGATATTTGGAAGCCCATATAGGGCTACGGTGAAAAAGGAAATATCTTCAGTGTAAAACTGGAAAGAAGTTTCTGAGAAACTGATGTGTCTTCTCTTAATTCATCTCACAGAGTTACGGATTTTACCACAAGAAGCTTTTCCCAAAGACTGTTCTTGTGGAATTTGCAAAGTGATATTTGGAAGCCCATAGAAGACTACGGTGAAAAAGGAAATATCATCCATTAAAAACTGGAAAGAAGACTTCTGAGAAACTGCTTTGTGTTCTGTTAATTCATCTCACAGAGATACAGCTTTCCCCTCAAGAAGTCTTTCGCTAAGACTGTTCTTGTGGAATTTTCAAAGTGATATTTGGAAGCCTATAGGGGGCTATGGTGAAAATGGAAATATCTTCCGTTAAAAACTGTAAAGAAGATTTCTAAGAAACTGCTTTGTGTTCTGTTAATTCATCTCACAGAGTTACAGATTTCCCCACCAGAAGCCTTTCGCTAAGACTGTTCTTGTGGAATTTGCAAAGTGATATTTGGAATCCCATAGAGAGCTATGGGGAAAACGGAAATATCTTCCGTTAAAAACTGGAAAGAAGCTTTCAGAGAAACTGCTTTGTGTTCTCTTAATTTATCTCACAGAGTTACAGCTTTCTCTGAAAGAAGCCTTTCGCTAAGAGTGTTCTTGTGGAATTTGAAAGTGATATTTGGAAGACTCTAGATGGCTAGGGTGAAAAAGGAAATATTTTCCGTTAAAAACTGGAAAGAAGATTTCTGAGAATCAGCTTTGTGTTCTTTTAATTCATCTAACAGAGTTTCAGTGGTCCCCTAGAGAAGCCTTTCGCTAAGACTTTTCTTGTGGAATTTGCAAAGTGATATTTGTAAGCTCTTAGAAGGCCATGGTGAAAAAGGAAATATCCTAATATAAAAACAGAAAACAAGCTTTCTGAGAAACTGTTTTGTGTTGTGTTAATTCATCTCACAGAGTTACAATTTTTTACCTCAAGATGCCATTCGCTAAGACTGTTCTTGTGCAAATTGCAAAGTGATATTTGGAAGCTCATAGAGAGCTATGTTGAACAATTAAAATATTCCGTTAAAAACTGGAAAGAAGCTTTCTGAGAAACTGCTTTCTTTTCTGTTAATTCATCTAACAGAGTTACAGCTTTCTCTGAAAGAAGCCTTTCGCTAAGACTGTTCTTGTGGAATTTGCAAAGTGATATTTGGAAGACTCTAGATGGCTAGGGTGAAAAAGGAAATATTTTCCGTTAAAAACTGGAAAGAAGATTTCTGAGAATCAGCTTTGTGTTCTTTTAATTCATCTAACAGAGTTTCAGTGGTCCCCTAGAGAAGCCTTTTGCTAAGACTTTTCTGTGGAATTTGCAAACTGATATTTGTAAGCTCTTAGAAGGCTATGGTGAAAAAGGAAATATCCTAATATAAAAACAGAAAACAAGCTTTCTGAGAAACTGTTTTGTGTTGTGTTAATTCATCTCACAGAGTTTCAGTTTTTACCTCACGATGCCTTTCGCTAAGACTGTTCTTGTGCAAATTGCAAAGTGATATTTGGAAGCCCATAGAGAGCTATGTTGAACAATTAAAATCTTCCGTTAAAAACTGGAAAGAAGCTTTCTGAGAAACTGCTTTGTGTTCTGTTAATTCATCTCACAGAGTTACAGCTTTCTCCTCAAGAAGCCGTTCACTAAGACTGTTCTTGTGGAATTTGCAAAGTGATATTTGAAAGCCCATAGAGGGCTATGGTGAAAAAGGAAATATCCTAATATAAAAACCGAAAAGAAGCTATCTGAGAAAGCTCTTTGTGTTCTGTTAGTTCATCTCAAGGAGTTACAACCTTCCCCTAAAGAAGCCGATCTCTAAGACCATTCTTGTGATATTTGCAAAGTGATATTTAGAAGCCAATAGAGGGCTATGGTGAAAAAGGAAATAACTTCAGTTAAAAACTGGAAAGAAGCTTACTGAGAAATTGCGTTGTGCTCTGTTAATTCATCTCACAGAGTTACAGTTTTCCCCTCAAGAAACGTTTCGCTAAGACTGTTCTTGTGGAATTTGCAAAGTGATATTTGGAAGCCCATAGAGGGCTACGGTGAAAAAGGAAATATCCTAAGATAAAAACTTAAAATAAGTCTTTCGAGAAACTGCTTTGAGTTCTGTAAGTTCATCTCACAGAGTTACAGCTTTCTCCTCAGTAAGACTTTCGCTAAGCCTCTTCTTGTGGAATCTGCAAAGTCATATTTGGAAGCCCATAGAGCGCTAAGGTGAAAAAGGAAATACCTTCCGTTAAAAACTGGAAAAAAGATTTCTGAGCAACTCCTTTGTGTTCTGTTAATTCATCTCACAGAGTTACAGCTTTCCTCTCCAGAATCCTTTTTCTAATACTGTTACTGTTTAATTTGCAAAGTGATATTTGGAAGCCAGTAGAGGGCTATGGTGAAAAAGGAAATATCTTCAGTTAGAAACTAGAAAGAAGCTTTCTGAGAAACTGCTTTGTGTTCTGTTAATTCATCTCACAGAGTTACAGCTTTCCACTCAAGAAGCCTTTCGTTACGACAGTTCTTGTGGAATTTGCAAAGTGATATTTGGAAGCCCTTAGAGGGCTACGGTAAAAAAGGAAATATCTTCAGTTAAAAACTGGAAAGAAGCTTTCTGAGAAACTGGTTTGTGTTCTGTTAATTCATCTCACAGCGTTACATGTTTTCCCTTAAGAAGCCTTTCGCTAAGGCTGTTCTTGTGGAATTTGCAAAGTGATATTTGGAAGCCCATAGAGAGCTATGTGAAAAAGGAAATATCTTCAGATTAAAACTGGAAATAAGCTCTCTGAGAAACTTCCTTGTGTTCTCTTAATTCATCTCCCAGAGTAACAGCTTTCCACTCAAGAAGCCTTTCGCTAAGACTGTTCTTTTTGAATTTGCAAAGTGAAATTTGGAAGCCCATAGAGGGTTATGGTGAAAAACGAAATATCTTCCTTTAAAAACGGAAAAGAAGCTTTCTGAGAAACTGCTTTGTGTTCTGTTGGTTCATCTCACAGATTTACAGCTTTCCCCTCCAGAAGCCGTTCAATTGGACTATTCTTGTGAAATTTTCAAAGTGATATTTGGAAACCCATAGAAGGCTATGGTGAAAAAGGAAATATCTTCCTTTAATAACTGGAAAGAAGCTTTCTGAGAAACTACTTTGTGTTCTGTTAATGCATCTCACCGAGTTACAGCTTTCCTCTCAAGAAGCCTTTCTGTAAGGCTCTTCTTGTGTAATTTGCAAACTGATATTTGGAAGCCCATAGAGGCCTACGGTGAAAAAGGAAATATCTTTGGTTAAAACTGGAAGAAAGATTTCTGAAAGACTGCTTTGTGTTTTGTTAATTCATGTCACAGAGTTACAGCTTTCCCCTCCATAAGCCTTTCGCTAAGTCTGTTATTGTGGAATTTGCAAAGAGATATTTGGAAGCCCATAGAGGGCTTTGGTGAAAAAGGAAATATAATAAGATAAAAACTGAAAAGAAGCTTTCTGAGAAATGTTTTGTGTTCTGTTAATTCATCTCACAGAGTTACAGGTTTTAACTCAAGAAGCCCTTCGCTAAGACTGTTCTTGGGTAATTAGCAAAGGATATTTGGAAGCTCTTAGAGGGCTATGCGAAAAAGGAAATATCTTCAGTTAAAAACTGGTAAGAAGCTTTCTGAGAAACTTCTTTTTGTTCTCTTAATGCATCTCACAGATTTACAGCTTTCCCTTCAAGAAGCCTTTCGCTAAGTCTGTCCTTGTGGAATTTACAAAGTGAAATTTGGAAGCCCTTAGAGGGCTATAGTGAAAAAGGAAATATCTTCCGTTAAAAACCGAAAAGAAGACTTCTGAGAAATTGGTTTGTGTTCTGTTAGTTCATCTCACAGAGTTACAGCTTTCCTGTCAAGAAGCCTTTCACTAAGACTCTTCTTGTGAAATTTCAAAGTGATATTTGAGAATCCATAGAGGGCTATGGCGAAAAAGGAAATATGTTCAGTTAAAAACTTGAAAGAAACCTTCTGAGAAACTGCTTTATGTTCTGTTAATTCAACTCACAGCGTTACAGCTTTCCCCTCAAGAAACGTTTCGCTAAGACTGTTCTTCTGGAATTTGCAAAGTGATATTTGTAATCCCATAGAGGGCGACGGTGAAAAAGGAAATATCCTATGATAAAAACTGAAAATAAGCTTTCTGAGAAACTGCTTTGTGTTCTGTTAATTCATCTCACAGAGTTACAGCTTTCCCCTCAAGAAGTCTTTCGCTAAGACTGTTCTTGTGGAATTTGGAAAGTGAAATTTGGAAGCGGTAGAGGGCTATGGTGAAAAGGGTAGTATCTTCCATTAAAAACCGAAAAGAAGCTTTCTGAGAAACTGCTTTGCGTTCTGTTAGTTCATCTCACAGAGTTAGAGCTTTCCCCTCAAGAAGCCGTTCACTAGGACTATTATTTGTGAAATTTTTAAAGTGATATTTGGAAACATTTAGAGGAATATGGTGAAAAAACAAATATATTCCGTTAAAAACTGTCAAAAAACTTTCTGAGAAACTACCGTGTATTCTGTTAATATATCTCAATGAGTTACAGCTTTCTTCTCAAGAAGCCTTTCTTTAAGGCTGTTCTTGTGGAATTTGTAAAGTGACATTTGGAAGCCTATAGAGGGCTACGGTGAAAAAGGAAATATCTTCCGTTAAAAACTGGAAGGAATATTTCTGAGAAACTACTTTGTTTTCTGTTAATTCATCTCACAGAGTTACAGGTTTCCCCTCAGGAAGCCTTTCGGTAAGTCTGTTCTTGTTGAATTTCCAAAGTGATATTTGGAAGCCCATAGAAGGTTATGGTGAAAAAGGAAATATCTTCCGTTAAAAACTGGAAAGAAGCTTTCTGAAAAACTGCCGTGTGTTCTGGTAATACATCTCACCGAGATACTGCTTTCCTCTCAAATAGCCCTTCGCTGAGAGTGTTCTTGTGGGATTTGCAAAGTGATATTTGGAAGCCCATAGAGTGCTGTGGTGAAAAGGAAATATCTTCAGTTAAAAACTTGAAAGAAACTTTCTGAGGAACTGCTTTGTGTTCTGTTAATTAATCTCATAGAGTTACAGCTTTCCCCTCAAGAAACGTTTCGCTAAGACTGTTTTTGTGGAATCTGCAAAGTCATGTTTGGAAGCCCATAGAGCTCTAAGGTGAAAAAGGAAATTTATTCCGTTAAAAACTGGAAAGAAGATTTCTGATAAACTGCTTTGTGTTCTGTTAATTTATCTCACAGAGTTACAGCTTTCTTCTCCAGAAGCCTATTGCTAAGACTATTCTTTTGGAATTTGCAAAGTGATATTTGGAAGCCCATAGAGGGCTATGTGAAAAAGGAAATATCTTCAGTTAAAAAATTGGAAAGAAGCTTTCAGAAAAACTTCTTTTTGTTCTCTTAATGCATCTCACAGAGTTAAAGCATTTCCCTCAAGAATCCTTTCACTACGACTGTTCTTGTGGAATTTACAAAGTGAAATTTGGAAGCCGTTATAGGGCCATGGTGAAAAAGGAAATATCTTCCGTTAAAAACCGAAAACAAGCTTTCTGAGAAACTTCTTTCTGTTTTGTTAGTTCATCTCACAGAGTTACAGCTTTCCCCTCAAGAAGCCGTTCACTAAGATTATTCTTGTGAAATTTTCAAAGTGATATTTGGAAACCCATAGAGGGCTATGGTGAAAAAGGAAATATTCTAAGACAGAAACTGAAAAGAAGCTTTCTGAGAAACTGCTTTGTGTTCTGTTAATACATCTCACAGAGTTACAGCTTTTCCCTCAAGAAGCCTTTTGCTAAGACTGTTCTTGTGGAATTTGGAAAGTGATATTTGGAAGCCCATAGAGGGCTATGGTGAAAAAGGAAATATCTTCCGTTAAAGACTGGAAAGAAGCTTTCTCAGAAACTGCTTTGTGTTCTGTTAATTCATCTCACAGAGTTACAGCTTTCCCCTCAAGGAGCAGTTCACTGAGTCTGCTCTTGTGGAATTTGCAAAGTGATATTTGGATGCCCAGAGAGGGTTATGGTGAAAATGGAAATATCCTAAGATAAAAACCGAAAAGAAGCTTTCTGAGAAACTGCTTTGTGTTATGTTAATTCATCTCACAGAGTTACAGCTTTCCCCTCTGGAAGCCTTTCGCTAAGACTGTTCTTGTGGAAATTGGAAAGTGATATTTAGAGGCCCAGATAGGGCTTTGGTGAAAAAGGAAATATCCTAATACAAAAACTGAAAAGAAGATTTCAGAGAAACTGCTTTGTGTTCTGATAATTCACGTCAGAGCGTTACAGCTGTCCCGTCAAGAAGCCTTTCGCTAAGGCTGTTCTTGTGGAATTTGCCAAGTGATATTTGGAAGCCCATAGAGGGCTATACTGAAAAAGGAAATATCTTCTGTTAAAAAATGGAAAGAAGCTTTCCGAGAAAATGCTTTGTGTTCTGTTAATTCATGTCACAGAGTTATAGCTTTCCTCTCAAGAAGCCTTTCGCTAAGTCTGTTCTTGTGGAATTTGCAAAGTGATATTGGGAAGACCCTAGAGGGCAAAGGTGAAAAAGGAAATATCTTCAGTTAAAAACTGGAAAGGAGCTTTCTGAGCAACTGCTTTGTGTTCTGTTAATTCATCTCACAGAGTTACATCCTTCCCCTCTAGAAGCCTTTCCCTAAAACTGTTCTTGTGGAATTTCGAAAGTGATATATAGAAGCCCATAGCGGTCTTTGGTGAAAAAGGAAATACCCTAAGATAAAAACTACAAATAAGCTTTCTGAGAAACTGCTTTGTGTTCTGTTAATTCGTCTCACAGAGTTACAGCTTTCCCCTCAAGAAGCCTTTCGCTAAGACTGTTTTTGTGGAATTTAGAACGTGATATTAGAAGCCCATAGAGGGCTATGTTAAAAAAGGAAATATCCTCCGTTAAAAACTGGAAAGAAGCATTCTGAGAAACTGCTTTGTGTTCTGTTATTTCACTTCACAGAGTTACAGATTGCCCCTCAAGGAGCATTTCGCTAAGACTGTTCTTGTAGAATTTGCAAAGTGATACGTGGAAGCCCATAGAGGGCTTTGGTGAAAAAGGAAATATCTTCCGTTAAAAGCTGGAAAGAAGCTTCCTGAGAAACTGCTTTGTGTTCTGTTAATTCATCTCACAGAGTTACAGATTCCCCTTCAAGAAGCCTTTCGCTAAGACTGTTCTTGTGGAATTTGCAAAGTAATATTTGGAAGCCCAAAGAGGTCTATGGTGAAAAAGGAAATATCTTGCTTTAAAAACTGGAAACAGTCTTTCTGAGAAACTGCTTTGTGTTCTGTTAATGCAACTCACAGAGTTACAGTTTTCCCTACAAGAAGCCTTTCGCTAAGACAGTTCTTGTAGAATCTGCAAAGTGATATTTGGAAGTTCATAGAGAGCTATGGTGAAAAAGGAAATATCCTAAGATAAAAACTGAAAACAATCTTTCTGAGAAACTGCTTTGTGTTCTGATAATTCATTTCACAGAGTTACAGCTTTCTCCTCAAGAAGCCTTTCGCTAAGGCTGTTCTTGTGGAATATGCCAAGTGATATTTGGAAGCCCTTAGAGGGCTGTAGTGAAAAAGGAAATATCTTCCGTTAAAAACTGGAAAGAAGCTTTCTGAGAAATTGCTTTGTGTTCTGTTCATTCATCTCACAGAGTTACAGCAATCCCCTCAAGAAGCCTTTCACTAAGTCTGTTCTGTTGGAATTTGCAAAGTGATATTTGGAAGCCTATAGAAGGCTATGGTGAAAAAGGAAATATTTTCAGCTAAAAACTGGAAAGAAGCTCTCTGAGAAACTACTTTGTGTTCTGTTAATTCATCTCACAGAGTTACAGCTTTCCCATCAGGAAGTCTTTCGCTAAGACTGTTCTTGTGGAATTTGCAAAGTGATATATGGAAGTCCATAGAGGGCTATGGTGAAAAAGGAAATATCTTCCGTTAAAAACTGGAAAGAAGCTTTCTGATTACAGCTTTCCCCTCAAGAAGCCTTTCACTAAGACTCTTCTTGTGGAATATTGAATGTGATATTTGGAAGCCCTTAGAGGGCTATGGTGAAAAAGGAAATATCTTCCGTTAAACACTGGAAAGAAGCTTTCTGAGAAACTGCTTTGTTTTCTGATAATTCAACCCACATAGTTACAGCTTTCCGCTCAAGAAGCCTTTCCCCAAGACAGTTCTTGTGGAATTTGGAAAGTGATATTTAGAAGCCCAAAGAGAGCTGTGGTGAAAAAGGAAATATCTTAAGATAAAAAGTGAAGAAAAGCTCTCTGAGAAACTGCTTTGTGTTCCGTTAATTCATTTCACAGAGTTACAGCCTTCCCCTCAAGAATCCTTTCGCTAAGACTGTTCTTGTGGAATTTGGAAGGTGATATTTGGAAGCTCATAGAGGGCTATTGTGAAAAAGGAAATACCTTCAGTTAAAAACTGGAAAGAAGATTTCTGAGAAAGTGCTTTGTGTTCTGTTAATTCATGTCACAGAGTTACAGCTTTCCCCTCAAGAAGCCTTACGCTGAGACTGTTCTTGTGGAATTTGCAAAGTGATATTTGGAAGCCCATAGAGGGCTTGGTGAAAAAGAAAATATCTTCCGTAAAAAACTGCAAAGAAGCTTTCTGAGAAACTGCTTTTTGTTCTTTTAATTCATCTCACAGAGTTACAGCTTTCCCCTCAAGAAGCCTTTCGCTAAGGCTGTTCTTGTGGAATTTGCAAAGTGATATTTGGAAGCCCATAGAGAGCTTTCGTTAAAAAGGAAATATCTTCAGTTAAAAAATGGAAAGAAGCTTTCTGAGAAACTGCTTTGTGTTCTCTTATTTCATTTCACAGAGTTACAGCTTTCTCCTCCAGAAGCCTTTCGCTAAGGCTGTTCTTGAGGAATTTACAAAGTGATATTTGGAAGCCCCTAGAGGGTTATGGCGAAAAAGGAAATATCCTAATATAAATACCATAAAGAAGCTTTCTGAGAAACTTCATTGTGTTATCTTAATTCATCTCACAAAGTTACAGCTTTCCCGTCAAGAAGCCGTTCACTAAGACTGTTCCTGTGGAATGTGCAAGGTGATAGTTGGAAGTCCATAGTGGGCTATGGTGAAAAAGGAAGTATGTTCCGTTAAAAACTGGAAAGAATCTTTCTGAGAAACTGCTTTGTGTTCTGTTAATTCATCTCACTGAGTTACAGCTTTCCCTTCAAGAAGCCTTTAGCTAAGACTGTTCATGTGGAATTTGCAAAGTGATATTTGAAATCCCATAGAGGGCTATGGTGAAAAAGGAAATAGCCTATGATAAAAACTGAAAAGAAGGATTCTGAGAAACCGTTTTGTGTTCTGTTAATTCATCTTACGGAGTTCCAGCTTTCCCCTCAAGAAGCCTTTCACTAAGAATGTTCTTGTGTAATTTACAAAGTGATATTTGGAACACCTAGAGGGCTATGGTGAAAATGGAAATATCGTAAGATAAAAACCGAAAAGAAGGTTTCTGAGAAACTGCTTTGTGTTCTGTTAGTTCATCTCACAGAGTTACAACTTTCCCCTAAAGAAACCTTTCGCTAAGACTGTTCTTGTGGAATTTTCAAAGTGATATTTGGAAGCATCTAGAGGGCTATGGTGAAAAACGAAATATCTTCCGTTAAAAATTAGAAAGAAGATTTCCGAAAATTGCTTTGTGTTCTTTTAATTCCTCTCACAGAATTACAGCTTTCCCCTCCAGAATCCTTTCACTAAGACTGTTCTTGTGGAACTTCCAAAATGTTTTTGGAAGCCCATAGACGGCTATGGTGAAAAAGGAAATATCCTAAGATAAAAACTGAGAAAAAGCTTTCTGAAAAACTGTTTTGTGTTCTGTTAATTCATCTCAAAGAGTTAGAGTTTTTCCCTTAAGAAACCTTTCGCTAAGTCTGTAGTTGTGGATTGTGTAAAGTGATATTTGGAAGCCCATAGTGGGCTATGGTGAAAAAGAAAAAATCTTCGGGTAAAAACTGGAAAGAAGCTTTCTGAGAAACTGCTTTGTGTTCTGTTAATTCATCTCACAGAGTTACAACTTTCCCTTCAAGAAGCCGTTCACCAAGACTTTTCTTGTGGAATTTGCAAAGTGATATTTCGAGGCCCATTGAGGGCTATGGCGAAAAAGAAAACATCCTAAGATAAAAACTGAAATGAAGCTTTCTGTGAAACTGCTTTGTGTTATGTTAATTCACGTCACAGAGTTACAGCTTTCCCCTCAATAAGTCGTTCACTAAGACTGTTCTTGTGAAATTTGCAAAATGATATTTGGAAGCCCATTGAGGGCTATTGTGAAAATGGAAATATCCAAAGATAAAAACCGAAAAGAAACTGTCTGAGAAACTGCTTTGTGTTGTGTTAGTTTATCTCACAGAGTTACAGCTTTCCCCTCAAGAAGTCGTTCACTAAGACTGTTCTTGTGAAATTTACAAAGTGATATTTGGAAGCTCATAGAAGGCTATCGTGAAAATGAAAATATCTTCCGTTAAAAACTGGAAAGAAGTATTCTGAGAAAGTGCCGTGTGTTCTGTTAATACATCTCACCGAGTTACAGCTTTTCCGTCAAGAACCCTCTCGCTAAGACTGTTCTTGTGGAATTTGCAAAGTGATATTTGGAAACCCTTAGAGTGCTATGGTGAAAAAGCAAATATCTTCCGTTAAAAACTGGAAGGAAGATGGCTGAGAAACTGCTTTGTGTTCTGTTAATTCATCTCACAGAATTACAGCTTTTCCCTCAGAAGCCTTTCGCTAAGATTGTTCTTGTAGAACTTGCAAAGTGATATTTAGAAGCCCATATAGGGCTACGGAGAAAAAGGAAATATCCTCTGTTAAAAACTGCAAAGAAGCTTTCTGAGAAACTGCTTTACGTTCTGTTAATTCATCTCACAGAGTTACAGTTTACCCTCAAGCAGCCGTTCACTCAGACTGTTCTTGTGGAATTTGCAAAGCGATATTGGAAGCCCATAGAGGGTTATGGTGAAAAAGTATATATCCTAAGATAAAAACAGAAAAGAAGCTTTCTGAGAAATTGCATTGTGTTCTCTTAATTCATCTAACAGAGTTACAGCTTTCCCCTCAAGAAGCCATTCACTAAGACTGTTCCTGTGGAATTTGCAAGGTGATAGTTGGAAGCCCATACAGGGCTATGGAGAAAAAGGAAATATGTTGCGTTAAATACTGCAGACAATCTTTCTTTTTTTTTTTTTAATTTATTTTTTTTTAAAATTTATTTATTATTATTAAACTTCAAGTTGTAGGGTACATGTGCACAACGTGCAGGTTTGCTACATATGTATACTTGTGCCATGTTGGTGTGCTGCACCCATCAACTCGTCATTTACATCAGGTATAACTCCCAATGCAATCCCTCCCCCCTCCCCCCTCCCCCCTCCCCATGATAGGCCCCGGTGTGTGATGTTCCCCTTCCCGAGTCCAAGTGATCTCATTGTTCAGTTCCCACCTACGAGTGAGAACATGCGGTGTTTGGTTTTCTGTTCTTGTGATAGTTTGCTAAGAATGATGGTTTCCAGCTGCATCCATGTCCCTACAAAGGACACAAACTCATCCTTTTTTATGGCTGCATAGTATTCCATGGTGTATATGTGCCACATTTTCTTAATCCAATCTGTCACTGATGGACATTTGGGTTGATTCCAAGTCTTTGCTATTGTGAATAGTGCTGCAATAAACATACGTGTGCATGTGTCCTTATAGCAGCATAATTTATAATCCTTTGGGTATATACCCAGTAATGGGATGGCTGGGTCATATGGTACATCTAGTTCTAGATCCTTGAGGAATCGCCATACAGTTTTCCATAATGGTTGAACTAGTTTACAATCCCACCAACAGTGTAAAAGTGTTCCTATTTCTCCACATCCTCTCCAGCACCTGTTGTTTCCTGACTTTTTAATGATCGCCATTCTAACTGGTGTGAGATGGTATCTCATTGTGGTTTTGATTTGCATTTCTCTGATGGCCAGTGATGATGAGCATTTTTTCATGTGTCTGTTGGCTGTATGAATGTCTTCTTTTGAGAAATGTCTGTTCATATCCTTTGCCCACTTTTGGATGGGGTTGTTTGTTTTTTTCTTGTAAATTTGTTTGAGTTCTTTGTAGGTTCTGGATATTAGCCCTTTGTCAGATGAGTAGATTGCAAAAAATTTCTCCCACTCTGTAGGTTGCCTGCTCACTCTGATGGTAGTTTGTTTTGCTGTGCAGAAGCTCTTTAGTTTGATGAGATCCCATTTGTCAATTTTGGCTTTTGTTGCCGTTGCTTTTGGTGTTTTAGACATGAAGTCTTTGCCCATGCCTATGTCCTGAATGGTACTACCTGGGTTTTCCTCTAGGAATGAACTTCCATTCACAATTGCTTCAAAGAGAATAAAATACCTAGGAATCCAACTTACAAGGGATGTAAAGGACCTCTTCAAGGAGAACTACAAACCACTGCTCAGTGAAATCAAAGAGGACACAAACAAATGGAAGAACATACCATGCTCATGGATAGGAAGAATCAATATCGTGAAAATGGCCATACTGCCCAAGGTAATTTATAGATTCAATGCCATCCCCATCAAGCTACCAATGAGTTTCTTCACAGAATTGGAAAAAACTGCTTTAAAGTTCATATGGAACCAAAAAAGAGCCCGCATTTCCAAGACAATCCTATGTCAAAAGAACAAAGCTGGAGGCATCACGCTACCTGACTTCAAACTATACTACAAGGCTACAGTCACCAAAACAGCATGGTACTGGTACCAAAACAGAGATATAGACCAATGGAACAGAACAGAGTCCTCAGAAATAATACCACACATCTACAGCCATCTGATCTTTGACAAACCTGAGAGAAACAAGAAATGGGGAAAGGATTCCCTATTTAATAAATGGTGCTGGGGAAATTGGCTAGCCACAAGTAGAAAGCTGAAACTGGATCCTTTCCTTACTCCTTATACGAAAATTAATTCAAGATGGATTAGAGACTTAAATGTTAGACCTAATACCATAAAAATACTGCAGACAATCTTTCTAGGAAACTGCTTTGTGTTCTCTTAATTCATCACACAGGGTTACAGTTTTCCTCTCATGAAGCCTTTCGCTAAGACTGTTCTGGAATTTGCAAAGTGATATTTGGAAGCCCATAGAGGGCTTTGGTGAAAAAGGAAATATCCTAAGATAAAAAACGAAAAGAAGGTTTCTGAGAAACCGCTTTGTGTTCTGTTAGTTCATCTCACAGATTTACAGCTTTACAGTCCAGAATCCTTTCGCTAAGAGTGTTCTTGTGGAATTTGCAACATGATATTTTCCAAAATGTTTTTGGAAGCCCATAGAGGGCTATGCTGAAAAAGAAAATATCCTAAGATAAAAACTGAAAAGCAGCTTTCTGAGAAACTGCTTTGGGTTCTGTTAACTCATCTCAGAGAGTTACGGCTTTCCATTCAAGAAGTCTTTCACAAAGACAGATCTTGTGTATTTTGCAAAGTGATATTTGGAAGACCATAGAGGGCTATGTTGAAAAAGGAAATATAGTAAGATAAAATCCGAAAAGAAGCTTTTTGAGAAACTGCTTTGTGTTCTGTTAATTCATCTCAGAGTGTTACAGATTTCCCCTCAAGGGGCATTTCACTAAGACTGTTCTTCTGAAATTTGGAAAGTGATAGTTAGAATCCCATAGAGGGCTATGGTGAAAAAGGAATTATTTTCCGTTAAAAACTGTAAAGAAGCTTTCTGAGAAACTGCTTTGTGTTCTGTTAATTCATCTCACAGAGTTACAACATTTCCCTCTAAAAGCCTTTCGCTGAGGCTGTTGTTGTCCACTTTGCAAAGTGATATTTGGAAGCCCATAGAGGGCTATGGTGAGAAAGGAAATATATTCAGTTAAAAACTGGAAAGAAGCTTTCTGAGAAACTGCCATTTGTTCTGATTATAGACCTCACCTAGTTACAGCTTTCCCCTCAAGAAGCTTTTCGCTAAGGCTGTTCTTTTGGGATTTGCTAAGTGATATTTGGAAGCCCGTAGAGCGCTATGGTGAAATAGGAAGTATCTTCATTTAAAAAGCGGAAGGACGCTTTCCGAGAAACTCCTTTTTGTTCTGTTAATTCACCTCAGAGAGTTACAGCTTTCCCCTCAATAATTCTTTCACTAAGACTGTTGTTGTGGAATTTGCAAAGTGAGATTTGGAAGACCATAGAGGGCTATGGTGAAAAAGGAAATATCGTAAGATAAAAACTGAAAAAAAGCTTTCTGAGAAACTGCTTTGTGTTCTGTTAATTCATCTCACATAGTTACAACATTTCCTTCTAAAAGCCTTTCGCTAAGACTGTTCTTGTGGAATTTGCAAAGTGATATTTGTAAGCCCATGGAGCGTTATGTTGAAAAAGGAAATATCTTCAGTTAAAAACTGAAAAGAAGCTGTTTGAAAAACTGCTTTGTGATCTGTTAATTCATCTCATAGAGTTACAACTTTCCCTTCAGGAAGCCTTTCACTAAGACTGTTCTTGTGAAACTTGCAAAGTGATATTTGGAATCCCATAGAGAGCTATGGAATAAAAGGAAATATCCTCCGTTAAAACCTGAAAAGAAGCTTTCTGAGAAACTGCTTTATGTTCTGTTAATTCATCTCGCAGAGTTACAGCTTTCCCTTCAAGAAGCCGTTCACTAAGACTTTTCATGTGGAATTTGCAAAGTGATATTTGGAGGCCCATAGACGGCTAAGGTGAAAAAGAAAACATCCAAAGATAAAAACTGAAATCAAGCTTTCTGTGAAACTGCTTTGTGTTCTGTTAATTCATCTCACAGAGTTGCAACTTTCCCTTCAAGAAGTCATTCACAAAGACTGTTCTTGTGAAATTTGCAAAATGATATTTGGAAGCCCATAGAGGGCTACGGTGAAAATGGAAATATCCTAAGATAAAAACCGAAAAGAAGCTGTCTGAGAAACTGCTTTCTGTTGTGTTAGATTATCTCACAGAGTTACAGCTTTCCCCTCAAGAAGTCGTTCACTAAGACTGTTCTTGTGGAATTTGCAAAGTGATATTTGGAAGCCCATAGAAGGGTATGGTGAAAATGAAAATATCTTCCGTTAAAAACTGGAAAGAAGCATTCTGAGAAACTGCCGTGTGTTCTGTTAATACATCTCACCGAGTTACAGCTTCCTTCTCAAGAAGCCTTTCGCTAAGACTGTTCTTGTGGGATTTGCAAAGTGATATTTGGAAGCCCGTAGAGGGCTATGGTGAAAAAGGAAATATGTTGCATTAAATACTGGAAAGAATGTTTCTGAGAAACTGCTTTGTGTTCTGTTAATTCATCTCACAGAGTTACAGCTTTCCTCTCAAGAAGACTTTCGCTAAGACTCTTCATGTGCAATTTGCAAAGTGATATTTGGAATCCCATAGAGGGCTATGGTGAAAAAGGAAATATCCCAAGGTAAAAACTGAAAAGTAGGTTTCTGAGAAAATGTTTTGTGTTCTGTTAATTCATCTTACAGAGTTACAGCTTTACCCTCAAGAAGCCTTTCGCTAAGACTGTTCTTGTGGAATTTGCAAAGTGATATTTGGAAGCAAATAGAGGGCTATGGTGAAAAAAGAAATACCTTCAGTTAAAAAATGAAAAGAAGCTTTCCGAGAAACTGCTTTGTGTTCTGTTAATTCATCTCAAAGAGTTACAGCTTTCCCCTCAAGAAGCCTTCCGCTAAGACTGTTTATGAGGAATTTCCAAAGTGATATGTGGAAGCCCATTGAGGGCTATGGTGAAAATGGAAATATCCTAAGATACTAACCGAAAAGAAGCTGTCTGAAAAACTGCTTTGTGTTCTGTTAGTTCATCTCACAGAGCTACAGCTTTCCCCTCAAGAAGCCGTTTACTAAGACTGTTTTGTGAAATTTGGAAAGTGATATTTGGAAACCCATAGAGGACTATGGTGAAAAAGGAAATATCTTCCGTTAAAAACTGGAAAGAAGCATTCTGAGAAAATGCCGTATTTTCTGTTAATACTTCTCACTGAGTTACAGCTTTCCTCTCAAAACGCCTTTCGCTGAGACTGTTCTTGTGGGATTTGCAAAGTGATACTTGGAAGCCCATAGACGACCCTGGTGAGAAAGGAAATATCTTCCGTTAAAAACTGGGAAGAAGATTTGTGAGAAAATGCTTTGTGTTCTGTTAATTCATCTCACAGAATTAGAGTTTTGCACTCAAGAAGCCTTTCGCTAAGAATGTTCTTGTGGAATTTGCAAAGTGATATTTGGAATCCCATAGAGGGCTAAGGTGATAAAAGAAATATCTTCCAATAAAAACTGGAAAGAACATTTCTGAGAAACTGCTTTGTATTCTTATAATGCATCTCACAGAGTTACAGCTCTCCCATCCAGAAACCTTTCGCCAACACTGTTATTGGGGAATTTGCAAAGTGATATTTGGAAGCCCAGAGAGAGCTATGGTGAAAAAGGAAATATCTTAAGATAAAAACTGAAAGAAGCTATCTGAGAAACTGCTTTGTGTTCTGTTAATTCATCTCACAGTGTTACAGCTTTCACCTCAAGAAGCCTTTCGTTGAGACTGTTCTTGTGGAATTTGCAAAGTGATATTTGGAAGCTCCTAGAGGGCTATGGTGAAAAAGGAAGTATCCTAAGATAAAAACTGAAAAGAAGCTTTCTGAGAAACTGCATTGTGTTTTCTTAATTGATCTCACGGAATTATAGATTTCCCCTACAGAAGCCTTTCGCTAAGACTGTTCTTGTGGAATTTGCAAGATGATATTTGGAAGCCCGTAGTGGGCTATGGTGAAAAAGGAAATATCTTCCCTTAAAAACTGGAAATAAGCTTTCTGAGAAACTGCCATGTGTTCTCTTAATGCACCTCACCGAGTTTCAGCTTTCCCCTCAAGAAGACGTTCGCTAGGACTGTTCTTGTGGGATTTGCAAAGTGATATTTGGAAGTCCATAGAGGGCTATGGTGAAAAAGGAAATTTCTTCCATTAAAAACTGGAAAGAATATTTCTGAGAAATTGCTATTTGTTCTGTTAATTCATCTCACAGTGTTACAGCTTCACCTCCAGAGGCCTTTCGCTAAGACTGTTCTTGTGGAATTTGCAAAGTGATATTTGGAAGCCCATAGAAGTCCATTTTGAAAAAGGAATTATCCTAAGATTGAAACTGAAAATAAGTTTTCTGAGAAACTGCTTTGTGTTCTGTCAATTCAACTCACAGTGTTACAGCTTTCCCCTCAAGAAGCCTTTTGCTAAGGCTGTTGTTGTGAAATTTTCAAAGTGATATTTCGAAGCCCATAGAGGGCTATGGTGAAAAAGGAAATATCTTCCGTTAAAAACTTGAGAGTAGCTTTCAGAGAATCTGCCGTGTGTTATGTTAATACATCTCACCGAGTTATAGCTTGACCCTCAAGAAGTCTTTCACTAAGACTGTTCTTGTGGGATTTGCAAAGTTATCTTTGGAAGCCCATAGAGGGCTATGGTGAAAATTGAAATATCTTCAGTTAAAAAGTGGAAAGAAGCTTCTGAGAAACTGCTTTGTGTTCTGTTAATTCATTTCACAGAGTTACAGCTTTCCCCTCAAGAAGCCTTTCACTAAAACTGTTCTTGTGGAATTTGCAAAGTGATCTTTGGAAGCCCAAAGAGGGCTATGGTGAAAAAGGAAATATTCTAAGATAGAAACCGAAAAGAAGATTTCTGAGAAACTGCTTTGTGTTCTGTTAATTCATCTCACAGGGTTACAGCTTCCGTTCCAGGAGCCTTTCGCTAAGACTGTTCTTGTGGAATTTGCAAAGTGATATTTGGAAGCCCATACAGGGCTATGGTGAAAAAGGAAATATCTTCAGTTAAAAATTGTAAAGAAGCTTTCTGAGAAACTGCTTTGTGTTCTGCTAATTCATCTCACAGAGTTACAGCCTTCCCCTCAGGAAGCCTTTCGCTAAGACTGTTCTTGTGGAATTTGCAAAGTGTTATTTGGAAGACCTTAGGGGGCTATGGTAAAAAGGAAATATCTTCCGTTAAAAACTGGAAAGAAGATTTCTAAGAAACTACTTTGTGTTCTGTTAGTTCATCTCACAGAGTTACAGATTTCCCCTCCAGAAGCCCTTAACTAAGACTCTTCTTTAGGAATTTGCAAAGTGATATTTGGTAGCCCAAAGTGGGCTATGGTGAAAAAGGTAATATCTTCAGTTAAAAACTGAAAAGAAACAGTCTGAGAAACTGCTTTGTGTTCTATTTCATCTCAAAGAGTTACACCTTTCCCCTCAAGAAGCCTTTCGCTAAGTCTGCTCTTGTGTAATTTGCAAAGTGATATTTAGAAGCCCTCAGAGGGCTATGGTGAAAAAGGAAATATCCTAAGATAAAAACTGAAAAGAACCTTTCTGAGAAACTGCTTTCTGTTCTCTTAGTTTATCTCACAGTGTTACAGCTTTCCGCTCAAGGAGCCGTTCACTAAGACTGTTCTTGTGGAATTTACCAAGTGACATTTGGAAGCCCTTAGAGGACTATAGTGAAAAAGTAAATATCCTAAGATAAAAACTGAAAATAAACTTTCTGAGAAACTGCTTTGTTTTCTGTTAATTCAACTCACAGAGTTACAGCTTTAGCCTGAAGAAGCCTTTCGCTAAGGCTGCTGTTGTGGTATTTGCAAAGTGATATTTGGAAGCCATTAGAGGGCTACGGTGAAAAAGGAAATATCATCAGTTAAAAACTGAAAAGAAGCTTTCTGAGAAACTGCTGTGTGTTCTGTTAATTCATTTCAAAGAATTAGAGCATTCCCCTGAAGACAACTTCCGCTAAGACGGTTCTTGTGGAATTTGCTAAGTGATAATTGGAAGCCCATAGATGGCTATGGTGAAAAAGGAAGTATCCTAAGATAAAAACCGAGAAGAAGCTTTCTGAGAAACTGCTTTGTGTTCTTTTAGTTCATCTCAGAGTGTTACCACTTTCCCCTCAAGAAGCCATTCAGTAAGACTGTTCTTGTGAAATTTTCAAAGTGATATTTGGAAGCCCTTATTGGGCTATGTTGAAAAAGGAAATATCTTCTTTTAAAAACTAGAAAGAAGCACTCTGAGAAACTGCCGCGTGTTGTGTTAATATATCTGACCAAGTTACAGCTTTCTCCACAAGAAGCCTTTCGCTGAGACTGTTCCTGTGGGATTTGCATAGTGATATTTGGAAACCCATAGAGGGCTATGGTGAAAAAGGAAATATCCTAAGATAAAAACTGGAAAGAAGATTTCTGAGAAACTGCTTTGTGTTCTGTTAGTTCATCTCACCGATTTACAGCTTTCCCCTCAAGAAGCCGTTCACTAAGACTGTTCTTGTGGAATTTGCAAAGTGATATTTGGAAGCCCATAGAGGGCTACGGTGAAAAAGGAAATATCTTCGGTTAAAAACTGGAAAGAAGATTTCTGAGAAACTGCTTTGTGTTATGTTAATTCATCTCACAGAGTTACAGCTTTCCCCTAAAGAAGTCTTTGGCTAAGACTGTTCTTGTGGAATTTGCAAAGTGATATTTCAAAGCCCTTAGAGGGCTATGGTGAAAAAGGAAATACCCTAAGATAAAAACTGAAAAGAAGCCCTCTGAGAAACTGCTTTGTTTTCTGTTAAATCAACTCACATTGTTACAGCTTTCCCCTCAAGAAGCCTTTTGCAAAGACTGTTCTTGTGGAATTTGCAAAGTGATATTTGGAGGCCCATAAATGGCTACGGTGAAAAAATAAATATATTCCGTTAAAAACTGGAAAGAAGATTTCTGAGAAACTGCATTGAGTTCTGTTAATTCATCTCAAGAGTTACAGTTGTCCCTCAAGAAGCCTTTCGATAAGACTGTTTTTGTGGATTTTGCAAAGTGATATTTGGAAGCCCATTGAGGGCTTTGCTGAAAAAGGAAATATCCTAAGATAAAAACTAAAAAGAAGCTTTCTGAGAAACTGCTTTGTGTTCTGTTAATTCATCTCACAGAGTTACAGCTTTCCCCTCCAGAAGTCTTTGGCTACGACTGTTCTTGTGGAATTTGCAAAGTGATATTTCGAAGCCCTTAGAGGGCTATGGTGAAAAAGTAAATACCCTAAGATAAAAACTGAAAAGAAGCTCTCTGAGAAACTGCTTTGTTTTCTGTTAAATCAACTCACAGAGTTACAGCTTTCCCCTCAAGAAGCCTTTCGCAAAGACTGTTCTTTTGGAATTTGCCAAGTGATATTTGGAGGCCCATAAACGGCTACGGTGAAAAAATAAATATATTCCCTTAAAAACTGGAAAGAAGATTTCTGAGAAACTGCTTTGAGTTCTGTTAATTCATCTCACAGAGTTACAGCTTTTCCCTCAAGAAACCTTTCGATAAGACTGTTTTTGTGGATTTTGCAAAGTGATATTTGGAAGCCCATTGAGGGCTTTGCTGAAAAAGGAAATATCCTAAGATAAAAAATAAAAAGAAGCTTTCTGATAAACTGCTTTGTGTTCTGTTAATTCATCTCACAGAGTTACAGCTTATCCCTCCAGAAGCCTTTCGCTAAGACTGTTCTTGTTGAATTTGCAAAGTGTAATTTGGAAGCCCATGGATGGCTACGGTGATATAGGAAATATTTTCCGTTAAAAACTGGAAAGAAGTTTTCTGAGAAACTGTTTTGTGTTCTGTTAATTCATCTCACAACGTTACAGCTTTCCCCTCAGGAAGCCGTTAACTAAGATTGTTGTTGTGGAATTTGCAATGTGATATTTGGAAGCCCCTAGAGGGCTATGGTGAAAAAGGAAATAGCCTAAGATAAAAACTGAAACGAAGCTTTCTGAAAAACTGCTTTGTGTTCTGTCAATTCAACTCACAGAGTTACAGCTTTCCCCTCAGGAAGACTTTCGCTAAGGCTGTTGCTGTGGAATTTGCAAAGTGATATTTGGACGCCCATACAGGGCTTTGGTTAAAAAGGAACTATCTTCCATTAAAAACTGGAAGGAAGCTTTCTGAGAAACTGCTTTGTGTTCTGTTAATTCATCTCACAGAGATGCAGCTTTCCCCTGTAGAAGCCTTTCGCTGAGACTGTTCTCGTGGGATGTGTAAAGTGATATTTGGAAGCCCATTGAGGGCTATGGTGAAAAAGGAAATATCTTCAGTTAAAAATTGGAAAGAAGTTTTCTGAGAAACTGCTTTGTGTTCTGTTAATTTATCTCACAGTGTTACAGCTTTCGCCTCAAGAAGCCTTTTGCTAAGACTGTTCTTTTGGCATTTCCAAAGTGATATTTGGAAGCCCATAGAGGGCTATGGTGAAAAATGAAATATCTTCCGTTAAAAACTGGAAAGAATCTTTCTAGAAACTGCTTTGTGTTCTGTTAATTCGTCTCAGAGAGTTACAGCTTTCCACTCCAGAAACGTTTTGCTAAGACTGCTGTTTTGGAATTTGCAAACTGATATTTCGAGGCCCTTTCAGGGCTATGGTGAAAAAGGAAATATCCTAAGATAAAAATTGAAAAGAAGCTTTCATAGAAACTGCTTTGTGTTCTGTTAATTCATCTCACAGAGTTACAGATTTCCCTTACAGAAGCCTTTCGCTAAGACTGTTCCTGTGGTATTTGCAAAGTGATATTTGGAAGCTCATAGAGGGCTATGATGAAAAAGGAAATATATTCACTTAAAAACTGAAAAGAAGCTTTCTGAGAAACTGCCGTGTGTTCTGTTAAGTATACATCTGACCGTGTTACAGCTTTCCCCACAAGAAGCCTTCACTAAGAATGTTATTGTGGGATATTCAGAGTCATATTTGGAAGCCCATAGAGGGCTAAGGTGAAAAAGGAAATATCGTCCGTTAAAAAGAGGAAAGAGGCTTTCTGAGAAAGTGCTTTGTGTTCTATTAATTCATCTCACAGAGTTACAGCTACCCCTCAAGAAGCTTTTCACTAAGACTTTTCTTGTGGAATTTGCAAAGTGATATTTGGAAGCCCAGAGAGAGCTATGGTGAAAAAGGAAATATTCTAAGATAAAAACTGAAAAGAAGCTTTCGGAGAAACTGCTTGGTGTTCTGTTTATTCAACTCACAGAGTTTCAGCTTTTCCGTCAAGAGGCCTTTCGCTAAGACTGTTCTTGTGGCATTTGCAAAGTGATATTTCTAACCCATAGAGGGCTATGGTGAAGCAAAAAATCCTAAGATAAAAACTGAAAAAGAAGCTTTCTGAGAAACTGCTTTGTGTTCTGTTAGTTCATCTCACAGAGTTAGAGCTTTCCCCTCAAGAAGTCGTGCACTAAGACTGTTCTTGTGAAATTTCAACAGTGATATTCAGAAGCCCATAGAGGGCTATGGTGAAAAAGGAAATATCCTATGTTAAAAACTGGAAAGAAGCTTTCTGAGATACTGCCGTGTGTTCTGTTAATACATCTCACCGAGTTACAGCTTTTCCCACAAGAAGACTTTCGCTAAGTCTGTTCTTGTGGGATTTGCAAAGTGATATTTGGAAGCCCATAGAGGGCTATGGTGAAAAAGGAAATATCTTCAGTTAAATACTGGAAAGAAACTTCTGAGAAACTGCTTTGTGTTCTGTTAATTCATCTCACAGAGTTACAGCTTTCACTTCCAGAAGCCATACACTAAGACTGTTCTTGTGGAATTTGCAAATTGATATTTGGAAGCCCAAAAAAAGCTATCTTGAAAAAGGAAATATTCTAAGATAAAAACTAAAAAGAAGCTTTCTGAGAAACTGCTTTGTGTTCTGTTAATTTATCTCACAGAGTTACAGCTTTCCCTTCAAGAAGCCTTTCGCTAAGTCTGTTCTTGTAGAATTTCCAAAGTGATATTTGGAAGACCATAGAGGGCTATGGTGAAAAAGGAAATATCTTCTGTTAAAAACTGGAAAGAACCTTGAGGAATCGCCATACTGTTTTCCATATTGGTTGAACTAGTTTACAATCCCACCAACAGTGTAAAAGTGTTCCTATTTCTCCACATCCTCTCCAGCACCTGTTGTTTCCCTACCATATGACCCAGCCATCCCATTACTGGGTATATACCCAAAGGATTATAAATTATGCTGCTATAAGGACACATGCACACGTATGTTTATTGCAGCACTATTCACAATAGGAAAGACTTGGAATCAACCCAAATGTCCATCAGTGACAGATTGGATTAAGAAAATGTGGCTCATATACACCATGGAATACTATGCAGCCATAAAAAAGGATGAGTTTGTGTCCTTTGTAGGGACATGGATGCAGCTGGAAACCATCATTCTTAGCAAACTATCACAAGAACAGAAAACCAAACACCGCATGTTCTCACTTGTAGGTGGGAACTGAACAATGAGATCACTTGAACTCGGGAAGGGGAACATCACACACCGGGGCCTATCATGGGGAGGGGGGGAGGGGGGAGGGGGGAGGGATTGCATTGGGAGTTATACCTGATGTAAATGACGAGTTGATGGGTGCAGCACACCAACATGGCACAAGTATACATATGTAGCAAACCTGCACGTTGTGCACATGTACCCTACAACTTGAAGTTTAATAATAATCAATAAATAAATAAATAAATAAAAAAGAAAAAAAAAGAATATCTAATTCTTCATATTGGAAACAAATCTTTAAATAATCTTTAATGTGACTTAATTTCTCTTAAAATAAGTCAACAAATAATACAAAATATCAAGTTTTTAGCACTTCTAGCACAGATAACGAGATTGATATAATTTTAGAATTACTTTTATTTTAAACGCACCTGGAATTTAAAAACGCAAATAAATTATGTAGAAGCACCAAAAAAAAAAAAAAAAAAAAAAAAAACTGGAAAGAAGCTTTCTGAAAAACTGCTTTGTGTTCTGTTAATTCATCTCACAGAGTTACAGATTTCCCTTCAAGAAGCCTTTCGCTAAGGCAGCTCTGGTGGATTTTGGAAAGTGTTATTTGGAAGATCATAGCGGGCTATGGTGAAAAAGGAAATATCTTCAGTTAAAAACTGGAGAGAACCTTCTGAGAAACTGCTTTGTGTTCTGTTAATTCATTTCACAGAGTTACTGCTTTCCCCTCAAGATGCCTTTCGCTAAGACTGTTCTTGTGGAATTTGCAAAGTCATATTTGTAAGCCCAGAGAGGGCTACGGAGAAAAAGGAAATATCCTAAGATAACAACTGAAAAGAAGCTTTCTCAGAAACTGCTTTGTGTTCCGTTAATTCGTCTCACAGAGTTACAGCTTTGCCTTCAAGATTCCGTTCACTAAGACTGTTCTTGTGAAATTTGCAAAGTGATATTTGGAAGCCCATAGAGTGCTATGGTGAAAAAGGAAATATCTTCCCTTAAAAATTGGAAAGAATATTTCTGAGAAACTGGTTTGTGTTCTGTTAATTCATCTCACACAGTTACAGCTTTCCCCTCAATAAGCCATTCGCTAAGACTGTTCGTGTGGAATTTGCAAAGTCATATTTGGAAGCCCATAGAGAGCTATGGTGGAAAAGGAAATATCCTATGAAAAAAACTAAAAAGAAGGTATCTGAGAAATTGCTTTGTGTTCTGTTAATTCATCTCACAGCGTTACTGCTTTCCCCTCAAGAACCTTTTTGCTAAGAGTGTTCTTGTGTAACTTGCAAAGTGATATTTGGAAGCCCATAGAGGGCTATGGTGAAAAAGGAAATATCTTCAGTTAAAAACTTGAAAGAAGTTTTCTGAGAAGCTGCTTTGTGTTCTGTTAATTCAACTCACAGAGTTACAGCTTTCTCGTCAAGAAGCCTTTCTCTAATACTTTTCTTGTGGAATTTGAAAAGTGATATTTGGAAGCCCATAGAGGGCTAGGGTGAAAAAGGAAATATCTTCAGTTAAAAACTGAAAAGACGCTTTTTGAGAAACTGCTTTTGTTCTGTTAATTCATCTCACACAGTTACAGCTTTCCACACAAGAAGCCATTCGCTAAGACTGTTCTTGTGGAATTTCCAAAGTGGGATTTGGAAGCCCATAGAGGGCTATGGTGAAAAAGGAAATATCTTCTGTTAAAAACTGGAAAGAAGCTTTCTGAGAAAATGCTTTGTGTTGCGATAATTCATCTCACAGAGTTACAGCTTTCCCCTCAAGAAGCATTTCGCTTAGAATGTTCTTGTGGAATTCGCAAAGTGATACTTGGAAGCCCATAGAGGGTTACGGTGAAAATGAAATATCTTCCCTTAAAAAGTGGAAAGAAGGTTTCTGAGAAACTGCTTTGTGTTCTGTTAATACATCTCACAGAGTTACAGCTTTCTTCTCAAGAAACCGTTCACTAAGACTGTTTTTTTGATAATTTCAAATAATATTTGGAAGCCCATAGAGGGCTATGGTGATAAAGGAAATATCCTAAGATAAAAAATGAAAAGTAGCTTTCTGAGAAACTGCTTTGTTTTCTGTTAATTCATCTCAAAGAGTTACAGCTTTCCCCTCAAGAAGCCTTTCGTTAAGAATGTTCTTGTGGAAATTGCAAAGTGATATTTGGAAGACCATAGAGGTCTACCGTAATAAAGGAAATATCCTAAGATAAAAACTGAAAAGAAGCTTTCTGAGAAACTGCTTTGTGTTCTGTTAATTCATCTCATAGAGTTACAGCCTTCCGCTCCAGAAGCCATTCGCTAAGACTGTTCTTGTGGAATTTGCAAAGTGATATTTGGAAGCCCATAGAGAATTATGGTGAAAAAGGAAATATCTTCCGTTAAAAACTAGAAAGAGGAATTCTGAGAAACTAATTGTGTGTTCTCTTAATTCAACTCACAGAGTTACACCTTTCCCCTCAAAAAATCTTTCCTTAAGACACTTTTTGTGGAAATTGGAAAAGGATACTTAGAAGCCCATAGAGGGCTATGGTGAAAAAAGAAATATCCTAAGACAAAAACTGAAAAGAATCTTTCTTACAAACTACTTTGTGCTCTGTTAATTCATGTCACAGATTTAGAGCCTTACTCTACAGAAGCCTTTCGCTAAGACTGTTCTTGTGGAATTTGCAAAGTGATATTTGGAAGCCCATAGAGTGCTATGGTGAAAAAGGAAATATCTTCCATTAAAAATTGGAAAGAATATTTCTGAGAAACTGGTTTGTGTTCTGTTAATTCATCTCACATAGATACAGCTTTCCCCTCAAGAAGCCTTTCCCTAAGACTGTTCTTGTGGAATTTGCAAAGTGATATTTGGAAGCCCATAAAGGGCTATGGTGAAAAAGGGAATATCTTCAGTTAAAAACTGGAAAGCAGCTTTCAGAGAAACAGCGTTGTGTTCCGTTAATTCATCTGACAGCGTTACAGCTTTCCCCTCAAGAAGCCTTTTGCTAAGACTGTTCTTGTGGAATTTGCAAGGTGATATTTGGAGGCCCATAGAGGGCTATGGTGAAAAAGGAAATATCTTCAGTTAAAAACTTGAAAGAAGCTTTCTGAGAAACTGCGTTGTGTTCTGCTAATTCATCTCACAGAGTAACAACTTTCTCCTCAAGAAGCCTTTCGATAAGACAGTTCTGGAGGAATTTTCAAAGTGATATTTGGAAGCCCTTAAAGGGCTATGGTGAAAAGGAAATATCTTCCCTTAAAAACTTTAAAGAAGCTTTCTGAGAAACTGCTTTGTATTCTGTTAGTTCATCTCACAGAGTTACTTCTTTCCCCTCAAGAAGCCTTTTGCTAAGACTGTTTTTGTGGAAATTGGAAAGTGACACTTAGTATCCCATAGAGGGCTATGGTGAAAAAGGAAAAATACTAAGACAAAAACTGAAAAGAAGCTTTCTGAAAAACTATTTTGTGCTCTGTTAATTCATCTCACAGAGTTACAGCTTTCCCCTCAAGAAGCCTTTAGTTAAGACTGTTCTTGTGGAATTTGCAAAGTGATATTGGGAAGCCCATAGATGTCCATGGTGAAAAAGGAAATATCCTAAGATGAAAACTGGAAAGAAGCTTTCTGAGAAACTGTTTTGTGTTCTATTATTTCATTTCGCAGAGTTACAAGTTTCCCCTCAAGAAGCCTTTTTTTAAGCCTGTTCTTGTGAAATTTGCAAAGTGATATTTGGAAGCATAGAGAGGGCTAATGTGAAAAAGGAAATATCTTCCGTTAAAAACTGGAAAGAAGCTTTCTGAGATACTGCTTTGTGTTCTGTTAATTCACCTCACAGAGTTACAGCTTTCCCCTCAAGAAGCCTTTTGCTAAGGCTGTTCTTGTGGAATTTGCAAAGTGATATTTGGAAGCCCATAGAGGGCTACGGTTAAAAAGGAAACATTTTCCGTTAAAAACTGGAAAGAAGTTTTCTGCGAAACTGCTTTGTGTTCTGTTAATTCAATTCACACAGTTACAGCTTTCCCCTCAAGAAGCCTTTCCCTAAGACTGTTCTTGTGGAATTTGCAAAGTGATATTTGGAAGCTCATGGAGGGCTATGGTGAAAAAGGGAATATCTTCAGTTAAAAACTGGAAAGTAGATTTCGGAGAAACAGCGTTGTGTTCCGTTAATTCATCTCACAGAGTTACAGCTTTCCACTCAAGAAGCCTTTGGTTAAGACTATTCTTGAGAAATTAGCAAAGTGATATTTCGAAGTCCTTAGAGGGCTATGGTGAAAACGGAAATATGTTCAGTTAAAAAGTTTAAAGAAGCATTCTGAGAAACTGCTTTGTGTTCTCTTAATTGATCTCACAGAGTTACAGCTTTCCCCTGAAGAATCCTTTCGCTAAGACTGTTCATGTGGAATTTGGAATGTGATATGTAGAACCCCTAGAGGGCTATGATGAAAAAGGGAATATCTTCCGTTAAAAACTGGAAAGAAGCATTCTGAGAAACTGCTTTGTGTTCTGCTAATTCATCTCACAGAATTACAGCTTTCCCCTCATGAAGTCTTTGGCTAAGACTGTTCTTGTGTAATTTGTAAAGTGATATTTGGAAGCCCATAGAGGGCTAGGGTGAAAAAGGACATATCTTCCGTTAAAAACTGGATAGAAGCATTCTGAGAAACTGCTTTGTGTTCTGTTAATTCATCTCACAGATTTACAGCTTTCTCCCAAAAGACCCTTTCGCTAAGACTGTTCTTGTGGAACTTGCAAAGTGCTATTTGGAAGCCCTAGAGCTCTATGGTGGAAAAGGAAATATCCTAAGATAAAAACTGAAAATAAGCTTTCTGAGAAACTGCTTTGTGTTCTGTTAATTCATCTCACAGAGTTACAGCTTACCGCTCAAGAAGCCTTTCGCTAAGACTGTTCTTGTGGAATTTGCAAAGCGATATCTGGAAGACCATAGAGGGCTATGGTGAAGAAGGAAATATCTTCCGTTAAAAACTGGAAAGAGGCTTTCTGAGAAACTGCTTTGTGTTCTGTTATTTCATCTCACAGAGTTACAGCTTTCCTCTCAAGTAGTCTTTCGCTAAGACAGTTTTTGTGGAATTTGCAAAGTGATATTTGGAAGCCCATAGAGGGCTAAGGTGAAAAAGGAAATATCTTCCGTTAAAAGCTGGAAAGAGCCATTCTGAGAAACTCCTTTGTGTTCTCTTAATTCAACTCACAGAGTTACACCTTTCATCTCAAGAAGTCTTTCCTTAAGATAGTTTTTGTGGAAATTGGAAAGGGATACTTAGCAGCCCATAGAGGGCCATGGTGAAAAAAGAAATATCCTAAGACAAAAACTGAAAAGAATCTTTCTTACAAACTAATTTGTGCTCTCTTAATTTATGTCACAGACTTAGAGCTTTCCCCTACAGAAGCCTTTCGCTACGACTGTTCTTGTGGAATTTACAAAGTGATATTTGGAGGCCGTAGAGTGCTACGGTGAAAAAGGAAATATCTTCCGTTAAAAATTGGAAAGAATATTTCTGAGAAACTGGTTTGTGTTCTGTTAATTCATCTCACACAGTTACAGCTTTCCCCTCAAGAAGCCTTTCACTTAGACTGTTCTTGTGGAATTTGCAAAGTGATATTTGGAAGCCCTTAAAGGGCTATGGTGAAAAAGGGAATACCTTCAGTTGAAAACTGGAAAGTAGCTTTCAGAGAAACAGCGTTGTTTTAAGTTAATTCATCTGACAGAGTTACAGCTTTCCCCTCAAGATTCCTTTTGCTAAGACTGTTCTTGTGGAATTTGCAAAGTGATATTTGGAAGCACATAGAGGGCTATGGTGAAAAAGGAAATATCTTCAGTTAAAAACTTGAAAGAAGCTTTCTGAGAAACTGCGTTGTGTTCTGCTAATTCATCTCACAGAGTTAGAGCTTTCTCCTCAAGAAGCCTTTAGATAAGACAGTTCTGGAGGAATTTTCAAAGTGATATTTGGAAGCCCTTAAAGGGCTATGCTGGAAAAGGAAATACCTTCCGTTAAAAACTGGAAAGAAGCTTTCTGAGAAACTGCTTTGTATTCTGTTAGTTCATCTCACAGAGTTACAGCTTTCCCTTCAAGAAGCCTTTCGCTAAAACTGATTTTGTGGAAATTAGATAGTGATACTTAGTATCCCATAGAGGGCTATGGTGAAAAAGGAAATATCCTAAGACAAAAACTGAAAAGAAGCTTTCTGAAAAACTATTTTGTACTCTGTTAATTCATCTCACAGATTTACAGCTTTCCCCTCCAGGACCCTTTCGCTAAGACTGTTCTTGTGAAATTTGCAAAGTGATATTTGGAAGTCCATAGAACTCTATGGTGGAAAAGGAAATATCCTAAGATAAAAACTTAAAAGAAGCTTTCTGAGAAACTGCTTTGTGTTCTGTTAATTCATCTCACAGAGTTACAGCTTTCCGCTCAAGAAGCCTTTCGCTAAGACTGTTCTTATGGAATTTGCAAAGCGATATTTGGAAGACCATAGAGGGCTATGATGAAGAAGGAAGTATCTTCCGTTAAAAACTGGAAAGAGGCTTTCTGAGAAACTGCTTTGTGTTCTGTTATTTCATCTCACAGCGTTACAGCTTTCCTCTCAAGTAGCCCTTCCTTAAGACAATTTTTGAGGAATATGCAAAGTGATATTTGGAAGCCCATAGGGGGCTATGGTGAAAAAGGAAATATCTTCCTTTAAAACTAGAAAGAGGCATTCTGAGAAACTCCTTTGTGTTCTCTTAATTCAACTCACAGAGTTACACATTTCCTCTCAAGACGTCTTTCCTTAAGACACTTTTTGTGGAAATTGGAAAGGGATACTTAAAAGCCCAAAGAGGGCTATGGTGAAAAAAGAAATATCCTAAGACAAAAACTGAAAAGAATGTTTCTTACAAACTACTTTATGCTCTGTTAATTTATGTCACAGACTTAGAGCTTTCCCCTACAGAAGCCTTTCGCTAAGACTGTTCTTGTGGAATTTGCAAAGTGATATTTGGAAGCCCATAGAGTGCTATGGTGAAAAAGGAAATATCTTCCGTTAAAAATTGGAAAGAATATTTCTGAGAAAATGGTTTGTGTTCTGTTAATTCATCTCACAGAGTTACAGCTTTCCCCTCAAGAAGCCTTTCCCTAAGACTGTTCTTGTGGAATATGCAGAGTGATATTTTTAAGCCCTTACAGGGCTATGGTGAAAAAGGGAATATCTTCAGTTAAAAACTGTATAGAAGTTTTCTGAGAAACTGCTTTGTGTTCTGTTAATTCATCTCACAGAGTTACAGCTTTCCCCTCAAGAAGACTCTCCCTAAGACTGTTCTTGTGGTATTTTCTAAGTGATATTTGGAAGCCCATAGTGGGCTATGGTGAAAAAGGAAGTATCTTACGTTGAAAAGTGGAAAAAGGCTTTCAGAGAAACTGCTTTGTGTTCTGTTAACTCATCTCACAGAGTTACAGCTTTCCCCTCAAGAAGCCTTTCCCTAAGACTGTTCTTGTGGAATTTTCAAAGTGATATTTGGAAGCCCATAGATGGCTAAGGTGAAAAAGGAAATATCTTCCGTTAAAAACTGAAAAGATGCTTTCTGCAGAACAGCTTTGTGTTCTGTTACTTCACCTCACAGAGTTACAGCTTTTCCCTCAAGAAGCCTTTCGCTAAGACTGTTCTTGTGGAATTTTCAAAGTGATATTCGGAAGTCCATAGAGGGCTCTGTTGAAAAAGGAAATATCTTCATTTAAAAACTGGAAAGAAGATTTCTGAGAAACTGCTTTGTGTTCGGTTAATTCTTCTCACAGAGTTACAGCTTTCCCCTCAAGAAGCCTTTCCCTTAGATTGTTCTTGTGGAATTTGCAAAGTGATATTTGGAAGCCCGTAGAGGTCTATGGTGAAAAAGGAATTATCTTCCGTTAAAAACTGGAAAGAAAGCTTTTTGAGAAACTGCTTTGTGTTCTTTTAATTCATCTCACAGAGTTACAGCTTTCCCCTCAAGAATCCGATCACTAAGACTCTTCTTGTGGAATTTGCAAATTGATATTTGGAAGCCCATAGAGGGCTATGGGCAAAAAGGAAATATCTTCACCTAAAAACTGGAAATAAGCTTTCTGAGAAACTTCCATGATTTCTCTTAATGCACCTCACCTAGTTACAGCTTTCCCCTCAAGAAGACTTTCGCTAGGACTCTTCTTGTGGGATTTTCAAAGTAATATTTGGAAATCCACAGTGGGCTATGGTGAAAAAGGAAATTTCTTCCGTAAAAATCTGGGAAAAAGCTTTCTGAGAAACTGCTTTGTGTTCTGTTAATTCAACTCACAGAGTTACAGCCCTCCCCTCAAGAAGCCTTTCGCTAAAACTGTTGTTGTGAAATTTTCAAAGTGATAGTTGGAAGCCAATTGAGGGCTATGGTGAAAAAGTAAATATCCTAAGATAAAAACTGAAAAGAAGTTTATTCAGAAACTGCTTTGTGTTCTGTTAATTCATCTCACAGAGTTACAGCTTCCTCTCCGGAAGCCTTTCGCTAAGACTGTTCTAGTGGAATTTGCAAAGTGATATTTGGAAGTCCATAGAGGGCTATGGAGAAAAAGGAAATATCTTCAGTTAAAAAGTGGAAAGAAGCTTTCAGGGAAACGGCTTTGTGTTTTGTCAATTCATCTCTCAGAGTTACAGCTTTCCCCTCAAGAAGCCTTTCGCTAAGACTGTTCTAGTGGAATTTGCAAAGTGATATTTGGAACCACTAGAGGGCTATGGTGAAAAAGGGAATATCTTCAGGTAAAAACTGGAAAGAAGCTTTCTGAGAAACTGCTTTGTGTTCTGTTAATTCATCTCACAGAGTTACAGCTTTCCCCTCAGGAAGCCTTTCCCAGAGACTGTTCTGGTGAAATTTGCAAAGTGATATTTGGAAGGCCGTAGAGGGCTATGTTGAAAAAGGAAATATCATCCGTTAAAAACTGAAAAGAAGCTTTCTGAGAAAGTGCTTTGTGCTCTGTTAATTCATCTCACAGAGTTACAGCTTTCCCCTCAAGAAGTCTTTCGATATGACTGTTCTTGTGGAATTTCCAAAGTGATATTTGGAAACCCATAGTGGGCTCTGATGAAAAGGAAGTATCTTCCGTTAAAAACTGGAAAGAGGTTTTCAGAGAAACTGCGTTGTGTTCTGTTACTTCATTTCACAGGGTTACAGCTTTCCTCTCAAGAAGACTTTCCATAAGACTGTTCTTGTGGAATTTGCAAAGTGATATTTGGAAGCCCTTAGAGGGCTATGGTGAAAAAGGAAATATCTTCCATTAAAAACTGGAAACTGCCTTGGTTTCTGTTAGTTCATCTCACAGAGTTACAGCTTTCCCCTCAAGAAGCCTTTCGATAAGACAGTTCTGGAGGAATTTGCAAGTGATATTTGGAAGGCCATAGACGGCTATGGTGAAAAAGGAATTATCTTCCTTTAAAAACTACAAAGAAGCTTTCTGAGAAACTGCTTTGTGTTCTTTAATTCATCTCACAGAGTTGAAGCTTACCCCTCAAGAAGCCTTTCGATAAGACTGTTCTTGTGTAATTTGCAAAGTGATACTTGGAATCCCATAGAGGGCTATGGTGATAAAGGGAATATCTTCAGTTAAAAACTGGAAAGTAGCTTTCAGAGAAACAGCGTTGTGTTCCGTTAATTCATCTGACAGAGTTACAGGTTTCCCCTCAATAAGACTTTCGCTAAGACTGTTCTTGTGGAATTTGCAAAGTGATATTTCGAAGGCCATAGATGGCTATGGTGAAAAAGGAACTATCCTAAGATTAAAACCGAGAAGAAGCTTTTTGAGAAACTGCTTTGTGTTCTGTTAGTTAATCTCACAGTGTTACAGCTTTCCCCGCAAGAAACCATTCAGTAAGACTGTTCTTGTGCAATTTTCAAAGTGACATTTGGAAGCCCATAGAGGGCTATGGTGAAAAAGGAAATATCTTCCGTCAAAAACTAGAAAGAAGCACTCTGAGAAACTACCGTGTGTTCTGTTAATATATCTCACCGAGTTACAGCTTTCTCCACAGGAATACTTTCGCTAAGACTGTTCCTGTGGGATTTGCATAGTGATATTTGGAAGCCCATAGAGGGCTATGGTGAAGAAGGAAATATCCTAAGATAAAAACTGGAAATAAGATTTCTGAGAAACTGCTTTGTGTTCTGTTTATTCATCTTACAGAATTACAGCTTTGCTCTGCAGAAGCCTTTCCCTAAGACTGTTCTTGTGGAATTTGCAAAGTGATCTTGGAAACCCATAGAGGGCTATGTTGAAAAAGGGAATATCTTCAGTTAAAAACTGGAAGGAAACTTTCTGAGAAACTGCTTTGTGTTCTGTTTATTCATCTCACAGATTTACAGCTTTCTCCTCAAGAAATAGTTCACTAAGACTGTTCTTGTGGAATTTTCAAAGTGATATTTGGAAGCCCAGAGAGAGCTACGGTGAAAAAGAATATATCTTCCGTTAAAAACTGGAAAGAAGACTTCTGAGAAACTGCTTTGTGTTCTGTTAATTCATCTCACAGAGTTACAGCTTTCCCCTCCAGAATTCTTTCGCTAAGACTGTTCTTGTGGAATTTGCAAAGTGATATTTCGAAGCCCTTTGTGGGCTATGGTGAACAAAGAAATACCCTAAAATAAAAACTGAAAAGAAGCTTTCCGAGAAACTGCTTTGTTTTCTGTTAATTCAACTCACAGAGTTACAGCTTTCCCCTCAAGAGGCCTGTCGCTAAGGCTGTTTTTGTGGAATTTGCAATGTGATATTTGGAAGCCCATAGATGGCTATGGTGAAAATGGAGATATACTAAGATAAAAATCGAAAAGAAGCTTTCTGAGAAACTGCCTTGTGTTCTGTTAGTTCACCTCACAGAGTTACTTGTTTACCCTCAAGAAGCAGTTCACTAAGACTGTTCTTGTGAAATTTTCAAAGTGATATTGGAAGCCCATAGAGGGCTATGGTGAAAAAGGAAATATCTTCAGTTATAAACTGAAAAGAAGCTTCCTGAGAAACTACTTTGTGTTCTCTTAATTCAACTCACAGAGTTACAGCTTTCCCTTCCAGAAGCCTTTCGCTAAGACTGTTCTTGTGGAATTTGCAAAGTTATATTTGGAGCCCTTAGAAGGCTATGGAAAAAGGAAATATCCTAAGATAAAAACTGAACAGAAGCTTTCTGAGAAGCTGCTTTGTGTATGTTAATTCATCTCACAGAGTTACAGCTTCTCCCTGCAGAAGCCTTTCGCTAAGACTGTTCTTGTGGAATTTGCAAAGTGAAATTTCGGAGCCCATAGAAGGCTATGATGAAAAAGGGAATATCTTCCATTAAAAACAGAAAGGAAGCTTTCTGAGAAACTGCTTTGTGTTCTGTTAGTTCATCTCACAGAGTTTGAGATTTCCCCTCAAGAACCCGTTCACTAAGACTATACGTGTGCAATTTGCAAATTCATATTTGGAAACCCATAGAGGGCTATGGAGAAAAAGGAAATATCTCCCGTTAAAAAGGGGAAATAAGCTTTTTGAGAAACTGGTGTGTTTTCTGTTAATACATTTCACCGAATTAGAGCTTTCCCCTCCAGAAGCCTTTCGCTAAGACTGTTCTTGTGGAATTTGCAAGGTGATATTTGGAACCACTAGAGGGCTATGGTGAAAAAGGGAATATCTTCAGGTAAAAACTGGAAAGAAGCTTTCTGAGAAACTGCTTTGTGTTCTGTTAATTCATCTCACAGAGTTACAGCTTTCCCCTCAGGAAGCCTTTCCCAGAGACTGTTCTGGTGAAATTTGCAAAGTGATATTTGGAAGGCCGTAGAGGGCTATGGTGAAAAAGGAAATATCATCCGTTAAAAACTGAAAAGAAGCTTTCTGAGAAAGTGCTTTGTGCTCTGTTAATTCATCTCACAGAGTTACAGCTTTCCCCTCAAGAAGTCTTTCGATATGACTGTTCTTGTGGAATTTCCAAAGTGATATTTGGAAACCCATAGTGGGCTCTGATGAAAAGGAAGTATCTTCCGTTAAAAACTGGAAAGAGGTTTTCAGAGAAACTGCGTTGTGTTCTGTTACTTCATTTCACAGGGTTACAGCTTTCCTCTCAAGAAGACTTTCCATAAGACTGTTCTTGTGGAATTTGCAAAGTGATATTTGGAAGCCCTTAGAGGGCTATGGTGAAAAAGGAAATATCTTCCATTAAAAACTGGAAAGAACCTTTCTGAGAAACTGCCTTGGTTTCTGTTAGTTCATCTCACAGAGTTACAGCTTTCCCCTCAAGAAGCCTTTCGATAAGACAGTTCTGGAGGAATTTGCAAGTGATATTTGGAAGGCCATAGACGGCTATGGTGAAAAAGGAATTATCTTCCTTTAAAAACTACAAAGAAGCTTTCTGAGAAACTGCTTTGTGTTCTTTAATTCATCTCACAGAGTTGAAGCTTACCCCTCAAGAAGCCTTTCGATAAGACTGTTCTTGTGTAATTTGCAAAGTGATACTTGGAATCCCATAGAGGGCTATGGTGATAAAGGGAATATCTTCAGTTAAAAACTGGAAAGTAGCTTTCAGAGAAACAGCGTTGTGTTCCGTTAATTCATCTGACAGAGTTACAGGTTTCCCCTCAATAAGACTTTCGCTAAGACTGTTCTTGTGGAATTTGCAAAGTGATATTTCGAAGGCCATAGATGGCTATGGTGAAAAAGGAACTATCCTAAGATTAAAACCGAGAAGAAGCTTTTTGAGAAACTGCTTTGTGTTCTGTTAGTTAATCTCACAGTGTTACAGCTTTCCCCGCAAGAAACCATTCAGTAAGACTGTTCTTGTGCAATTTTCAAAGTGACATTTGGAAGCCCATAGAGGGCTATGGTGAAAAAGGAAATATCTTCCGTCAAAAACTAGAAAGAAGCACTCTGAGAAACTACCGTGTGTTCTGTTAATATATCTCACCGAGTTACAGCTTTCTCCACAGGAATACTTTCGCTAAGACTGTTCCTGTGGGATTTGCATAGTGATATTTGGAAGCCCATAGAGGGCTATGGTGAAGAAGGAAATATCCTAAGATAAAAACTGGAAATAAGATTTCTGAGAAACTGCTTTGTGTTCTGTTTATTCATCTTACAGAATTACAGCTTTGCTCTGCAGAAGCCTTTCCCTAAGACTGTTCTTGTGGAATTTGCAAAGTGATCTTGGAAACCCATAGAGGGCTATGTTGAAAAAGGGAATATCTTCAGTTAAAAACTGGAAGGAAACTTTCTGAGAAACTGCTTTGTGTTCTGTTTATTCATCTCACAGATTTACAGCTTTCTCCTCAAGAAATAGTTCACTAAGACTGTTCTTGTGGAATTTTCAAAGTGATATTTGGAAGCCCAGAGAGAGCTACGGTGAAAAAGAATATATCTTCCGTTAAAAACTGGAAAGAAGACTTCTGAGAAACTGCTTTGTGTTCTGTTAATTCATCTCACAGAGTTACAGCTTTCCCCTCCAGAATTCTTTCGCTAAGACTGTTCTTGTGGAATTTGCAAAGTGATATTTCGAAGCCCTTTGTGGGCTATGGTGAACAAAGAAATACCCTAAAATAAAAACTGAAAAGAAGCTTTCCGAGAAACTGCTTTGTTTTCTGTTAATTCAACTCACAGAGTTACAGCTTTCCCCTCAAGAGGCCTGTCGCTAAGGCTGTTTTTGTGGAATTTGCAATGTGATATTTGGAAGCCCATAGATGGCTATGGTGAAAATGGAGATATACTAAGATAAAAATCGAAAAGAAGCTTTCTGAGAAACTGCCTTGTGTTCTGTTAGTTCACCTCACAGAGTTACTTGTTTACCCTCAAGAAGCAGTTCACTAAGACTGTTCTTGTGAAATTTTCAAAGTGATATTGGAAGCCCATAGAGGGCTATGGTGAAAAAGGAAATATCTTCAGTTATAAACTGAAAAGAAGCTTCCTGAGAAACTACTTTGTGTTCTCTTAATTCAACTCACAGAGTTACAGCTTTCCCTTCCAGAAGCCTTTCGCTAAGACTGTTCTTGTGGAATTTGCAAAGTTATATTTGGAGCCCTTAGAAGGCTATGGAAAAAGGAAATATCCTAAGATAAAAACTGAACAGAAGCTTTCTGAGAAGCTGCTTTGTGTATGTTAATTCATCTCACAGAGTTACAGCTTCTCCCTGCAGAAGCCTTTCGCTAAGACTGTTCTTGTGGAATTTGCAAAGTGAAATTTCGGAGCCCATAGAAGGCTATGATGAAAAAGGGAATATCTTCCATTAAAAACAGAAAGGAAGCTTTCTGAGAAACTGCTTTGTGTTCTGTTAGTTCATCTCACAGAGTTTGAGATTTCCCCTCAAGAACCCGTTCACTAAGACTATACGTGTGCAATTTGCAAATTCATATTTGGAAACCCATAGAGGGCTATGGAGAAAAAGGAAATATCTCCCGTTAAAAAGGGGAAATAAGCTTTTTGAGAAACTGGTGTGTTTTCTGTTAATACATTTCACCGAATTAGAGCTTTCCCCTCCAGAAGCCTTTCGCTAAGACTGTTCTTGTGGAATTTGCAAGGTGATATTTGGAACCACTAGAGGGCTATGGTGAAAAAGGGAATATCTTCAGGTAAAAACTGGAAAGAAGCTTTCTGAGAAACTGCTTTGTGTTCTGTTAATTCATCTCACAGAGTTACAGCTTTCCCCTCAGGAAGCCTTTCCCAGAGACTGTTCTGGTGAAATTTGCAAAGTGATATTTGGAAGGCCGTAGAGGGCTATGGTGAAAAAGGAAATATCATCCGTTAAAAACTGAAAAGAAGCTTTCTGAGAAAGTGCTTTGTGCTCTGTTAATTCATCTCACAGAGTTACAGCTTTCCCCTCAAGAAGTCTTTCGATATGACTGTTCTTGTGGAATTTCCAAAGTGATATTTGGAAACCCATAGTGGGCTCTGATGAAAAGGAAGTATCTTCCGTTAAAAACTGGAAAGAGGTTTTCAGAGAAACTGCGTTGTGTTCTGTTACTTCATTTCACAGGGTTACAGCTTTCCTCTCAAGAAGACTTTCCATAAGACTGTTCTTGTGGAATTTGCAAAGTGATATTTGGAAGCCCTTAGAGGGCTATGGTGAAAAAGGAAATATCTTCCATTAAAAACTGGAAAGAACCTTTCTGAGAAACTGCCTTGGTTTCTGTTAGTTCATCTCACAGAGTTACAGCTTTCCCCTCAAGAAGCCTTTCGATAAGACAGTTCTGGAGGAATTTGCAAGTGATATTTGGAAGGCCATAGACGGCTATGGTGAAAAAGGAATTATCTTCCTTTAAAAACTACAAAGAAGCTTTCTGAGAAACTGCTTTGTGTTCTTTAATTCATCTCACAGAGTTGAAGCTTACCCCTCAAGAAGCCTTTCGATAAGACTGTTCTTGTGTAATTTGCAAAGTGATACTTGGAATCCCATAGAGGGCTATGGTGATAAAGGGAATATCTTCAGTTAAAAACTGGAAAGTAGCTTTCAGAGAAACAGCGTTGTGTTCCGTTAATTCATCTGACAGAGTTACAGGTTTCCCCTCAATAAGACTTTCGCTAAGACTGTTCTTGTGGAATTTGCAAAGTGATATTTCGAAGGCCATAGATGGCTATGGTGAAAAAGGAACTATCCTAAGATTAAAACCGAGAAGAAGCTTTTTGAGAAACTGCTTTGTGTTCTGTTAGTTAATCTCACAGTGTTACAGCTTTCCCCGCAAGAAACCATTCAGTAAGACTGTTCTTGTGCAATTTTCAAAGTGACATTTGGAAGCCCATAGAGGGCTATGGTGAAAAAGGAAATATCTTCCGTCAAAAACTAGAAAGAAGCACTCTGAGAAACTACCGTGTGTTCTGTTAATATATCTCACCGAGTTACAGCTTTCTCCACAGGAATACTTTCGCTAAGACTGTTCCTGTGGGATTTGCATAGTGATATTTGGAAGCCCATAGAGGGCTATGGTGAAGAAGGAAATATCCTAAGATAAAAACTGGAAATAAGATTTCTGAGAAACTGCTTTGTGTTCTGTTTATTCATCTTACAGAATTACAGCTTTGCTCTGCAGAAGCCTTTCCCTAAGACTGTTCTTGTGGAATTTGCAAAGTGATCTTGGAAACCCATAGAGGGCTATGTTGAAAAAGGGAATATCTTCAGTTAAAAACTGGAAGGAAACTTTCTGAGAAACTGCTTTGTGTTCTGTTTATTCATCTCACAGATTTACAGCTTTCTCCTCAAGAAATAGTTCACTAAGACTGTTCTTGTGGAATTTTCAAAGTGATATTTGGAAGCCCAGAGAGAGCTACGGTGAAAAAGAATATATCTTCCGTTAAAAACTGGAAAGAAGACTTCTGAGAAACTGCTTTGTGTTCTGTTAATTCATCTCACAGAGTTACAGCTTTCCCCTCCAGAATTCTTTCGCTAAGACTGTTCTTGTGGAATTTGCAAAGTGATATTTCGAAGCCCTTTGTGGGCTATGGTGAACAAAGAAATACCCTAAAATAAAAACTGAAAAGAAGCTTTCCGAGAAACTGCTTTGTTTTCTGTTAATTCAACTCACAGAGTTACAGCTTTCCCCTCAAGAGGCCTGTCGCTAAGGCTGTTTTTGTGGAATTTGCAATGTGATATTTGGAAGCCCATAGATGGCTATGGTGAAAATGGAGATATACTAAGATAAAAATCGAAAAGAAGCTTTCTGAGAAACTGCCTTGTGTTCTGTTAGTTCACCTCACAGAGTTACTTGTTTACCCTCAAGAAGCAGTTCACTAAGACTGTTCTTGTGAAATTTTCAAAGTGATATTGGAAGCCCATAGAGGGCTATGGTGAAAAAGGAAATATCTTCAGTTATAAACTGAAAAGAAGCTTCCTGAGAAACTACTTTGTGTTCTCTTAATTCAACTCACAGAGTTACAGCTTTCCCTTCCAGAAGCCTTTCGCTAAGACTGTTCTTGTGGAATTTGCAAAGTTATATTTGGAGCCCTTAGAAGGCTATGGAAAAAGGAAATATCCTAAGATAAAAACTGAACAGAAGCTTTCTGAGAAGCTGCTTTGTGTATGTTAATTCATCTCACAGAGTTACAGCTTCTCCCTGCAGAAGCCTTTCGCTAAGACTGTTCTTGTGGAATTTGCAAAGTGAAATTTCGGAGCCCATAGAAGGCTATGATGAAAAAGGGAATATCTTCCATTAAAAACAGAAAGGAAGCTTTCTGAGAAACTGCTTTGTGTTCTGTTAGTTCATCTCACAGAGTTTGAGATTTCCCCTCAAGAACCCGTTCACTAAGACTATACGTGTGCAATTTGCAAATTCATATTTGGAAACCCATAGAGGGCTATGGAGAAAAAGGAAATATCTCCCGTTAAAAAGGGGAAATAAGCTTTTTGAGAAACTGGTGTGTTTTCTGTTAATACATTTCACCGAATTAGAGCTTTCCCCTCCAGAAGCCTTTCGCTAAGACTGTTCTTGTGGAATTTGCAAGGTGATATTTGGAACCACTAGAGGGCTATGGTGAAAAAGGGAATATCTTCAGGTAAAAACTGGAAAGAAGCTTTCTGAGAAACTGCTTTGTGTTCTGTTAATTCATCTCACAGAGTTACAGCTTTCCCCTCAGGAAGCCTTTCCCAGAGACTGTTCTGGTGAAATTTGCAAAGTGATATTTGGAAGGCCGTAGAGGGCTATGGTGAAAAAGGAAATATCATCCGTTAAAAACTGAAAAGAAGCTTTCTGAGAAAGTGCTTTGTGCTCTGTTAATTCATCTCACAGAGTTACAGCTTTCCCCTCAAGAAGTCTTTCGATATGACTGTTCTTGTGGAATTTCCAAAGTGATATTTGGAAACCCATAGTGGGCTCTGATGAAAAGGAAGTATCTTCCGTTAAAAACTGGAAAGAGGTTTTCAGAGAAACTGCGTTGTGTTCTGTTACTTCATTTCACAGGGTTACAGCTTTCCTCTCAAGAAGACTTTCCATAAGACTGTTCTTGTGGAATTTGCAAAGTGATATTTGGAAGCCCTTAGAGGGCTATGGTGAAAAAGGAAATATCTTCCATTAAAAACTGGAAAGAACCTTTCTGAGAAACTGCCTTGGTTTCTGTTAGTTCATCTCACAGAGTTACAGCTTTCCCCTCAAGAAGCCTTTCGATAAGACAGTTCTGGAGGAATTTGCAAGTGATATTTGGAAGGCCATAGACGGCTATGGTGAAAAAGGAATTATCTTCCTTTAAAAACTACAAAGAAGCTTTCTGAGAAACTGCTTTGTGTTCTTTAATTCATCTCACAGAGTTGAAGCTTACCCCTCAAGAAGCCTTTCGATAAGACTGTTCTTGTGTAATTTGCAAAGTGATACTTGGAATCCCATAGAGGGCTATGGTGATAAAGGGAATATCTTCAGTTAAAAACTGGAAAGTAGCTTTCAGAGAAACAGCGTTGTGTTCCGTTAATTCATCTGACAGAGTTACAGGTTTCCCCTCAATAAGACTTTCGCTAAGACTGTTCTTGTGGAATTTGCAAAGTGATATTTCGAAGGCCATAGATGGCTATGGTGAAAAAGGAACTATCCTAAGATTAAAACCGAGAAGAAGCTTTTTGAGAAACTGCTTTGTGTTCTGTTAGTTAATCTCACAGTGTTACAGCTTTCCCCGCAAGAAACCATTCAGTAAGACTGTTCTTGTGCAATTTTCAAAGTGACATTTGGAAGCCCATAGAGGGCTATGGTGAAAAAGGAAATATCTTCCGTCAAAAACTAGAAAGAAGCACTCTGAGAAACTACCGTGTGTTCTGTTAATATATCTCACCGAGTTACAGCTTTCTCCACAGGAATACTTTCGCTAAGACTGTTCCTGTGGGATTTGCATAGTGATATTTGGAAGCCCATAGAGGGCTATGGTGAAGAAGGAAATATCCTAAGATAAAAACTGGAAATAAGATTTCTGAGAAACTGCTTTGTGTTCTGTTTATTCATCTTACAGAATTACAGCTTTGCTCTGCAGAAGCCTTTCCCTAAGACTGTTCTTGTGGAATTTGCAAAGTGATCTTGGAAACCCATAGAGGGCTATGTTGAAAAAGGGAATATCTTCAGTTAAAAACTGGAAGGAAACTTTCTGAGAAACTGCTTTGTGTTCTGTTTATTCATCTCACAGATTTACAGCTTTCTCCTCAAGAAATAGTTCACTAAGACTGTTCTTGTGGAATTTTCAAAGTGATATTTGGAAGCCCAGAGAGAGCTACGGTGAAAAAGAATATATCTTCCGTTAAAAACTGGAAAGAAGACTTCTGAGAAACTGCTTTGTGTTCTGTTAATTCATCTCACAGAGTTACAGCTTTCCCCTCCAGAATTCTTTCGCTAAGACTGTTCTTGTGGAATTTGCAAAGTGATATTTCGAAGCCCTTTGTGGGCTATGGTGAACAAAGAAATACCCTAAAATAAAAACTGAAAAGAAGCTTTCCGAGAAACTGCTTTGTTTTCTGTTAATTCAACTCACAGAGTTACAGCTTTCCCCTCAAGAGGCCTGTCGCTAAGGCTGTTTTTGTGGAATTTGCAATGTGATATTTGGAAGCCCATAGATGGCTATGGTGAAAATGGAGATATACTAAGATAAAAATCGAAAAGAAGCTTTCTGAGAAACTGCCTTGTGTTCTGTTAGTTCACCTCACAGAGTTACTTGTTTACCCTCAAGAAGCAGTTCACTAAGACTGTTCTTGTGAAATTTTCAAAGTGATATTGGAAGCCCATAGAGGGCTATGGTGAAAAAGGAAATATCTTCAGTTATAAACTGAAAAGAAGCTTCCTGAGAAACTACTTTGTGTTCTCTTAATTCAACTCACAGAGTTACAGCTTTCCCTTCCAGAAGCCTTTCGCTAAGACTGTTCTTGTGGAATTTGCAAAGTTATATTTGGAGCCCTTAGAAGGCTATGGAAAAAGGAAATATCCTAAGATAAAAACTGAACAGAAGCTTTCTGAGAAGCTGCTTTGTGTATGTTAATTCATCTCACAGAGTTACAGCTTCTCCCTGCAGAAGCCTTTCGCTAAGACTGTTCTTGTGGAATTTGCAAAGTGAAATTTCGGAGCCCATAGAAGGCTATGATGAAAAAGGGAATATCTTCCATTAAAAACAGAAAGGAAGCTTTCTGAGAAACTGCTTTGTGTTCTGTTAGTTCATCTCACAGAGTTTGAGATTTCCCCTCAAGAACCCGTTCACTAAGACTATACGTGTGCAATTTGCAAATTCATATTTGGAAACCCATAGAGGGCTATGGAGAAAAAGGAAATATCTCCCGTTAAAAAGGGGAAATAAGCTTTTTGAGAAACTGGTGTGTTTTCTGTTAATACATTTCACCGAATTAGAGCTTTCCCCTCCAGAAGCCTTTCGCTAAGACTGTTCTTGTGGAATTTGCAAGGTGATATTTGGAACCACTAGAGGGCTATGGTGAAAAAGGGAATATCTTCAGGTAAAAACTGGAAAGAAGCTTTCTGAGAAACTGCTTTGTGTTCTGTTAATTCATCTCACAGAGTTACAGCTTTCCCCTCAGGAAGCCTTTCCCAGAGACTGTTCTGGTGAAATTTGCAAAGTGATATTTGGAAGGCCGTAGAGGGCTATGGTGAAAAAGGAAATATCATCCGTTAAAAACTGAAAAGAAGCTTTCTGAGAAAGTGCTTTGTGCTCTGTTAATTCATCTCACAGAGTTACAGCTTTCCCCTCAAGAAGTCTTTCGATATGACTGTTCTTGTGGAATTTCCAAAGTGATATTTGGAAACCCATAGTGGGCTCTGATGAAAAGGAAGTATCTTCCGTTAAAAACTGGAAAGAGGTTTTCAGAGAAACTGCGTTGTGTTCTGTTACTTCATTTCACAGGGTTACAGCTTTCCTCTCAAGAAGACTTTCCATAAGACTGTTCTTGTGGAATTTGCAAAGTGATATTTGGAAGCCCTTAGAGGGCTATGGTGAAAAAGGAAATATCTTCCATTAAAAACTGGAAAGAACCTTTCTGAGAAACTGCCTTGGTTTCTGTTAGTTCATCTCACAGAGTTACAGCTTTCCCCTCAAGAAGCCTTTCGATAAGACAGTTCTGGAGGAATTTGCAAGTGATATTTGGAAGGCCATAGACGGCTATGGTGAAAAAGGAATTATCTTCCTTTAAAAACTACAAAGAAGCTTTCTGAGAAACTGCTTTGTGTTCTTTAATTCATCTCACAGAGTTGAAGCTTACCCCTCAAGAAGCCTTTCGATAAGACTGTTCTTGTGTAATTTGCAAAGTGATACTTGGAATCCCATAGAGGGCTATGGTGATAAAGGGAATATCTTCAGTTAAAAACTGGAAAGTAGCTTTCAGAGAAACAGCGTTGTGTTCCGTTAATTCATCTGACAGAGTTACAGGTTTCCCCTCAATAAGACTTTCGCTAAGACTGTTCTTGTGGAATTTGCAAAGTGATATTTCGAAGGCCATAGATGGCTATGGTGAAAAAGGAACTATCCTAAGATTAAAACCGAGAAGAAGCTTTTTGAGAAACTGCTTTGTGTTCTGTTAGTTAATCTCACAGTGTTACAGCTTTCCCCGCAAGAAACCATTCAGTAAGACTGTTCTTGTGCAATTTTCAAAGTGACATTTGGAAGCCCATAGAGGGCTATGGTGAAAAAGGAAATATCTTCCGTCAAAAACTAGAAAGAAGCACTCTGAGAAACTACCGTGTGTTCTGTTAATATATCTCACCGAGTTACAGCTTTCTCCACAGGAATACTTTCGCTAAGACTGTTCCTGTGGGATTTGCATAGTGATATTTGGAAGCCCATAGAGGGCTATGGTGAAGAAGGAAATATGCTAAGATAAAAACTGGAAATAAGATTTCTGAGAAACTGCTTTGTGTTCTGTTTATTCATCTTACAGAATTACAGCTTTGCTCTGCAGAAGCCTTTCCCTAAGACTGTTCTTGTGGAATTTGCAAAGTGATCTTGGAAACCCATAGAGGGCTATGTTGAAAAAGGGAATATCTTCAGTTAAAAACTGGAAGGAAACTTTCTGAGAAACTGCTTTGTGTTCTGTTTATTCATCTCACAGATTTACAGCTTTCTCCTCAAGAAATAGTTCACTAAGACTGTTCTTGTGGAATTTTCAAAGTGATATTTGGAAGCCCAGAGAGAGCTACGGTGAAAAAGAATATATCTTCCGTTAAAAACTGGAAAGAAGACTTCTGAGAAACTGCTTTGTGTTCTGTTAATTCATCTCACAGAGTTACAGCTTTCCCCTCCAGAATTCTTTCGCTAAGACTGTTCTTGTGGAATTTGCAAAGTGATATTTCGAAGCCCTTTGTGGGCTATGGTGAACAAAGAAATACCCTAAAATAAAAACTGAAAAGAAGCTTTCCGAGAAACTGCTTTGTTTTCTGTTAATTCAACTCACAGAGTTACAGCTTTCCCCTCAAGAGGCCTGTCGCTAAGGCTGTTTTTGTGGAATTTGCAATGTGATATTTGGAAGCCCATAGATGGCTATGGTGAAAATGGAGATATACTAAGATAAAAATCGAAAAGAAGCTTTCTGAGAAACTGCCTTGTGTTCTGTTAGTTCACCTCACAGAGTTACTTGTTTACCCTCAAGAAGCAGTTCACTAAGACTGTTCTTGTGAAATTTTCAAAGTGATATTGGAAGCCCATAGAGGGCTATGGTGAAAAAGGAAATATCTTCAGTTATAAACTGAAAAGAAGCTTCCTGAGAAACTACTTTGTGTTCTCTTAATTCAACTCACAGAGTTACAGCTTTCCCTTCCAGAAGCCTTTCGCTAAGACTGTTCTTGTGGAATTTGCAAAGTTATATTTGGAGCCCTTAGAAGGCTATGGAAAAAGGAAATATCCTAAGATAAAAACTGAACAGAAGCTTTCTGAGAAGCTGCTTTGTGTATGTTAATTCATCTCACAGAGTTACAGCTTCTCCCTGCAGAAGCCTTTCGCTAAGACTGTTCTTGTGGAATTTGCAAAGTGAAATTTCGGAGCCCATAGAAGGCTATGATGAAAAAGGGAATATCTTCCATTAAAAACAGAAAGGAAGCTTTCTGAGAAACTGCTTTGTGTTCTGTTAGTTCATCTCACAGAGTTTGAGATTTCCCCTCAAGAACCCGTTCACTAAGACTATACGTGTGCAATTTGCAAATTCATATTTGGAAACCCATAGAGGGCTATGGAGAAAAAGGAAATATCTCCCGTTAAAAAGGGGAAATAAGCTTTTTGAGAAACTGGTGTGTTTTCTGTTAATACATTTCACCGAATTAGAGCTTTCCCCTCCAGAAGCCTTTCGCTAAGACTGTTCTTGTGGAATTTGCAAGGTGATATTTGGAACCACTAGAGGGCTATGGTGAAAAAGGGAATATCTTCAGGTAAAAACTGGAAAGAAGCTTTCTGAGAAACTGCTTTGTGTTCTGTTAATTCATCTCACAGAGTTACAGCTTTCCCCTCAGGAAGCCTTTCCCAGAGACTGTTCTGGTGAAATTTGCAAAGTGATATTTGGAAGGCCGTAGAGGGCTATGGTGAAAAAGGAAATATCATCCGTTAAAAACTGAAAAGAAGCTTTCTGAGAAAGTGCTTTGTGCTCTGTTAATTCATCTCACAGAGTTACAGCTTTCCCCTCAAGAAGTCTTTCGATATGACTGTTCTTGTGGAATTTCCAAAGTGATATTTGGAAACCCATAGTGGGCTCTGATGAAAAGGAAGTATCTTCCGTTAAAAACTGGAAAGAGGTTTTCAGAGAAACTGCGTTGTGTTCTGTTACTTCATTTCACAGGGTTACAGCTTTCCTCTCAAGAAGACTTTCCATAAGACTGTTCTTGTGGAATTTGCAAAGTGATATTTGGAAGCCCTTAGAGGGCTATGGTGAAAAAGGAAATATCTTCCATTAAAAACTGGAAAGAACCTTTCTGAGAAACTGCCTTGGTTTCTGTTAGTTCATCTCACAGAGTTACAGCTTTCCCCTCAAGAAGCCTTTCGATAAGACAGTTCTGGAGGAATTTGCAAGTGATATTTGGAAGGCCATAGACGGCTATGGTGAAAAAGGAATTATCTTCCTTTAAAAACTACAAAGAAGCTTTCTGAGAAACTGCTTTGTGTTCTTTAATTCATCTCACAGAGTTGAAGCTTACCCCTCAAGAAGCCTTTCGATAAGACTGTTCTTGTGTAATTTGCAAAGTGATACTTGGAATCCCATAGAGGGCTATGGTGATAAAGGGAATATCTTCAGTTAAAAACTGGAAAGTAGCTTTCAGAGAAACAGCGTTGTGTTCCGTTAATTCATCTGACAGAGTTACAGGTTTCCCCTCAATAAGACTTTCGCTAAGACTGTTCTTGTGGAATTTGCAAAGTGATATTTCGAAGGCCATAGATGGCTATGGTGAAAAAGGAACTATCCTAAGATTAAAACCGAGAAGAAGCTTTTTGAGAAACTGCTTTGTGTTCTGTTAGTTAATCTCACAGTGTTACAGCTTTCCCCGCAAGAAACCATTCAGTAAGACTGTTCTTGTGCAATTTTCAAAGTGACATTTGGAAGCCCATAGAGGGCTATGGTGAAAAAGGAAATATCTTCCGTCAAAAACTAGAAAGAAGCACTCTGAGAAACTACCGTGTGTTCTGTTAATATATCTCACCGAGTTACAGCTTTCTCCACAGGAATACTTTCGCTAAGACTGTTCCTGTGGGATTTGCATAGTGATATTTGGAAGCCCATAGAGGGCTATGGTGAAGAAGGAAATATCCTAAGATAAAAACTGGAAATAAGATTTCTGAGAAACTGCTTTGTGTTCTGTTTATTCATCTTACAGAATTACAGCTTTGCTCTGCAGAAGCCTTTCCCTAAGACTGTTCTTGTGGAATTTGCAAAGTGATCTTGGAAACCCATAGAGGGCTATGTTGAAAAAGGGAATATCTTCAGTTAAAAACTGGAAGGAAACTTTCTGAGAAACTGCTTTGTGTTCTGTTTATTCATCTCACAGATTTACAGCTTTCTCCTCAAGAAATAGTTCACTAAGACTGTTCTTGTGGAATTTTCAAAGTGATATTTGGAAGCCCAGAGAGAGCTACGGTGAAAAAGAATATATCTTCCGTTAAAAACTGGAAAGAAGACTTCTGAGAAACTGCTTTGTGTTCTGTTAATTCATCTCACAGAGTTACAGCTTTCCCCTCCAGAATTCTTTCGCTAAGACTGTTCTTGTGGAATTTGCAAAGTGATATTTCGAAGCCCTTTGTGGGCTATGGTGAACAAAGAAATACCCTAAAATAAAAACTGAAAAGAAGCTTTCCGAGAAACTGCTTTGTTTTCTGTTAATTCAACTCACAGAGTTACAGCTTTCCCCTCAAGAGGCCTGTCGCTAAGGCTGTTTTTGTGGAATTTGCAATGTGATATTTGGAAGCCCATAGATGGCTATGGTGAAAATGGAGATATACTAAGATAAAAATCGAAAAGAAGCTTTCTGAGAAACTGCCTTGTGTTCTGTTAGTTCACCTCACAGAGTTACTTGTTTACCCTCAAGAAGCAGTTCACTAAGACTGTTCTTGTGAAATTTTCAAAGTGATATTGGAAGCCCATAGAGGGCTATGGTGAAAAAGGAAATATCTTCAGTTATAAACTGAAAAGAAGCTTCCTGAGAAACTACTTTGTGTTCTCTTAATTCAACTCACAGAGTTACAGCTTTCCCTTCCAGAAGCCTTTCGCTAAGACTGTTCTTGTGGAATTTGCAAAGTTATATTTGGAGCCCTTAGAAGGCTATGGAAAAAGGAAATATCCTAAGATAAAAACTGAACAGAAGCTTTCTGAGAAGCTGCTTTGTGTATGTTAATTCATCTCACAGAGTTACAGCTTCTCCCTGCAGAAGCCTTTCGCTAAGACTGTTCTTGTGGAATTTGCAAAGTGAAATTTCGGAGCCCATAGAAGGCTATGATGAAAAAGGGAATATCTTCCATTAAAAACAGAAAGGAAGCTTTCTGAGAAACTGCTTTGTGTTCTGTTAGTTCATCTCACAGAGTTTGAGATTTCCCCTCAAGAACCCGTTCACTAAGACTATACGTGTGCAATTTGCAAATTCATATTTGGAAACCCATAGAGGGCTATGGAGAAAAAGGAAATATCTCCCGTTAAAAAGGGGAAATAAGCTTTTTGAGAAACTGGTGTGTTTTCTGTTAATACATTTCACCGAATTAGAGCTTTCCCCTCCAGAAGCCTTTCGCTAAGACTGTTCTTGTGGAATTTGCAAGGTGATATTTGGAACCACTAGAGGGCTATGGTGAAAAAGGGAATATCTTCAGGTAAAAACTGGAAAGAAGCTTTCTGAGAAACTGCTTTGTGTTCTGTTAATTCATCTCACAGAGTTACAGCTTTCCCCTCAGGAAGCCTTTCCCAGAGACTGTTCTGGTGAAATTTGCAAAGTGATATTTGGAAGGCCGTAGAGGGCTATGGTGAAAAAGGAAATATCATCCGTTAAAAACTGAAAAGAAGCTTTCTGAGAAAGTGCTTTGTGCTCTGTTAATTCATCTCACAGAGTTACAGCTTTCCCCTCAAGAAGTCTTTCGATATGACTGTTCTTGTGGAATTTCCAAAGTGATATTTGGAAACCCATAGTGGGCTCTGATGAAAAGGAAGTATCTTCCGTTAAAAACTGGAAAGAGGTTTTCAGAGAAACTGCGTTGTGTTCTGTTACTTCATTTCACAGGGTTACAGCTTTCCTCTCAAGAAGACTTTCCATAAGACTGTTCTTGTGGAATTTGCAAAGTGATATTTGGAAGCCCTTAGAGGGCTATGGTGAAAAAGGAAATATCTTCCATTAAAAACTGGAAAGAACCTTTCTGAGAAACTGCCTTGGTTTCTGTTAGTTCATCTCACAGAGTTACAGCTTTCCCCTCAAGAAGCCTTTCGATAAGACAGTTCTGGAGGAATTTGCAAGTGATATTTGGAAGGCCATAGACGGCTATGGTGAAAAAGGAATTATCTTCCTTTAAAAACTACAAAGAAGCTTTCTGAGAAACTGCTTTGTGTTCTTTAATTCATCTCACAGAGTTGAAGCTTACCCCTCAAGAAGCCTTTCGATAAGACTGTTCTTGTGTAATTTGCAAAGTGATACTTGGAATCCCATAGAGGGCTATGGTGATAAAGGGAATATCTTCAGTTAAAAACTGGAAAGTAGCTTTCAGAGAAACAGCGTTGTGTTCCGTTAATTCATCTGACAGAGTTACAGGTTTCCCCTCAATAAGACTTTCGCTAAGACTGTTCTTGTGGAATTTGCAAAGTGATATTTCGAAGGCCATAGATGGCTATGGTGAAAAAGGAACTATCCTAAGATTAAAACCGAGAAGAAGCTTTTTGAGAAACTGCTTTGTGTTCTGTTAGTTAATCTCACAGTGTTACAGCTTTCCCCGCAAGAAACCATTCAGTAAGACTGTTCTTGTGCAATTTTCAAAGTGACATTTGGAAGCCCATAGAGGGCTATGGTGAAAAAGGAAATATCTTCCGTCAAAAACTAGAAAGAAGCACTCTGAGAAACTACCGTGTGTTCTGTTAATATATCTCACCGAGTTACAGCTTTCTCCACAGGAATACTTTCGCTAAGACTGTTCCTGTGGGATTTGCATAGTGATATTTGGAAGCCCATAGAGGGCTATGGTGAAGAAGGAAATATCCTAAGATAAAAACTGGAAATAAGATTTCTGAGAAACTGCTTTGTGTTCTGTTTATTCATCTTACAGAATTACAGCTTTGCTCTGCAGAAGCCTTTCCCTAAGACTGTTCTTGTGGAATTTGCAAAGTGATCTTGGAAACCCATAGAGGGCTATGTTGAAAAAGGGAATATCTTCAGTTAAAAACTGGAAGGAAACTTTCTGAGAAACTGCTTTGTGTTCTGTTTATTCATCTCACAGATTTACAGCTTTCTCCTCAAGAAATAGTTCACTAAGACTGTTCTTGTGGAATTTTCAAAGTGATATTTGGAAGCCCAGAGAGAGCTACGGTGAAAAAGAATATATCTTCCGTTAAAAACTGGAAAGAAGACTTCTGAGAAACTGCTTTGTGTTCTGTTAATTCATCTCACAGAGTTACAGCTTTCCCCTCCAGAATTCTTTCGCTAAGACTGTTCTTGTGGAATTTGCAAAGTGATATTTCGAAGCCCTTTGTGGGCTATGGTGAACAAAGAAATACCCTAAAATAAAAACTGAAAAGAAGCTTTCCGAGAAACTGCTTTGTTTTCTGTTAATTCAACTCACAGAGTTACAGCTTTCCCCTCAAGAGGCCTGTCGCTAAGGCTGTTTTTGTGGAATTTGCAATGTGATATTTGGAAGCCCATAGATGGCTATGGTGAAAATGGAGATATACTAAGATAAAAATCGAAAAGAAGCTTTCTGAGAAACTGCCTTGTGTTCTGTTAGTTCACCTCACAGAGTTACTTGTTTACCCTCAAGAAGCAGTTCACTAAGACTGTTCTTGTGAAATTTTCAAAGTGATATTGGAAGCCCATAGAGGGCTATGGTGAAAAAGGAAATATCTTCAGTTATAAACTGAAAAGAAGCTTCCTGAGAAACTACTTTGTGTTCTCTTAATTCAACTCACAGAGTTACAGCTTTCCCTTCCAGAAGCCTTTCGCTAAGACTGTTCTTGTGGAATTTGCAAAGTTATATTTGGAGCCCTTAGAAGGCTATGGAAAAAGGAAATATCCTAAGATAAAAACTGAACAGAAGCTTTCTGAGAAGCTGCTTTGTGTATGTTAATTCATCTCACAGAGTTACAGCTTCTCCCTGCAGAAGCCTTTCGCTAAGACTGTTCTTGTGGAATTTGCAAAGTGAAATTTCGGAGCCCATAGAAGGCTATGATGAAAAAGGGAATATCTTCCATTAAAAACAGAAAGGAAGCTTTCTGAGAAACTGCTTTGTGTTCTGTTAGTTCATCTCACAGAGTTTGAGATTTCCCCTCAAGAACCCGTTCACTAAGACTATACGTGTGCAATTTGCAAATTCATATTTGGAAACCCATAGAGGGCTATGGAGAAAAAGGAAATATCTCCCGTTAAAAAGGGGAAATAAGCTTTTTGAGAAACTGGTGTGTTTTCTGTTAATACATTTCACCGAATTAGAGCTTTCCCCTCCAGAAGCCTTTCGCTAAGACTGTTCTTGTGGAATTTGCAAGGTGATATTTGGAACCACTAGAGGGCTATGGTGAAAAAGGGAATATCTTCAGGTAAAAACTGGAAAGAAGCTTTCTGAGAAACTGCTTTGTGTTCTGTTAATTCATCTCACAGAGTTACAGCTTTCCCCTCAGGAAGCCTTTCCCAGAGACTGTTCTGGTGAAATTTGCAAAGTGATATTTGGAAGGCCGTAGAGGGCTATGGTGAAAAAGGAAATATCATCCGTTAAAAACTGAAAAGAAGCTTTCTGAGAAAGTGCTTTGTGCTCTGTTAATTCATCTCACAGAGTTACAGCTTTCCCCTCAAGAAGTCTTTCGATATGACTGTTCTTGTGGAATTTCCAAAGTGATATTTGGAAACCCATAGTGGGCTCTGATGAAAAGGAAGTATCTTCCGTTAAAAACTGGAAAGAGGTTTTCAGAGAAACTGCGTTGTGTTCTGTTACTTCATTTCACAGGGTTACAGCTTTCCTCTCAAGAAGACTTTCCATAAGACTGTTCTTGTGGAATTTGCAAAGTGATATTTGGAAGCCCTTAGAGGGCTATGGTGAAAAAGGAAATATCTTCCATTAAAAACTGGAAAGAACCTTTCTGAGAAACTGCCTTGGTTTCTGTTAGTTCATCTCACAGAGTTACAGCTTTCCCCTCAAGAAGCCTTTCGATAAGACAGTTCTGGAGGAATTTGCAAGTGATATTTGGAAGGCCATAGACGGCTATGGTGAAAAAGGAATTATCTTCCTTTAAAAACTACAAAGAAGCTTTCTGAGAAACTGCTTTGTGTTCTTTAATTCATCTCACAGAGTTGAAGCTTACCCCTCAAGAAGCCTTTCGATAAGACTGTTCTTGTGTAATTTGCAAAGTGATACTTGGAATCCCATAGAGGGCTATGGTGATAAAGGGAATATCTTCAGTTAAAAACTGGAAAGTAGCTTTCAGAGAAACAGCGTTGTGTTCCGTTAATTCATCTGACAGAGTTACAGGTTTCCCCTCAATAAGACTTTCGCTAAGACTGTTCTTGTGGAATTTGCAAAGTGATATTTCGAAGGCCATAGATGGCTATGGTGAAAAAGGAACTATCCTAAGATTAAAACCGAGAAGAAGCTTTTTGAGAAACTGCTTTGTGTTCTGTTAGTTAATCTCACAGTGTTACAGCTTTCCCCGCAAGAAACCATTCAGTAAGACTGTTCTTGTGCAATTTTCAAAGTGACATTTGGAAGCCCATAGAGGGCTATGGTGAAAAAGGAAATATCTTCCGTCAAAAACTAGAAAGAAGCACTCTGAGAAACTACCGTGTGTTCTGTTAATATATCTCACCGAGTTACAGCTTTCTCCACAGGAATACTTTCGCTAAGACTGTTCCTGTGGGATTTGCATAGTGATATTTGGAAGCCCATAGAGGGCTATGGTGAAGAAGGAAATATCCTAAGATAAAAACTGGAAATAAGATTTCTGAGAAACTGCTTTGTGTTCTGTTTATTCATCTTACAGAATTACAGCTTTGCTCTGCAGAAGCCTTTCCCTAAGACTGTTCTTGTGGAATTTGCAAAGTGATCTTGGAAACCCATAGAGGGCTATGTTGAAAAAGGGAATATCTTCAGTTAAAAACTGGAAGGAAACTTTCTGAGAAACTGCTTTGTGTTCTGTTTATTCATCTCACAGATTTACAGCTTTCTCCTCAAGAAATAGTTCACTAAGACTGTTCTTGTGGAATTTTCAAAGTGATATTTGGAAGCCCAGAGAGAGCTACGGTGAAAAAGAATATATCTTCCGTTAAAAACTGGAAAGAAGACTTCTGAGAAACTGCTTTGTGTTCTGTTAATTCATCTCACAGAGTTACAGCTTTCCCCTCCAGAATTCTTTCGCTAAGACTGTTCTTGTGGAATTTGCAAAGTGATATTTCGAAGCCCTTTGTGGGCTATGGTGAACAAAGAAATACCCTAAAATAAAAACTGAAAAGAAGCTTTCCGAGAAACTGCTTTGTTTTCTGTTAATTCAACTCACAGAGTTACAGCTTTCCCCTCAAGAGGCCTGTCGCTAAGGCTGTTTTTGTGGAATTTGCAATGTGATATTTGGAAGCCCATAGATGGCTATGGTGAAAATGGAGATATACTAAGATAAAAATCGAAAAGAAGCTTTCTGAGAAACTGCCTTGTGTTCTGTTAGTTCACCTCACAGAGTTACTTGTTTACCCTCAAGAAGCAGTTCACTAAGACTGTTCTTGTGAAATTTTCAAAGTGATATTGGAAGCCCATAGAGGGCTATGGTGAAAAAGGAAATATCTTCAGTTATAAACTGAAAAGAAGCTTCCTGAGAAACTACTTTGTGTTCTCTTAATTCAACTCACAGAGTTACAGCTTTCCCTTCCAGAAGCCTTTCGCTAAGACTGTTCTTGTGGAATTTGCAAAGTTATATTTGGAGCCCTTAGAAGGCTATGGAAAAAGGAAATATCCTAAGATAAAAACTGAACAGAAGCTTTCTGAGAAGCTGCTTTGTGTATGTTAATTCATCTCACAGAGTTACAGCTTCTCCCTGCAGAAGCCTTTCGCTAAGACTGTTCTTGTGGAATTTGCAAAGTGAAATTTCGGAGCCCATAGAAGGCTATGATGAAAAAGGGAATATCTTCCATTAAAAACAGAAAGGAAGCTTTCTGAGAAACTGCTTTGTGTTCTGTTAGTTCATCTCACAGAGTTTGAGATTTCCCCTCAAGAACCCGTTCACTAAGACTATACGTGTGCAATTTGCAAATTCATATTTGGAAACCCATAGAGGGCTATGGAGAAAAAGGAAATATCTCCCGTTAAAAAGGGGAAATAAGCTTTTTGAGAAACTGGTGTGTTTTCTGTTAATACATTTCACCGAATTAGAGCTTTCCCCTCCAGAAGCCTTTCGCTAAGACTGTTCTTGTGGAATTTGCAAGGTGATATTTGGAACCACTAGAGGGCTATGGTGAAAAAGGGAATATCTTCAGGTAAAAACTGGAAAGAAGCTTTCTGAGAAACTGCTTTGTGTTCTGTTAATTCATCTCACAGAGTTACAGCTTTCCCCTCAGGAAGCCTTTCCCAGAGACTGTTCTGGTGAAATTTGCAAAGTGATATTTGGAAGGCCGTAGAGGGCTATGGTGAAAAAGGAAATATCATCCGTTAAAAACTGAAAAGAAGCTTTCTGAGAAAGTGCTTTGTGCTCTGTTAATTCATCTCACAGAGTTACAGCTTTCCCCTCAAGAAGTCTTTCGATGTGACTGTTCTTGTGGAATTTCCAAAGTGATATTTGGAAACCCATAGTGGGCTCTGATGAAAAGGAAGTATCTTCCGTTAAAAACTGGAAAGAGGTTTTCAGAGAAACTGCGTTGTGTTCTGTTACTTCATTTCACAGGGTTACAGCTTTCCTCTCAAGAAGACTTTCCATAAGACTGTTCTTGTGGAATTTGCAAAGTGATATTTGGAAGCCCTTAGAGGGCTATGGTGAAAAAGGAAATATCTTCCATTAAAAACTGGAAAGAACCTTTCTGAGAAACTGCCTTGGTTTCTGTTAGTTCATCTCACAGAGTTACAGCTTTCCCCTCAAGAAGCCTTTCGATAAGACAGTTCTGGAGGAATTTGCAAGTGATATTTGGAAGGCCATAGACGGCTATGGTGAAAAAGGAATTATCTTCCTTTAAAAACTACAAAGAAGCTTTCTGAGAAACTGCTTTGTGTTCTTTAATTCATCTCACAGAGTTGAAGCTTACCCCTCAAGAAGCCTTTCGATAAGACTGTTCTTGTGTAATTTGCAAAGTGATACTTGGAATCCCATAGAGGGCTATGGTGATAAAGGGAATATCTTCAGTTAAAAACTGGAAAGTAGCTTTCAGAGAAACAGCGTTGTGTTCCGTTAATTCATCTGACAGAGTTACAGGTTTCCCCTCAATAAGACTTTCGCTAAGACTGTTCTTGTGGAATTTGCAAAGTGATATTTCGAAGGCCATAGATGGCTATGGTGAAAAAGGAACTATCCTAAGATTAAAACCGAGAAGAAGCTTTTTGAGAAACTGCTTTGTGTTCTGTTAGTTAATCTCACAGTGTTACAGCTTTCCCCGCAAGAAACCATTCAGTAAGACTGTTCTTGTGCAATTTTCAAAGTGACATTTGGAAGCCCATAGAGGGCTATGGTGAAAAAGGAAATATCTTCCGTCAAAAACTAGAAAGAAGCACTCTGAGAAACTACCGTGTGTTCTGTTAATATATCTCACCGAGTTACAGCTTTCTCCACAGGAATACTTTCGCTAAGACTGTTCCTGTGGGATTTGCATAGTGATATTTGGAAGCCCATAGAGGGCTATGGTGAAGAAGGAAATATCCTAAGATAAAAACTGGAAATAAGATTTCTGAGAAACTGCTTTGTGTTCTGTTTATTCATCTTACAGAATTACAGCTTTGCTCTGCAGAAGCCTTTCCCTAAGACTGTTCTTGTGGAATTTGCAAAGTGATCTTGGAAACCCATAGAGGGCTATGTTGAAAAAGGGAATATCTTCAGTTAAAAACTGGAAGGAAACTTTCTGAGAAACTGCTTTGTGTTCTGTTTATTCATCTCACAGATTTACAGCTTTCTCCTCAAGAAATAGTTCACTAAGACTGTTCTTGTGGAATTTTCAAAGTGATATTTGGAAGCCCAGAGAGAGCTACGGTGAAAAAGAATATATCTTCCGTTAAAAACTGGAAAGAAGACTTCTGAGAAACTGCTTTGTGTTCTGTTAATTCATCTCACAGAGTTACAGCTTTCCCCTCCAGAATTCTTTCGCTAAGACTGTTCTTGTGGAATTTGCAAAGTGATATTTCGAAGCCCTTTGTGGGCTATGCTGAACAAAGAAATACCCTAAAATAAAAACTGAAAAGAAGCTTTCCGAGAAACTGCTTTGTTTTCTGTTAATTCAACTCACAGAGTTACAGCTTTCCCCTCAAGAGGCCTGTCGCTAAGGCTGTTTTTGTGGAATTTGCAATGTGACATTTGGAAGCCCATAGATGGCTATGGTGAAAATGGAGATATACTAAGATAAAAATCGAAAAGAAGCTTTCTGAGAAACTGCCTTGTGTTCTGTTAGTTCACCTCACAGAGTTACTTGTTTACCCTCAAGAAGCAGTTCACTAAGACTGTTCTTGTGAAATTTTCAAAGTGATATTGGAAGCCCATAGAGGGCTATGGTGAAAAAGGAAATATCTTCAGTTATAAACTGAAAAGAAGCTTCCTGAGAAACTACTTTGTGTTCTCTTAATTCAACTCACAGAGTTACAACTTTCCCTTCCAGAAGCCTTTCGCTAAGACTGTTCTTGTGGAATTTGCAAAGTTATATTTGGAGCCCTTAGAAGGCTATGGAAAAAGGAAATATCCTAAGATAAAAACTGAACAGAAGCTTTCTGAGAAGCTGCTTTGTGTATGTTAATTCATCTCACAGAGTTACAGCTTCTCCCTGCAGAAGCCTTTCGCTAAGACTGTTCTTGTGGAATTTGCAAAGTGAAATTTCGGAGCCCATAGAAGGCTATGATGAAAAAGGGAATATCTTCCATTAAAAACAGAAAGGAAGCTTTCTGAGAAACTGCTTTGTGTTCTGTTAGTTCATCTCACAGAGTTTGAGATTTCCCCTCAAGAACCCGTTCACTAAGACTATACGTGTGCAATTTGCAAATTCATATTTGGAAACCCATAGAGGGCTATGGAGAAAAAGGAAATATCTCCCGTTAAAAAGGGGAAATAAGCTTTTTGAGAAACTGGTGTGTTTTCTGTTAATACATTTCACCGAATTAGAGCTTTCCCCTCCAGAAGCCTTTCGCTAAGACTGTTCTTGTGGAATTTGCAAGGTGATATTTGGAAGACCATAGAGGGCTATGGTGAAAAATAAAATAGACTAAGATAGAAACTGAAAAGAAGCTTTCTGAAAAATAACTTTGTGTTCTGTTGATTCATCTCAAAGTGTTAGAGCTTTCCCCGTAAGAAGCCTTTCGCTAAGACAGTTCTTGTGAAATTTGCTAAGTGATATTGGAAGCCCATAGAGTGCTATGATGAAAAAGGAAATATCTTCAGTTAAAAACTGGAAAGAAGCTTTCTGAGAAACTACTTTGTGTTCTCTTAATTCATCTCACAGAGTTACAGCTTTCCCCTCAAGAAGCCTGTCGCTAAGACTGTTCTTGTGGAACTTCCAATGTGATATTTGGAAGCCCTTAGAGGTCTATGGTGAAAAAGAAATATCTTCCGTTAAAAACTGGAAAGGAGATTTTTGAGAAATTCCTTTGTGTTCTGTTAATTCATCTCACAGAGTTACAGCTTTCCCCTCAAGAAGTCTTTCGATATGACTGTTCTTGTGGAATTTCCAAAGTGATATTTGGAAACCCATAGTGGGCTCTGATGAAAAGGAAGTATCTTCCGTTAAAAACTGGAAAGAGGTTTTCAGAGAAACTGCGTTGTGTTCTGTTACTTCATTTCACAGGGTTACAGCTTTCCTCTCAAGAAGACTTTCCATAAGACTGTTCTTGTGGAATTTGCAAAGTGATATTTGGAAGCCCTTAGAGGGCTATGGTGAAAAAGGAAATATCTTCCATTAAAAACTGGAAAGAACCTTTCTGAGAAACTGCCTTGGTTTCTGTTAGTTCATCTCACAGAGTTACAGCTTTCCCCTCAAGAAGCCTTTCGATAAGACAGTTCTGGAGGAATTTGCAAGTGATATTTGGAAGGCCATAGACGGCTATGGTGAAAAAGGAATTATCTTCCTTTAAAAACTACAAAGAAGCTTTCTGAGAAACTGCTTTGTGTTCTTTAATTCATCTCACAGAGTTGAAGCTTACCCCTCAAGAAGCCTTTCGATAAGACTGTTCTTGTGTAATTTGCAAAGTGATACTTGGAATCCCATAGAGGGCTATGGTGATAAAGGGAATATCTTCAGTTAAAAACTGGAAAGTAGCTTTCAGAGAAACAGCGTTGTGTTCCGTTAATTCATCTGACAGAGTTACAGGTTTCCCCTCAATAAGACTTTCGCTAAGACTGTTCTTGTGGAATTTGCAAAGTGATATTTCGAAGGCCATAGATGGCTATGGTGAAAAAGGAACTATCCTAAGATTAAAACCGAGAAGAAGCTTTTTGAGAAACTGCTTTGTGTTCTGTTAGTTAATCTCACAGTGTTACAGCTTTCCCCGCAAGAAACCATTCAGTAAGACTGTTCTTGTGCAATTTTCAAAGTGACATTTGGAAGCCCATAGAGGGCTATGGTGAAAAAGGAAATATCTTCCGTCAAAAACTAGAAAGAAGCACTCTGAGAAACTACCGTGTGTTCTGTTAATATATCTCACCGAGTTACAGCTTTCTCCACAGGAATACTTTCGCTAAGACTGTTCCTGTGGGATTTGCATAGTGATATTTGGAAGCCCATAGAGGGCTATGGTGAAGAAGGAAATATCCTAAGATAAAAACTGGAAATAAGATTTCTGAGAAACTGCTTTGTGTTCTGTTTATTCATCTTACAGAATTACAGCTTTGCTCTGCAGAAGCCTTTCCCTAAGACTGTTCTTGTGGAATTTGCAAAGTGATCTTGGAAACCCATAGAGGGCTATGTTGAAAAAGGGAATATCTTCAGTTAAAAACTGGAAGGAAACTTTCTGAGAAACTGCTTTGTGTTCTGTTTATTCATCTCACAGATTTACAGCTTTCTCCTCAAGAAATAGTTCACTAAGACTGTTCTTGTGGAATTTTCAAAGTGATATTTGGAAGCCCAGAGAGAGCTATGGTGAAAAAGAATATATCTTCCGTTAAAAACTGGAAAGAAGACTTCTGAGAAACTGCTTTGTGTTCTGTTAATTCATCTCACAGAGTTACAGCTTTCCCCTCCAGAATTCTTTCGCTAAGACTGTTCTTGTGGAATTTGCAAAGTGATATTTCGAAGCCCTTTGTGGGCTATGGTGAACAAAGAAATACCCTAAAATAAAAACTGAAAAGAAGCTTTCCGAGAAACTGCTTTGTTTTCTGTTAATTCAACTCACAGAGTTACAGCTTTCCCCTCAAGAGGCCTGTCGCTAAGGCTGTTTTTGTGGAATTTGCAATGTGATATTTGGAAGCCCATAGATGGCTATGGTGAAAATGGAGATATACTAAGATAAAAATCGAAAAGAAGCTTTCTGAGAAACTGCCTTGTGTTCTGTTAGTTCACCTCACAGAGTTACTTGTTTACCCTCAAGAAGCAGTTCACTAAGACTGTTCTTGTGAAATTTTCAAAGTGATATTGGAAGCCCATAGAGGGCTATGGTGAAAAAGGAAATATCTTCAGTTATAAACTGAAAAGAAGCTTCCTGAGAAACTACTTTGTGTTCTCTTAATTCAACTCACAGAGTTACAGCTTTCCCTTCCAGAAGCCTTTCGCTAAGACTGTTCTTGTGGAATTTGCAAAGTTATATTTGGAGCCCTTAGAAGGCTATGGAAAAAGGAAATATCCTAAGATAAAAACTGAACAGAAGCTTTCTGAGAAGCTGCTTTGTGTATGTTAATTCATCTCACAGAGTTACAGCTTCTCCCTGCAGAAGCCTTTCGCTAAGACTGTTCTTGTGGAATTTGCAAAGTGAAATTTCGGAGCCCATAGAAGGCTATGATGAAAAAGGGAATATCTTCCATTAAAAACAGAAAGGAAGCTTTCTGAGAAACTGCTTTGTGTTCTGTTAGTTCATCTCACAGAGTTTGAGATTTCCCCTCAAGAACCCGTTCACTAAGACTATACGTGTGCAATTTGCAAATTCATATTTGGAAACCCATAGAGGGCTATGGAGAAAAAGGAAATATCTCCCGTTAAAAAGGGGAAATAAGCTTTTTGAGAAACTGGTGTGTTTTCTGTTAATACATTTCACCGAATTAGAGCTTTCCCCTCCAGAAGCCTTTCGCTAAGACTGTTCTTGTGGAATTTGCAAGGTGATATTTGGAACCACTAGAGGGCTATGGTGAAAAAGGGAATATCTTCAGGTAAAAACTGGAAAGAAGCTTTCTGAGAAACTGCTTTGTGTTCTGTTAATTCATCTCACAGAGTTACAGCTTTCCCCTCAGGAAGCCTTTCCCAGAGACTGTTCTGGTGAAATTTGCAAAGTGATATTTGGAAGGCCGTAGAGGGCTATGGTGAAAAAGGAAATATCATCCGTTAAAAACTGAAAAGAAGCTTTCTGAGAAAGTGCTTTGTGCTCTGTTAATTCATCTCACAGAGTTACAGCTTTCCCCTCAAGAAGTCTTTCGATGTGACTGTTCTTGTGGAATTTCCAAAGTGATATTTGGAAACCCATAGTGGGCTCTGATGAAAAGGAAGTATCTTCCGTTAAAAACTGGAAAGAGGTTTTCAGAGAAACTGCGTTGTGTTCTGTTACTTCATTTCACAGGGTTACAGCTTTCCTCTCAAGAAGACTTTCCATAAGACTGTTCTTGTGGAATTTGCAAAGTGATATTTGGAAGCCCTTAGAGGGCTATGGTGAAAAAGGAAATATCTTCCATTAAAAACTGGAAAGAACCTTTCTGAGAAACTGCCTTGGTTTCTGTTAGTTCATCTCACAGAGTTACAGCTTTCCCCTCAAGAAGCCTTTCGATAAGACAGTTCTGGAGGAATTTGCAAGTGATATTTGGAAGGCCATAGACGGCTATGGTGAAAAAGGAATTATCTTCCTTTAAAAACTACAAAGAAGCTTTCTGAGAAACTGCTTTGTGTTCTTTAATTCATCTCACAGAGTTGAAGCTTACCCCTCAAGAAGCCTTTCGATAAGACTGTTCTTGTGTAATTTGCAAAGTGATACTTGGAATCCCATAGAGGGCTATGGTGATAAAGGGAATATCTTCAGTTAAAAACTGGAAAGTAGCTTTCAGAGAAACAGCGTTGTGTTCCGTTAATTCATCTGACAGAGTTACAGGTTTCCCCTCAATAAGACTTTCGCTAAGACTGTTCTTGTGGAATTTGCAAAGTGATATTTCGAAGGCCATAGATGGCTATGGTGAAAAAGGAACTATCCTAAGATTAAAACCGAGAAGAAGCTTTTTGAGAAACTGCTTTGTGTTCTGTTAGTTAATCTCACAGTGTTACAGCTTTCCCCGCAAGAAACCATTCAGTAAGACTGTTCTTGTGCAATTTTCAAAGTGACATTTGGAAGCCCATAGAGGGCTATGGTGAAAAAGGAAATATCTTCCGTCAAAAACTAGAAAGAAGCACTCTGAGAAACTACCGTGTGTTCTGTTAATATATCTCACCGAGTTACAGCTTTCTCCACAGGAATACTTTCGCTAAGACTGTTCCTGTGGGATTTGCATAGTGATATTTGGAAGCCCATAGAGGGCTATGGTGAAGAAGGAAATATCCTAAGATAAAAACTGGAAATAAGATTTCTGAGAAACTGCTTTGTGTTCTGTTTATTCATCTTACAGAATTACAGCTTTGCTCTGCAGAAGCCTTTCCCTAAGACTGTTCTTGTGGAATTTGCAAAGTGATCTTGGAAACCCATAGAGGGCTATGTTGAAAAAGGGAATATCTTCAGTTAAAAACTGGAAGGAAACTTTCTGAGAAACTGCTTTGTGTTCTGTTTATTCATCTCACAGATTTACAGCTTTCTCCTCAAGAAATAGTTCACTAAGACTGTTCTTGTGGAATTTTCAAAGTGATATTTGGAAGCCCAGAGAGAGCTACGGTGAAAAAGAATATATCTTCCGTTAAAAACTGGAAAGAAGACTTCTGAGAAACTGCTTTGTGTTCTGTTAATTCATCTCACAGAGTTACAGCTTTCCCCTCCAGAATTCTTTCGCTAAGACTGTTCTTGTGGAATTTGCAAAGTGATATTTCGAAGCCCTTTGTGGGCTATGGTGAACAAAGAAATACCCTAAAATAAAAACTGAAAAGAAGCTTTCCGAGAAACTGCTTTGTTTTCTGTTAATTCAACTCACAGAGTTACAGCTTTCCCCTCAAGAGGCCTGTCGCTAAGGCTGTTTTTGTGGAATTTGCAATGTGACATTTGGAAGCCCATAGATGGCTATGGTGAAAATGGAGATATACTAAGATAAAAATCGAAAAGAAGCTTTCTGAGAAACTGCCTTGTGTTCTGTTAGTTCACCTCACAGAGTTACTTGTTTACCCTCAAGAAGCAGTTCACTAAGACTGTTCTTGTGAAATTTTCAAAGTGATATTGGAAGCCCATAGAGGGCTATGGTGAAAAAGGAAATATCTTCAGTTATAAACTGAAAAGAAGCTTCCTGAGAAACTACTTTGTGTTCTCTTAATTCAACTCACAGAGTTACAACTTTCCCTTCCAGAAGCCTTTCGCTAAGACTGTTCTTGTGGAATTTGCAAAGTTATATTTGGAGCCCTTAGAAGGCTATGGAAAAAGGAAATATCCTAAGATAAAAACTGAACAGAAGCTTTCTGAGAAGCTGCTTTGTGTATGTTAATTCATCTCACAGAGTTACAGCTTCTCCCTGCAGAAGCCTTTCGCTAAGACTGTTCTTGTGGAATTTGCAAAGTGAAATTTCGGAGCCCATAGAAGGCTATGATGAAAAAGGGAATATCTTCCATTAAAAACAGAAAGGAAGCTTTCTGAGAAACTGCTTTGTGTTCTGTTAGTTCATCTCACAGAGTTTGAGATTTCCCCTCAAGAACCCGTTCACTAAGACTATACGTGTGCAATTTGCAAATTCATATTTGGAAACCCATAGAGGGCTATGGAGAAAAAGGAAATATCTCCCGTTAAAAAGGGGAAATAAGCTTTTTGAGAAACTGGTGTGTTTTCTGTTAATACATTTCACCGAATTAGAGCTTTCCCCTCCAGAAGCCTTTCGCTAAGACTGTTCTTGTGGAATTTGCAAGGTGATATTTGGAAGACCATAGAGGGCTATGGTGAAAAATAAAATAGACTAAGATAGAAACTGAAAAGAAGCTTTCTGAAAAATAACTTTGTGTTCTGTTGATTCATCTCAAAGTGTTAGAGCTTTCCCCGTAAGAAGCCTTTCGCTAAGACAGTTCTTGTGAAATTTGCTAAGTGATATTGGAAGCCCATAGAGTGCTATGATGAAAAAGGAAATATCTTCAGTTAAAAACTGGAAAGAAGCTTTCTGAGAAACTACTTTGTGTTCTCTTAATTCATCTCACAGAGTTACAGCTTTCCCCTCAAGAAGCCTGTCGCTAAGACTGTTCTTGTGGAACTTCCAATGTGATATTTGGAAGCCCTTAGAGGTCTATGGTGAAAAAGAAATATCTTCCGTTAAAAACTGGAAAGGAGATTTTTGAGAAATTCCTTTGTGTTCTGTTAATTCATCTCACAGAGTTACAGCTTTCCCCTCAAGAAGTCTTTCGATATGACTGTTCTTGTGGAATTTCCAAAGTGATATTTGGAAACCCATAGTGGGCTCTGATGAAAAGGAAGTATCTTCCGTTAAAAACTGGAAAGAGGTTTTCAGAGAAACTGCGTTGTGTTCTGTTACTTCATTTCACAGGGTTACAGCTTTCCTCTCAAGAAGACTTTCCATAAGACTGTTCTTGTGGAATTTGCAAAGTGATATTTGGAAGCCCTTAGAGGGCTATGGTGAAAAAGGAAATATCTTCCATTAAAAACTGGAAAGAACCTTTCTGAGAAACTGCCTTGGTTTCTGTTAGTTCATCTCACAGAGTTACAGCTTTCCCCTCAAGAAGCCTTTCGATAAGACAGTTCTGGAGGAATTTGCAAGTGATATTTGGAAGGCCATAGACGGCTATGGTGAAAAAGGAATTATCTTCCTTTAAAAACTACAAAGAAGCTTTCTGAGAAACTGCTTTGTGTTCTTTAATTCATCTCACAGAGTTGAAGCTTACCCCTCAAGAAGCCTTTCGATAAGACTGTTCTTGTGTAATTTGCAAAGTGATACTTGGAATCCCATAGAGGGCTATGGTGATAAAGGGAATATCTTCAGTTAAAAACTGGAAAGTAGCTTTCAGAGAAACAGCGTTGTGTTCCGTTAATTCATCTGACAGAGTTACAGGTTTCCCCTCAATAAGACTTTCGCTAAGACTGTTCTTGTGGAATTTGCAAAGTGATATTTCGAAGGCCATAGATGGCTATGGTGAAAAAGGAACTATCCTAAGATTAAAACCGAGAAGAAGCTTTTTGAGAAACTGCTTTGTGTTCTGTTAGTTAATCTCACAGTGTTACAGCTTTCCCCGCAAGAAACCATTCAGTAAGACTGTTCTTGTGCAATTTTCAAAGTGACATTTGGAAGCCCATAGAGGGCTATGGTGAAAAAGGAAATATCTTCCGTCAAAAACTAGAAAGAAGCACTCTGAGAAACTACCGTGTGTTCTGTTAATATATCTCACCGAGTTACAGCTTTCTCCACAGGAATACTTTCGCTAAGACTGTTCCTGTGGGATTTGCATAGTGATATTTGGAAGCCCATAGAGGGCTATGGTGAAGAAGGAAATATCCTAAGATAAAAACTGGAAATAAGATTTCTGAGAAACTGCTTTGTGTTCTGTTTATTCATCTTACAGAATTACAGCTTTGCTCTGCAGAAGCCTTTCCCTAAGACTGTTCTTGTGGAATTTGCAAAGTGATCTTGGAAACCCATAGAGGGCTATGTTGAAAAAGGGAATATCTTCAGTTAAAAACTGGAAGGAAACTTTCTGAGAAACTGCTTTGTGTTCTGTTTATTCATCTCACAGATTTACAGCTTTCTCCTCAAGAAATAGTTCACTAAGACTGTTCTTGTGGAATTTTCAAAGTGATATTTGGAAGCCCAGAGAGAGCTACGGTGAAAAAGAATATATCTTCCGTTAAAAACTGGAAAGAAGACTTCTGAGAAACTGCTTTGTGTTCTGTTAATTCATCTCACAGAGTTACAGCTTTCCCCTCCAGAATTCTTTCGCTAAGACTGTTCTTGTGGAATTTGCAAAGTGATATTTCGAAGCCCTTTGTGGGCTATGGTGAACAAAGAAATACCCTAAAATAAAAACTGAAAAGAAGCTTTCCGAGAAACTGCTTTGTTTTCTGTTAATTCAACTCACAGAGTTACAGCTTTCCCCTCAAGAGGCCTGTCGCTAAGGCTGTTTTTGTGGAATTTGCAATGTGATATTTGGAAGCCCATAGATGGCTATGGTGAAAATGGAGATATACTAAGATAAAAATCGAAAAGAAGCTTTCTGAGAAACTGCCTTGTGTTCTGTTAGTTCACCTCACAGAGTTACTTGTTTACCCTCAAGAAGCAGTTCACTAAGACTGTTCTTGTGAAATTTTCAAAGTGATATTGGAAGCCCATAGAGGGCTATGGTGAAAAAGGAAATATCTTCAGTTATAAACTGAAAAGAAGCTTCCTGAGAAACTACTTTGTGTTCTCTTAATTCAACTCACAGAGTTACAGCTTTCCCTTCCAGAAGCCTTTCGCTAAGACTGTTCTTGTGGAATTTGCAAAGTTATATTTGGAGCCCTTAGAAGGCTATGGAAAAAGGAAATATCCTAAGATAAAAACTGAACAGAAGCTTTCTGAGAAGCTGCTTTGTGTATGTTAATTCATCTCACAGAGTTACAGCTTCTCCCTGCAGAAGCCTTTCGCTAAGACTGTTCTTGTGGAATTTGCAAAGTGAAATTTCGGAGCCCATAGAAGGCTATGATGAAAAAGGGAATATCTTCCATTAAAAACAGAAAGGAAGCTTTCTGAGAAACTGCTTTGTGTTCTGTTAGTTCATCTCACAGAGTTTGAGATTTCCCCTCAAGAACCCGTTCACTAAGACTATACGTGTGCAATTTGCAAATTCATATTTGGAAACCCATAGAGGGCTATGGAGAAAAAGGAAATATCTCCCGTTAAAAAGGGGAAATAAGCTTTTTGAGAAACTGGTGTGTTTTCTGTTAATACATTTCACCGAATTAGAGCTTTCCCCTCCAGAAGCCTTTCGCTAAGACTGTTCTTGTGGAATTTGCAAGGTGATATTTGGAAGACCATAGAGGGCTATGGTGAAAAATAAAATAGACTAAGATAGAAACTGAAAAGAAGCTTTCTGAAAAATAACTTTGTGTTCTGTTGATTCATCTCAAAGTGTTAGAGCTTTCCCCGTAAGAAGCCTTTCGCTAAGACAGTTCTTGTGAAATTTGCTAAGTGATATTGGAAGCCCATAGAGTGCTATGATGAAAAAGGAAATATCTTCAGTTAAAAACTGGAAAGAAGCTTTCTGAGAAACTACTTTGTGTTCTCTTAATTCATCTCACAGAGTTACAGCTTTCCCCTCAAGAAGCCTGTCGCTAAGACTGTTCTTGTGGAACTTCCAATGTGATATTTGGAAGCCCTTAGAGGTCTATGGTGAAAAAGAAATATCTTCCGTTAAAAACTGGAAAGGAGATTTTTGAGAAATTCCTTTGTGTTCTGTTAATTCATCTCACAGAGTTACAGCTTTCCCCTCAAGAAGTCTTTCGATATGACTGTTCTTGTGGAATTTCCAAAGTGATATTTGGAAACCCATAGTGGGCTCTGATGAAAAGGAAGTATCTTCCGTTAAAAACTGGAAAGAGGTTTTCAGAGAAACTGCGTTGTGTTCTGTTACTTCATTTCACAGGGTTACAGCTTTCCTCTCAAGAAGACTTTCCATAAGACTGTTCTTGTGGAATTTGCAAAGTGATATTTGGAAGCCCTTAGAGGGCTATGGTGAAAAAGGAAATATCTTCCATTAAAAACTGGAAAGAACCTTTCTGAGAAACTGCCTTGGTTTCTGTTAGTTCATCTCACAGAGTTACAGCTTTCCCCTCAAGAAGCCTTTCGATAAGACAGTTCTGGAGGAATTTGCAAGTGATATTTGGAAGGCCATAGACGGCTATGGTGAAAAAGGAATTATCTTCCTTTAAAAACTACAAAGAAGCTTTCTGAGAAACTGCTTTGTGTTCTTTAATTCATCTCACAGAGTTGAAGCTTACCCCTCAAGAAGCCTTTCGATAAGACTGTTCTTGTGTAATTTGCAAAGTGATACTTGGAATCCCATAGAGGGCTATGGTGATAAAGGGAATATCTTCAGTTAAAAACTGGAAAGTAGCTTTCAGAGAAACAGCGTTGTGTTCCGTTAATTCATCTGACAGAGTTACAGGTTTCCCCTCAATAAGACTTTCGCTAAGACTGTTCTTGTGGAATTTGCAAAGTGATATTTCGAAGGCCATAGATGGCTATGGTGAAAAAGGAACTATCCTAAGATTAAAACCGAGAAGAAGCTTTTTGAGAAACTGCTTTGTGTTCTGTTAGTTAATCTCACAGTGTTACAGCTTTCCCCGCAAGAAACCATTCAGTAAGACTGTTCTTGTGCAATTTTCAAAGTGACATTTGGAAGCCCATAGAGGGCTATGGTGAAAAAGGAAATATCTTCCGTCAAAAACTAGAAAGAAGCACTCTGAGAAACTACCGTGTGTTCTGTTAATATATCTCACCGAGTTACAGCTTTCTCCACAGGAATACTTTCGCTAAGACTGTTCCTGTGGGATTTGCATAGTGATATTTGGAAGCCCATAGAGGGCTATGGTGAAGAAGGAAATATCCTAAGATAAAAACTGGAAATAAGATTTCTGAGAAACTGCTTTGTGTTCTGTTTATTCATCTTACAGAATTACAGCTTTGCTCTGCAGAAGCCTTTCCCTAAGACTGTTCTTGTGGAATTTGCAAAGTGATCTTGGAAACCCATAGAGGGCTATGTTGAAAAAGGGAATATCTTCAGTTAAAAACTGGAAGGAAACTTTCTGAGAAACTGCTTTGTGTTCTGTTTATTCATCTCACAGATTTACAGCTTTCTCCTCAAGAAATAGTTCACTAAGACTGTTCTTGTGGAATTTTCAAAGTGATATTTGGAAGCCCAGAGAGAGCTACGGTGAAAAAGAATATATCTTCCGTTAAAAACTGGAAAGAAGACTTCTGAGAAACTGCTTTGTGTTCTGTTAATTCATCTCACAGAGTTACAGCTTTCCCCTCCAGAATTCTTTCGCTAAGACTGTTCTTGTGGAATTTGCAAAGTGATATTTCGAAGCCCTTTGTGGGCTATGGTGAACAAAGAAATACCCTAAAATAAAAACTGAAAAGAAGCTTTCCGAGAAACTGCTTTGTTTTCTGTTAATTCAACTCACAGAGTTACAGCTTTCCCCTCAAGAGGCCTGTCGCTAAGGCTGTTTTTGTGGAATTTGCAATGTGATATTTGGAAGCCCATAGATGGCTATGGTGAAAATGGAGATATACTAAGATAAAAATCGAAAAGAAGCTTTCTGAGAAACTGCCTTGTGTTCTGTTAGTTCACCTCACAGAGTTACTTGTTTACCCTCAAGAAGCAGTTCACTAAGACTGTTCTTGTGAAATTTTCAAAGTGATATTGGAAGCCCATAGAGGGCTATGGTGAAAAAGGAAATATCTTCAGTTATAAACTGAAAAGAAGCTTCCTGAGAAACTACTTTGTGTTCTCTTAATTCAACTCACAGAGTTACAGCTTTCCCTTCCAGAAGCCTTTCGCTAAGACTGTTCTTGTGGAATTTGCAAAGTTATATTTGGAGCCCTTAGAAGGCTATGGAAAAAGGAAATATCCTAAGATAAAAACTGAACAGAAGCTTTCTGAGAAGCTGCTTTGTGTATGTTAATTCATCTCACAGAGTTACAGCTTCTCCCTGCAGAAGCCTTTCGCTAAGACTGTTCTTGTGGAATTTGCAAAGTGAAATTTCGGAGCCCATAGAAGGCTATGATGAAAAAGGGAATATCTTCCATTAAAAACAGAAAGGAAGCTTTCTGAGAAACTGCTTTGTGTTCTGTTAGTTCATCTCACAGAGTTTGAGATTTCCCCTCAAGAACCCGTTCACTAAGACTATACGTGTGCAATTTGCAAATTCATATTTGGAAACCCATAGAGGGCTATGGAGAAAAAGGAAATATCTCCCGTTAAAAAGGGGAAATAAGCTTTTTGAGAAACTGGTGTGTTTTCTGTTAATACATTTCACCGAATTAGAGCTTTCCCCTCCAGAAGCCTTTCGCTAAGACTGTTCTTGTGGAATTTGCAAGGTGATATTTGGAACCACTAGAGGGCTATGGTGAAAAAGGGAATATCTTCAGGTAAAAACTGGAAAGAAGCTTTCTGAGAAACTGCTTTGTGTTCTGTTAATTCATCTCACAGAGTTACAGCTTTCCCCTCAGGAAGCCTTTCCCAGAGACTGTTCTGGTGAAATTTGCAAAGTGATATTTGGAAGGCCGTAGAGGGCTATGGTGAAAAAGGAAATATCATCCGTTAAAAACTGAAAAGAAGCTTTCTGAGAAAGTGCTTTGTGCTCTGTTAATTCATCTCACAGAGTTACAGCTTTCCCCTCAAGAAGTCTTTCGATATGACTGTTCTTGTGGAATTTCCAAAGTGATATTTGGAAACCCATAGTGGGCTCTGATGAAAAGGAAGTATCTTCCGTTAAAAACTGGAAAGAGGTTTTCAGAGAAACTGCGTTGTGTTCTGTTACTTCATTTCACAGGGTTACAGCTTTCCTCTCAAGAAGACTTTCCATAAGACTGTTCTTGTGGAATTTGCAAAGTGATATTTGGAAGCCCTTAGAGGGCTATGGTGAAAAAGGAAATATCTTCCATTAAAAACTGGAAAGAACCTTTCTGAGAAACTGCCTTGGTTTCTGTTAGTTCATCTCACAGAGTTACAGCTTTCCCCTCAAGAAGCCTTTCGATAAGACAGTTCTGGAGGAATTTGCAAGTGATATTTGGAAGGCCATAGACGGCTATGGTGAAAAAGGAATTATCTTCCTTTAAAAACTACAAAGAAGCTTTCTGAGAAACTGCTTTGTGTTCTTTAATTCATCTCACAGAGTTGAAGCTTACCCCTCAAGAAGCCTTTCGATAAGACTGTTCTTGTGTAATTTGCAAAGTGATACTTGGAATCCCATAGAGGGCTATGGTGATAAAGGGAATATCTTCAGTTAAAAACTGGAAAGTAGCTTTCAGAGAAACAGCGTTGTGTTCCGTTAATTCATCTGACAGAGTTACAGGTTTCCCCTCAATAAGACTTTCGCTAAGACTGTTCTTGTGGAATTTGCAAAGTGATATTTCGAAGGCCATAGATGGCTATGGTGAAAAAGGAACTATCCTAAGATTAAAACCGAGAAGAAGCTTTTTGAGAAACTGCTTTGTGTTCTGTTAGTTAATCTCACAGTGTTACAGCTTTCCCCGCAAGAAACCATTCAGTAAGACTGTTCTTGTGCAATTTTCAAAGTGACATTTGGAAGCCCATAGAGGGCTATGGTGAAAAAGGAAATATCTTCCGTCAAAAACTAGAAAGAAGCACTCTGAGAAACTACCGTGTGTTCTGTTAATATATCTCACCGAGTTACAGCTTTCTCCACAGGAATACTTTCGCTAAGACTGTTCCTGTGGGATTTGCATAGTGATATTTGGAAGCCCATAGAGGGCTATGGTGAAGAAGGAAATATCCTAAGATAAAAACTGGAAATAAGATTTCTGAGAAACTGCTTTGTGTTCTGTTTATTCATCTTACAGAATTACAGCTTTGCTCTGCAGAAGCCTTTCCCTAAGACTGTTCTTGTGGAATTTGCAAAGTGATCTTGGAAACCCATAGAGGGCTATGTTGAAAAAGGGAATATCTTCAGTTAAAAACTGGAAGGAAACTTTCTGAGAAACTGCTTTGTGTTCTGTTTATTCATCTCACAGATTTACAGCTTTCTCCTCAAGAAATAGTTCACTAAGACTGTTCTTGTGGAATTTTCAAAGTGATATTTGGAAGCCCAGAGAGAGCTACGGTGAAAAAGAATATATCTTCCGTTAAAAACTGGAAAGAAGACTTCTGAGAAACTGCTTTGTGTTCTGTTAATTCATCTCACAGAGTTACAGCTTTCCCCTCCAGAATTCTTTCGCTAAGACTGTTCTTGTGGAATTTGCAAAGTGATATTTCGAAGCCCTTTGTGGGCTATGGTGAACAAAGAAATACCCTAAAATAAAAACTGAAAAGAAGCTTTCCGAGAAACTGCTTTGTTTTCTGTTAATTCAACTCACAGAGTTACAGCTTTCCCCTCAAGAGGCCTGTCGCTAAGGCTGTTTTTGTGGAATTTGCAATGTGACATTTGGAAGCCCATAGATGGCTATGGTGAAAATGGAGATATACTAAGATAAAAATCGAAAAGAAGCTTTCTGAGAAACTGCCTTGTGTTCTGTTAGTTCACCTCACAGAGTTACTTGTTTACCCTCAAGAAGCAGTTCACTAAGACTGTTCTTGTGAAATTTTCAAAGTGATATTGGAAGCCCATAGAGGGCTATGGTGAAAAAGGAAATATCTTCAGTTATAAACTGAAAAGAAGCTTCCTGAGAAACTACTTTGTGTTCTCTTAATTCAACTCACAGAGTTACAACTTTCCCTTCCAGAAGCCTTTCGCTAAGACTGTTCTTGTGGAATTTGCAAAGTTATATTTGGAGCCCTTAGAAGGCTATGGAAAAAGGAAATATCCTAAGATAAAAACTGAACAGAAGCTTTCTGAGAAGCTGCTTTGTGTATGTTAATTCATCTCACAGAGTTACAGCTTCTCCCTGCAGAAGCCTTTCGCTAAGACTGTTCTTGTGGAATTTGCAAAGTGAAATTTCGGAGCCCATAGAAGGCTATGATGAAAAAGGGAATATCTTCCATTAAAAACAGAAAGGAAGCTTTCTGAGAAACTGCTTTGTGTTCTGTTAGTTCATCTCACAGAGTTTGAGATTTCCCCTCAAGAACCCGTTCACTAAGACTATACGTGTGCAATTTGCAAATTCATATTTGGAAACCCATAGAGGGCTATGGAGAAAAAGGAAATATCTCCCGTTAAAAAGGGGAAATAAGCTTTTTGAGAAACTGGTGTGTTTTCTGTTAATACATTTCACCGAATTAGAGCTTTCCCCTCCAGAAGCCTTTCGCTAAGACTGTTCTTGTGGAATTTGCAAGGTGATATTTGGAAGACCATAGAGGGCTATGGTGAAAAATAAAATAGACTAAGATAGAAACTGAAAAGAAGCTTTCTGAAAAATAACTTTGTGTTCTGTTGATTCATCTCAAAGTGTTAGAGCTTTCCCCGTAAGAAGCCTTTCGCTAAGACAGTTCTTGTGAAATTTGCTAAGTGATATTGGAAGCCCATAGAGTGCTATGATGAAAAAGGAAATATCTTCAGTTAAAAACTGGAAAGAAGCTTTCTGAGAAACTACTTTGTGTTCTCTTAATTCATCTCACAGAGTTACAGCTTTCCCCTCAAGAAGCCTGTCGCTAAGACTGTTCTTGTGGAACTTCCAATGTGATATTTGGAAGCCCTTAGAGGTCTATGGTGAAAAAGAAATATCTTCCGTTAAAAACTGGAAAGGAGATTTTTGAGAAATTCCTTTGTGTTCTGTTAATTCATCTCACAGAGTCACAGCTTTCCCGTCAAGCCTTTCTCTAAGGCTGTTGTTGTGAAATTTTCAAAGTGATATTTGTAAGCCCTTAGAGGGCTATGGTGAAAAAGGAAATATCCTATGATAAAAACTGAAAAGAAGCTTTCTCAGGAACTGCTTTGTGTTCTGTTAATTCATCTCACAGAGTTGCAGCTTCCCCTCCAGAAGCCTTTCGCTAAGAGTGTTCTTGTGGAATTTGCAAAGTGATATTTGGAAGCCCATAGAGGGCTATGGAGAAAAAGGAAATATCTTCAGTTAAAAACTGGAAGGAAGCTTTCTGAGAAACTACTTTGTGTTCTCTTAATTCAACTCACAGATTTACAGCTTTCCCCTCAAGTAGCCTGTCGATAAGACTGTTCTTGTCTAACTTCCAAAGTGATATTTGGAAGCCCTTAGAGGGCTATGGTGAAAAAGGAATATCTTCCGTTAAAAACTGGAAAGAAGATTTCTGAGAAATTCCTTTTTGTTCTGTTAATTCATCTCACAGAGTTACAGCTTTCTCCTCAAGAAGCCTTGCGCTAAGACTGTTCTTGTGGAATTTGCAAAGTGATATTTGGAATCCCATAGAGGGCTACGGTGAAAAAGGATATAACTTCAGTAAAAAACTGGAAAAAACTTTCTGAGAAACTACTCTGTGTTCTGTTAACTCAACTCACAGAGTTACAGCTTTCCCCTCAAGAAGCCTTTCACTAAGGCAGTTGTTGTGTAATTTGCAAAGTGATAATTGGAAGCCCATAGAGGGCTTTGGTGAAAAAGGAAATATCTTCAGTTAAAAACAGAAAAAAAGATGTCTGAGAAACTGCTTTGTGTTCTGTTAATTCATCTCACAGGGTTACAGCTTTTCCCTTAAGAAGCCTTTCGATAAGACTGTTTTTGTGGAATTTGCAAAGTGATATTGGAAGCCTATAGAGGGTTATGGTGAAAAAGGAAATATCCTAAGATAAAATCTGAAAAGAAGCTTTCGGAGAAACTGCTTTGTGTTCTGTTAATTCATCTCAGAGATTTACAGCTTTCCCCTCAAGAAGCCTTTCGCTAAGACTGTTCTTGTGGAATTTGCAAAGTGAAATTTGGAAGCCCTTACAGAGCTATGGTGAAAAAGGAAATATCTTCCGTTAAAAACGAAAAGGAGCTCTCTGAGAAACTGTATTCTGTTCTGTTAGTTCATCTCACAGAGTTTCAGCTTTCCCCTCAAGAAGCCGTTCACTATCACTATTCTTGTGAAATTTGCAAAGTGATATTTCAAAACCCATAGAGGGCTATGATGAAAAAGGAAATATCTTCCGTTAAAAACTGGAAAGAAGTTTTTTGAGAACCTGCCGTGTGTTTTGTTAATACATCTCACCAAGTTAAAGCTTTCACCTCAAGAAGCCTTTAACCAGGACTGTTCTTGTGGAAATTGCAAAGTGATATTTGGAAGCCCATAGAGGACTATGATGAAAGAGGATATATCCTTAGAAAAACAATGAAAAGAAGCTTTCTGAGAAACTGCTTTGTGTTCTGTTAATTCATTTCACAGAGATACAGCTTTCCCCTCAAGAAGCCCTTCACTAGGACATTTCTTGTGAAATTCGCAAAGTGATATTTGGAAGCCCATAGAGGGGTATGGTGAAAAAGGAAATATCTTCGGGTAAAAACGGGAAAGAAGCATTCTGGGAAACTGCCGTGTGTTCTGTTAATATATCTCACCGAGTTACAGCTTTCACCTCAAGAAGCCTTTCGGTAGGACTGTTCTTGTGCGATTTGCAAAGTGATATTTGGAAGCCCCTAGAGGGCATTGGTGAAAATGGAAATATCCTAAGTTAGAAAAAGAAAAGCAGCTTTCTGAGAAACCGCTTTTGGTTCTGTTAGTACATCTCACAGAGTCACAACTTTCCCCTCAAGAAGCCTTTCGCTAAGACTGTTCTTGTGGAATTTAGAAAGTGATATTTGGAGGCCCGTAGAGGTTATGGTGTAAAAGTAAATATATTTTGTTAAAAACTGGAAAGAAGATTTCTGAGAAACTGCTTTGAATTCTGTTAATTCATCTCCCAGAGTTACAGCTTTTCCCTCAAGAAGCCTTTCGATAAGACTGTTTTTGTGGAATTTGCAAAGTGATATTTGGAAGCCCTTTGAGGGCTATGGTGAAAAAGGAAATATCCTAAGATAAAATCTAAAAAGAAGCTTTCTGAGAAACTGCTTTGTGTTCTGTTAATTCATCTCACAGAGTTACAGCATATCCCTCCAGAAGCCTTTCGCTAAGACTGTTCCTGTGGAATTCTGTAAAGTGATTTTTGGAAACCCTTGTAGGGCTATGGTGACAAAGGAAATATCTTCCGTTAAAAAGTTTAAAGAAGCTTTCTGAGAAACTGCTTTGTGTTCGGTTAATTCATCTCAGAGAGTTACAGGTTTTCCCTCAAAAAGCCTTTCGCTAAGACTGTTCTTGTGGGATTAACAAAGTGACATTTGGAAGCCCATAGAGTGCTATGGTGAAAAAGGAAATATCTACAAATAAAAAGTGGAAAGAATCTTTGTGAGAAATTGGTTTGCGTTCTGTTAATTCAACCCGAAGAGTTACAGCTTTCCCCCAAGAAGCCTTTCGCTTAGACTGTTCTTGTGGAATTCGCACAGTGATATTCGGAAGCCCCTAGAGGGCTATGGTGAAAAAGGAAATATCTTCAGTTAAAAACTGAAAAGAAGCTTTCTGAGAAACTGCCGTGAGTTCTGTTAATTCTACATCTGACCGAGTTGCAGCTTTCCCCACAAGAAGCCTTCGCTAAGAATGTTCTTGTGGGATATTCAAAGTCATATTTGGAAGCCCATAGAGGGCTATGGTGAAAAAGGAAATATCTTCGGTTAAAAACTGGAAAGAAGTTGTCTGAGAAACTGCTTTGTGTTCTATTAATTCATCTGAGAGAGTTACAGCTTCCCCTCAAGAAGCTTTTCACTAAGACTCTTCTGTTGGAATTTGCAAAGTGATATTTGGAAGCCCATAGATGGCTATGGAGAAAAAGGAAATATTCTAAGATAAAAACTGGAAAGAAACTTTCTGAGAAACTGCTTTGTGTTCTGTTAATTCAACTCACAGAGTTACAGATTTCCCCTCAAGAAGCCTTTCACTAAGACTGTTCTTGTGAAATTTGCAAGGTGATATTTGGAAGCCCATAGATGTTTTTGGTGAAAAAGTAAATATCTTCAGTTAAAAATGGAAATAAGCTTTCTGAGAAACTGCTTTGAGTTCTGTTATTTCATCTCAGAGAGGTACAGCTTTCTCCTTAAAAAGTCTTTCGTAAGACAGTTCTTGTGGAATTTTCAAAGTGATATTTGGACGCCCATAGAGGGCTATTGTGAAAAAGGAAATATCTTTCGTTAAAAACTGAAAAGAAGCTTTCTGAAAAACTGCTTTGTGTTCTGTTAATTCATCTCACAGAGTTAGAGCTTTCCCCTCAAGAAGTCTTTCGCTAATACTGTTCTTGTGGAATATGCAAAGTGATATTTGGAAGCCCTTAGAGGGCTATTGTGAAAAAGGAAATATCTTACATTAAAAACTGAAAACAAACTTTCTGAAAAACTGCTTTGTGTTCTGTTAATTCATCTCACAGAGTTACAGCTTTCCCCTCAAGAAGCCTTTCGCTAAGACAGTTCTTGTGGAATATGCAAAGTGATATTTGGAAGCCCATGGAGGGCTAAGATTAAAAAGGAAATATCTTCCGTTAAAAACTGCAAAGAATCTTTCTCAGAAACTGCTTTGTTTTCTGTTAATTCAACTCACAGAGTTACAGCTTTCCCCTCAAGAAGCCTTTCGCTAAGACTGTTCTTTTTGAATTTGCAAAGTGATATTTGGAAGCCCATAGAGGGCTATGGTGAAAAAGGAAATACCTTCCGTTAAAAACTGGAAAGAGGCTTTCTGAGAAACTGCTTTGTGTTCTGTTAACTCATTTCACAGACTTACATCTTTCCCCTCAAGAAGCCTTTCGCTAAGACTGTTCTTGTGGAATTTGCAAAGTGATATTTGGAAGCCCGTAGTGGTCTATGGTGAAAAAGGAAATATCCCAAGATAAAGACTGAAAATTAATTTTCTGAGAAACTGCTTTGTATTCTGTTAGTTCATCTCACAGTGTTAGAGCTTTCCCCTCCAGAAGCCTTTCGCTAAGACTGTTTTTGTGGAAATTGGAAAGTGATACTAAGTATCCCATAGAGGGCTATGGTGAAAAAGGAAATATCCTAAGACAAAAACTGAAAAGAAGCTTTCTGAAAAACTACTTTGTGCTCTGTTAATTCATCTCACAGAGTTACAGCTTTCCCCTCAAGAAGCCTTTCGCGAAGACTGTTCTTGTGGATTTTGCAAAGTGATATTTGGAAGCCCATAGATGTCTATGGTGAAAAAGGAAATATCCTAAGATGAAAACTGGAAAGAAGCTTTCTGAGAAACTTATTTGTGTTCTATTATTTCATTTCACAGAGTTACAGGTATCTCCTCAAGAATCCTTTTGTTAAGCCTGTTCTTGTGAAATTTGCAAAGTGATATTTGGAAGCATATAGAGGGTTAACGTGAAAAGGAAATATCTTCCGTTAAAAACTGGAAAGAAGCTTTCTGAGAAACTGCTTTGTGTTCTGTTAATTCACCTCACAGAGTTACAACTTTCCCCTCACGAAGTCTTTCGCTAAGACTGTTCTTGTGGAATTTGCCAAGTGATATGTGGAAGCCCGTAGAGGGCTATGGTGAAAAAGGAAATATCTTCAGTTAATAACTGGAAAGAAACTTTCTGAGAAACTGATTTGTGTTCTGTTAATTCATCTCACAGAGTTAGAGCTTTCCCCTCAAGAAGCCTTTCGCTAAGACTGTTCTTGTGGAATTTGCAAAGTGATATTTGGAATCCCTTAGAGGGCTATGGTGAAAAAGGAAATATCTTCCGTTAAAAACTGGAAAGAAGATTTCTGAGAAACTGCTTTGTGTTCTATTAATTCATCTCACAGAGTTACAGCTTTCCCTCAAGAAGCCTTTCGCTAAGACTTTTCTTGTGGAATTTGGAAAGTGATATTTAGTAGCCCATAGAGGGCCATGGTGAAAAAGGAAATATCTTCCGTTAAAAACTGGAAAGAAGATTTCTGAGAAACTGCTTTGTGTTGTATTAATTCATCTCACAGAGTTACAGCTTTTCACTGAAGAAGCCTTTCGCTAAGACTGCTCTTGAGGAATTAGCAAAGTGATATTTGGAAGTCCACAGTTGGCTATGGTGAAAAAGGAAATATGTTCAGTTAAAAACTGGAAAGAAGCATTCTGAGAAACTGCTTTGTGTTCTCTTAATTGATCTCACAGAGTTACAGCTTTCCACTCAAGAAGCCTTTCGCTAAGGCTGTTGATGTGGAATTTGGAATGTGATATGTAGAACCCCTAGAGGGCTATGGTGAAAAACTAAATATCTTCCGTTAAAAACTGGAAAGAAGCATTCTGAGAAACTGCTTTGTGATCTGTTAATTCATCTCAAAGAGTTACAGCTTTCCCCTCAAGAAGTCTTTCGCTGAGACTGTTCATGTGGAATTTGGAAAGTGATATTTAGAAGTCAATAGAGGGCTACGGTGAAAAAGGAAATATCTTCCGTTAAAAAGTGGATAGAAGCTTTCTGAGAGACTGCTTTGTGTTCTGCTAATTCATCTCACAGAATTACAGGATTCCCCTCATGAAATCTTTGGCTAAGACTGTTCTTGTGTGATTTTCAAAGTGATATTTGGAAGCCCATAGAGGGCTATGGTTGAAAAGGAAATATCTTCCGTTAAAAACTGGAAAGAAGCTTTCGGAGAAACTGCTTTGTGTTCTGTTAATTCATCTCAGAGAGGTACAGCTTTCTCCTCAAAAAGTCTTTCGTAAGAGAGTTCTTGTGGAATTTTCAAAGTTATATTTGGAAGCCCATAGAGTGCTATTGTGAAAAAGGAAATATCTTTCGTTAAAAACTGAAAAGAAGCTTTCTGAAAATCTGCTTTGTTTTCTGTTAATTCATCTCACAGAGTCACAGCTTTCCAATCAAGAAGTCTTTCGCTAATACTGTTCTTGTGGAATATGCAAAGTGATATTTGGAAGCCCATAGAGGGCTACGGTTAAAAAGGAAATATCTTCCATTAAAAACTGGAAAGAATCTTTCTGAGAAACTGCTTTGTTTTCTGTTAATTCATCTCACACAGTCACAGCTTTCCCCTCAAAAAGTCTTTCGTTAAGACTGTTCTTGTTCAATTTGCAAAGTGATATTTGGCAGCCCATAAAGGGCTACGGTGAAAAACGAAATATCTTCAGTTAAAAACTGGAAAGAGGCTTTCTGAGAAACTGCTCTGTGTTCTGTTAATTCATCTTACACAGTTACAGCTTTCCCCTCAAGAAGCCTTTCTCTAAGACAGTTCTTTTGGAATTTGCAATGTGATATTTGGAAGCCCATGCAGGGCTATGCTGAAAAAGGAAATATCTTCAGTTAAAAACTGGAAACAAGCTTTTTGAGAAACTGCATTGTGTTCTGGTAATTCATCTCACAGAGTTACACCTTTTCCCTCAAGAAGTCTTTCACTAACACTGTTCTTGTGGAATTTGCAAAGTGATATTTGGAAGCCCTTAGAGGGCTATGGTTAAAAAGGAAATATCTTCAGCTAAAAACTTGAAAGAAGCTTTCTGAGAAACGGCTTTTTGTTCTCTAAATTAATCTCACAGAGTTAGTTTTCCCGTCAAGAAGCCTTTCGCTAAGACTGTTCTTGTTTAATTTGCAAAGTGATATTCGGAAGCCTCTAGAGAGCTACTGTGAAAAACGAATTATCTTCATTTAAAAAGTGGAAAGAAGTTTTCTGAGAAACTGCTTTGTGTTCTGTAATTAATCTCACAGAGTTACAGCTTTCCCCTCAAGAAGCCCTTCGCTAAGACTGTACTTGTGGAATTTCAAAGTGATATTTGGAGGCCCATAGAGGGTTATGGTGAAAAAGTAAATATATTCTGTTAGAAACTGGAAAGAAGATTTCTGAGAAACTGCTTTGAGTTCTGTAATTCATCTCACAGAGTTACAGCTTTCCCCTCTAGTAGCCTTTCGCTAAGTATGTTCTTGTGGAATTTTCAAAGTGATATTTGGAAGTCTATAGAGGGCTATGGTGAAAAAGGTAATGTCTTCAGGTAAAAACTGGAAAGAAGATGTCTGAGAAACTGTTTTGTGTTCTGTTAATTCATCTCAAAGAGTTACAGCTTTCCCCTGGAGAAACCTTTCGCTAAGACTGTTCTTGTGGAATTTGCAAAGTGATATTTGGAAGCCCATGGAGGGCTATGGTGAGAAAGGAAATATATTCAGTTTAAAACTGGAAAGAAGCGTTCTGAGAAACTGCTTTGTGTTCTGTTAATTCATCTCACAGAGTTACAGCTCTCCCCTCAAGAAGCCTTTCGCTAAGGGAGTTCTTGTGGAATTTAAAATGTGCTACTTGGAAGAACATAGAGAGCTGTGGTGAAAAAGGAAATATCCTAATATAAAAAGTGAAAAGAAGCCTTTTGAGAAACTGCTTTGTGTTCTGTTAATTCATCTCACAGAGTTACAGCTTTCCCCTCAAGAAGCCTTTCGCTAAGGGAGTTCTTGTGGAATTTAAAAAGTGATATTTGGAAGCCCATAGAGATCTGTGGTGAAAAAGGAAGTATGCTAAGATAAAGCTGAAAAGAAGCCTTTTGAGGAACTGCTTTGTGTTGTGTTAATTCATCTAACAGAGTTACAGCTTTCCCCTCAAGAAGACTTTCGCTAAGACTGTTCTTGTGGAATTTTCAAAATGATATTTGGAAGCCCATAGAGGGCTAGGGTGAAAAAGGAAATCTCTTCAGTTAAAAACTGGAAGGAAGCTTTTTCAGAAACTGCATTGTGTTCTGCTAATGCATCGCACTGAGTTGCAGCTCCCCCCTCAAGAAGCCTCTCGGTAAGATTGTTCTTGTGGAATTTGCAAAGTGATATTTGGAAGCCCCTAGAGGGCTATAGTAAAAAAGAAATATCTTCAGTTAAAAATTGGAAAGAAGCTTTCTGAGAAACTTCTTTGTGTTCTGTGAATTCATCTCACAGAGTTACAGCTTTCCCCTCAAGAAGCCTTTCGCTAAGACTGTTCTTGTGGAATTTCCAAAGTGACATTTTGAAGGCCATAGAGAGCTATGGTGAAAAGGAAATATCTTCGGTTTAAAACAGGAAAGAAGCTTTCTGAGACACTGCGTTGTGTTCTGTTAATTCATCTCACAAAGTTACAGCTTTCCCCTAACGAAGCCTTTCCCTAAGACAGTTCCTGTCGAATTTGGGAAGTGATATTTAGAAGCCTACAGAGATCTATGGTGAAAAAGGAAATAGCATAAGAAAAAACTGAAAATGAGCTTTCTGAAAAACTGCTTTGTGTTCTCTTAATTCATCTCACAGAGTTACAGCTTTCCTCTCAAGAAGCCTTTCACTAAGACTGTTATTGTGCAATTTAGAACGTGATATTTAGAAGCCCATAGAGGTCTATGGTGAAAAAGGAAATATCCTCCGTTAAAAACTGGAAAGAAGCTTTCTGAGAAACTGCTTTGTGTTCTGTTAATTCATCTCACGGAGCTACAGCTTTCCCCTCAAGAAGCCTTTCGCTAAGACTGTTCTTGTGGAATTTGCGAAGTGATATTTGGAAGCCCGTAGAGGGCTATGGTGAAAAAGGAAATAACTTCAGTTAAAAACTGGAAAGAAGCTTTCTGAGAAACCTCTTTGTGTTTTGTTAATTCATCTCACAGAGTTACAGCTTTCCCCTCGAGAAGTCTTTTGCTTAGACTGTTCTTGTGGAATTTTCAAAGTGATATTTGGAAGCCCAGTGAGGGCTATGGTGAAAAAGGAAATATCTTCCGTTAAAAACTGGAAAGAATCTTTCTGAGAAACTGCTTTGTGTTCTGCTAATTCATTTCACAGAGTTACAGATATCCCCTCAAGAAGCCTTTCGCTAAGACAATTCTTGTGGAATTTGCAAAGTGATATTTTGAAGCCAATAGAGGGCTATGGTGAAAAAGGGAATATCTTCAGTTAAAACCTGTAAAGAAGCTTTCTGAGGAACTGCTTTGTGTTCTGTTAATTCATCTCACAGAGTTACAGCTTTCGCCTCAAGAAGCCTTTCGCTAAGACTGTTCTTTTTGAATTTGCAAAGTGATATTTGGAAGCCCATAGAGGGCTATGGTGAAAAAGGAAATATCTTCTTTGAAAAACTGGAAAGAAGCTTTCTGAGAAACTGCGTTGTGTTCTGTTAATACATCTCACAGAGTTACAGCTTTCCCCTCAAGAAGCTTTCGCTAAGACTCTTGTTGTGGAATTTGGAAATTGATATTTCGAAGCCTGTAGAGGGCTATGGTGAAAAAAGGTAGTATCTTAAGTTAAAAACTGGAAAGAAGCTTTCGAACCAACTATTTTGTGTACTGTTTGTTCATCTCACAGAGTTATAGCTTTCTCCTCAAGAAGCCTTTCGCTAAGACTCTTCTTGTGGGATTTGCAAAGTGATATTTGCAAGATCATAGAGGGCTACGTTGAAAAAGGAAATATCTTCAGTTAAAAACTGGAAAGAAGCTTTCTGAGAAACTTCTTTGTGGTCTTCTAGTTCCTTTCACAGAGTTACAGCTTTCCCCTCAAGAGGCCGTTCACTAAGACAGTTCTTTTGGAATTTGCAAGGTGATATTTGGAAGCCTATGGAGGGTGATGGTGAAAAATAAAATATCTTCAGCAAAAAACAGGAAAGAATCTATCTGAGAAACTGCTTTGTGTTCTGTTAATTTATCACACAGAATTTCAGCTATACCCTCATGAAGGCTTTCGCTAAGACTGTTCTTGTGGGATTTGCAAAGTGATATTTGGAAGACCCTAGAGGTATATGGTGAAAAAGTTAATGTCCTCACATAAAAATCTGAAAGAAGCTTTCTGTGAAACTGCTTTGTGTTCTGTTAATTCATCTCACAGTGTTACAGATTTCCCCTCAAGAAGCCGTTGACTAACACTGTTCTTGTGTAATATTCAAAGTGATATCAGGAAGACCATAGAGGGCGATGGTAAAAAGAAAATATCTTCATTAAAAACTGGAAAGAAGTTTTCTGAAAAACTGCTTTATATTCTGGTAATTTATCTCACAGAGTAACAGATTTCCCCTCAGGAAGCCCTTCGCTAAGACTGTTCTTGCGGAATTTTCAAAGTGATATTTGGAAGCCCAAAGAGTGCTATGGTTAGAAAGGAAATATCCTAAGATAAAAACTGAAAAGAAGCTTTCTTAGAAACTGCTTTGTGTTCTGTTAATTCATCTCACAGAGTTACAGCTTTCCCCTCAAAAAGTCGCACACTAAGACTGTTCTTGTGGAATTTCCAAAGTGATATTTGTTACCCCTGAGACGCCTATTGTGAAAAAGTAAATATGTTCAGTTAAAAATCTGAAAGAAGCTTTCTGAGAAACTGCTTTGAGTTCTGTTGTTTCATCTCAAAGAGCTACAGCTTTCCCCTCAAGAAGTCTTTCGCTAAGACTCTTCTTGTGGAATTTGCAAAGTAATATTTGGAAGCCCATAGAGGGCTACGGAGAAAAAGGAAATGACCTTAGATAAAAACTGGAAAGAAGCTTTCTGAGAAACTGCTTTGTGTTCTGTTAATACATCTCACAAAGTTACAGCTTTCACCTCAAGAAGCCTTTCGCTAAGACTGTTCTTGTGTAATTCGCAAAGTGATATTTGGAAGCCCATGTAGGGTTATGGTGAAAAAAGAAATATCTTCAGTTAGAAACTGTATAGAAGCTTTCTGAGAACCTGCTTTGTTTTCTGTTAATTCATCTCACAGAGTTACAGCTTTCCCCTCAAGAAGCCTTTCGCTAAGACTGTTCTTGTGGAATTTGCAAAGTGATATTCGGAAGCCCATAGAGGGCTATGGTGAAAAAGGAAATGTCCTCAGATGAAAACTAGAAAGAAGCTTCTTGAGAAACTGCTTTGTGTTCCGTTAATTCATCTGACAGAGTTAAAGCTTTGCCCTCCAGAAACCGTTCATTAAGACCGTTCTTGTGGAATTCTCAAAGTGATATTTGGAAACCCATAGGGGGCTATGGTGAAAAAGGAAATATCTTCAGTTATAAACTGGAAAGAAGTTTTCTGAGAAACTGCTTTGTGTTCTGTTATTTCATGTGACAGTGTTACAGCTTTCCCCTCAAGAAGCATTACGCTAAGACTGTTCTTGTGGAATTTGCAAAGTGATATTTGGAAGCCCATAGAGGGCTATGGTGAAAAAGAAATTTCCTAAGATAAGAACTGAAAAGAAGCTTTCTGAGAAACGACTTTGTGTTCTGTTAATTCATCTTATAGAATTACAGCTTTCCCCTCAAGAAACCGTTCACTAAGACTGTTCTTGTGGATTTTGCAAAGTGATATTTGGAAGCCCATAGAGGACTATGGTGTAAAGGAAATATCTTCAGATAATAACTGGAAAGAAGCTTTCTGAGAAATTGCTTTGTGTTCTGTTAATTCATCTCAGAGAATTACGGCTTTCCCCTCAAGAAAACTTTCGGTAAAGCTGTTTTTGTGGAATTTGGAAAAAGATATTTGGAAAATCGTAGAGATCTATGGTTAAAAAGAAAATATCCTAAGAAAATAAATGAAAAGAAAATTTCTGAGAAACTGCTTTGTGTTCTCTGAATTCATCTCACAGACTTACAGCATTCCCCTCAAGAAACCGTTCACTAAGACTGTTCTTGTGGATTTTGCAAAGTGGTATTTGGAAGCCCCTAGATATTTAGAGCCCCTCAAGAAGTCGTTCACTAAGAGTGTTCTTGTGGAAATTGTAAAGTGATATTTGGAAGCCCATACAGGGCTATGGTGTAAAAGAAAATATCTTCCGTTAAAAACTGGAAAGAAATTTTTTGAGAAACTGTTTTGTGTTCTGTTAATTCATCTCACAGAGTTACTGCTTTCCCCTGAAGAAGCCTTTCGCTAAGACTGTTCTTGTGGAATATGCAAAGTGATATTTGGAAGCCCATAGAGGGCTATGGTGAAAAAGGAAATATCTTCCGTTAAAAACTGGAAAGAAGCTTTCTGAGAAACTTCTTTGTGTTCTGCTAATTCATCTCAAAGAGTTACAGCTTTCCCCTCAAGAAGCCTTTCGCTAAGACTGTTCTGTTGGAATTTGCAAAGCGATATTTGGAAGCCCTTAGTAGGCTAAAGTGAAAATGGAAATATCCTAAGATAAAACCGAAATGAAGCTTTCTGCGAAACTGCTTTGTGTTCTGTTAGATCATCTCACAGAGTTACAGTTTCCCCTAAAGAAGTCTTTCACTAAGACTGTTCTTGTGGAATTTGCAAAGGGATATTTGGAATCCCATGGAGGGCCATGGTGAAAAAGGAAACATCTTCCGTTGAAAACTAGAAAGAAGCTTTCTCAGAAACTGCTTTGTGTTCTGTTAATTCATCTCACCGAGTTACAGCATTGCCCTCCAGAAGCCTTTTGCTATGATTGTTCTTGTGGAATTTGCAAATGGATATTTGGAAGCCGATGCAGGGCTGTGGTGAAAAACGAAATATCCTGAGATAGAAACTGAAAAGAAGCTTTCTGAGAAACTGCTTTGTATTCTGAAAATTCAACTCACAGAGTTACAGCTTTACCCTCAAGAAGCCTTTCGTTATGGCTGTTGTTGTGTAATTTGCAAAGTGATATTTGGAAGCCCATAGAGAGCAATGGTGAAAAAGGAAATATCTTCCTTTAAAAACTGGAAAGAAGCTTTCTGAGAATCTGCTTTGTGTTCTTTAATTCATCACACAGAGTTACAGCTCTCCCCTCAAGAAGTCTTTCGATAAGACTGTTCTTGTTGAATTTGCAAAGTGATATTTGGAAGCCCATAAAGGGCTATGATGAAAATGGAAATATCCTAAGATAAAAACCGAAAAGAAGCTTTCTGAGAAACTGCTTTGTGTTCTGTTAGTTCATCTCACAGAGTTACAGCTTTCTCCTCAAGAATTCGTTCACTGAGACTATTCTTGTGAAATTTGCAAAGTGATATTTGGAAGCCCATAAAGGGCTGTGATGAAAATGGAAATATCCTAAGATAAAAACCGAAAAGAAGCTTTCTGAGAAACTGCTTTGTGTTCTGTTAGTTCATCTCACAGAGTTACAGCTTTCTCCTCAAGAATTCGTTCACTGAGACTATTCTTGTGAAATTTGCAAAGTGATATTTGGAAGCCCATAAAGGGCTGTGATGAAAATGGAAATATCCTAAGATAAAAACCGAAAAGAAGCTTTCTGAGAAACTGCTTTGTGTTCTGTTAGTTCATCTCACAGAGTTACAGCTTTCTCCTCAAGAATTCGTTCACTGAGACTATTCTTGTGAAATTTGCAAAGTGATATTTGGAAGCCCATAAAGGGCTGTGATGAAAATGGAAATATCCTAAGATAAAAACCGAAAAGAAGCTTTCTGAGAAACTGCTTTGTGTTCTGTTAGTTCATTTCACAGAGTTACAGCTTTCTCCTCAAGAATTGGTTCACTGAGACTATTCTTGTGAAATTTGCAAAGTGATATTTGGAAGCCCATAGAGTTTTATGGTGAAAAAGGAAATATCTTCCGTTAAAAACTGGAAAGAAGCTTTCTGAGAAACTACTTTGTGTTCTCTTAATTCAACTCACAGAATTACAGCTTTCCCTTCATGAAGCCTTTCACTACGACTGTTCTTGTGGAATTTGCAAAGTTATATTTGGAGCCCTTAGAAGGCTATGGTGAAAAAGGAAATATCCTAAGATAAAAACTGAACAGAAGCTTTCTGAGAAGCTGCTTTGTGTATGTTAATTCATCTCACAGAGTTACAGCTTGTCCCTGCAGAAGCCTTTCGCTAAGACTGTTCTTGTGGAATTTGCAAAGTGAAATTTCGGAGCCCATAGAAGGCCATGGTGAAAAAGGGAATATCTTCCATTAAAAACCGAAAAGAAGCTTTCTGGGAAACTGCTTTGTGTTCTGTTAGTTCATCTCACAGAGTTTGAGCTTTTTCCTCAAGAAGCCGTTCACTAAGACTATTCTTGTGCAATTTTCAAATTCATATTTGAAGACCCATAGAGCGCTATGGTGAAAAAGGTAATATCTCCCGTTAAAAAGGGGAAATAAGCTTTTTGAGAAACTGGTGTGTTTTCTGTTAATACATCTCACCGAATTAGAGCTTTCCCCTCCAGAAGCCTTTCGCTAAGACTGTTCTTGTGGAAATTGCAAGGTGATATTTGGAAGACCATAGAGGGCTATGGTGAAAAAGAAAATAGGCTAAGATAGAAACTGAAAAGAAGCTTTCTGAAAAACTACTTTGTATTCTGTTGATTCATCTCAAAGAGTTAGAGCTTTCCCCTTAAGAAGCCTTTCACTAAAACTGTTCTTTTGAAATTTGCAAAGTGACATTGGAAGCCCATAGATGGCTATGGTGAAAAAGGAAATATCTTCAGTTAAAAACTGGAAAGAAGCTTTCTGAGAAACTACTTTGTGTTCTCTTAATTCAACTCACAGAGTTACAGCTTTCCCCTCAAGAAGCCTGTCGCTAAGACTGTTCTTGTGGAACTTCCAAAGTGATATTTGGAAACCCTTAAAGGGCTATGGTGAAAAAGGAATATCTTCCGTTAAAAACTAGAAAGAAGTTTTCTGAGAAATTCCTTTGTGTTCTGTTAATTCATCTCACAGAGTTAGAGCTTTCCCCTCAAGAAGCCTTTCGCTGAGACTGTTCTTGTGGAATTTGCAAAGTGATATTTGGAAGCCCATAGAGGGCAATGGTGAAAAAGGAAATATCTTCAGTTAAAAACTTGAAAAAACTTTCTGAGAAACTACTCTGTGTTCTGTTAACTCAACTCACAGAGTTACAGCTTTCCCCTCAAGAAGCCTTTCACTAAGGCTGTTGTTGTATAATTTGCAAAGTGATATTTGGAAGCCCATAGAGGGCTATGGTGAAAATGGAAATATCATAAGATAAAAAAAGAAAAGTAGCTTTCTGTGAAACTGCTTTGTGTTCTGTTAGTTCATCTCACAGAGTTACAGCTTTCCACTCAAGAAGTTGTTCACTAAGGCTGTTCTTGTGTAATTTGCAAAGAATTATTTTGAAGCCCGTAGAGGGCTATGGTGAAAAAGGAAATATCTTGCGTTAAAAACTGGAAAGAAGAATTCTGAGAAACTGCCGTGTGTTGTGTTAATACATCTCACCGAGTTACAGCTTTCCCCTCAAAAAGCCTTTCGCTAAGACTGTTCTTGTGGGATTTCCAAAGTGATATTTGTAAGCCCATAGAGGACTTTGGTGAAAAAGGAAATATCTTCAGTTAAAAACTGAAAAAAAGTTTTCTGAGATACTGCTTTGTATTCTGTTAATTCAACTCACTGAGTTTGAGCTTTCCTCTAAAGAAGCCTTTCGCTAAGGCTGTTGTTGTGGAAACTGCAAAGTGATATTTGGAAGCCCATAGAAGGCAATGTTGAAAATGGAAATCTCCTAAGATAAAAAAAGAAAAGAAGCTTTCTGAGAAACCGCTTATTGTTCTGTTAGTTCATCTCACAGAGTTACAACTTTCCACTCAAGAAGCAGTTCACTAAGACTGTTCTTGTGAAATTTCCAAAGTGATATTTGGAAGCCCGTAATCGGCTATGGTGAAAAAGGAATATCTTCCGTTAAAAACTGGAAAGAAGATTTCTGAGAAACTGCATTGTGTTCTGTTAATTCATCTCACAGAGTCACAGCTTTCCCCTCAAGAAGACTTTCGCTAAGACTGTTCTTGTGGAATATGCAAGGTGATATTTTGAGGCCCATAGAAGGCTACGGTGAAAAAGGAAATATCTTCCATTAAAAACTGGAAAGAAGATTTCTGAGAAACTTCTTTGTATTCTGTTAATTCATCTAAGAGTTACAGCTTTCCCCTCCAGAAGCCTTTCGCTAAGAGTGTTCTTGTGGAATTTGCAAAGTGATATTTGGAATGCCATAAAGGGCTACAGTGAAAAAGGAAATATCCTAACATAAAACCTGAAGAGAATCTTTCTGAGAAACTGCTTTGGGTTCTGTTAATTCATCTCACAGGGTTACAGCTTTTCCCTCAAGAAGCCTTTCGATAAGACTGTTTATGTGGAATTTGCAAAGTGATATTGGAAGCCTATAGAGGGTTATGGTGAAAAAGGAAATATCCTAAGATAAAATCTGAAAAAAAGCTTTCTGAGAAACTGCTTTGTGTTCTGTTAATTCATCTCACAGAGCTACAGCTTTCCCCTCAAGAAGCCTTTCACTAAGACTTTTCTTGTGGAATTTGCAAAGTGAAATTTGGAAGCCCTTAGAGAGCTATGGTGAAAAAGGAAATATCTTCCGTTAAAAACCGAAAAGAAGCTCTCTGAGAAACTGTTTTCTGTTATGTTAGTTCTTCTCACAGAGTTTCAGCTTTCCCCTCAAGAAGCCGTTCACTAACACTATTCTTGTGAAATTTGCAAAGTGATATTTCAAAACCCTTAGAGGGCTATGGTGAAAAAGGTAATATCTTCCGTTACAAACTGGAAAGAAGTTTTTTGAGAACCTGCCGTGTGTTTTGTTAATACATCTCACCGAGTTAAAGCTTTCACCTCAAGAAGCCTTTAACTAAGACTGTTCTTGTGGGATGTGCAAAGTGATATTTAGAATCCCCTAGAGGGCAATGGTGAAAATGGAAATATCCTAAGTTAAAAAAAGAAAAGAAACTTTCTGAGAAACCGCTTTTCGTTCTGTTAGTTCATCTCACAGAGTTACAGCTTTCCACTCAAGAAGCCGTTCACTAAGACTGTTCTTGTGAAATTTGCAAAGTGATATTTGGAATCCCGTAGAAGGCTATGGTGAAAAAGGAAGTATCTTCCGTTAAAAACTGGAAAGAAGAATTCCGAGAAACTGCATTGTGTTCTGTTAATTCATCTCACACAGTCACAGCTTTCCCCTCAAGAAGCCTTTCGCTAAGACTGTTCTTGTGGAATTTGCAAAGTGGTATTTGGAGGCCCATAGAGGGTTATGGTGAAAAAGTAAATATATTCTGTTAAAAACTGGAAAGAATATTTCTGAGAAACTGCTTTGTGTTCTGTTAATTCATCTCACAGTGTTACAGATTTTCCGTCAAGAAGCCTTTCGATAAGACTGTTTTGGTGGAATTTGCAAAGTGATATTTGGAAGCCCATTGAGGGCTATGGTGAAAAAGGAAATATCCTAAGATAAAATATAAAAAGAAGCTTTCTGAGAAACTGCTTTGTGTTCTGTTAATTCATCTCACAGAGTTACAGCTTTCCCCTAAAGAGGCCTGTCGCTAAGACTGTTCTTGTGTAATTTGCAAAGTGATACTTAGAAGCCCATAGAGGGCGATGGTGAAAAAGGAAATATCCTAAGACAAAAACTGAAAAGAAGCTTTCTGAGTAACTGCTTTCTGTTCTGTTAATTCATCTCAGAGATTTACAGCTTTCCGTTCAAGAAGCCTTTCGCAAAGACTGTTCTTTTGGAATTGGCAAAGTGATATTTGGAAGGCCATAGAGAGCTATGGTGCATATGGAAATATCCTAAGATAAAAACCGAAAAGAAGCTTTCTGAGAAACTGCTTTGTGTTCTGTTTATTCATCTCAGAGAGTTACGGCTTTCTCCTCAGGAATCCTTCGCTAAGACTGTTCTTGTGAAATTTGCAAACTGATATATGGAAGCCCATAGAAGGCTATGGTAATAAAGGAAATAACTTCCGTTAAAAACTGGAATGAAGCTTTCTGAGAAACTACTTTGTGTTCTGTTAATTCATCTCAGAGTGTTACTGCTTTCCCTTCAAGGAGCCTTCCCCTAAGATTGTTCTTGTGGAATTTGCAATGTGATATTTGGAAGCCCTTAGAGAGCTATGGTGAGAAAGAAAATATCGTAACCTAAAAACCGAAAAGAAGCTTTCTGAAAAACTGCACTGTGTTCTCTTAATTCATCTCACAGAGTTACAGCTTTCCCCTCAAGAATCCGTTCAATAAGACTGTTCTTGTGGAATTTGCAAAGTGATATTTCAAAGCCCATAGAGGGATAAGGTGAAAAAGGAAATCTCTTCCGTTAAAAACTGGAAAGAAGTTTTCTGAGTAACGGCTTTGTTGTCTGTTAATTAATCTCACAGAGCTACAGCTTTCCCCTCAAGAAGCCTTTCACTAAGACTGTTCTTGTGGAAGTTGCAAAGTGATATTTGGAAGCCCATAGAGGGATACGGTGAAAAAGGAAATATCTTCGGTTAAAAACTGGAAACAAGCTTTCTGAGAAACTGCTTTGTGTTCTGTTAATTCATCTCACAGAGTTACAGCTTTCCCCTAAAAAGCCTTTCTCAAGAAGCCCTTTGCTAAGGCTGTTCTTGTGGAATTTGCAAGTTCATATTTGGAAGCCCATAGGGGGATATGGTGAAAAAGGAAATATCTTCCGATATAAACTGGAAAGAAGCTTTCTGAGAAACTGCTTTGTGTTCTGTTAATTCATCTCACAGAGTTACAGCTTTCCCCTCAAGAAGTCTTTCGCTAGAACTGTTCTTGTGTCATTTCGAAAATGGTATTTAGAAGGCCATAGAGAGCTATGGTGAATAAGGAAATGTTTTCGGTTATACACTGGAAATAAGCTTTCTGAGAAAGTGCTTTGTTTCCTGTTAATTCATCTCACAGAGTTACAGCATTCTCCTCAAGAAGCCTTTCGCTAAGACTGTTCTTGTGGAATTTGCAAATTGATTTTAGAAGCCCATAGAGGGTTATGGCAAAAAGGAAATATTCTAAGATAAAAACCGAAAAGAAGCTTTCTGAGAAACTACATTATGTTCTCTTAATTCATCTCACAGAGTTATAGCTTTCCCCTCAAGAAGCCGTTCACTAAGATTGTTCCTGTGGAATTTTCAAGGTGATATTTGGAAGCCCATAGAGGGCTATGATGAAAAATTAAATATCTTCCGTTAAAAACTGGAAAGAATGTTTTTTAGAAACTGCTTTGTGTTCTGTTAATTCATCTCACAGATTTACAGCTTTCCCCTCAAGATGCCTTTCGCTAAGACTGTTCTTGTGGAATTTGCCAGGTGATATTTGGCAACCCATAGAGGGCTACGGTGAAAATGGAAATATCCTAAGATAAAAACCGAAAAGAACCTTTCTGAGAAACTGCTTTGTGTTCTGGTAATTCACCTCACAGAGTTACACCTTTCTCCTCAAGAAGCCTTTCGCTAAGACTGTTCTTGTGGAATTTGAAAAGTGATATTTTGAAGCCCGGGGGGGGTATGGTGAAAAAGGAAATATCTTTCGTTAAAAACTGGAAACAAGATTTCTGAGAAACTGCTTTGTGTTCTGTTAATTCATCTCACAGAGTTACAGCTTTCCCCTCAAGAAGCCGTTCACTAAGACTTTTCTTGTGAAATTTACAAAGTGATATTTGGAAACCCATAGAGGGCTATGGTGAAAAAGGTAATATCTTCCGTTAAAAACCAGAGGCAGATAAAGCCACAAAGATGGGGAAAAAGCAGGGCAGAAAAGCTGGAATTTCAAAAAATAAGAGCGCGTCTCCTCCGGCAAAGGAGCGCAGCTCATCGCCAGCAACGGGTCAAAGCTGGACGGAGAATGACTTTGATGAGATGATAGAAGAAGGCTTCAGTCCATCAAACTTCTCAGAGCTAAAGGAGGAATTACGTGCCCAGCGCAAAGAAATTAAATGTCTTGAATAAAAAGTGGAAGAATTGATGGCAAGAATAATTAATGCAGAGAAGGTCATAAACGAAATGAAAGAGATGAAAACCATGACACGAGAAATACGTGACAAATGCACAAGCTTCAGTAACTGACTCGATCAACTGGAAAAGAGTGTCAGCGATTAAGGATCAAATGAACGAAATGAAGCAAGAAGAGAAATCAAAAGAAAAAAGAAGAAAAAGAAATGAACGAAGCCTGCAAGAAGTATGGGATTATGTAAAAAGACCAAATCTACGTCTGATCGGGATGCCTGAAAGTGAGGGGGAAAATGGAACCAAGTTGGAAAACACTCTTCAGTATATCATCCAGGAGAACTTCCCCAACCTAGTAGGGCCGGCCAACATTCAAATCCAGGAAATACATAGAACACCACAAAGATACTCCTCGAGAAGAACAACTCCAAGACACATAATTGCCAGATTCACCAAAGTTGAAATGAAGAAAAAAATCTTAAGGGCAGCCAGAGAGAAAGGTCGTGTTACCCACAAAGGGAAGCCCATCAGACTAACAGCAGATCTCTCGGCAGAAACTCTACAAGCCAGAAGAGAGTGGGGGCCAATATTCAACATTCTTAAAGAAAAGAATTTTCAACCCAGAATTTCATATCCAGCCAAACTAAGTTTCATAAGCGAAGGAGAAATAAAATCCTTTACAGATATGCAAATGCTTAGAGATTTTGTCACCACTAGGCCTGCCTTACAAGAGACCCTGAAGGAAGCACTAAACATGGAAAGGAACAACCGGTACCAGCCATTGCAAAAACATGCCAAAATGTAAAGACCATCAAGGCTAGGAAGAAACTGCATCAACTAACGAGCAAAATAACCAGTTAATATCATAATGGTAGGATCAAGTTCACACATAACAATATTAACCTTAAATGTAAATGGACTAAATGTTCCAATTAAAAGACACAGACTGGCAAACTGGATAAAGAGTCAAGACCCATCAGTCTGCTGTATTCAGGAGACCCATCTCACACGCAGAGACATACATAGGCCCAAAATAAAGGGATGGAGGAAGATTTACCAAGCAAATGGAGAACAAAAAAAAGCAGGGGTTGCAATACTAGTCTCTGATAAAACAGACTTTAAACCATCAAAGATCTAAAGAGACAAAGAAGGCCATTACATAATGGTAAAGGGATCAATTTAACAGGAAGAGCTAACTATCCTAAATATATATGCACCCAATACAGGAGCACCCAGATTCATAAAGCAAGTCCTTAGAGCCTTACAAAGAGACTTAGACTCCCATACAATAATAATGGGAGACTTCAACAGTCCACTGTCAACATTAGACAGATCAACGAGACAGAAAATTAACAAGGATATCCAGGAATTGAACTCATCTCTGCAGCAAGCAGAACTAATAGACATCTATAGAACTCTCCACCCCAAATCAACAGAATATACATTCTTCTCAGCACCACATCGCACTTATTCCAAAATTGACCACATAGTTGGAAGTAAAGCAGTCCTCAGTAACTGTACAAGAACAGAAATTGTAACAAACTGTCTCTCAGACCACACTGCAATCAAACTAGAACTCAGGACTAAGAAACTCAATCAAAACCGCTCAACTACATGGAAACTGAACAACCTGCTCCTGAATGACTACTGGGTACATGACGAAATGAAGGCAGAAATAAAGATGTTCTTTGAAACCAATGAGAACAAAGATACAACATACCAGAATCTCTGGGACACATTTAAAGCAGTGTGTAGAGGGAAATTTATAGCACTAAATGCCCACAAGAGAAAGCAGGAAAGATCTAAAATTGACACTCTAACATCGCAATTAAAAGAACTAGAGAAGCAAGAGCAAACTCATTCAAAAGCTAGCAGAAGGCAAGAAATATCTAAGATCAGAGCAGAACTGAAGGAGATAGAGACACAAAAATCCCTCCAAAAAATCAATGAATCCAGGAGTTGGTTTTTTGAAAAGATCAACAAAATTGACAGACCGCTAGCAAGACTAATAAAGAAGAAAAGGGAGAAGAATCAAATAGACGTAATAAAAAATGATAAAGGGGATATCACCACCGACCCCACAGAAATACAAACTACCATCAGAGAATACTATAAACACCTCTATGCAAATAAACTAGAAAATCTAGAAGAAATGGATAATTTCCTAGACACTTACTCTCTTCCAAGACTAAACCAGGAAGAAGTTGAATCCCTGAATAGACCAATAGCAGGCTCTGAAATTGAGGCAATAATTAATAGCCTACCAACCAAAAAAAGTCCAGGATCAGATGGATTCACAGCTGAATTCTACCAGAGGTACAAGGAGGAGCTGGTACCATTCCTTCTGAAACTATTCCAATCAATAGAAAAACAGGGAATCCTCCCTAACTCATCTTATGAGGCCAACACCATCCTGATACCAAAGCCTGGCAGAGACACAACAAAAAAAGAGAATTTTAGACCAATATCCCTGATGAACATCGATGCAAAAATCCTCAATAAAATACTGGCAAACCGTATTCAACAGCACATCAAAAAGCTTATCCACCATGATCAAGTGGGCTTCATCCCTGGGATGCAAGGCTGGTTCAACATTCGCAAATCAATAAACATAATCCAGCATATAAACAGAACCAAAGACAAGAACCACATGATTATCTCAATCGATGCAGAAAAGGCTTTTGACAAAATTCAACAGCCCTTCATGCTAAAAACGCTCAATAAATTCGGTATTGATGGAACGTACCTCAAAATAATAAGAGCTATTTATGACAAACCCACAGCCAATATCATACTGAATGGGCAAAAACTGGAAATATTCCCTTTGAAAACTGGCACAAGACAGGGATGCCCTCTCTCACCACTCCTATTCAACATAGTGTTGGAAGTCCTGGCTAGGGCAATCAGGCAAGAGAAAGAAATCAAGGGGATTCAGTTAGGAAAAGAAGAAGTCAAATTGTCCCTCTTTGCAGATGACATGATTGTATATTTAGAAAATCCCATTGTCTCAGCCCGAAATCTCCTTAAGCTGATAAGCAACTTCAGCAAAGTCTCAGGATACAAAATTAATGTGCAAAAATCTCAAGCATTCTTATACACCAGTAACAGACAAACAGAGAGCCAAATCATGAATGAACTTCCATTCACAATTGCTTCAAAGAGAATAAAACACCTAGGAATCCAACTTACAAGGGATGTAAAGGACCTCTTCAAGGAGAACTACAAACCACTGCTCAATGAAATAAAAGAGGACACAAACAAATGGAAGAACATACCATGCTCATGGATAGGAAGAATCAATACTGTGAAAATGGCCATACTGCCCAAGGTTATTTATAGATTCAATGCCATCCCCATCAAGCTACCAATGAGTTTCTTCACAGAATTGGAAAAAACTGCTTTAAAGTTCATATGGAACCAAAAAAGAGCCCGCATTTCCAAGACAATCCTATGTCAAAAGAACAAAGCTGGAGGCATCACGCTACCTGACTTCAAACTATACTACAAGGCTACAGTCACCAAAACAGCATGGTACTGGTACCAAAACAGAGATATAGACCAATGGAACAGAACAGAGTCCTCAGAAATAATACCACACATCTACAGCCATCTGATCTTTGACAAACCTGAGAGAAACAAGAAATGGGGAAAGGATTCCCTATTTAATAAATGGTGCTGGGGAAATTGGCTAGCCACAAGTAGAAAGCTGAAACTGGATCCTTTCCTTACTCCTTATACGAAAATTAATTCAAGATGGATTAGAGACTTAAACGTTAGACCTAATACCATAAAAACCCTAGAGGAAAACCTAGGTAGTACCATTCAGGACATAGGCATGGGCAAAGACTTCATGTCTATAACACCAAAAGCAACGGCAGCAAAAGCCAAAATTGACAAATGGGATCTCATTAAACTAAAGAGCTTCTGCACAGCAAAAGAAACTACCATCAGAGTGAACGGGCAACCTACAGAATGGGAGAAAATTTTTGCAATCTACTCATCTGACAAAGGCTAATATCCAGAACCTACAAAGACCTCAAACAAATTTACAAGAAAAAAACAAACAACCCCATCCAAAAGTGGGCAAAGGATATGAACAGACATTTCTCAAAAGAAGACATTCATACAGCCAACAGACACATGAAAAAATGCTCATCATCACTGGCCATCAGAGAAATGCAAATCAAAACCACACTGAGATACCATCTCACACCAGTTAGAATGGCGATCATTCAAAAGTCAGGAAACAACAGGTGCTGGAGAGGATGTGGAGAAATAGGAACACTTTTACACTGTTGGTGGGATTGTAAACTAGTTCAAACATTATGGAAAACAGTATGGCGATTCCTCAAGGATCTAGAACTAGACGTACCATATGACCCAGCCATCCCATTACTGGGTATATACCCAAAGGATTATAAATCATGCTGCTATAAAGACACATGCACACGTGTGTTTATTGCGGCACTATTCACAATGGCAAAGACTTGGAATCAACCCAAATGTCCATCAGTGACAGACTGGATTAAGAAAATGTGGCACATATACACCATGGAATACTATGCAGCCATAAAAAAATGATGAGTTTGTGTTCTTTGTAGGGACAGGGATGCAGCTGGAAACCATCATTCTTAGCAAACTATCACAAGAACAGAAAACCAAACACCGCATGTTCTCACTCATAGGCAGGAACTGAACAATTAGATCACTTGGACTCGGAAAGGGGAACATCACACACCGGGGCCTATCATGGGGAGGGGGGAGGGGAGAGGGATTGCATTGGGAGTTATACCTGATGTAGATGACGAGTTGATGGGTGCTGACGAGTTGATGGGTGCAGCACAGCAACAGGGCACAAGTATACATATGTAACAAACCTGCACGTTATGCACATGTACCCTAGAGCTTAAAACCCTGTCTCTACAAAAAATACAAAAATTAGTCCAGCGCGGTGGTGTGCACCTGTGGTCCCAGCTGCCCAGGAGGCTGAGGTGGCAGGATCACCTGGGCCCGGGAAGGTCGAGGCTGCAGTGAACTGTAATCATATCACTGCACTCCAACCTGGGCGACAAGAGTGAGACCTTATCTAAAAAAAAATTAAATAAATAAATGATAATATTAATAAACTGAACAATTTCTTGAAAAACACCCCCCCCAAAAAAAAAAAAAAAAAAAAAAAAAAAAAGAAGCAACCAAGCACATCCCTCCTTCCCACTAGAGGCTTCCAGGCTGAAACAGGTTGATACAGGGGGAGGAGGAGAAGATACGCAACTAAGTCACATTTTGAGATCTGTTTAATAATAATTCTAATTTCATGTTCTCACTTATTTGTGAGATCTAAAAATCAAAACAATTGAACTCATGGAGATAGAGAGTAGAAGCATGGTTACCAGAGGCTGGGAAGGGTAGTGGGGGTTTGAGGCAAAGCTGGAGATGGTTAATGGGTACAAAAAAACAGAAAGAATAAATAAGATCTAGTATTTAATAGCACAACAAGGCGACTATAGTCAGGAATAATTTAACTGTGCATTTGAAAATAACTAAAAGAGTCTAATTGGATTGCTTGTAACACAAAGGATAAATGCTTGAGAGAATGGATACCCCATTTTACATGGTGTGATTATTATTCATTGCATGCCTGAATCAGAACATCTCATGCACCCCATAAATACACACATCTACTATATACCCACAAAATTGAAATAAATAATTTTAAAAAATAAACAATAAAAATAAAAAATAATCTTCCACTTATTTTTTAGGAAAAGCACATAACTAAATTGTTACAAAAGGATTGACCAAACGATCCTTTGAACGGTTTGAGTCAGCAGTTGTGGCAGGAATGAGGTTGGGGGAAATGGGGAGAAGTGAGTGAAGATAAAAGGAATTGGACAAGTGTTGATGTTGGTGAAATGAATGATGTGTACCTAGAGGTAATCCACTATTGTATGCATTTGGAATTTATCATAAAAATATTTTTGAAAGAACATATTCACTACTGAAAATTCAAACAAGGGGAAAAAATTAAAGACCACTTATCATCCTATAATTTCAAACAAAAAGATTTATTATTTTATGAGAAAATTATAGCATTATTATATAAATATGGTATATTAATTTTTAAATAGCATTATACCTGAGCATTTTGCTAAGTGATTGTAATGTATCAAATATATATTTTACTTATTTTTATAAAAGTGAGACATAAAGTAAGCCTAAAAGAGATATACTAGAATAATAAGTACTAGAAATATAAAATAATTCTATATAAAATGATTAAATATAAATATGAAAAGAATTATAATTTAATGGCACCAGGAAAAATCATACTTGATTTAAAAAAACTTGTAAAGTAAAATAGAATTCAAAAAGCTTTAATTGTATTTGTATTTGACACTGTTATACTTAGTTTTTTAGCATGATATAATTATGAAAAATATTGAAAGCAATGTTATTACCTGTGGAAGACATCCGAGTTCTGGAGACATTGGCGGCGAAACTGTATAGGTTTGCAGCACCCTCCATTCTTGCTTCCTCAGAAGGAATTCCACTAAGGGGCATAAGGCAGAAAGTGAGACAGAGGTAATTCTCAGAGCAGGAGTGAAGGTTTATTAAAAGGCTTTAAAACAGAAAGGAAAAGAAGGGAAGTACAACCTGGAAGAGGGCCAAGTGGGAGACTTGAGAAGCCAAGTGCACAGCTTGACTTCTTGACTTGGGGTTTTATACATTGGCATACTTCCGGGATCTTGCCTTACTTTTCCTCACTCCTGAGATCTCATTGGGAAGTTGCTGATCAGTTTCAGGTGTTTTCTATTAGAAGCCTGCCTTTCCTTGACACCAGATATGACCAATTACTACTTTAGAGAAACAGTTAACAACCCCTTGACCATCACCTGAGGGTCTCCCAACACATTTGGTGTGTGGAAGAGGGGAGCCCTCTCCTGCCCTGCTCATACTTGACTAGCTTTCTACTGCAACAATATTTGTTGAATATTCTTTATGTACTAAGTAATAAGAATTCTGATATTTCATGAGTGATTGTTACACAAAATTATATAAATAAAAAAGAAATTAAGCATGTAATATTAAAAAAAGAGTGAAAAGAAGCTTTCTGAGAACCTGCTTTGTGTACTGTTAATTCATCTCACAGAGTTACAGCGTTCCTCTCAAGAAGCCTTTCCCTAAGAGGGTTCTGGTGAAATTTGCAAAGTGACGTTTGGAAGCCCATAGAGGGCTATGGAGAAAAAGGAAATATCCAAAGATAAAAACTGAAAAGAAGCTTTCTGAGAAACTGATTTGTGTTCTGTTAATTCATCTCACAGGGTTACAGCTTTCACATCAAGAAGCCTTTCGCTAAGACTGATGCTGTGGAATTTTCAAAGTGATATTTGGAAGCCCATAGAGGGCTATGGTGGAAAAGGAATTATCCTAAGATAAAAACTGAAAAGAAGCTTTCTGAGAAACTGTTTTGTGTTCTCTTAATTCATCTCACAGCGTTACACCATTCCCCTCAAGAAGCCTTTCGCTAAGACTGTTCTTGTGGAATTTGCAAAGTGATATTTGGAGGCCCATAGAGGGCTACGGTGAAAAAGGAAATATCTTCTGTTAAAAAATGGAAAGAAGCTTTCTGAGAAACTGCTTTGTGTTCTGTTATTTCATCACAGAGAGTTACAGCTTTCCCGTCAAGAAGCCTTTCGCTAAGACTGTTATTGTGGAATTTGCAAAGTGATATTTGGAAGCCCATAGAGGGCTATGGTGAAAAAGGAAATGTACTAAGATAAAAACCGAAAAGAAGATTTCTGAGAAACATCTTTGTGTTCTGATAGTTCATCTCACAGGGTTACAGCTTTCCCCTCAAGAAGCCGCTCACTAAGACTTTTCTTGTGAAATTTGGAAAGTAATATTTGGAACCCCATAGAGGGCTATGGTGTAAAAGGAAATAACGTTCCTTAAAAACTGGAAAGAAGCTTTCTGAGAAACTGTTTTGTGTTCTGTTAATTCATCTCACAGAGTTGCAGCTTCACCCTCAAGAAGCCTAACCCTAAGACGGTTCTTGTGGAATTTGCAAAATGATATTTGGAAGCCCACAGAGGGCTATGGTGAAAAAGGAAATATCTTCCGTTAAAAAGTTGAAAGAAGCTTTCTGAGAAACTTCTTTGTGTTCTGTTAATTCATCTCAGAGAGTTACAGCTTTGCCCTCAAGAAGCCTTTCGCTAAGACTGTTCTTGTGGAATTTGCATTGTGACATTTGGAAGCCCACAGCGGGCTATGGTGAAAAAGGAAATATCCTAAGATAAAAACTGAAAAGAAGCTTTCTGAGAAACTGATTTGTGTTCTCTTAATTCATCGCACAGAGTTACAGCTTTCCCCTCAAGAAGCCTTTCTCTAAGACTGTTCTTGTGGAATTTGCAAAGTGATATTTGGAAGACCATAGAGGGCTACGGTTAAAAAGGAAATATCTTCCGTTAAAAACTGGAAAGACGCTTTCTGAGAACCTGCTTAGTGTTCTGTTAATTCATCTCACAGAATTACAGCTTTCCCCTCAAGAAGCCTTTCCCTAAGAATGTTCTGCTGAAATTTGCAAAGTGACGTTTGGAAGCCCATAGAGGGCTATGGAGAAAAAGGAAATATCCTAACATAAAAACGGAAAGAAGCTTTCTGAGAAACTGCTTTGTGTTCTGTTCATTCATCTCACAGGGTTACAGCTTTCCTCTCAAGAAGCCTTTCGCTAAGACTGTTCTTGTGGAATTTTCAAAGTGATATTTGAAAGCCCATAGAGGGTTACGGTGGAAAAGGAATTATCCTAAGATAAAAACTGAAAAGAAGCTTTCTGAGAAACTGCTTTGTGTTCTGTTAATTCATCTCACAGAGTTACAGCTTTCCCATCAAGAAGCCTTTCGCTAAGACTGTTCTTGTGGAATTTGCAACGTGATATTTGGGGCCCATAGAGGGCTATGGTGAAAAAGGAAATATCTGCCGTTAAAAAGTGGAAAGAATCTTTCTGAGAAACTGCTTTGTGTAATGTTAATTCATCTCACGGAGATACAGCTTTCCCCTCAAGAAGCCTTTCGCTAAGACTGTTCTTGTGGAATTTCAAAGTGATATTTGGAAAGCCATAAAAGGACAGGGTGAAAAAGGAAATATCTTCTGTTAAAAACTGGAAATAAGCTTTCTGAGAAACTGCTTTGTGTTCTGTTAATTCATCTCACAGAGTTACAGCTTTCCCCGCAGGAAGCCTTTTGCTAAAGCTGTTCTTGTGGAATTTGCAAAGTGATATTTGGAAGCCCATAGAGGGCTATGGTGAAAAAGGAAATATCTTAAGATAAAAACTGAAAAGAAGCCTTCTAAGAAACTGCATTGTGTTCTGTCATTTCATCTCACAGAGATACAGCTTTCTCCTCAAGAAGCTTTTGCCTAACACTGTTCTTCTGGAATTTGCAAAGTGATATTTGGAAGCCCATAGAGGGCTACGGTGAAAGGAAATAACTTCCGTTAAAAACAGGAAAGAAGCTTTCTGAGAAACTGCTTTGTGTTCTGTTAATTCATCTCACAGAGTTACAGCTTTCCCCTCAAGAAGCCTTTGACTAAGACTGTTCTTGTGGAATTTTCAAAGTGATATTTGGAAGCCCATAGAGGGCTATTGTGAAAAATGAAATATCTTCCGTTAAAAAGTGGAAAGAAGCTTTCTGAGAAACTGCTTTGTGTTCTGTTAATTCATCTCACAGTGTTACAAATTTCCCTTCAAGAAACCTTTAGCTAAGGCAGATCTTGCGGAATTTGAAAAGTGATATTTGGAAGCCCATAGGGGGCTATGGTGAAAAAGGAAGTATCTTCCGTTAAAATCTGGAAAGAAGATTTCTGAGAAACTACTTTGTGTTCTGTTAATTCATCTCAGAGACTTACAGCTTTCTCCTCATGAAGCCTTTCCCTAAGACTGTTCTTGTGAAATTTGGAAAGTAACATTTGGAAGCTCATAGAGGGCTATGGTGAAAAAGAAAATATATTCCATTAAAAACTGTAAAGAATCTTTCTGAGAAACTGCTTTGTGTTGTGTTAATTCATTTCACAGAGTTACAGCTCTCCACTCAAGAAGCCTTTCCCTAAGACTGTTCTTGTGGAATTTGCAAAGAGATATTTGGAAGCCCATAGAGAGCTATGGTGAAAAAGGAAATATCTTACTTAAAAAGCTGGAAAGAAACTTTCTGAGAGACAGCTTGGTGTTCCATTAATTCATCTCACAGATTTACGGCTTTTCCCTCAAGAAGCCTTTCACTTAGACTGTTCTTGTGGAATTTGCAAAGTGATATTTGGAAGCCCATAAAGGGCCATGGTGAAAAAGGAAATATCTTCAGTTAAAAACTGGAAAGAAGCTTTCTGAGAGACTGCTTTGTATTCTCTTAATTCATCTCACACAACTACAGCTTTCCCCTCAAGAAGCCTTTCGCTAAGACTGCTCTTGTGGAATTTGCAAAGTGATATTTCAAAAACCGTAAGGGCTATGGTGAAAATGGAAATATCCTAAGATAAAAACCGAAAAGAAGCTTTCTCCGAAACTGCTTTGTGTTCTGTTAATTCATCTCACAGTGTTACAAATTTCTCAAGAAACCTTTAGCTAAGGCTGATCTTGTGGAATTTGAAAAGTGATATTTGGAAGCCCATAGGGGGCTATGGTGAAAAAAGAAGTATCTTCCATTAAAATCTGGAAAGAAGATTTCTGAGAAACTTCTTTGTGTTCTGATAATTCATCTCAGAGACTTACAACGTTCCCCTCATGAAGCCTTTCCCTAAGACTGTTCTTGTGGAATTTGCAAAGTGATATGTGGAAGCCCACAGAGGGCTATGGTGAAAAAGGAGATATCCTAAGATAGAAACTGAAAAGAAGCTTTCTGAGAAACTGCTTTGTGTTCTGTCAATTTATCTCACAGAGTTACAGCTTTCTGCTCAAGAAGACTATCGCGATGGCGGTTCTTGTGGAATTTTCAAAGTGACATTTGTAAGCCCATGGAGGGCTATGGTGAAAAAGGAAATATCTTCAGTTAAAAACTGCAAAGAAGCTTTCTGAAAAACTGGTTTGTGTTCTGTTAATTCATCTCACAGAGTTATAGCTTTCCCCTCAAGAAGCCTTTCGCTAAGAGTGTTCTTGTGGTATTTACAAAGGGATATTTGGAAGACCTTAGAAGGCTATGGTGAAAAAGGAAATATCCTAAGATAAAAAATGAAAAGAAGCTTCCTGAGAAACTGATTTGTGTTCTGTTAATTCATCTCCGAGTGGTACAGCTTTCCCCTCAAGAAGTCTTTCTCTAAGACTGTTCTTGTGGAAATTGCAAAGTGATGTTTGGAAGCTCATAGGGGCTATGGTGAAAAAGGAAATATACTAAGATAAAAACCGAAAAGAAACTTTCTGAGAAACTACCTAGTGTTCTCTTAGTTCATCTCACAGAGTTACAGCTTTCCCTTCAGAAAGCCGTTCACTAAGACTGTTCTTGTGAAATTTGGAAAGTAATATTTGGAAGCTCATAGATTTCTATGGTGAAAAAGAAAGTATCTTCCAGTAAAAAGTGTAAAGAGTCTTTCTGAGAAACTGCCTTGTGTTCTGTTAATTCATGTCACAGAGTTACAGCTTTCCACTAAAGAAGTCTTACCCTAAGACTGTTCTTGTGGAATTTGCAAAGTGATATTTGGAAGCGCATAGAGGGCTATGGTGAAAAAGGAAATATCTTCCTTAAATAGCTGGAAAGAAGCTTGCTGAGAGACAGCTTTGTGTTCCATTAATTCGTCTCACAGAGTTACAGCTTTCCCCTCAAGAAGCCTTTCGCTAAGACTGTTCTTGTGGAATTTGCAAAGTGACATTTGGAAGCCCATAAAGGGCCATGGTGAAAAAGGAAATATCTTCCGTTCAAAACTGGAAAGAAGCTTTCTGAGTGACTGCTTTGTATTCTCTTAATTCATCTCACACAATTACAGCTTTCCCCTCAAGAAGCCTTTTGCTAAAACTGCTCTTTTGGAATTTACAGAGTGATATTTGGAAGCCCATAGAGGGCTATGGTGAAAAAGGAAATATCTTCCCCTAAAAACTGGCAAGAAGCTTTCTGAGAAACTGCTTTGTGTTCTGTTAATTTATCACAGAGTGTTACAGCTTTCCACTCAGGAAGTCTATAGTTAAATCTGTTCTTGTAGAATTTTCAAAGCGATATTTGGAAGCTCATAGAGGGCTATGGTGAAAACGGAAATATCCTAAGATAAAAACTGAAAAGAAGCCTTCTAAGAAACTGCATTGTGTTCTGTTAATTCATCTCACAGAGTTACAGCTTTCTCCTCAAGAAGCTTTTCGCTAGGACTGTTCTTCTGGAATTTGCAAAGTGATATTTGGAAGCCCAAAGAGGGCTATGGTGGAAAAGGAAATATCCTAAGATAGAAACTGAAAAGAAACTTTCTGAGAAACTGCTTTTGTTCTGTTAATTCATCTCACAGAGTTACAGCTTTCCCCTCAAGAAGCCTTTCGCTAAGACGGTTCTTGTGGAATTTGCAAAGTGATATTTCGAAGACAAAAAAGGGCTATGTTGAAAATGGAAATATCGTAAGATAAAAATCGAAAAGAAGATTTCTGAGAAACTGCTTTGTGTTCTGTTAATTCATCTCACAGTGTTACAAATTTCTACTCAAGAAACATTTAGCTAAGGCTGATCTTGTGGATTTTGAAAAGTGATATTTGGAAGCCCATAGGAGGCTATTGTAAAAAAGGAAGTATCTTCCGTTAAAATCTGGAAAGAAGATTTCTGAGAGACTGCTTTGTGTTCTGTTAATTCATTTAACATAGTTACAGTTTTTCCCTCAAGAAACCGTTCACTGAGACTCTTCTTGTGGAATTTGCAAAGTGATATTGGAAGACCATAGATGGTTATGGCGAAAAACGAAATATTCTAAGATAAAAACCGAAAGGAAGCTTTCTCAGAAACTGCATAGTGTTCTCTTAATTCATCTCACAGAGTTATAACATTCCCCTCAAGAAGCCTATCAGTAAGGCTGTTCCTGTGGAATTTTCAAAGTCATATTTGGAAGCCCATAGGGGGCTATGGCGAAAAAGGAAATATCTTCCCTTAAAAACTGGAAAGAAGCATTCTCAGAAACTGCTTTGTGTTCTGTTAATTCATTTCAGAGAGTTACAGCTTTCCGCTCCAGTAGTCTTTCGCTAAGACTGCTCTTTTGGAATTTGCAAAGTGATATTTGGAAGCCCTTAGAGTGCTATGGTGAAAAAGGAACTATCTTCTGTTAAAAACTGGAAAGAAGCATTCTGAGATACTGCCGTGTGATCTGTTAATACATCTAACCGAGTAACAGCATTCCCCTCTAGAAGACTTTCGCTAAGACTGTTCTTGTGACATTTGCAATGTGATATTTGGAAGCCCATAGAGGGCTATGGTGAAAAAGGAAATATCTTCAGTTAAAAACTGGAAAGAAATTTTCTGAGAAACTGCTTTGTGTTCTGTTAATTCATCTCACAGAGTTACGGCTTTCTTCTCAAGAAGCCTTTCGGTAAGACTGTTCTTGTGGAAATTGCAAAGTGATATTTGGAAGCCCATAGAGGGCTATGGTGAAAAAGGACATATGTTCCGTTAAAAACTGGAAAGAAGATTTCTGAGAAACTGCTTTGTGTTCTGTTAATTCATCTCAGAGAGTTACAGATTTCCCCTCAAGAGGCCGTTCACTAAGACTGTTCTTCTGAAATTTGGAAAGTGATATTTAGAATCCCATAGAGGGCTACGGTGAAAAAGGAATTATTTTCCGTTAAAAACTGGAAAGAAGCTTTCTGAGAAACTGCTTTGTGTTCTGTTAATTCATCTCACAGAGTTACATTTCCCTCTAAAAGCCTTTTGCTAAGGCTGTTGTTGTCGAATTTGCAAAGTGATATTTGGAAGCCCATAGGGGGCTATGGTGAAAAAGGAAATATCTTCTGTTAAAAACTAGAAAGAAGCTTTCTGAGAAACTGCCATGTGTTCTGATAATAGACCTCACCCAGTTACAGGTTTCCCTTCAAGAAGCCTTTCGCTAAGACTGTTGTTGTGGGATTTGCAAAATGATATTTGGAAGCCCATCGAGCGCTATGGTGAAAAAGGAAATATCTTCTGTTAAAAAGCGGAAAGAAGCTTTCTGAGAAACTCCTTTTTGTTCTCTTAATTCACCTCAAAGAGTTACAGCTTTCCACTCAATATTTCTTTCGCTAAGACTGTTCTTGTGGAATTTGCAAAGTGAGATTTGGAAGCCCATAGAGGTCTATGGTGAAAAAGGAAATATCGTAAGATAAAAAACTGAAATGAAGCTTTCTGAGAATTTGCTTTGTGTTCTGTTAATTCATCTCACATAGTTACAACATTTCCCTCTAAAAGCCTTTCGCTAAGACTGTTCTTGTGGAATTTGCAAAGTGAAATTAGGAAGACCATACAGGGTTATGTTGAAAAAGGAAATATCTTCCGTTATCAACTGAAAAGAAGCTTTGTGAGAAACTGCTTTGTGTTCTGTTAATTCATCTCACAGAGTTCCAACTTTCCCCTCAGGAAGCCTTTCGCTAAGACTGTTCTTGTGAAACTTGCAATGTGATATTTGGAAGCCCATAGTGGGCTATGGATTAAAAGGAAATATCCTCCGTTAAAAACTGGAAAGAAGCTATCTGAGAAACTGCTTTGTGTTCTGTTAATTCATCTCACAGAGTTACAGTTTTCCCCTCAAGAAGCCGTTCACTAAGCCTTTTCTTGTGGAATTTGCAAAGTGATATTTGAAGGCACATAGAGGGCTATGATGAAAAAGAAAACATCCAAAGATAAAACCTGAAATGAAGCTTTCTGTGAAACTGCTTTGTGTTCTGTTAATTCATCTCACAGATTTACAGCTTTCTTCTCAAGAAGCCTTTCGGTAAAACTGTTCTTGTGGAATTTGCAAAGTGATATTTGGAAGCCCATACAGGGCTACGGTGAAAAAGGACATATCTTCCGTTAAAAACAGGAAAGAAGCTTTTTGAGAAACTGCCGTGTGTTCTGTTAAAGCATCTCACCGAGTTACAGCTTTCCCCTCAAGAAAGCTTTCCATGAGACTGTTCTTGTGAGATTTGCAACGTGATATTTGGAAGCCCATAGAGGACTATGGTGAAAAAGGAAATATCTTTCCTTAAAAACTGGAAAGAAGATATGTGAGAAACTGCTTTGTGTTCTGTTAATTCATCTCACAGCGTTACAATTTTCCCCTCCCGAAGTCTTTCGCTTCCACTGTTCTTGTGGAATTTGCATAGTGATATTTGGAATCCCATAGAGGGCTATGATGAAAATGGAAATACCTTCAATTAAAAAATGAAAAGAAGCTTTCCGAGAAACTGCTTTGTGTTCTGTTAATTCATCTCAATGAATTACAGCTTTCCCCTCAAGAGGCCTTCCACTAAGACTGTTTTTGAGGAATTTCCAAAGTGATATGTGGAAGCCCATAGAGGGCTATGTTGAAAATGGAAATATCCTAAGGTTCTTACCGAAGAGAAGCTGTCTGAAAAACTACTTTGTGTTCTGTTAGTTCATCTCACAGAGCTACAGCTTTTCCCTCAAGATGCCGTTCATTAAGACTGTTTTGTGAAATTTGGAAAGTGATATTTGGAAACCCATAGAGGACTATGGTGAAAAAGGAAATATCTTCCGTTAAAAACTGGAAAGAAGCATTCTGAGAAAATGCCGTGTCTTCTGTTAATACGTCTCACTGAGTTACAGCTTTCCTCTCAAGAAGCCTTTCGCTAAGACTGTTCTTGTGGGATTTGCAAAGTGATATTTGGAAACCCATAGAGGACTATGGTGAGAAAGGAAATATCCTCCGTTAAAAACTGGAAAGAAGATTTGTGAGAAAATGCTTTGTGTTCTGTTAATTCATCTCACAGAGTTAGAGCTTTCCCCTCAAGAAGCCTTTCGCTAAGACTGTTCTTGTGGAATTTGCAAAGTGATATTTGGAAGCCCAAAAGGGCTATGGTGAAAAAGGAAATATCCTCAGTTAAAAACTGGAAAGAAGCTTTCTGAGAAACTGTTTTGTGTTCAGTTAGTTCCTCTCACAGAGTTACAGCTTTCCCCTCAAGAAGACTTTCGCTAAGACTGTTCATGTGGAATTTTCAAAGTGATAATTGGAATCCCATAGAGGGCTATGGTGAAAAAGGAAATATCCTAAGGTAAAAACTGAAAAGTAGGTTTCTGAGAAAATGTTTTGTGTTCTGTTAATTCATCTTACAGAGTTACAGCTTTACCCTCAAGAAGCCTTTCGCTAAGACTTTTCTTCTGGAATTTGCAAAGTGATATTTGGAAACCCTATAGCCCTATGGTTAAAATGGAAATATCGTAAGATAAAAAACGAAAAGAAGGTTTCTGAGAAACTGCTTTGAATTCTTTTAATTCATCTTACAGATTTACAGCTTTTATCTCCAGAATCCTCTCGCTAAGACTGCTCTTGTGGAATTTGCAAAATGTTTTTGGAAGCCCATAGAGGGCTATGCTGAAAAAGGAAATATCCTAAGATAAAAACTGAAAAGAAGCTTTCTGAGAAACTGCTTTGTGTTCTGTTAATTCATCTCAGAGTGTTACAGCTTTCCCCTCAAGAAGTCTTTCACAAAGACTGTTCTTGTGTAATTTGCAAAGTGATATTTGGAAGACCATAGAGGGCTATGTTTAAAAAGGAAATATACTAAGATAAAATCCGAAAAGAAGCTTTCTGAGAAACTGCTTTGTGTTCTGTTAATTCATCTCAAAGTGTCACAGATTTCCCCTCATGAGGCCGTTCACTAAGACTGTTCTTCTGAAATTTGGAAAGTGATATTTAGAATGTCATAGAGGGCAATGGTGAAAAAGGAAATATTTTCCGATGAAAACTGTAAAGAAGCTTTCTGATAAACTGCTTTGTGTTCTGTTAGTTCATCTCACAGAGTTACAGCTTTCCCTTCAAGAAGCAGTTCACTGAGACTATTCTTGTGAAATTTGCAAAGTGATATTAGAAAACTCCTAGAGGGCTATGGTGAAAAAGGAAATATCTTCCATTAAAAACTTGAAAGAAGCTCTTTGAGAAACTGCCGTGTGTTCTGTTAAAGCATCTCACCGAGTTACAGCTTTCCCCTCAAGAAGGCTTTCGTTAAGACTGTTCTTCTGGGATTTGCAAAGTGATATTTGGAAGCCCATAGAGGGCTGTGGTGAAAAAGGAAATATCTTTCGTTAAAAACTGGAAAGAAGATATCTGAGAAACTGCTTTGTGTTCTGTTAATTCATCTCACAGAGTTACAGTTTTCCCCTCCCGAAGTCTTTCGCTTAAACTGTTCTTGTGGAATTTGCATAGTGATATTCGGAATCTCATAGAGGGCTATGGTGAAAATGGAAATAACAATGAATTACAGCTTTCCCCTCAAGAAGCCTTCCGCTAAGACTGTTTTTGAGGAATTTCCAAAGTGATATGTGGAAGCCCATAGAGGGCTATGGTGAAAATGGAAATATCGTAAGATACTTACCGAAAAGAAGCTGTCTGAAAAACTGCTTTGTGTTCTGTTAGTTCATCTCACAGAGCTACAGCTTTTCCCTCAAGAAGCCGTTCACTAAGACTGTTTCGTGAAATTTGCAAAGTGATATTTGGAAGCCCATAGAGGGCTAAGATGAAAAAGGAAATATCTTCCGTTAAAAACTGGAAAGAACCATTCTGAGAAAATGCGGTGTGTTCTGTTAGTACATATCACCGAGCTACAGCTTTCCCCTCAGGAAGCCGTTCACTAAAAGTGTTCTTGTGGAATTGCAAAGTGATATTTGGAGGCACATAGAGGGCAATGGTGAAAAAGGAAACATCCTAAGACAAAAACTGAAAAAAAGCTTTCTGAGAAACTACTTTGTGTTCTGTTAATTCAAGTCACAGAGTTACTCTTTTACCTCAGGGTGCCTTTCGCTAAGGCTGTTGTTGTGGAATTTACAAAGTGATATTTTGAAGCCCATACAGGGCTATGGTGAAAAAGGAAATACCTTCAGTTAAAAACTGAAAAGAAGCTTTCTGAGAAACTGCTTTGTGTTCTGTTAATTCATCTCAAAGTGTTACTGCTTTTGCCTCAAGAATCTTTCTGCTAAGACTGTTTTTTGTGGAACTTCCAAAGTGATATTTCGATGCCCATAGTAGGCTATGGTGAAAATGGAAATATCCTAAGATAAAAACCGAAAAGAAGCTGTATGAAAAGCTGCTTTGTGTTTTGTTAGTTCACTCACAGAGTTACAGCTTTCCCCTCAAGAAGCCGTTAACTAAGACTGTTTTGTGAAATTTGCAAAGTGATATTTGGAAGCCCATAGAGGGCTAAGTTGAAAAAGGAAATATCTTCCGTTAAAAACTGGAAAGAACCATTCTGAGAAAATGCGGTGTGTTCTGTTAGTACATATCACCGAGGTACAGCTTTCCTCTCAAGAAGCCTTTCGCTAAGACTGTTCTTGTGGGATTTCCAAAGTGATATTTGGAAGCCCATAGAGGGCTATAGTCAAAAAGGAAATATCTTCAGTTAAATACTGGAAAGAAGCTTTCTGAGAGACTGCTTTGTGTTCTGTTAATTCATCTCACAGAGTTACAGCTTCCCCCCTCAAGAAGTCTTTCGCTAAGACTGTTCTTGTGGTATTTGCAAAGTCATATTTGGAAGCCCATAGAGGACTATGGTGAAAAAGGAACTATCTTCCGTTAAAAACTTGAAAGAAGATTTGTGAGAAACTGCTTTGTATTCTGTTAATTCAACTCACAGAGTTACAGATTTCCCCTTCAGAAGCCTTTCGCTAAGACTGTTCTTCTGGAATTTGCAAAGTGATATTTGGAAACCCATGGAGGGCTACGGTGAAACGGGAAATAACTTCCGTTAAAAACTAGAAAGAAGCTTTCTGAGAAACTGCCGTGTGTTCTGTTAATACATCTCAACGAGTTACAGCTTTCCCCTCAAGAAGCCTTTCTATAAGACTGCTCTTGTGGAATTTGCAAAGTGATACTTGGAAGCCCTAGAGGGCTATTTTGAAAATGGAAATATCCTAAGATAAAAACCGAAAAGAAGCTGTCTGAGAAACTGCTTTCTGTTGTGTTAGTTCATCTCACAGTGTTACAGCTTTCCCCTCAAGAAGCCCTTCACTAAGACTGTTCTTGTGAAATTTGCAAACTGATATTTGTAATCCCATAGAGGACTTTGGTGAAAAAGGAAGTATCTTTCGTTAAAAACTGGAAAGAAGATTTCTGAGAAACTGCTTTGTGTTCTGTTAATTCATCTCACAGAGTTACAGTTTTCCCCTCCAGAAGTTTTTCGATAACACTGTTCTTGTGGAATTTGCAAAGTGATATTTTGAAGCCCATAGTGGACTATGGTGAAAAAGGAAATATCTTCCGCTAAAAACTGAAAGAACCTTTCTGAGGAACTGCTTTGTGTTCCGTTAATTAATCTCACAGAGTTACAGCTTTCCTATCATGAAGCCGATCACTAAGACTGTTCTTTTGGAATATGCAAAGTGATATTTGGAAGCCCATAGAGGGCTACGGTGAAAAAGGAAATATCCTAAGACAAAAACTGAAAAGAAGCTTTTGAGAAACTGCTTTGTGTTCTGTTAATTCGTCACCAGAGTTACAGCTTTCCCCTCAAAAAGCCTTTCGCTAAGACTGTTCTTGTGGAATTTGCAAAGTGAAATTTGGAAGCCCATTGAGGGCTATGATGAAAAAGGAAATTTCTTCCATTAAAAACCGAAAAGAAGATTTCTGAGAAACTGCTTCGTGTTTTGTTAGTTCATCTCACAGAATTACAGCTTTGCTCCCAGAAGCCTTTCGCTAAGACTGTTCTTGTGGAATTTGCAAAGTGATCTTAGAAGCCCACAGAGGGCTATGGTGAAAAAGGAAATAACTTACGTTAAAAATTGGAAAGAAGCTTTCTGAGAAACTGACGTGTGTTCTCTTAAAACATCTCACCGTGTTACAGCTTTCACCTCAAGAAGCCTTTCGCTAAGACTGTTCTTGTGGAATTTTCTAAGTGATATTTGGAAGCCCATAGAGGGCTATGGGAGAAAGAAAATATCTTCGGTTGAAAACTGGAAAGAAGCTTTCTGAGAAACAGCTCTGTGTTCTGTTAATTCATTTCAGAGAGTTACAGCTTTCCGCTCCAGAAGTCTTCCGCTAAGACTGCTCTTTGGAATTTGCAAAGTGATATTTGGAAGCCCTTAGAGGGCTATGGTGAAAAAGGAACTATCTTCCGTTAAAAACTGGAAAGAAGCATTCTGAGATACTGCCGTGTGTACTGTTAATACATCTAACCGAGTTACAGCTTTCCCCTCTAGAAGCCTTTCGCTAAGACTGTTCTTGTGGCATTTGCAATGTGATATTTGGAAGCCCATAGAGGGCTATGGTGAAAAAGGAAATATCTTCAGTTAAAAACTGGAAAGAAGCTTTCTGAGAAACTGCTTTGTGTACTGTTAATTCATCTCACAGAGTTAGAGGTTTCCCCTCCAGAAGCCTTTCGCTAAGACTGTTCTTGTGGAATTTGCAAAGTGATATTTGGAAGCCCATAGAGGGCTATGGTGAAAAAGGACATATCTTCCATTAAAAACTGGAAAGAAATTATCTGAGAAACTGCTTTGTTTTCTGTTAATTCATCTCACAGAGTTACAGCTTTCTTCTCAAGAAGCCTTTCGGTAAGACAGTTCTTGTGGAATTTGCAAAGTGATATTTGCAAGCCCATAGAGGGCTATGGTGAAAAAGGACACATCTTCCGTTAAAAACTGGAAAGAAGATTTCTGAGAAACTGCTTTGTGTTCTGTTAATTCATCTCAGAGAGTTACAGATTTCCCCTCAAGAGGCCGTTCACTAAGACTGTTCTTCTGAAATTTGGAAAGTGATATTTAGAATCCCATAGAGGGCTATGGTGAAAAAGGAATTATTTTCCGTTAAAAACTGGAAAGAAGCTTTCTGAGAAACTGCTTTGTGTTCTCTTAATTCATCCCACAGAGTTACATTTCCCTCTAAAAGCCTTTCGCTAAGGCTGTTGTTGTCGAATTTGCAAAGTAATATTTGGAATCCCATAGAGGGCTATGGTGAAAAAGGAACTATCTTCAGTTAAAAACTGGAAAGAAGCTTTCTGAGAAACTGCCATGTGTTCTGATAATAGACCTCACCCAGTTACAGCTTTCCCTTCAAGAAGCCTTTCGCTAAGACTGTTGTTGTGGGATTTGCAAAATGATATTTGGAAGCCCATCGAGCGCTATGGTGAAAAAGGAAATATCTTCTGTTAAAAAGCGGACAGAAGCTTTCTGAGAAACTCCTTTTTGTTCTGTTAACTCACCTCAAAGAGTTACAGCTTTCCACTCAATAATTCTTTCTCTAAGACTGTTCTTGTGGAATTTGCAAAGTGAGATTTGGAAGCCCATAGAGGTCTAAGGTGAAAAAGGAAATATCGTAAGATAAAAAACTGAAAAGAAGCTTTCTGAGAAATTGCTTTGTGTTCTGTTAATTCATCTCACATAGTTACAACATTTCCCTCTAAAAGCCTTTCGCTAAGACTGTTCTTGTGGAATTTGCAAAGTGATATTTGGAAGCCCATACAGGGTGATGTTGAAAGAGGAAATATCTTCCGTTAAAAACTGAAAAGAAGCTTTTTGAGAAACTGCTTTGTGTTCTGTTAATTCATCTCACAGAGTTCCAACTTTCCCCTCAGGAAGCCTTTCGCTAAGACTGTTCTTGTGAAACTTGCAATGTGATATTTGGAAGCCCATAGAGGGCTATGGATTAAAAGGAAATATCCTCCGTTAAAAACTGGAAAGAAGCTATCTGAGAAACTGCTTTGTGTTCTGTTAATTCATCTCACAGAGTTACAGTTTTCCCCTCAAGAAGCCGTTCACTAAGCCTTTTCTTGTGGAATTTGCAAAGTGATATTTGAAGGCACATAGAGGGATATGATGAAAAAGAAAACATCCAAAGATAAAACCTGAAATGAAGCTTTCTGTGAACCTGCTTTGTGTTCTGTTAATTCATCTCACAGATTTACAGCTTTCTTCTCAAGAAGCCTTTCGGTAAAACTGTTCTTGTGGAATTTGCAAAGTGATATTTGGAAGCCCATACAGGGCTATGGTGAAAAAGGACATATCTTCCGTTAAAAACTGGAAAGAAGCTTTTTGAGAAACTGCCGTGTGTTCTGTTAAAGCATCTCACCGAGTTACAGCTTTCCCCTCAAGAAGGCTTTCCCTGAGACTGTTCTTGTGGGATTTGCAACGTGATATTTGGAAGCCCTTAGAGGACTATGGTGAAAAAGGAAATATCTTTCTTTAAAAACTGGAAAGAAGATATCTGAGAATCTGCTTTGTGTTCTGTTAATTCATCTCACAGCGTTACAGTTTTCCCCTCCCGAAGTCTTTCGCTTCCACTGTTCTTGTGGAATTTGCATAGTGATATTTGGAATCCCATAGAGGGCTATGGTGAATATGGAAATACCTTCAATTAAAAAATGAAAAGAAGCTTTCCGAGAAACTGCTTTGTGTTCTGTTAATTCATCTCAATGAATTACAGCTTTCCCCTCAAGAGGCCTTCCGCTAAGACTGTTTTTGAGGAATTTCCAAAGTGATATGTGGAAGCCCATAGAGGGCTATGGTGAAAATGGAAATATCCTAAGATTCTTACCGAAGAGAAGCTGTCTGAAAAACTGCTTTGTGTTCTGTTAGTTCATCTCACAGAGCTACAGCTTTTCCCTCAAGAAGCCGTTCATTAAGACTGTTTTGTGAAATTTGGAAAGTGATATTTGGAAACCCATAGAGGACTATGGTGAAAAAGGAAATATCTTCCGTTAAAAACTGGAAAGAAGCATTCTGAGAAAATGCCGTGTCTTCTGTTAATACGTCTCACTGAGTTACAGCTTTCCTCTCAAGAAGCCTTTCGCTAAGACTGTTCTTGTGGGATTTGCAAAGTGATATTTGGAAGCCCATAGAGGTCTATGGTGAGAAAGGAAATATCCTCCGTTAAAAACTGAAAAGTAGGTTTCTGAGAAACTGCTTTGTGTTCTGTTAATTCATCTCAGAGAGTTACAGCTTTCCCCTCAAGAAGTCTTTCACAAAGACTGTTCTTGTGTAATTTGCAAAGTGATATTTGGAGGACCATAGTGGGCTATGTTTAAAAAGGAAATATAGTAAGATAAAATCCGAAAAGAAGCTTTCTGAGAAACTGCTTTGTGTTCCGTTAATTTATCTCAAAGTGTCACAGATTTCCCCTCATGAGGCCGATCACTAAGACTGTTCTTCTGAAATTTGGAAAGTGATATTTAGAATCTCATAGAGGGCAATGGTGAAAAAGGAAATATTTTCCGATAAAAACTGTAAAGAAGCTTTCTGATAAACTGCTTTGTGTTCTGTTAGTTCATCTCACAGAGTTACAGCTTTCCCTTCAAGAAGCAGTTCACTGAGACTATTCTTGTGAAATTTGCAAAGTGATATTAGAAAACTCCTAGAGGGCTATGGTGAAAAAGGAAATATCTTCCGTTAAAAACTTGAAAGAAGCTCTTTGAGAAACTGCCGTGTGTTCTGTTAAAGCATCTCACCGAGTTACAGCTTTCCCCTCAAGAAGGCTTTCGCTAAGACTGTTCTTCTGGGATTTGCAAAGTGATATTTGGAAGCCCATAGAGGGCTATGGTGAAAAAGGAAATATCTTTCGTTAAAAACTGGAAAGAAGATATCTGAGAAACTGCTTTGTGTTCTGTTAATTCATCTCACAGAGTTACAGTTTTTCCCTCCAGAAGTCTTTCGCTTCCACTGTTCTTGTGGAAATTGCATAGTGATATTTGGAATCCCATAGAGGGCTACGGTGAAAATGGAAATATCTTCAGTTAAAAAATGAAAAGAAGCTTTCCGAGAAACTGCTTTGTGTTCTGTTAATTCATCTCAAAGGGTTACAGCTTTCCCCTCAAGAAGCCTTCCGCTAAGACTGTTTTTGAGGAATTTCCAAAGTGATATGTGGAAGCCCATAGAGGGCTATGGTGAAAATGGAAATATCGTAAGATACTTACCGAAAAGAAGCTTTCCGAAAAACTGCTTTGTGTTCTGTTAGTTCATCTCACAGAGCTACAACTTTTCCCTCAAGAAGCCTTTCACTAAGACTGTTTTGTGAAATTTTCAATGTGATATTTGAAAGCCCATAGAGGGCTAAGGTGAAAAAGGAAATATCTTCTGTTAAAAACTGGAAAGAACCATTCTGAGAAAATGCGGTGTGTTCTGTTAGTACATATCACCGAGGTACAGCTTTCCTCTCAAGAAGCCTTTCGCTAAGACTGTTCTTGTGGGATTTGCAAAGTGATATTTGGAAGCCCATAGAGGGCTATAGTGAAAAAGGAAATAATTTCAGTTAAATACTGGAAAGAAGCTTTCTGAGAGACTAGTTTGTGTTCTGTTAATTCATCTCACAGAGTTACAGCTTCCCCCCTCAAGAAGCCTTTCGCTAAGACTGTTCTTGTGGAATTTGCAAAGTCATATTTGGAAGCCCATAGAGGACTATGGTGAAAAAGGAACTATCTTCCGTTAAAAACTAGAAAGAAGATTTGTGAGAAACTGCTTTGTGTTCTGTTACTTCAACTCACAGAGTTACAGATTTCCCCTTCAGAAGCCTTTCGCTAAGACTGTTCTTCTGGAATTTGCAAAGTGATATTTGGAAGCCCATGGAGGGCTACGGTGAAAAGGGAAATAACTTCCGTTAAAAACTGGAAAGAAGCTTTCTGAGAAACTGCCGTGTGTTCTGTTAATACATCTCAACGAGTTAAAGCTTTCCCCTCAAGAAGCCTTTCTATAAGACTGTTCTTGTGGAATTTGCAAAGTGATACTTGGAAGCCCATAGAGGGCTATTTTGACAGTGGAAATATCTTAAGATAAAAACCGAAAAGAAGCTGTCTGAGAAACTGCTTTGTGTTGTGTTAGTTCATATCACAGTGTTACAGCTTTCCCCTCAAGAAGCCCTTCACTAAGACTGTTCCTTTGAAATTTGCAAACTGATATTTGTAATCCCATAGAGGACTTTGGTTAAAAAGGAAATATCTTTCGTTAAAAACTGGAAAGAAGATTTCTGAGAAACTGCTTTGTGTTCTGTTAATTCATCTCACAGATTTACAGTTTTCCCCTCCAGAAGTTTTTCGCTAACGCTGTTCTTGTGGAATTTGCAAAGTGATAATTTGAAGCCCATAGTGGACTATGGTGAAAAAGGAAATATCTTCCGCTAAAAACTGGAAAGAACCTTTCTGAGAAACTGCTTTGTGTTCCGTTAATTAATCTCACAGAGTTACAGCTTTCCTATCATGAAGCCGATCACTAAGACTGTTCTTTTGGAATATGCAAAGTGATATTTGGAAGCCCATAGAGGGCTACGGTGAAAAAGGAAATATCCTAAGACAAAAACTGAAAAGAAGCTTTCTGAGAAACTGCTTTGTGTTCTGTTCTTTCGTCACCAGTGTTACAGCTTTCCCCTCAAAAAGCCTTTCGCTAAGACTGTTCTTGTGGAATTTGCAAAGTGAAATTTGGAAGCCCATTGAGGGCTATGATGAAAAAGGAAATTTCTTCCATTAAAAACCGAAAAGAAGATTTCTGAGAAACTGCTTCGTGTTTTGTTAGTTCATCTCACAGAATTACAGCTTTGCTCCCAGAAGCCTTTTGCTAAGACTGTTCTTGTGGAATTTGCAAAGTGATCTTAGAAGCCCGCAGAGGGCTATGGTGAAAAAGGAAATAACTTATGTTAAAAATTGGAAAGAAGCTTTCTGAGAAACTGACGTGTGTTCTGTTAAAACATCTCACCGTGTTACAGCTTTCACCTCAAGAAGCCTCTCGCTAAGACTGTTCTTGTGGAATTTTCTAAGTGATATTTGGAAGCCCATAGAGGGCTATGGGAAAAAGAAAATATCTTCGGTTGAAAACTGGAAAGAAGCTTTCTGAGAAACAGCTCTGTGTTCTGTTAATTCATTTCAGAGAGTTACAGCTTTCCGCTCCAGAAGTCTTTCGCTAAGACTGCTCTTTTGGAATTTGCAAAGTGATATTTGGAAGCCCTTAGAGGGCTATGGTGAAAAAGGAACTATCTTCCGTTAAAAACTGGAAAGAAACATTCTGAGATACTGCCGTGTGTTCTGTTAATACATCTAACCGAGTTACAGCTTTCCCCTCTAGAAGCCTTTCGCTAAGACTGTTCTTGTGGAATTTGCAAAGTGATATTTGGAAGCCCATAGAGGGCTATGGTGAAAAAGGACACATCTTCCTTTAAAAACTGGAAAGAAATTTTCTGAGAAACTGCTTTGTGTTCTGTTAATTCATCTCAAAGAGTTACAGCTTTCCCCTCAAGAGGCCGTTCACTAAGACTGTTCTTCTGAAATTTGGAAAGTGATATTTAGAATCCCCTAGAGGGCTATGGTGAAAAAGGAATTTTTTTCCGTTAAAAACTGGAAAGAAGCTTTCTGAGAAACTACTTTGTGTTCTGTTAATTCATCGCACAGCGTTACAGTTTTCCCCTCCCGAAGTCTTTCGCTTCCACTGTTCTTGTGGAATTTGCATAGTGATATTTGGAATCCCATAGAGGGCTATGGTGAAAATGGAAAAAGCTTCAGTTAAAAAATGAAAAGAAGCTTTCCGAGAAACTGCTTTGTGTTCTGTTAATTCATCTCACAGAGTTACAGTTTTCCCCTCAAGAAGCCGTTCACTAAGAGTTTTCTTGTGGAATTTGCAAAGAGATATTTGAAGGCACCTAGAGGGCTATGATGAAAATGAAAACATCCAAAGATATAAACTGAAATGAAGCTTTCTATGAAACAGCTTTGTGTTCTGTTAATTCATCTCACAGATTTACAGCTTCCTTCTCAAGAAGCCTTTCGGTGAAATTGTTCTTCTGGAATTTGCAAAGTGATATTTGGAAGCCCATAGAGGGCTATGGTGAAAAAGGAAATATCTTCCGTTCAAAACAGGAAAGAAGCTTTTTGAGAAACAGCCGTGTGTTCTGTTAAAGCATCTCACCGAGTTATAGCTTTCCCCTCAAGAAGGCTTTCGCTAAGACTGTTCTTGTGGGATTTGCAAAGTGATATTTGGAAGCCCTTAGAGGACTATGGTGAAAAAGGAAATATCTTTCGTTAAAAACTGGAAAGAAGATATCTGAGAAACTGCTTTGTGTTCTGTTAATTCATCTCACAGAGTTACAGTTTTCCCCTCCCGATGTCTTTCGCTTCCACTGTTCTTGTGGAATTTGCATAGTGATATTTGGAATCCCATAGAGGGCTATGGTGAAAATGGAAATACCTTCAATTAAAAAATGAAAAGAAGCTTTCCGAGAAACTGCTTTGTGTTCTGTTAATTCATCTCAATGAATTACAGCTTTCCCCTCAAGAAGCCTTCTGCTAAGACTGTTTTTGAGGAATTTCCAAAGTGATATGTGGAAGCCCATAGAGGGCTATGGTGAAAATGGAAATATCCTAAGATTCTTACCGAAGAGAAGCTGTCTGAAAAACTGCTTTGTGTTCTGTTAGTTCATCTCACAGACCTACAGCATTTCCCTCAAGAAGCCGTTCATTAAGACTGTTTTGTGAAATTTGGAAAGTGATATTTGGAAATCCATAGAGGACTATGGTGAAAAAGGAAATATCTTCCGTTAAAAACTGGAAAGAAGCATTCTGAGAAAATGCCGTGTCTTCTGTTAATACGTCTCACTGAGTTACAGCTTTCCTCTCAAGAAGCCTTTCGCTAAGACTGTTCTTGTGGGATTTGCAAAGTGATATTTGGAAGCCCATAGAGGACTATGGTGAGAAAGGAAATATCCTCCGTTAACCCTGGAAAGAAGATTTGTGAGAAAATGCTTTGTGTTCTGTTAATTCATCTCACAGAGTTAGAGCTTTCCCCTCAAGAAGCCTTTCGCTAAGACTGTTCTTGTGGAATTTGCAAAGTGATATTTGGAAGCCCAAAAGGGCTATGGTGAAAAAGGAAATATCCTCAGTTAAAAACTGGAAAGAAGCTTTCTGAGAAACTGCTTTGTGTTCAGTTAGTTCCTCTCACAGGGTTACAGCTTTCCCCTCAAGAAGACTTTCGCTAAGACTGTTCATGTGGAATTTTCAAAGTGATAATTGGAATCCCATAGAGGGCTATGGTGAAAAAGGAAATATCCTAAGGTAAAAACTGAAAAGTAGGTTTCTGAGAAAATGTTTTGTGTTCTGTTAATTCATCTTACAGAGTTACAGCTTTACCCTCAAGAAGCCTTTCGCTAAGACTTTTCTTCTGGAATTTGCAAAGTGATATTTGGAAACCCTATAGCCCTATGGTTAAAATGGAAATATCATAAGATAAAAAACGAAAAGAAGGTTTCTGAGAAACTGCTTTGAATTCTTTTAATTCATCTTACAGATTTACAGCTTTTATCTCCAGAATCCTCTCGCTAAGACTGTTCTTGTGGAATTTGCAAAATGTTTTTGGAAGCCCATAGAGGGCTATGCTGAAAAAGGAAATATCCTAAGATAAAAACTGAAAAGAAGCTTTCTGAGAAACTGCTTTGTGTTCTGTTAATTCATCTCACAGAGTTACAGTTTTCCCCTCCAGAAGTCTTTCGCTTCCACTGTTCTTGTGGAATTTGCATAGTGATATTTGGAATCCCATAGGGGGCTATGTTTAAAAAGGAAATATAGTAAGATAAAATCCGAAAAGAAGCTTTCTGAGAAACTGCTTTGTGTTCTGTTAATTCATCTCAAATTGTCACAGATTTCCCCTCATGAGGCCGTTCACTAAGACTGTTCTTCTGAAATTTGGAAAGTGATATTTAGAATCTCATAGAGGGCAATGGTGAAAAAGGAAATATTTTCCGATAAAAACTGTAAAGAAGCTTTCTGATAAACTGCTTTGTGTTCTGTTAGTTCATCTCACAGAGTTACAGCTTTCCCTTCAAGAAGCAGTTCACTGAGACTATTCTTGTGAAATTTGCAAAGTGATATTAGAAAACTCCTAGAGGGCTATGGTGAAAAAGGAAATATCTTCCGTTAAAAACTTGAAAGAAGCTCTTTGAGAAACTGCCGTGTGTTCTGTTAAAGCATCTCACCGAGTTACAGCTTTCCCCTCAAGAAGGCTTTCGCTAAGACTGTTCTTCTGGGATTTGCAAAGTGATATTTGGAAGCCCATAGAGGGTTATGGTGAAAAAGGAAATATCTTTCGTTAAAAACTGGAAAGAAGATATCTGAGAAACTGCTTTGTGTTCTGTTAATTCATCTCACAGAGTTACAGTTTTCCCCTCCAGAAGTCTTTCGCTTCCACTGTTCTTGTGGAATTTGCATAGTGATATTTGGAATCCCATAGGGGGCTATGTTTAAAAAGGAAATATAGTAAGATAAAATCCGAAAAGAAGCTTTCTGAGAAACTGCTTTGTGTTCTGTTAATTCATCTCAAAGTGTCACAGATTTCCCCTCATGAGGCCGTTCACTAAGACTGTTCTTCTGAAATTTGGAAAGTGATATTTAGAATCTCATAGAGGGCAATGGTGAAAAAGGAAATATTTTCCGATAAAAACTGTAAAGAAGCTTTCTGATAAACTGCTTTGTGTTCTGTTAGTTCATCTCACAGAGTTACAGCTTTCCCTTCAAGAAGCAGTTCACTGAGACTATTCTTGTGAAATTTGCAAAGTGATATTAGAAAACTCCTAGAGGGCTATGGTGAAAAAGGAAATATCTTCCGTTAAAAACTTGAAAGAAGCTCTTTGAGAAACTGCCGTGTGTTCTGTTAAAGCATCTCACCGAGTTACAGCTTTCCCCTCAAGAAGGCTTTCGCTAAGACTCTTCTTCTGGGATTTGCAAAGTGATATTTGGAAGCCCATAGAGGGTTATGGTGAAAAAGGAAATATCTTTCGTTAAAAACTGGAAAGAAGATATCTGAGAAACTGCTTTGTGTTCTGTTAATTCATCTCACAGAGTTACAGTTTTCCCCTCCAGAAGTCTTTCGCTTCCACTGTTCTTGTGGAATTTGCATAGTGATATTTGGAATCCCTTAGAGGGCTATGGTGAAAATGGAAATAACTTCAGTTAAAAAATGAAAAGAAGCTTTCCGAGAAACTGCTTTGTGTTCTGTTAATTCATCTCAAAGAGTTACAGCTTTCCCCTCAAGAAGCCTTCCGTTAAAACTGTTTTTGAGGAATTTCCAAAGTGATATGTGGAAGCCCATAGAGGGCTATGGTGAAAATGGAAATATCGTAAGATACTTACCGAAAAGAAGCTGTCTGAAAAACTGCTTTGTGTTCTGTTAGTTCATCTCACAGAGCTACAGCTTTTCCCTCAAGAAGCCGTTCACTAAGACTGTTTTGTGAAATTTGCAAAGTGATATTTGGAAGCCCATAGAGGGCTAAGGTGAAAAAGGAAATATCTTCCGTTAAAAACTGGAAAGAACCATTCTGAGAAAATGCGGTGTATTCTGTTAGTACATATCACCAAGCTACAGCTTTCCCCTCAGGAAGCCGTTCACTAAGACTGTTCTTGTGGTATTGCAAAGTGATATTTGGAGGCACATAGAGGACAATGGTGAAAAAGGAAACATCCTAAGATAAAAACTGAAAAGAAGCTTTCTGGGAAACTGCTTTGTGTTCTGTTAATTCAAGTCACAGAGTTACTCTTTTACCTCAGGAAGCCTTTCGCTAAGGCTGTTGTTGTGGAATTTACAAAGTGATATTTTGAAGCCCATACAGGGCTATGGTGAAAAAGGAAATGCCTTCAGTTAAAAACTGAAAAGAAGCTTTCTGAGAAACTACTTTGTGTTCTGTTAATTCATCTCAAAGAGTTACTGCTTTTGCCTCAAGAATCCTTCCGCTAAGACTGTTTTTGTGGAATTTCCAAAGTGATATTTCGATGCCCATAGTAGGCTATGGTGAAAATGGAAATATCCTAAGATAAAAAACGAAAAAAGCTGTATGAAAAGCTGCTTTGTGTTTTGTTAGTTCACTCACAGAGTTACAGCTTTCCCCTCAAGTAGCCGTTAACAAAGACTGTTTTGTGAAATTTGCAAAGTGATATTTGGAAGCCCATAGAGGGCTAAGGTGAAAAAGGAAATATCTTCCGTTAAAAACTGGAAAGAACCATTCTGAGAAAATGCGGTGTGTTCTTTTAGTACATATCACCGAGGTACAGCTTTCCACTCAAGAAGCCTTTCGCTAAGACTGTTCTTGTGGGATTTCCAAAGTGATATTTGGAAGCCCATAGAGGGCTATAGTCAAAAAGGAAATATCTTCAGTTAAATACTGGAAAGAAGCTTTCTGAGAGACTGCTTTGTGTTCTGTTAATTCATCTCACAGAGTTACAGCTTCCCCCCTCAAGAAGCCTTTCGCTAAGACTGTTCTTGTGGAATTTGCAAAGTCATATTTGGAAGCCCATAGAGGACTATGGTGAAAAAGGAACTATCTTCCGTTAAAAACTAGAAAGAAGATTTGTGAGAAACTGCTTTGTGTTCTGTTACTTCAACTCACAGAGTTACAGATTTCCCCTTCAGAAGCCTTTCGCTAAGACTGTTCTTCTGGAATTTGCAAAGTGATATTTGGAAGCCCATGGAGGGCTACGGTGAAAAGGGAAATAACTTCCGTTAAAAACTGGAAAGAAGCTTTCTGAGAAACTGCCGTGTGTTCTGTTAATACATCTCACCGAGTTACAGTTTTCCCCTCAAGAAGCCTTTCTATAAGACTGTTCTTGTGGAATTTGCAAAGTGATACTTGGAAGCCCATAGAGGGCTATTTTGAAAGTGGAAATATCTTAAGATAAAAACCGAAAAGAAGCTGTCTGAGAAACTGCTTTGTGTTGTGTTAGTTCATATCACAGTGTTACAGCTTTCCCCTCAAGAAGCCCTTCACTAAGACTGTTCCTTTGAAATTTGCAAACTGATATTTGTAATCCCATAGAGGACTTTGGTGAAAAAGGAAATATCTTTCGTTAAAAACTGGAAAGAAGCTTTCTGAAAAACTGCTTTGTGTTCTGTTAATTCATCTCACAGAGTTACAGTTTTCCCCTCCAGAAGTCTTTCGCTTCCACTGTTCTTGTGGAATTTGCATAGTGATATTTGGAATCCCATAGGGGGCTATGTTTAAAAAGGAAATATAGTAAGATAAAATCCGAAAAGAAGCTTTCTGAGAAACTGCTTTGTGTTCTGTTAATTCATCTCAAATTGTCACAGATTTCCCCTCATGAGGCCGTTCACTAAGACTGTTCTTCTGAAATTTGGAAAGTGATATTTAGAATCTCATAGAGGGCAATGGTGAAAAAGGAAATATTTTCCGATAAAAACTGTAAAGAAGCTTTCTGATAAACTGCTTTGTGTTCTGTTAGTTCATCTCACAGAGTTACAGCTTTCCCTTCAAGAAGCAGTTCACTGAGACTATTCCTGTGAAATTTGCAAAGTGATATTAGAAAACTCCTAGAGGGCTATGGTGAAAAAGGAAATATCTTCCGTTAAAAACTTGAAAGAAGCTCTTTGAGAAACTGCCGTGTGTTCTGTTAAAGCATCTCACCGAGTTACAGCTTTCCCCTCAAGAAGGCTTTCGCTAAGACTGTTCTTCTGGGATTTGCAAAGTGATATTTGGAAGCCCATAGAGGGTTATGGTGAAAAAGGAAATATCTTTCGTTAAAAACTGGAAAGAAGATATCTGAGAAACTGCTTTGTGTTCTGTTAATTCATCTCACAGAGTTACAGTTTTCCCCTCCAGAAGTCTTTCGCTTCCACTGTTCTTGTGGAATTTGCATAGTGATATTTGGAATCCCTTAGAGGGCTATGGTGAAAATGGAAATAACTTCAGTTAAAAAATGAAAAGAAGCTTTCCGAGAAACTGCTTTGTGTTCTGTTAATTCATCTCAAAGAGTTACAGCTTTCCCCTCAAGAAGCCTTCCGCTAAGACTGTTTTTGAGGAATTTCCAAAGTGATATGTGGAAGCCCATAGAGGGCTATGGTGAAAATGGAAATATCGTAAGATACTTACCGAAAAGAAGCTGTCTGAAAAACTGCTTTGTGTTCTGTTAGTTCATCTCACAGAGCTACAGCTTTTCCCTCAAGAAGCCGTTCACTAAGACTGTTTTGTGAAATTTGCAAAGTGATATTTGGAAGCCCATAGAGGGCTAAGGTGAAAAAGGAAATATCTTCCGTTAAAAACTGGAAAGAACCATTCTGAGAAAATGCGGTGTATTCTGTTAGTACATATCACCAAGCTACAGCTTTCCCCTCAGGAAGCCGTTCACTAAGACTGTTCTTGTGGTATTGCAAAGTGATATTTGGAGGCACATAGAGGACAATGGTGAAAAAGGAAACATCCTAAGATAAAAACTGAAAAGAAGCTTTCTGGGAAACTGCTTTGTGTTCTGTTAATTCAAGTCACAGAGTTACTCTTTTACCTCAGGAAGCCTTTTGCTAAGGCTGTTGTTGTGGAATTTACAAAGTGATATTTTGAAGCCCATACAGGGCTATGGTGAAAAAGGAAATACCTTCAGTTAAAAACTGAAAAGAAGCTTTCTGAGAAACTACTTTGTGTTCTGTTAATTCATCTCAAAGAGTTACTGCTTTTGCCTCAAGAATCCTTCCGCTAAGACTGTTTTTGTGGAATTTCCAAAGTGATATTTCGATGCCCATAGTAGGCTATGGTGAAAATGGAAATATCCTAAGATAAAAGACGAAAACAAGCTGTATGAAAAGCTGCTTTGTGTTTTGTTAGTTCACTCACAGAGTTACAGCTTTCCCCTCAAGTAGCCGTTAACAAAGACTGTTTTGTGAAATTTGCAAAGTGATATTTGGAAGCCCATAGAGGGCTAAGGTGAAAAAGGAAATATCTTCCGTTAAAAACTGGAAAGAACCATTCTGAGAAAATGCGGTGTGTTCTTTTAGTACATATCACCGAGGTACAGCTTTCCACTCAAGAAGCCTTTCGCTAAGACTGTTCTTGTGGGATTTCCAAAGTGATATTTGGAAGCCCATAGAGGGCTATAGTCAAAAAGGAAATATCTTCAGTTAAATACTGGAAAGAAGCTTTCTGAGAGACTGCTTTGTGTTCTGTTAATTCATCTCACAGAGTTACAGCTTCCCCCCTCAAGAAGCCTTTCGCTAAGACTGTTCTTGTGGAATTTGCAAAGTCATATTTGGAAGCCCATAGAGGACTATGGTGAAAAAGGAACTATCTTCCGTTAAAAACTAGAAAGAAGATTTGTGAGAAACTGCTTTGTGTTCTGTTACTTCAACTCACAGAGTTACAGATTTCCCCTTCAGAAGCCTTTTGCTAAGACTGTTCTTCTGGAATTTGCAAAGTGATATTTGGAAGCCCATGGAGGGCTACGGTGAAAAGGGAAATAACTTCCGTTAAAAACTGGAAAGAAGCTTTCTGAGAAACTGCCGTGTGTTCTGTTAATACATCTCACCGAGTTACAGTTTTCCCCTCAAGAAGCCTTTCTATAAGACTGTTCTTGTGGAATTTGCAAAGTGATACTTGGAAGCCCATAGAGGGCTATTTTGAAAGTGGAAATATCTTAAGATAAAAACCGAAAAGAAGCTGTCTGAGAAACTGCTTTGTGTTGTGTTAGTTCATATCACAGTGTTACAGCTTTCCCCTCAAGAAGCCCTTCACTAAGACTGTTCCTTTGAAATTTGCAAACTGATATTTGTAATCCCATAGAGGACTTTGGTGAAAATGGAAATATCTTTCGTTAAAAACTGGAAAGAAGATTTCTGAGAAACTGCTTTGTGTTCTGTTAATTCATCTCACAGAGTTACAGTTTTCCCCTCCAGAAATTTTTCGCTAACACTGTTCTTGTGGAATTTGCAAAGTGATATTTTGAAGCCCATAGTGGACTATGGTGAAAAAGGAAATATCTTCCGCTAAAAACGGGAAAGAACCTTTCTGAGAAACTGCTTTGTGTTCTGTTAATTAATCTCACAGAGTTACAGCTTTCCTATCATTAAGCCGATCACTAAGACTGTTCTTTGGGAATATGCAAAGTGATATTTGGAAGCCCATAGATCGCTACGGTGAAAAAGGAAATATCCTAAGACAAAAACTGAAAAGAAGCTTTCTGAGAAACTGCTTTGTGTTCTGTTAATTCGTCACCAGAGTTACAGCTTTCCCCTCAAAAAGCCTTTCGCTAAGACTGTTCTTGTGGAATTTGCAAAGTGAAATTTGGAAGCCCATTCAGGGCTATGATGAAAAAGGAAATTTCTTCCATTAAAAACCGAAAAGAAGATTTCTGAGAAACTGCTTCGTGTTTTGTTAGTTCATCTCACAGAATTACAGCTTTGCTCCCAGAAGCCTTTCACTAAGACTGTTCTTGTGGAATTTGCAAAGTGATCTTAGAAGCCCGCAGAGGGCTATGGTGAAAAAGGAAATAACTTACGTTAAAAATTGGAAAGAAGCTTTCTGAGAAACTGACGTGTGTTCTGTTAAAACATCTCACCGTGTTACAGCTTTCACCTCAAGAAGCCTTTCGCTAAGACTGTTCTTGTGCAATTTTCTAAGTGATATTTGGAAGCCCATAGAGGGCTATGAGAAAAAGAAAATATCTTCGGTTGAAAACTGGAAAGAAGCTTTCTGAGAAACAGCTCTGTGTTCTGTTAATTCATTTCAGAGAGTTACAGCGTTCCGCTCCAGAAGTCTTTCGCTAAGACTGCTCTTTTGGAATTTGCAAAGTGATATTTGGAAGCCCTTAGAGGGCTATGGTGAAAAAGGAACTATCTTCCGTTAAAAACTGGAAAGAAGCATTCTGAGATACTGCCGTGTGTTCTGTTAATACATCTAACCGAGTTACAGCTTTCCCCTCTAGAAGCCTTTCGCTAAGACTGTTCTTGTGGCATTTGCAATGTGATATTTGGAAGCCCATAGAGGGCTATGGTGAAAAAGGAAATATCTTCAGTTAAAAACTGGAAAGAAGCTTTCTGAGAAACTGCTTTGTGTTCTTTTAATTCATCTCACAGAGTTACAGGTTTCCCCTCCAGAAGCCTTTCGCTAAGACTGTTCTTGTGGAATTTGCAAAGTGATATTTGGAAGCCCATAGAGGGCTATGGTGAAAAAGGACATATCTTCCATTAAAAACTGGAAAAAAATTTTCTGAGAAACTGCTTTGTTTTCTGTTAATTCATCTCACAGAGTTACAGCTTTCTTCTCAAGAAGCCTTTAGGTCAGACTGTTCTTGTGGAATTTGCAAAGTGATATTTGCAAGCCCATAGAGATCTATGGTGAAAAAGGACATATCTTTCGTTAAAAACTGGAAAGAAGATTTCTGAGAAACTGCTTTGTGTTCTGTTAATTCATCTCAGAGAGTTACAGATTTCCCCTCAAGAGGCCGTTCACTAAGACTGTTCTTCTGAAATTTGGAAAGTGATATTTAGAATCCCATAGAGGGCTATGGTGAAAAAGGAATTATTTTCCATTAAAAACTGGAAAGAATCTTTCTGAGAAACTACTTTGTGTTCTGTTAATTCATCTCACAGAGTTACATTTCCCTCTAAAAGCCTTTCGCTTAGGCTGTTGTTGTCGAATTTGCAAAGTGATATTTGGAAGCCCATAGAGGGCTATGGTGAAAAAGGAAATATCTTCAGTTAAAAACTGGAAAGAAGCTTTCTGAGAAACTGCCATGTGTTCTGATAATAGACCTCACCCAGTTACAGCTTTCCCTTCAAGAAGCCTTTCGCTAAGACTGTTCTTGTGGGATTTGAAAAATGATATTTGGAAGCCCATAGAGCGCTATGGTGAAAAAGGAAATATCTTCTGTTAAAAAGCGGAAAGAAGCTTCCTGAGAAATTTCTTTTTGTTCTGTTAACTCACCTCAAAGAGTTACAGCTTTCCACTCAATAATTCTTTCGCTAAGACTGTTCTTGTGGAATTTGCAAAGTGAGATTTGGAAGCCCATAGAGGTCTATGGTGAAAAAGGAAATATCGTAAGTTAAAAAACTGAAAAGAAGCTTTCTGGGAAATTGCTTTGTGTTCTGTTAATTCATCTCACATAGTTACAACATTTCCCTCTAAAAGCCTTTCGCTAAGACTGTTCTTGTGGAATTTGCAAAGTGATATTTGGAAGCCCATACAGGTTATGTTGGGAAGGGAAATATCTTCTGTTAAAAACTGAAAAGAAGCTTTATGAGAAACTGCTTTGTGTTCTGTTAATTCATCTCACAGAGTTCCAACTTTCCCCTCAGGAAGCCTTTCGCTAAGACTGTTCTTGTGAAACTTGCAATGTGATATTTGGAAGCCCATAGTGGGCTATGGATTAAAAGGAAATATCCTCCGTTAAAAACTGGAAAGAAGCTCTCTGAGAAACTGCTTTGTTTTCTGTTAATTCATCTCACAGAGTTACAGTTTTCCCCTCAAGAAGCCGTTCACTAAGACATTTCTTGTGGAATTTGCAAAGTGATATTTGAAGGCACCTAGAAGGCTATGATGAAAAAGAAAACATCCAAAGATAAAAACTGAAATGAAACTTTCTGCGAAACTGCTTTGTGTTCTGTTAATTCATCTCACAGATTTACAGCATTCTTCTCAAGAAGCCTTTCGGTAAAACTGTTCTTGTGGAATTTGCAAAGTGATATTTGGAAGCCCATACAGGGCTATGGTGAAAAAGGACATATCTTCCGTTAAAAAGTGGAAAGAAGCTTTTTGAGAAACTGCCGTGTATTCTGTTGAAGCATCTCACTGAGTTACAGCTTTCCCCTTCAAGAAGGCTTTCGCTAAGACTGTTCTTGTGGGATTTGCACAGTGATATTTGGAAGCCCATAGAGGACTATGGTGAAAAAGGAAATATCTTTCGTTAAATACTGGAAAGAAGATATCTGAGAAACTACTTTGTGTTCGGTTAATTCATCTAAAAGCGTTACAGTTTTCCCCTCCCGAAGTCTTTCGCTTCCACTGTTCTTGTGGAATTTGCATAGTGATATTTGGAATCCCATAGAGGGCTATGGTGAAAATGGAAATACCTTCAATTAAGAAATGAAAAGAAGCTTTCCGAGAAACTGCTTTGTGTTCTGTTAATTCATCTCAATGAATTACAGCTTTCCCCTCAAGAAGCCTTCCGCTAAGACTGTTTTTGAGGAATTTCCAAAGTGATATGTGGAAGCCCAAAGAGGGCTATGGTGAAAATTGAAATATCCTAAGATACTTACCGAAGAGAAGCTGTCTGAAAAACTTCATTGTGTTCTGTTAATTCATCTCACAGAGTTACATTTCCCTCTAAAAGCCTTTCGCTAAGGCTGTTGTTGTCGAATTTGCAAAGTGACATTTGGAAGCCCATAGAGGGCTATGCTGAAAAAGGAAATATCTTCCGTTAAAAACTGGAAAGAAGCTTTCTGAGAAACTGCCATGTGTTCTGATAATAGACCTCACCCAGTTACAGCTTTCCCTTCCAGAAGCCTTTCGCCAAGACTGTTGTTGTGGGATTTGAAAAATGATATTTGGAAGCCCATAGAGCGCTATGGTGAAAAAGGAAATATCTTCTGTTAAAAAGCGGAAAGAAGCTTTCAGAGAAACTCCTTTTTGTTCTGTTAACTCACCTCAAAGAGTTACAGCTTTCCACTCAATAATTCTTTCGCTAAGACTGTTCTTGTGGAATTTGCAAAGTGAGATTTGGAAGCCCATAGAGGTCTATGGTGAAAAAGGAAATATCGTAAGATAAACACTGAAAAGAAGCTTTCTGAGAAATTGCTTTGTGTTCTGTTAATTCATCTCACATAGTTACAACATTTCCCTCTAAAAGCCTTTCGCTAAGACTGTTCTTGTGGAATTTGCAAAGTGATACTTGGAAGCCCATAGAGGGTTATGTTGAAAAAGGAAATATCTTCCGTTAAAAACTGAAAAGAAGCTTTTTGAGAAACTGTTTTGTGTACCGTTAATTCATCTCACAGAGTTATAGCTTTCCCCTCAAGAAGCCGTTCATTAATAATGTTGTTGTGAAATTTGCACAATGATATTTGGAAGGTCATGGAGGGCTATGGTGAAAATGGAAATATCTTCAGTTAAAAACTGGAGAGAAGCTTTCTGAGAAAATGCTTTGTGTTCTGTTAATTCATACACAGAGTTACACCGTTCCTATCACGAATCCTTTCGCTAAAACTGTTCTTGTGGAGTTTACAAAGTGATATTTGGAAGCCCATAGAGGGGTACGGTTAAAAAGGAAATTTCCTCACATAAAAACTGGAAAAAAGCTTTCTGAGAAACTGCTTTGTGTTCTGTTAATTCATCTCACAGAGTTACAGCTTACCCCTCAAGAAGCATTTCGCTAAGACTGTTCTTGTGGAATTTGGGAAGTGATATTTAGAAGCCTACAGAGGTCTACAGTGAAAAAGGAAATAACCTAAGATAAAAACTGAAAATAAGCTTTCTGAAAAACTGCTTTGTGTTCTCTTAATTCATCTCACAGAGTTACAGCTTTCCTGTCAAGAATCCTTTGGCTAAGACTGTTCTTGTGCAATTTAGAACGTGATATTTAGAAGCCCTTAGAGGGCTATGGAGAAAAAGGAAATGTCCTTAGATAAAAACTGGAAAGAAGCTTTCTGAGAAACTTCTTTGTGTTCTGTTAATTCATGCACAGAGTTACATCTTTCCTATCAAGAATCCTTTCGCTAAGACTGTTCTTGTGGAGTTTACAAAGTGATATTTGGAAGCCCATAGAGGGGTACGTTTAAAAAGGAAATTTCCTCACATAAAAACTGGAAAGAAGTTTTCTGAGAAACTGCTTTGTGTTCTGTTAATTCATCTCACAGACTTACAGCTTACCCCTCAAGAAGCATTTCGCTAAGTCTGTTCTTGTGGAATTTGCAATGTGATATTTGGAAGCCCATGGAGGGATATGGTGAAAAAGGAAATATCTTCAATTAAAAACTGGAAAGAAGCTTTCTGAGAAACTGCTTTGTTTTCTGTTAATTCATCTCACAGAGTTTCAGCTTTCCCCTCCAGAAGTCTTTCCCTAAGACGGTTCTCGTGGAATTTGCAAAGTGATATTTGGAAGCCGTGAGAGGGCTATGGTGTAAAAGGAAATGTCCTCGGATCAAAAATGGAAAGAAGCTTTCCAACAAACTGTTTTGTGTTCTGTTAATTTATCTGACAGAGTTTCAGCTTTCCCCTCAAGAAGCCGTTCGCTAAGACTGTTCTTGTGGAATTTGCAAAGTGATATTTGAAAGCCCGTCGAGGGCTATGGTGAAAAAGGAAATACCTTCAGTTAAAAACTGGAAAGAAACTTTCTGAGAAACTGCTTTGTATTCTGTTAATTCACCTCACAGAGTTTCAGCTTTCCCCTCTAGAAGCCTTTCGCTAAGACTGTTCTTGTGGAATTTGCAAAGTGATATTTGTAAGCCCATAGAAGTCGATGGTGAAAACGTAAATATCCTAAGATAAAAACTGAAAAGAACCATTCTGAGAAACTGCTTTGTGTTTTGTTAATTCATCTCACAGAGTTACAGGTTTCCCTTCAAGAAGCCTTTCGCTAAGACAGTTCTTGTGGAATATGCAAAGTGATATTTGGAAGCTCATAGTGACCTATAGTGAAAAAGGATATATCTTCAGTTAAAAACTGAAAAGAAGCTTTCTGAGAAACTGCTTTGTGATATATGACTTCCACTCACGGAGTTACAGCTGTATTTCGTAGAGCTGTTTGGCAGTCTTATTTCTGTGGAATCTGAGAACTGTTATTTCGGATCCCTTTGAAGACTGAAGGGCCAAAGGAAATATCCGTCGTTAAAGTTAGAAAGAAGCTTTCTGAGAAACTTCTTTGTGATTTGCGAATTCATTTCACAGAGTTACAGCTTTCCCCTCAAGAAGCCTTTCGCTAAGATTATTCTTGCACAATTTGAAAAATGATATTTGGAAGCCAATAGACGGCTATGGTGAAAACGAAATATCCTCCGATAAAAACTGGAAAGAAGCTTTCTGAGAAATTGCTTTGTGTTCTTTTAATTCATCTCACAGACTTACAGCTTACCCCTCAGGAAGTCTTTCGCTAAGACTGTTCTTGCGGAATTTGAAATGTGATATTTGGTAGCCCATAGAGCGCTATGGAGAAAAGGAAATATCTTCAGATAAAAACTGTAAAGAACATTCCTGAGAAACTGCTTTGTGTTCTGTTAATTCACCTAACAGAGTTACAGCTTTCCCCTCTAGAAGCCTTTCGCTAAGATTGTTCTTGCTGTATTTTCAAAGTGATATTTTGAAGTCCATAGAGGGCTACGGTGAAAAAGGATATAGCTTCAGTTAAAAACTGAAAGAGGCTTTCTGAGAAACGGTTTAGTATTATGTGACTTCCACTCACTGAGTTACAGCTCTATTTCCTAGAGCTGTTTGATAGCCTTATTTCTATGGAATCGGAGAACTGTTATTTTGGATCCCTTTGAAGACTATAGGGCCAAAGGAAATATCTGCCGCTAAAAGTGAGAAAGAAGCTTTCTGAGAAACTTCTCTGAGATCTGTTAATTCATCTCACAGAGTTACAGCATTCCACTCAAGAAGCCTTTCGCTAGGACTGTTCTTTTTGAATTTGCAAAGTGATATTTCGAAGCCCATAGACGGCTGTGGTGAAAAGGGAAATACCTTCAGTTAAAAAATGGAAAGAAGCTTTCTAAGAAACTGCTTTGTGTTCTGTTAATTCATCTCAAAGAGTTACAGCTTTACCCTCAAAAAGACTTTTGCTAAGACTCTTCTTGTGTAATACTCATAGTGATATTTGTAAGCCCTTATAGGGCTATGGTGAAAAAGGAAATATCCTAAGAAAAAAGCTGAAAAGAAGCTTTCTGAGAAACTGCTTTGTTTTCTGTTAATTCACCTCACAGAGTTACAGCTTTCCCCTTAAGAAGCCTTTTGGTAAGACTGTTCTTGGGGAATTTGCAGAGTGGTATTTGTAAGCCCATAGAGGGCTATGGTGAAAAAGGAAATATCCTAAGATAAAAACTGAAAAGAACATTTCTGAGAAACTGCTTTGTGATACGTGACTTCCACTCACTGAGTGAGAGCTATATGTCATAGAGCTGTTTGCTAACCTTATTTCTGTGGAATCTGAGAAGGGATAATTCGGTTCCCGTTGAAGACTATAGGGCCAAAGGAAATATCCGCCATAAACGTGAGAAAGAAGCTTTCTGAGAAACAGCTTTCTGATCTGTGAATTCATCCCACAGAGTTACAGCTTTCCCCTGAGGAAGCCTTTCGCTATGACTGTTCTTGTGGAATTTGCAACGTGACATTTCGAAGGCCATAGAGAGCTATGGTGAAAAGGAAATATCTTCGGTTTAAAACGGGAAAGAAGCTTTCTGAGACACTGCGTTGTGTTCTGTTAATTCATCTCACAAAGTTACAGCTTTCCCCTCACGAAGCCTGTCCCTAAGACTGTTCTTGTCGAATTTGGGAAGTGATATTTAGAAGCCTACAGAGGTCTACAGTGAAAAAGGAAATAACCTAAGATAAAAACTGAAAATAAGCTTTCTGAAAAACTGCTTTGTGTTCTCTTAATTCATCTCACAGAGTTACAGCTTTCCTCTCAAGAATCCTTTCGCTAAGACTGTTCTTGTGCAATTTAGAACGTGATATTTAGAAGCCCATAGAGGGCTATGGAGAAAAAGGAAATGTCCTTAGATAAAAACTGGAAAGAAGCTTTCTGAGAAACTGCTTTGTGTTCTGTTAATTCATCTCACAGAGTTACAGCTTTCCCCTCGAGAAGCCTTTCGCTATGACTGTTCTTGTGTAATTCGCAAAGTAATATTTGGAAGCCCATATAGGGTTATGGTGAAAAAAGGAATATCTTCAGTTAGAAACTGTATAGAAGCTTTCTGAGAAACTGCTTTGTTTTCTGTTAATTCATCTCACAGAGTTACAGCTTTCCCCTCAAGAAGTCTTTCGTTAAGACTGTTCTTGTGGAATTTGCAAAGTGAAATTTGGAAGCCCATAGAGGGCTATGGTGAAAAAGGAAATGTCCTCAGATGAAAACTAGAAAGAAGCTTCTTGAGAAACTACTTTGTGTTCCGTTAATTCATCTCACACAGTTACAGTTTTGCCCTCCAGAAACCGTTCATTAAGACCGTTCTTGTGGAATTTTCAAAGTGCTATTTGGAAACCCATAGGGGGCTATGGTGAAAAAGGAAATATCTTCAGTTATAAACTGGAAAGAAGTTTTCTGAGAAACTGCTTTGTGTTCTGTTAATTCATCTGACAGTGTTACACCTTTCCCCTCAAGAAGCATTCCGCTAAGACTGTTCTTGTGGAATTTGGGAAGTGATATTTAGAAGCCTACAGAGGTCTACAGTGAAAAAGGAAATAACCTAAGATAAAAACTGAAAATAAGCTTTCTGAAAAACTGCTTTGTGTTCTCTTAATTCATCTCACAGAGTTACAGCTTTCCTCTCAAGAATCCTTTCGCTAAGACTGTTCTTGTGCAATTTAGAACGTGATATTTAAAAGCCCTTAGAGGGCTATGGAGAAAAAGGAAATGTCCTTAGATAAAAACTGGAAAGAAGCTTTCTGAGAAACTGCTTTGTGTTCTGTTAATTCATGCACAGAGTTACAGCTTTCCTATCAAGAATCCTTTCGCTAAGACTGTTCTTGTGGAGTTTACAAAGTGATATTTGGAAGCCCATAGAGGGGTACGTTTAAAAAGGAAATTTCCTCACATAAAAACTGGAAAGAAGTTTTCTGAGAAACTGCTTTGTGTTCTGTTAATTCATCTCACAGAGTTACAGCTTACCCCTCAAGAAGCATTTCGCTAAGACTGTTCTTGTGGAATTTGCAATGTGATATTTGGAAGCCCATGGAGGGATATGGTGAAAAAGGAAATATCTTCAATTAAAAACTGGAAAGAAGCTTTCTGAGAAACTGCTTTGTTTTCTGTTAATTCATCTCACAGAGTTTCAGCTTTCCCCTCCAGAAGTCTTTCCCTAAGACGGTTCTCGTGGAATTTGCAAAGTGATATTTGGAAGCCGTGAGAGGGCTATGGTGTAAAAGGAAATGTCCTCGGATCAAAAATGGAAAGAAGCTTTCCAACAAACTGTTTTGTGTTCTGTTAATTTATCTGACAGAGTTTCAGCTTTCCCCTCAAGAAGCCGTTCGCTAAGACTGTTCTTGTGGAATTTGCAAAGTGATATTTGAAAGCCCGTCGAGGGCTATGGTGAAAAAGGAAATACCTTCAGTTAAAAACTGGAAAGAAACTTTCTGAGAAACTGCTTTGTATTCTGTTAATTCACCTCACAGAATTGCAGCTTTCCCCTCTAGAAGCCTTTCGCTAAGACTGTTCTTGTGGAATTTGCAAAGTGATATTTGTAAGCCCATAGAAGTCGATGGTGAAAACGTAAATATCCTAAGATAAAAACTGAAAAGAACCATTCTGAGAAACTGCTTTGTGTTTTGTTAATTCATCTCACAGAGTTACAGGTTTCCCTTCAAGAAGCCTTTAGCTAAGACAGTTCTTGTGGAATATGCAAAGTGATATTTGGAAGCTCATAGTGACCTATAGTGAAAAAGGATATATCTTCAGTTAAAAACTGAAAAGAAGCTTTCTGAGAAACTGCTTTGTGATATATGACTTCCACTCACGGAGTTACAGCTGTATTTCGTAGAGCTGTTTGGCAGTCTTATTTCTGTGGAATCTGAGAACTCTTATTTCGGATCCCTTTGAAGACTGAAGGGCCAAAGGAAATATCCGTCGTTAAAGTTAGAAAGAAGCTTTCTGAGAAACTTCTTTGTGATTTGCGAATTCATTTCACAGAGTTACAGCTTTCCCCTCAAGAAGCCTTTCGCTAAGTTTATTCTTGCACAATTTGAAAAATGATATTTGGAAGCCAATAGACGGCTATGGTGAAAACGAAATATCCTCCGATAAAAACTGGAAAGAAGCTTTCTGAGAAATTGCTTTGTGTTCTTTTAATTCATCTCACAGACTTACAGCTTTCCCCTCAGGAAGTCTTTCGCTAAGACTGTTCTTGCGGAATTTGAAATGTGATATTTGGTAGCCCATAGAGCGCTATGGGGAAAAGGAAATATCTTCAGATAAAAACTGTAAAGAACATTCCTGAGAAACTGCTTTGTGTTCTGTTAATTCACCTAACAGAGTTACAGCTTTCCCCTCTAGAAGCCTTTCGCTAAGACTGTTCTTGCTGTATTTTCAAAGTGATATTTTGAAGCCCATAGAGGGCTACGGTGAAAAAGGATATAGCTTCAGTTAAAAACTGAAAGAGGCTTTCTGAGAAACGGTTTAGTATTATGTGACTTCCACTCACTGAGTTACAGCTCTATTTCCTAGAGCTGTTTGATAGCCTTATTTCTATGGAATCGGAGAACTGTTATTTTGGATCCCTTTGAAGACTATAGGGCCAAAGGAAATATCTGCCACTAAAAGTGAGAAAGAAGCTTTCTGAGAAACTTCTCTGAGATCTGTTAATTCATCTCACAGAGTTACAGCATTCCACTCAAGAAGCCTTTCGCTAGGACTGTTCTTTTTGAATTTGCAAAGTGATATTTCGAAGCCCATAGACGGCTGTGGTGAAAAGGGAAATACCTTCAGTTAAAAAATGGAAAGAAGCTTTCTAAGAAACTGCTTTGTGTTCTGTTAATTCATCTCAAAGAGTTACAGCTTTACCCTCAAAAAGACTTTTGCTAAGACTCTTCTTGTGTAATACTCATAGTGATATTTGTATGCCCTTATAGGGCTATGGTGAAAAAGGAAATATCCTAAGAAAAAAGCTGAAAAGAAGCTTTCTGAGAAACTGCTTTGTGTTCTGTTAATTCACCTCACAGAGTTACAGCTTTCCCCTTAAGAAGCCTTTTGGTAAGACTGTTCTTGTGGAATTTGCAGAGTGGTATTTGTAAGCCCATAGAGGGCTATGGTGAAAAAGGAAATATCCTAAGATAAAAACTGAAAAGAACATTTCTGAGAAACTGCTTTGTGATACGTGACTTCCACTCACTGAGTGAGAGCTATATGTCATAGAGCTGTTTGCTAACCTTATTTCTGTGGAATCTGAGAAGGGATAATTCGGTTCCCGTTGAAGACTATAGGGCCAAAGGAAATATCCGCCATAAACGTGAGAAAGAAGCTTTCTGAGAAACAGCTTTCTGATCTGTGAATTCATCCCACAGAGTTACAGCTTTCCCCTGAGGAAGCCTTTCGCTATGACTGTTCTTGTGGAATTTGCAACGTGACATTTCGAAGGCCATAGAGAGCTATGGTGAAAAGGAAATATCTTCGGTTTAAAACGGGAAAGAAGCTTTCTGAGACACTGCGTTGTGTTCTGTTAATTCATCTCACGAAGTTACAGCTTTCCCCTCACGAAGCCTGTCCCTAAGACTGTTCTTGTCGAATTTGGGAAGTGATATTTAGAAGCCTACAGAGGTCTACAGTGAAAAAGGAAATAACCTAAGATAAAAACTGAAAATAAGCTTTCTGAAAAACTGCTTTGTGTTCTCTTAATTCATCTCACAGAGTTACAGCTTTCCTCTCAAGAATCCTTTCGCTAAGACTGTTCTTGTGCAATTTAGAACGTGATATTTAGAAGCCCATAGAGGGCTATGGAGAAAAAGGAAATGTCCTTAGATAAAAACTGGAAAGAAGCTTTCTGAGAAACTGCTTTGTGTTCTGTTAATTCATATCACAGAGTTACAGCTTTCCCCTCGAGAAGCCTTTCGCTATGACTGTTCTTGTGTAATTCGCAAAGTAATATTTGGAAGCCCATATAGGGTTATGGTGAAAAAAGGAATATCTTCAGTTAGAAACTGTATAGAAGCTTTCTGAGAAACTGCTTTGTTTTCTGTTAATTCATCTCACAGAGTTACAGCTTTCCCCTCAAGAAGTCTTTCGTTAAGACTGTTCTTGTGGAATTTGCAAAGTGAAATTTGGAAGCCCATAGAGGGCTATGGTGAAAAAGGAAATGTCCTCAGATGAAAACTAGAAAGAAGCTTCTTGAGAAACTACTTTGTGTTCCGTTAATTCATCTCACACAGTTACAGCTTTGCCCTCCAGAAACCGTTCATTAAGACCGTTCTTGTGGAATTTTCAAAGTGCTATTTGGAAACCCATAGGGGGCTATGGTGAAAAAGGAAATATCTTCAGTTATAAACTGGAAAGAAGTTTTCTGAGAAACTGCTTTGTGTTCTGTTAATTCATCTGACAGTGTTACACCTTTCCCCTCAAGAAGCATTCCGCTAAGACTGTTCTTGTGGAATTTGGGAAGTGATATTTAGAAGCCTACAGAGGTCTACAGTGAAAAAGGAAATAACCTAAGATAAAAACTGAAAATAAGCTTTCTGAAAAACTGCTTTGTGTTCTCTTAATTCATCTCACAGAGTTACAGCTTTCCTCTCAAGAATCCTTTCGCTAAGACTGTTCTTGTGCAATTTAGAACGTGATATTTAAAAGCCCTTAGAGGGCTATGGAGAAAAAGGAAATGTCCTTAGATAAAAACTGGAAAGAAGCTTTCTGAGAAACTGCTTTGTGTTCTGTTAATTCATGCACAGAGTTACAGCTTTCCTATCAAGAATCCTTTCGCTAAGACTGTTCTTGTGGAGTTTACAAAGTGATATTTGGAAGCCCATAGAGGGGTACGTTTAAAAAGGAAATTTCCTCACATAAAAACTGGAAAGAAGTTTTCTGAGAAACTGCTTTGTGTTCTGTTAATTCATCTCACAGAGTTACAGCTTACCCCTCAAGAAGCATTTCGCTAAGACTGTTCTTGTGGAATTTGCAATGTGATATTTGGAAGCCCATGGAGGGATATGGTGAAAAAGGAAATATCTTCAATTAAAAACTGGAAAGAAGCTTTCTGAGAAACTGCTTTGTTTTCTGTTAATTCATCTCACAGAGTTTCAGCTTTCCCCTCCAGAAGTCTTTCCCTAAGACGGTTCTCGTGGAATTTGCAAAGTGATATTTGGAAGCCGTGAGAGGGCTATGGTGTAAAAGGAAATGTCCTCGGATCAAAAATGGAAAGAAGCTTTCCAACAAACTGTTTTGTGTTCTGTTAATTTATCTGACAGAGTTTCAGCTTTCCCCTCAAGAAGCCATTCGCTAAGACTGTTCTTGTGGAATTTGCAAAGTGATATTTGAAAGCCCGTCGAGGGCTATGGTGAAAAAGGAAATACCTTCAGTTAAAAACTGGAAAGAAACTTTCTGAGAAACTGCTTTGTATTCTGTTAATTCACCTCACAGAGTTTCAGCTTTCCCCTCTAGAAGCCTTTCGCTAAGACTGTTCTTGTGGAATTTGCAAAGTGATATTTGTAAGCCCATAGAAGTTGATGGTGAAAACGTAAATATCCTAAGATAAAAACTGAAAAGAACCATTCTGAGAAACTGCTTTGTGTTTTGTTAATTCATCTCACAGAGTTACAGGTTTCCCTTCAAGAAGCCTTTCGCTAAGACAGTTCTTGTGGAATATGCAAAGTGATATTTGGAAGCTCATAGTGACCTATAGTGAAAAAGGATATATCTTCAGTTAAAATCTGAAAAGAAGATTTCTGAGAAGCTGCTTTGTGATATATGACTTCCACTCACTGAGTTACAGCTGTATTTCGTAGAGCTGTTTGGCAGTCTTATTTCTGTGGAATCTGAGAACTGTTATTTCGGATCCCTTTGAAGACTGAAGGGCCAAAGGAAATATCCGTCATTAAAGTTAGAAAGAAGCTTTCTGAGAAACTTCCTTGTGATTTGCGAATTCATTTCACAGAGTTACAGCTTTCCCCTCAAGAAGCCTTTCGCTAAGATTATTCTTGCACAATTTGAAAAATGATATTTGGAAGCCAATAGACGGCTATGGTGAAAACGAAATATCCTCCGATAAAAACTGGAAAGAAGCTTTCTGAGAAATTGCTTTGTGTTCTTTTAATTCATCTCACAGACTTACAGCTTTCCCCTCAGGAAGTCTTTCGCTAAGACTGTTCTTGCGGAATTTGAAATGTGATATTTGGTAGCCCATAGAGCGCTATGGAGAAAAGGAAATATCTTCAGATAATAACTGTAAAGAACATTCCTGAGAAACTGCTTTGTGTTCTGTTAATTCACCTAACAGAGTTACAGCTTTCCCCTCTAGAAGCCTTTCGCTAAGACTGTTCTTGCTGTATTTTCAAAGTGATATTTTGAAGCCCATAGAGGGCTACGGTGAAAAAGGATATAGCTTCAGTTAAAAACTGAAAGAGGCTTTCTGAGAAACGGTTTAGTATTATGTGACTTCCACTCACTGAGTTACAGCTCTATTTCCTAGAGCTGTTTGATAGCCTTATTTCTATGGAATCGGAGAACTGTTATTTTGGATCCCTTTGAAGACTATAGGGCCAAAGGAAATATCTGCCACTAAAAGTGAGAAAGAAGCTTTCTGAGAAACTTCTCTGAGATCTGTTAATTCATCTCACAGAGTTACAGCATTCCACTCAAGAAGCCTTTCGCTAGGACTGTTTTTTTGAATTTGCAAAGTGATATTTCGAAGCCCATAGACGGCTGTGGTGAAAAGGGAAATACCTTCAGTTAAAAAATGGAAAGAAGCTTTCTAAGAAACTGCTTTGTGTTCTGTTAATTCATCTCAAAGAGTTACAGCTTTACCCTCAAAAAGACTTTTGCTAAGACTCTTCTTGTGTAATACTCATAGTGATATTTGTAAGCCCTTATAGGGCTATGGTGAAAAAGGAAATATCCTAAGAAAAAAGCTGAAAAGAAGCTTTCTGAGAAACTGCTTTGTGTTCTGTTAATTCACCTCACAGAGTTACAGCTTTCCCCTTAAGAAGCCTTTTGGTAAGACTGTTCTTGGGGAATTTGCAGAGTGGTATTTGTAAGCCCATAGAGGGCTATGGTGAAAAAGGAAATATCCTAAGATAAAAACTGAAAAGAACATTTCTGAGAAACTGCTTTGTGATACGTGACTTCCACTCACTGAGTGAGAGCTATATGTCATAGAGCTGTTTGCTAACCTTATTTCTGTGGAATCTGAGAAGGGATAATTCGGTTCCCGTTGAAGACTATAGGGCCAAAGGAAATATCCGCCATAAACGTGAGAAAGAAGCTTTCTGAGAAACAGCTTTCTGATCTGTGAATTCATCCCACAGAGTTACAGCTTTCCCCTGAGGAAGCCTTTCGCTATGACTGTTCTTGTGGAATTTGCAACGTGACATTTCGAAGGCCATAGAGAGCTATGGTGAAAAGGAAATATCTTCGGTTTAAAACGGGAAAGAAGCTTTCTGAGACACTGCGTTGTGTTCTGTTAATTCATCTCACAAAGTTACAGCTTTCCCCTCACGAAGCCTGTCCCTAAGACTGTTCTTGTGGAATTTGGGAAGTGATATTTAGAAGCCTACAGAGGTCTACAGTGAAAAAGGAAATAACCTAAGATAAAAACTGAAAATAAGCTTTCTGAAAAACTGCTTTGTGTTCTCTTAATTCATCTCACAGAGTTACAGCTTTCCTCTCAAGAATCCTTTCGCTAAGACTGTTCTTGTGCAATTTAGAACGTGATATTTAGAAGCCCATAGAGGGCTATGGAGAAAAAGGAAATGTCCTTAGATAAAAACTGGAAAGAAGCTTTCTGAGAAACTGCTTTGTGTTCTGTTAATTCATGCACAGAGTTACAGCTTTCCTATCAAGAATCCTTTCGCTAAGACTGTTCTTGTGGAGTTTACAAAGTGATATTTGGAAGCCCATAGAGGGGTACGTTTAAAAAGGAAATTTCCTCACATAAAAACTGGAAAGAAGTTTTCTGAGAAACTGCTTTGTGTTCTGTTAATTCATCTCACAGAGTTACAGCTTACCCCTCAAGAAGCATTTCGCTAAGACTGTTCTTGTGGAATTTGCAATGTGATATTTGGAAGCCCATGGAGGGATATGGTGAAAAAGGAAATATCTTCAATTAAAAACTGGAAAGAAGCTTTCTGAGAAACTGCTTTGTTTTCTGTTAATTCATCTCACAGAGTTTCAGCTTTCCCCTCCAGAAGTCTTTCCCTAAGACGGTTCTCGTGGAATTTGCAAAGTGATATTTGGAAGCCGTGAGAGGGCTATGGTGTAAAAGGAAATGTCCTCGGATCAAAAATGGAAAGAAGCTTTCCAACAAACTGTTTTGTGTTCTGTTAATTTATCTGACAGAGTTTCAGCTTTCCCCTCAAGAAGCCGTTCGCTAAGACTGTTCTTGTGGAATTTGCAAAGTGATATTTGAAAGCCCGTCGAGGGCTATGGTGAAAAAGGAAATACCTTCAGTTAAAAACTGGAAAGAAACTTTCTGAGAAACTGCTTTGTATTCTGTTAATTCACCTCACAGAGTTTCAGCTTTCCCCTCTAGAAGCCTTTCGCTAAGACTGTTCTTGTGGAATTTGCAAAGTGATATTTGTAAGCCCATAGAAGTCGATGGTGAAAACGTAAATATCCTAAGATAAAAACTGAAAAGAACCATTCTGAGAAACTGCTTTGTGTTTTGTTAATTCATCTCAGAGAGTTACAGGTTTCCCTTCAAGAAGCCTTTCGCTAAGACAGTTCTTGTGGAATATGCAAAGTGATATTTGGAAGCTCATAGTGACCTATAGTGAAAAAGGATATATCTTCAGTTAAAAACTGAAAAGAAGCTTTCTGAGAAACTGCTTTGTGATATATGACTTCCACTCACTGAGTTACAGCTGTATTTCGTAGAGCTGTTTGGCAGTCTTATTTCTGTGGAATCTGAGAACTCTTATTTCGGATCCCATTGAAGACTGAAGGGCCAAAGGAAATATCCGTCGTTAAAGTTAGAAAGAAGCTTTCTGAGAAAGTTCTTTGTGATTTGCGAATTCATTTCACAGAGTTACAGCTTTCCCCTCAAGAAGCCTTTCGCTAAGATTATTCTTGCACAATTTGAAAAATGATATTTGGAAGCCAATAGACGGCTATGGTGAAAACGAAATATCCTCCGATAAAAACTGGAAAGAAGCTTTCTGAGAAATTGCTTTGTGTTCTTTTAATTCATCTCACAGACTTACAGCTTTCCCCTCAGGAAGTCTTTCGCTAAGACTGTTCTTGCGGAATTTGAAATGTGATATTTGGTAGCCCATAGAGCGCTATGGAGAAAAGGAAATATCTTCAGATAAGAACTGTAAAGAACATTCCTGAGAAACTGCTTTGTGTTCTGTTAATTCACCTAACAGAGTTACAGCTTTCCCCTCTAGAAGCCTTTCGCTAAGACTGTTCTTGCTGTATTTTCAAAGTGATATTTTGAAGCCCATAGAGGGCTACGGTGAAAAAGGATATAGCTTCAGTTAAAAACTGAAAGAGGCTTTCTGAGAAACGGTTTAGTATTATGTGACTTCCACTCACTGAGTTACAGCTCTATTTCCTAGAGCTGTTTGATAGCCTTATTTCTATGGAATCGGAGAACTGTTATTTTGGATCCCTTTGAAGACTATAGGGCCAAAGGAAATATCTGCCACTAAAAGTGAGAAAGAAGCTTTCTGAGAAACTTCTCTGAGATCTGTTAATTCATCTCACAGAGTTACAGCATTCCACTCAAGAAGCCTTTCGCTAGGACTGTTCTTTTTGAATTTGCAAAGTGATATTTCGAAGCCCATAGACGGCTGTGGTGAAAAGGGAAATACCTTCAGTTAAAAAATGGAAAGAAGCTTTCTAAGAAACTGCTTTGTGTTCTGTTAATTCATCTCAAAGAGTTACAGCTTTACCCTCAAAAAGACTTTTGCTAAGACTCTTCTTGTGTAATACTCATAGTGATATTTGTAAGCCCTTATAGGGCTATGGTGAAAAAGGAAATATCCTAAGAAAAAAGCTGAAAAGAAGCTTTCTGAGAAACTGCTTTGTGTTCTGTTAATTCACCTCACAGAGTTACAGCTTTCCCCTTAAGAAGCCTTTTGGTAAGACTGTTCTTGGGGAATTTGCAGAGTGGTATTTGTAAGCCCATAGAGGGCTATGGTGAAAAAGGAAATATCCTAAGATAAAAACTGAAAAGAACATTTCTGAGAAACTGCTTTGTGATACGTGACTTCCACTCACTGAGTGAGAGCTATATGTCATAGAGCTGTTTGCTAACCTTATTTCTGTGGAATCTGAGAAGGGATAATTCGGTTCCCGTTGAAGACTATAGGGCCAAAGGAAATATCCGCCATAAACGTGAGAAAGAAGCTTTCTGAGAAACAGCTTTCTGATCTGTGAATTCATCCCACAGAGTTACAGATTTCCCCTGAGGAAGCCTTTCGCTATGACTGTTCTTGTGGAATTTGCAACGTGACATTTCGAAGGCCATAGAGAGCTATGGTGAAAAGGAAATATCTTCGGTTTAAAACGGGAAAGAAGCTTTCTGAGACACTGCGTTGTGTTCTGTTAATTCATCTCACAAAGTTACAGCTTTCCCCTCACGAAGCCTGTCCCTAAGACTGTTCTTGTCGAATTTTGGAAGTGATATTTAGAAGCCTACAGAGGTCTACAGTGAAAAAGGAAATAACCTAAGATAAAAACTGAAAATAAGCTTTCTGAAAAACTGCTTTGTGGTCTCTTAATTCATCTCACAGAGTTACAGCTTTCCTCTCAAGAATCCTTTCGCTAAGACTGTTCTTGTGCAATTTAGAACGTGATATTTAGAAGCCCATAGAGGGCTATGGAGAAAAAGGAAATGTCCTTAGATAAAAACTGGAAAGAAGCTTTCTGAGAAACTGCTTTGTGTTCTGTTAATTCATCTCACAGAGTTACAGCTTTCCCCTCGAGAAGCCTTTCGCTATGACTGTTCTTGTGTAATTCGCAAAGTAATATTTGGAAGCCCATATAGGGTTATGGTGAAAAAAGGAATATCTTCAGTTAGAAACTGTATAGAAGCTTTCTGAGAAACTGCTTTGTTTTCTGTTAATTCATCTCACAGAGTTACAGCTTTCCCCTCAAGAAGTCTTTCGTTAAGACTGTTCTTGTGGAATTTGCAAAGTGAAATTTGGAAGCCCATAGAGGGCTATGGTGAAAAAGGAAATGTCCTCAGATGAAAACTAGAAAGAAGCTTCTTGAGAAACTACTTTGTGTTCCGTTAATTCATCTCACACAGTTACAGTTTTGCCCTCCAGAAACCGTTCATTAAGACCGTTCTTGTGGAATTTTCAAAGTGCTATTTGGAAACCCATAGGGGGCTATGGTGAAAAAGGAAATATCTTCAGTTATAAACTGGAAAGAAGTTTTCTGAGAAACTGCTTTGTGTTCTGTTAATTCATCTGACAGTGTTACACCTTTCCCCTCAAGAAGCATTCCGCTAAGACTGTTCTTGTGGAATTGGGGAAGTGATATTTAGAAGCCTACAGAGGTCTACAGTGAAAAAGGAAATAACCTAAGATAAAAACTGAAAATAAGCTTTGTGAAAAACTGCTTTGTGTTCTCTTAATTCATCTCACAGAGTTACAGCTTTCCTCTCGAGAATCCTTTCGCTAAGACTGTTCTTGTGCAATTTAGAACGTGATATTTAGAAGCCCATAGAGGGCTATGGAGAAAAAGGAAATGTCCTTAGATAAAAACTGGAAAGAAGCTTTCTGAGAAACTGCTTTGTGTTCTGTTAATTCATGCACAGAGTTACAGCTTTCCTATCAAGAATCCTTTCGCTAAGACTGTTCTTGTGGAGTTTACAAAGTGATATTTGGAAGCCCATAGAGGGGTACGTTTAGAAAGGAAATTTCCTCACATAAAAACTGGAAAGAAGTTTTCTGAGAAACTGCTTTGTGTTCTGTTAATTCATCTCACAGAGTTACAGCTTACCCCTCAAGAAGCATTTCGCTAAGACTGTTCTTGTGGAATTTGCAATGTGATATTTGGAAGCCCATGGAGGGATATGGTGAAAAAGGAAATATCTTCAATTAAAAACTGGAAAGAAGCTTTCTGAGAAACTGCTTTGTTTTCTGTTAATTCATCTCACAGAGTTTCAGCTTTCCCCTCCAGAAGTCTTTCCCTAAGACGGTTCTCGTGGAATTTGCAAAGTGATATTTGGAAGCCGTGAGAGGGCTATGGTGTAAAAGGAAATGTCCTCGGATCAAAAATGGAAAGAAGCTTTCCAACAAACTGTTTTGTGTTCTGTTAATTTATCTGACAGAGTTTCAGCTTCCCCTCAAGAAGCCATTCGCTAAGACTGTTCTTGAGGAATTTGCAAAGTGATATTTGAAAGCCCGTCGAGGGCTATGGTGAAAAAGGAAATACCTTCAGTTAAAAACTGGAAAGAAACTTTCTGAGAAACTGCTTTGTATTCTGTTAATTCACCTCACAGAGTTTCAGCTTTCCCCTCTAGAAGCCTTTCGCTAAGACTGTTCTTGTGGAATTTGCAAAGTGATATTTGTAAGCCCATAGAAGTCGATGGTGAAAACGTAAATATCCTAAGATAAAAACTGAAAAGAACCATTCTGAGAAACTGCTTTGTGTTTTGTTAATTCATCTCACAGAGTTACAGGTTTCCCTTCAAGAAGCCTTTCGCTAAGACAGTTCTTGTGGAATATGCAAAGTGATATTTGGAAGCTCATAGTGACCTATAGTGAAAAAGGATATATCTTCAGTTAAAAACTGAAAAGAAGCTTTCTGAGAATCGGTTTAGTATAATGTGACTTCCACTCACTGAGTTACAGCTGTATTTCGTAGAGCTGTTTGGCAGTCTTATTTCTGTGGAATCTGAGAACTCTTATTTCGGATCCCTTTGAAGACTGAAGGGCCAAAGGAAATATCCGTCGTTAAAGTTAGAAAGAAGCTTTCTGAGAAACTTCTTTGTGATTTGCGAATTCATTTCACAGAGTTACAGCTTTCCCCTCAAGAAGCCTTTCGCTAAGATTATTCTTGCACAATTTGAAAAATGATATTTGGAAGCCAATAGACGGCTATGGTGAAAACGAAATATCCTCCGATAAAAACTGGAAAGAAGCTTTCTGAGAAATTGCTTTGTGTTCTTTTAATTCATCTCACAGACTTACAGCTTTCCCCTCAGGAAGTCTTTCGCTAAGACTGTTCTTGTGGAATTTGAAATGTGATATTTGGTAGCCCATAGAGCGCTATGGAGAAAAGGAAATATCTTCAGATAAAAACTGTAAAGAACATTCCTGAGAAACTGCTTTGTGTTCTGTTAATTCACCTAACAGAGTTACAGCTTTCCCCTCTAGAAGCCTTTCGCTAAGACTGTTCTTGCTGTATTTTCAAAGTGATATTTTGAAGCCCATAGAGGGCTACGGTGAAAAAGGATATATCTTCAGTTAAAAACTGAAAGAGGCTTTCTGAGAAACGGTTTAGTATTATGTGACTTCCACTCACTGAGTTACAGCTCTATTTCCTAGAGCTGTTTGATAGCCTTATTTCTATGGAATCGGAGAACTGTTATTTTGGATCCCTTTGAAGACTATAGGGCCAAAGGAAATATCTGCCGCTAAAAGTGAGAAAGAAGCTTTCTGAGAAACTCCTCTGAGATCTGTTAATTCATCTCACAGAGTTACAGCATTCCACTCAAGAAGCCTTTCGCTAGGACTGTTCTTTTTGAATTTGCAAAGTGATATTTCGAAGCCCATAGACGGCTGTGGTGAAAAGGGAAATACCTTCAGTTAAGAAATGGAAAGAAGCTTTCTAAGAAACTGCTTTGTGTTCTGTTAATTCATCTCAAAGAGTTACAGCTTTACCCTCAAAAAGACTTTTGCTAAGACTCTTCTTGTGTAATACTCATAGTGATATTTGTAAGCCCTTATAGGGCTATGGTGAAAAAGGAAATATCCTAAGAAAAAAGCTGAAAAGAAGCTTTCTGAGAAACTGCTTTGTGTTCTGTTAATTCACCTCACAGAGTTACAGCTTTCCCCTTAAGAAGCCTTTTGGTAAGACTGTTCTTGTGGAATTTGCAGAGTGGTATTTGTAAGCCCATAGAGGGCTATGGTGAAAAAGGAAATATCCTAAGATAAAAACTGAAAAGAACATTTCTGAGAAACTGCTTTGTGATACGTGACTTCCACTCACTGAGTGAGAGCTATATGTCATAGAGCTGTTTGCTAACCTTATTTCTGTGGAATCTGAGAAGGGATAATTCGGTTCCCGTTGAAGACTATAGGGCCAAAGGAAATATCCGCCATAAACGTGAGAAAGAAGCTTTCTGAGAAACAGCTTTCTGATCTGTGAATTCATCCCACAGAGTTACAGATTTCCCCTGAGGAAGCCTTTCGCTATGACTGTTCTTGTGGAATTTGCAACGTGACATTTCGAAGGCCATAGAGAGCTATGGTGAAAAGGAAATATCTTCGGTTTAAAACGGGAAAGAAGCTTTCTGAGACACTGCGTTGTGTTCTGTTAATTCATCTCACAAAGTTACAGCTTTCCCCTCACGAAGCCTGTCCCTAAGACTGTTCTTGTCGAATTTTGGAAGTGATATTTAGAAGCCTACAGAGGTCTACAGTGAAAAAGGAAATAACCTAAGATAAAAACTGAAAATAAGCTTTCTGAAAAACTGCTTTGTGGTCTCTTAATTCATCTCACAGAGTTACAGCTTTCCTCTCAAGAATCCTTTCGCTAAGACTGTTCTTGTGCAATTTAGAACGTGATATTTAGAAGCCCATAGAGGGCTATGGAGAAAAAGGAAATGTCCTTAGATAAAAACTGGAAAGAAGCTTTCTGAGAAACTGCTTTGTGTTCTGTTAATTCATCTCACAGAGTTACAGCTTTCCCCTCGAGAAGCCTTTCGCTATGACTGTTCTTGTGTAATTCGCAAAGTAATATTTGGAAGCCCATATAGGGTTATGGTGAAAAAAGGAATATCTTCAGTTAGAAACTGTATAGAAGCTTTCTGAGAAACTGCTTTGTTTTCTGTTAATTCATCTCACAGAGTTACAGCTTTCCCCTCAAGAAGTCTTTCGTTAAGACTGTTCTTGTGGAATTTGCAAAGTGAAATTTGGAAGCCCATAGAGGGCTATGGTGAAAAAGGAAATGTCCTCAGATGAAAACTAGAAAGAAGCTTCTTGAGAAACTACTTTGTGTTCCGTTAATTCATCTCACACAGTTACAGTTTTGCCCTCCAGAAACCGTTCATTAAGACCGTTCTTGTGGAATTTTCAAAGTGCTATTTGGAAACCCATAGGGGGCTATGGTGAAAAAGGAAATATCTTCAGTTATAAACTGGAAAGAAGTTTTCTGAGAAACTGCTTTGTGTTCTGTTAATTCATCTGACAGTGTTACACCTTTCCCCTCAAGAAGCATTCCGCTAAGACTGTTCTTGTGGAATTGGGGAAGTGATATTTAGAAGCCTACAGAGGTCTACAGTGAAAAAGGAAATAACCTAAGATAAAAACTGAAAATAAGCTTTGTGAAAAACTGCTTTGTGTTCTCTTAATTCATCTCACAGAGTTACAGCTTTCCTCTCGAGAATCCTTTCGCTAAGACTGTTCTTGTGCAATTTAGAACGTGATATTTAGAAGCCCATAGAGGGCTATGGAGAAAAAGGAAATGTCCTTAGATAAAAACTGGAAAGAAGCTTTCTGAGAAACTGCTTTGTGTTCTGTTAATTCATGCACAGAGTTACAGCTTTCCTATCAAGAATCCTTTCGCTAAGACTGTTCTTGTGGAGTTTACAAAGTGATATTTGGAAGCCCATAGAGGGGTACGTTTAGAAAGGAAATTTCCTCACATAAAAACTGGAAAGAAGTTTTCTGAGAAACTGCTTTGTGTTCTGTTAATTCATCTCACAGAGTTACAGCTTACCCCTCAAGAAGCATTTCGCTAAGACTGTTCTTGTGGAATTTGCAATGTGATATTTGGAAGCCCATGGAGGGATATGGTGAAAAAGGAAATATCTTCAATTAAAAACTGGAAAGAAGCTTTCTGAGAAACTGCTTTGTTTTCTGTTAATTCATCTCACAGAGTTTCAGCTTTCCCCTCCAGAAGTCTTTCCCTAAGACGGTTCTCGTGGAATTTGCAAAGTGATATTTGGAAGCCGTGAGAGGGCTATGGTGTAAAAGGAAATGTCCTCGGATCAAAAATGGAAAGAAGCTTTCCAACAAACTGTTTTGAGTTCTGTTAATTTATCTGACAGAGTTTCAGCTTCCCCTCAAGAAGCCATTCGCTAAGACTGTTCTTGAGGAATTTGCAAAGTGATATTTGAAAGCCCGTCGAGGGCTATGGTGAAAAAGGAAATACCTTCAGTTAAAAACTGGAAAGAAACTTTCTGAGAAACTGCTTTGTATTCTGTTAATTCACCTCACAGAGTTTCAGCTTTCCCCTCTAGAAGCCTTTCGCTAAGACTGTTCTTGTGGAATTTGCAAAGTGATATTTGTAAGCCCATAGAAGTCGATGGTGAAAACGTAAATATCCTAAGATAAAAACTGAAAAGAACCATTCTGAGAAACTGCTTTGTGTTTTGTTAATTCATCTCACAGAGTTACAGGTTTCCCTTCAAGAAGCCTTTCGCTAAGACAGTTCTTGTGGAATATGCAAAGTGATATTTGGAAGCTCATAGTGACCTATAGTGAAAAAGGATATATCTTCAGTTAAAAACTGAAAAGAAGCTTTCTGAGAATCGGTTTAGTATAATGTGACTTCCACTCACTGAGTTACAGCTGTATTTCGTAGAGCTGTTTGGCAGTCTTATTTCTGTGGAATCTGAGAACTCTTATTTCGGATCCCTTTGAAGACTGAAGGGCCAAAGGAAATATCCGTCGTTAAAGTTAGAAAGAAGCTTTCTGAGAAACTTCTTTGTGATTTGCGAATTCATTTCACAGAGTTACAGCTTTCCCCTCAAGAAGCCTTTCGCTAAGATTATTCTTGCACAATTTGAAAAATGATATTTGGAAGCCAATAGACGGCTATGGTGAAAACGAAATATCCTCCGATAAAAACTGGAAAGAAGCTTTCTGAGAAATTGCTTTGTGTTCTTTTAATTCATCTCACAGACTTACAGCTTTCCCCTCAGGAAGTCTTTCGCTAAGACTGTTCTTGTGGAATTTGAAATGTGATATTTGGTAGCCCATAGAGCGCTATGGAGAAAAGGAAATATCTTCAGATAAAAACTGTAAAGAACATTCCTGAGAAACTGCTTTGTGTTCTGTTAATTCACCTAACAGAGTTACAGCTTTCCCCTCTAGAAGCCTTTCGCTAAGACTGTTCTTGCTGTATTTTCAAAGTGATATTTTGAAGCCCATAGAGGGCTACGGTGAAAAAGGATATATCTTCAGTTAAAAACTGAAAGAGGCTTTCTGAGAAACGGTTTAGTATTATGTGACTTCCACTCACTGAGTTACAGCTCTATTTCCTAGAGCTGTTTGATAGCCTTATTTCTATGGAATCGGAGAACTGTTATTTTGGATCCCTTTGAAGACTATAGGGCCAAAGGAAATATCTGCCGCTAAAAGTGAGAAAGAAGCTTTCTGAGAAACTCCTCTGAGATCTGTTAATTCATCTCACAGAGTTACAGCATTCCACTCAAGAAGCCTTTCGCTAGGACTGTTCTTTTTGAATTTGCAAAGTGATATTTCGAAGCCCATAGACGGCTGTGGTGAAAAGGGAAATACCTTCAGTTAAGAAATGGAAAGAAGCTTTCTAAGAAACTGCTTTGTGTTCTGTTAATTCATCTCAAAGAGTTACAGCTTTACCCTCAAAAAGACTTTTGCTAAGACTCTTCTTGTGTAATACTCATAGTGATATTTGTAAGCCCTTATAGGGCTATGGTGAAAAAGGAAATATCCTAAGAAAAAAGCTGAAAAGAAGCTTTCTGAGAAACTGCTTTGTGTTCTGTTAATTCACCTCACAGAGTTACAGCTTTCCCCTTAAGAAGCCTTTTGGTAAGACTGTTCTTGTGGAATTTGCAGAGTGGTATTTGTAAGCCCATAGAGGGCTATGGTGAAAAAGGAAATATCCTAAGATAAAAACTGAAAAGAACATTTCTGAGAAACTGCTTTGTGATACGTGACTTCCACTCACTGAGTGAGAGCTATATGTCATAGAGCTGTTTGCTAACCTTATTTCTGTGGAATCTGAGAAGGGATAATTCGGTTCCCGTTGAAGACTATAGGGCCAAAGGAAATATCCGCCATAAACGTGAGAAAGAAGCTTTCTGAGAAACAGCTTTCTGATCTGTGAATTCATCCCACAGAGTTACAGCTTTCCCCTGAGGAAGCCTTTCGCTATGACTGTTCTTGTGGAATTTGCAACGTGACATTTCGAAGGCCATAGAGAGCTATGGTGAAAAGGAAATATCTTCGGTTTAAAACGGGAAAGAAGCTTTCTGAGACACTGCGTTGTGTTCTGTTAATTCATCTCACAAAGTTACAGCTTTCCCCTCACGAAGCCTGTCCCTAAGACTGTTCTTGTGGAATTTGGGAAGTGATATTTAGAAGCCTACAGAGGTCTACAGTGAAAAAGGAAATAACCTAAGATAAAAACTGAAAAGAAGCTTTCTGAAAAACTGCTTTGTGTTCTCTTAATTCATCTCACAGAGTTACAGCTTTCTTCTCAAGAATCCTTTCGCTAAGACTGTTCTTGTGCAATTTAGAATGTCATATTTAGAAGCCCATAGAGGGCTATGGAGAAAAAGGAAATGTCCTTAGATAAAAACTGGAAAGAAGCTTTCTGAGAAACTGCTTTGTGTTCTGTTAATTCATGCACAGAGTTACATCTTTCCTATCAAAAATTCTTTCGCTAAGACTGTTCTTGTGGAGTTTACAAAGTGATATTTGGAAGCCCATAGAGGGGTACGTTTAAAAAGGAAATTTCCTCACATAAAAACTGGAAAGAAGTTTTCTGAGAAACTGCTTTGTGTTCTGTTAATTCATCTCACAGACTTACAGCTTACCCCTCAAGAAGCATTTCGCTAAGACTGTTCTTGTGGAATTTGCAATGTGATATTTGGAAGCCCATGGAGGGATATGGTGAAAAAGGAAATATCTTCAATTAAAAACTGGAAAGAAGCTTTCTGAGAAACTGCTTTGTTTTCTGTTAATTCATCTCACAGAGTTTCAGCTTTCCCCTCCAGAAGTCTTTCACTAAGATGGTTCTCGTGGAATTTGCAAAGTGATATTTGGAAGCCGTGAGAGGGCTATGGTGTAAAAGGAAATGTCCTCGGATCAAAACTGGAAAGAAGCTTTCCAACAAACTGATTTGTGTTCTGTTAGTTTATCTGACAGAGTTTCAGCTTTCCCCTCAAGAAGCCGTTCGCTAAGACTGTTCTTGTGGAATTTGCAAAGTGATATTTGAAAGCCCGTCGAGGGCTATGGTGAAAAAGGAAATACCTTCAGTTAAAAACTGGAAAGAAACTTTCTGAGAAACTGCTTTATATTCTGTTAATTCACCTCACAGAGTTTCAGCTTTCCCCTCTAGAAGCCTTTCGCTAAGACTGTTCTTGTGGAAATTGCAAAGTGATATTTGTAAGCCCATAGAAGTCGATGGTGAAAACGTAAATATCCTAAGATAAAAACTGAAAAGAACCATTCTGAGAAATTTCTTTGTGTTCTGTTAATTCACCTAACAGAGTTACAGCTTTCCCCTCTAGAAGCCTTTCGCTAAGACTGTTCTTGCTGTATTTTCAAAGTGATATTTTGAAGCCCATAGAGGGCTACGGTGAAAAAGGATATAGCTTCAGTTAAAAACTGAAAGAGGCTTTCTGAGAAACGGTTTAGTATTATGTGACTTCCACTCACTGAGTTACAGCTCTATTTCCTAGAGCTGTTTGATAGCCTTATTTCTATGGAATCGGAGAACTGTTATTTTGGATCCCTTTGAAGACTATAGGGCCAAAGGAAATATCTGCCGCTAAAAGTGAGAAAGAAGCTTTCTGAGAAACTCCTCTGAGATCTGTTAATTCATCTCACAGAGTTACAGCATTCCACTCAAGAAGCCTTTCGCTAGGACTGTTCTTTTTGAATTTGCAAAGTGATATTTCGAAGCCCATAGACGGCTGTGGTGAAAAGAAAAATACCTTCAGTTAAAAAATGGAAAGAAGCTTTCTAAGAAACTGCTTTGTGTTCTGTTAATTCATCTCAAAGAGTTACAGCTTTACCCTCAAAAAGACTTTTGCTAAGACTCTTCTTGTGTAATACTCATAGTGATATTTGTAAGCCCTTATAGGGCTATGGTGAAAAAGGAAATATCCTAAGAAAAAAGCTGAAAAGAAGCTTTCTGAGAAACTGCTTTGTGTTCTGTTAATTCACCTCACAGAGTTACAGCTTTCCCCTTAAGAAGCCTTTTGGTAAGACTGTTCTTGTGGAATTTGCAGAGTGGTATTTGTAAGCCCATAGAGGGCTATGGTGAAAAAGGAAATATCCTAAGATAAAAACTGAAAAGAACATTTCTGAGAAACTGCTTTGTGATACGTGACTTCCACTCACTGAGTGAGAGCTATATGTCATAGAGCTGTTTGCTAACCTTATTTCTGTGGAATCTGAGAAGGGATAATTCGGTTCCCTTTGAAGACTATAGGGCCAAGGGAAATATCCGCCATAAAAGTGAGAAAGAAGCTTTCTGAGAAACAGCTTTCTGATCTGTGAATTCATCCCACAGAGTTACAGCTTTCCCCAGAGGAAGCCTTTCGCTATGACTGTTCTTGTGGAATTTGCAACGTGACATTTCGAAGGCCATAGAGAGCTATGGTGAAAAGGAAATATCTTCGGTTTAAAACGGGAAAGAAGCTTTCTGAGACACTGCTTTGTGTTCTGTTAATTCATCTCACAAAGTTACAGCTTTCCCCTCACGAAGCCTTTCCATAAGACTGTTCTTGTCGAATTTGGGAAGTGATATTTAGAAGCCTACAGAGGTCTACAGTGAAAAAGGAAATAACCTAAGATAAAAACTGAAAATAAGCTTTCTGAAATACTGCTTTGTGTTCTCTTAATTCATCTCACAGAGTTACAGCATTCCTCTCAAGAATCCTTTCGCTAAGACTGTTCTTGTGCAATTTAGAACGTGATATTTAGAAGCCCATAGAGGGCTATGGAGAAAAAGGAAATGTCCTTAGATAAAAACTGGAAAGAAGCTTTCTGAGAAACTGCTTTGTGTTCTGTTAATTCATCTCACAGAGTTACAGCTTTCCCCTCGAGAAGCCTTTCTCTATGACTGTTCTTGTGTAATTCGCAAGGTAATATTTGGAAGCCCATATAGGGTTATGGTGAAAAAAGGAATATCTTCAGTTAGAAACTGTATAGAAGCTTTCTGAGAAACTGCTTTGTTTTCTGTTAATTCATCTCACAGAGTTACAGCTTTCCCCTCAAGAAGTCTTTCGTTAAGACTGTTCTTGTGGAATTTGCAAAGTGAAATTTGGAAGCCCATAGAGGGCTATGGTGAAAAAGGAAATGTCCTCAGATGAAAACTAGAAAGAAGCTTCTTGAGAAACTACTTTGTGTTCCGTTAATTCATCTCACACAGTTACAGCTTTGCCCTCCAGAAACCATTCATTAAGACCGTTCTTGTGGAATTTTCAAAGTGCTATTTGGAAACCCATAGGGGGCTATGGTGAAAAAGGAAATATCTTCAGTTATAAACTGGAAAGAAGATTTCTGAGAAACTGCTTTGTGTTCTGTTAATTCATCTGACAGTGTTACACCTTTCCCCTCAAGAAGCATTCCGCTAAGACTGTTCTTGTGGAATTTGCAAAGTGACATTTGGAAGCCCATAGAGGGCTGTGGTGAAAAAGAAATTTCCTAAGAGAAGAACTGAAAAGAAGCTTTCTGAGAAACGACTTTGTGTTCTGTTAATTCATCTTATAGAATTACAGCTTTCCCCTCAAGAAGTCGTTCAGTAAGACTGTTCTTGTGGAATTTGCAAAGTGATATTTGGAAGCCCATAGAGGACCATGGTGTAAAGGAAATATCTTCAGATAAAAACTGGAAAGTAGCTTTCTGAGAAATTGCTTTGTGTTCTGTTAATTCATCTCACAGAATTACGGCTTTCCCCTCAAGAAAACTTTCGCTAAAGCTGTTTTTGTGGAGTTTGGAAAAAGGTATATGGAAAACCATAGAGATCTATGGTTAAAAAGAAAATATCCTAAGATAAAAACTGAAAAGAAAATTTCTGAGAAACTGCTTTGTGTTCTCTGAATTCATCTCACAGACTTACAGTTTCCCCTCAAGAAACCGTTCACTAAGACTGTTGTCGTGGATTTTGCAAAGTGATATTTGGAAGCCCATAGAGTGCTATGGGGAAAAAGGAAATATCTTCAGTTAAAAAGTGGAAAGAACGTTTCTGAGAAACCTCTTTGTGTTCTGTTAATCCATCTCACAGAGGTACAGCATTCCCCTCAAGAAGTCGTTTACTAAGACTGTTCTTGTGAAATTTGCGAAGTGATATTTGGAAGTGCTTAGAGAACTATGGTGAAAAAGGAAATATCGTAAGATAAAAACTGAAAAGAAGCTTTCTGAGAAACTGCTTTGTGTTTTGTTAATTCATCTCAGAGAGTTACAGCTTTCCGAACAAAAAGCCATTCACTAAGACTGATCTTGTGTTATTTTCAAATTGATATTTGGAAGCCCATAGAGGGCTATGGTGAAAAGGGAAATATCTTCAGTTAAAAACTGGAAAGAAGCTTTCTGAGAAACGGTTTTGTGTTCTCTTAGTTCATCTCACAGAGTTACAGCTTTCCCCTCAAGAAGCCTTTCACCAAGACTGTTCTTGTGGAATTTCCAAAGTGGTCTTTGGAAGTCCATACGTCGCTATGGTGAAAAAGGATATAGCTTCAGTTAAAAAGTGAAAAGAAGCTTTCCGAGGAACTGCTTTGTGATATGTGATTTCCTGTCACTGAGAAACAGCTGTATTTCGTAGAACTGTTGGCTAGGCTTATTTCTGTGGAATCTGAGAAATGTTACTTCGGATCTCTTTGAGGACTATATGTCCAAAGGAAATATCCGCCACTAAAAGTGTGAAAGAAGCTTTCTGAGAAACTTCTTTGAGTTCTGTGAATTGATCTCACAGAGCTACATTTTCCTCTCAAGAGGCCTTTCGCTAAGACTGTTCTCGTGGAATTTGCAAAGTGATATTTGGAAAACAATAGAGGGCTATGGTGAAAAAGGAAATATCCTAAGATAAAAACTGAAAAGAAGCTTTTTGAGAAACTGTTTTGCGTACCGTTAATTCATCTCACAGAGTTATAGCTTTCCCCTCAAGAAGCCGTTCATTAAGACTGTTGTTGTGAAATTTGCAAAATGATATTTGGAAGCTCATAGAGGGCTATGGTGAAAATGGAAATATCTTCAGTTAAAAACTGGAGAGAAGCTTTCTGAGAAACTGCTTTGTGTTCTGTTAATTCATACACAGAGTTACACCTTTCCTATCACGAATCCTTTCGCTAAGACTGTTCTTGTGGAGTTTACAAAGTGATATTTGGAAGCCCATAGAGGGGTACGGTTAAAAAGGAAATTTCCTCACATAAAAACTGGAAAGAAGCTTTCTGAGAAACTGCTTTGTGTTTTGTTAATTCATCTCACAGTATTACAGCTCTACCCTCAAGAAGCCCTTCACTAAGACTGTTCTTCTGGAATTACCAAAGAGATATTTGGAAGCCCATAGAGCGCTATGGTGAAAAAGGAAATATCTTCAGTTAAAAACAGGAGAGAAGCTTTCTGAGAAACTGCTTTGTGTTCTGTTAATTCATGCACAGAGTTACAGCTTTCCTATCAAGAATCCTTTCGCTAAGACTGTTCTTGTGGAGTTTACAAAGTGATATTTGGAAGCCCATAGAGGGGTATGTTTAAAAAGGAAATTTCCTCACATAAAAACTGGAAAGAAGTTTTCTGAGAAACTGCTTTGTGTTCTGTTAATTCATCTCACAGAGTTACAGCTTACCCCTCAAGAAGCATTTCGCTAAGACTGTTCTTGTGGAATTTGCAATGTGATATTTGGAAGCCCATGGAGGGATATGGTGAAAAAGGAAATATCTTCAATTAAAAACTGGAAAGAAGCTTTCTGAGAAACTGCTTTGTTTTCTGTTAATTCATCTCACAGAGTTTCAGCTTTCCCCTCCAGAAGTCTTTCACTAAGACGGTTCTCGTGGAATTTGCAAAGTGATATTTGGAAGCCGTGAGAGGGCTATGGTGTAAAAGGAAATGTCCTCGGATCAAAAATGGAAAGAAGCTTTCCAACAAACTGTTTTGTGTTCTGTTAATTTATCTGACAGAGTTTCAGCTTTCCCCTCAAGAAGCCGTTCGCTAAGACTGTTCTTGTGGAATTTGCAAAGTGATATTTGAAAGCCCGTCGAGGGCTATGGTGAAAAAGGAAATACCTTCAGTTAAAAACTGGAAAGAAACTTTCTGAGAAACTGCTTTGTATTCTTTTAATTCACCTCACAGAGTTTCAGCTTTCCCCTCTAGAAGCCTTTCGCTAAGACTGTTCTTGTGGAATTTGCAAAGTGATATTTGTAAGCCCATAGAAGTCGATGGTGAAAACGTAAATATCCTAAGATCAAAACTGAAAAGAACCATTCTGAGAAACTTCTTTGTGTTTTGTTAATTCATCTCACAGATTTACAGGTTTCCCTTCAAGAAGCCTTTCGCTAAGACAGTTCTTGTGGAATATGCAAAGTGATATTTGGAAGCTCATAGTGACCTATAGTGAAAAAGGATATATCTTCAGTTAAAAACTGAAAAGAAGTTTTCTGAGAAACTGCTTTGTGATATATGACTTCCACTCACTGAGTTACAGCTGTATTTCGTAGAGCTGTTTGGCAGTCTTATTTCTGTGGAATCTGAGAACTCTTATTTCGGATCCCTTTGAAGACTGAAGGGCCAAAGGAAATATCCGTCGTTAAAGTTAGAAAGAAGCTTTCTGAGAAAGTTCTTTGTGATTTGCGAATTCATTTCACAGAGTTACAGCTTTCCCCTCAAGAAGCCTTTCGCTAAGATTATGCTTGCACAATTTGAAAAATGATATTTGGAAGCCAATAGACGGCTATGGTGAAAACGAAATATCCTCCGATAAAAACTGGAAAGAAGCTTTCTGAGAAATTGCTTTGTGTTCTTTTAATTCATCTCAGAGACTTACAGCTTTCCCCTCAGGAAGTCTTTCGCTAAGACTGTTCTTGTGGAATTTGAAATGTGATATTTGGTAGCCCAAAGAGCGCTATGGAGAAAAGGAAATATCTTCAGATAAAAACTGTAAAGAACATTCCTGAGAAACTGCTTTGTGTTCTGTTAATTCACCTAACAGAGTTACAGCTTTCCCCTCTAGAAGCCTTTCGCTAAGACTGTTCTTGCTGTATTTTCAAAGGGATATTTTGAAGCCCATAGAGGGCTACGGTGAAAAAGGATATAGCTTCAGTTAAAAACTGAAAGAGGCTTTCTGAGAAACGGTTTAGTATTATGTGACTTCCACTCACTGAGTTACAGCTCTATTTCCTAGAGCTGTTTGATAGCCTTATTTCTATGGAATCGGAGAACTGTTATTTTGGATCCCTTTGAAGACTATAGGGCCAAAGGAAATATCTGCTGCTAAAAGTGAGAAAGAAGCTTTCTGAGAAACTTCTCTGAGATCTGTTAATTCATCTCACAGAGTTACAGCATTCCACTCAAGAAGCCTTTCGCTAGGACTGTTCTTTTTGAATTTGCAAAGTGATATTTCGAAGCCCATAGACGGCTGTGGTGAAAAGGGAAATACCTTCAGTTAAAAAATGGAAAGAAGCTTTCTAAGAAACTGCTTTGTGTTCTGTTAATTCATCTCAAAGAGTTACAGCTTTACCCTCAAAAAGACTTTTGCTAAGACTCTTCTTGTGTAATACTCATAGTGATATTTGTAAGCCCTTATAGGGCTATGGTGAAAAAGGAAATATCCTAAGAAAAAAGCTGAAAAGAAGCTTTCTGAGAAACTGCTTTGTGTTCTGTTAATTCACCTCACAGAGTTACAGCTTTCCCCTTAAGAAGCCTTTTGGTAAGACTGTTCTTGGGGAATTTGCAGAGTGGTATTTGTAAGCCCATAGAGGGCTATGGTGAAAAAGGAAATATCCTAAGATAAAAACTGAAAAGAACATTTCTGAGAAACTGCTTTGTGATACGTGACTTCCACTCACTGAGTGAGAGCTATATGTCATAGAGCTGTTTGCTAACCTTATTTCTGTGGAATCTGAGAAGGGATAATTCGGTTCCCGTTGAAGACTATAGGGCCAAAGGAAATATCCGCCATAAACGTGAGAAAGAAGCTTTCTGAGAAACAGCTTTCTGATCTGTGAATTCATCCCACAGAGTTACAGCTTTCCCCTGAGGAAGCCCTTCGCTATGACTGTTCTTGTGGAATTTGCAACGTGACATTTCGAAGGCCATAGAGAGCTATGGTGAAAAGGAAATATCTTCGGTTTAAAACGGGAAAGAAGCTTTCTGAGACACTGCGTTGTGTTCTGTTAATTCATCTCACAAAGTTACAGCTTTCCCCTCACGAAGCCTTTCCCTAAGACTGTTCTTGTCGAATTTGGGAAGTGATATTTAGAAGCCTACAGAGGTCTACAGTGAAAAAGGAAATAACCTAAGATAAAAACTGAAAATAAGCTTTCTGAAAAACTGCTTTGTGTTCTCTTAATTCATCTCACAGAGTTACAGCTTTCCTCTCAAGAATCCTTTCGCTAAGACTGTTCTTGTGCAATTTAGAACGTGATATTTAGAAGCCCATAGAGGGCTATGGAGAAAAAGAAATGTCCTTAGATAAAAACTGGAAAGAAGCTTTCTGAGAAACTGCTTTGTGTTCTGTTAATTCATCTCACAGAGTTACAGCTTTCCCCTCGAGAAGCCTTTCTCTATGACTGTTCTTGTGTCATTCGCAAAGTAATATTTGCAAGCCCATATAGGGTTATGGTGAAAAAAGGAATATCTTCAGTTAGAAACTGTATAGAAGCTTTCTGAGAAACTGCTTTGTTTTCTGTTAATTCATCTCACAGAGTTACAGCTTTCCCCTCAAGAAGCATTTCGCTAAGACTGTTCTTGTGGAATTTGCAATGTGATATTTGGAAGCCCATGGAGGGATATGGTGAAAAAGGAAATATCTTCAATTAAAAACTGGAAAGAAGCTTTCTGAGAAACTGCTTTGTTTTCTGTTAATTCATCTCACAGAGTTTCAGCTTTCCCCTCCAGAAGTCTTTCACTAAGACGGTTCTCGTGGAATTTGCAAAGTGATATTTGGAAGCCGTGAGAGGGCTATGGTGTAAAAGGAAATGTCCTCGGATCAAAAATGGAAAGAAGCTTTCCAACAAACTGTTTTGTGTTCTGTTAATTTATCTGACAGAGTTTCAGCTTTCCCCTCAAGAAGCCGTTCTCTAAGACTGTTCTTGTGGAATTTGCAAAGTGATATTTGAAAGCACGTCGAGGGCTATGGTGAAAAAGGAAATACATTCAGTTAAAAACTGGAAAGAAACTTTCTGAGAAACTGCTTTGTATTCTGTTAATTCACCTCACAGAGTTTCAGCTTTCCCCTCTAGAAGCCTTTCGCTAAGACTGTTCTTGTGGAATTTGCAAAGTGATATTTGTAAGCCCATAGAAGTCGATGGTGAAAACGTAAATATCCTAAGATAAAAACTGAAAAGAACCATTCTGAGAAACTGCTTTGTGTTTTGTTAATTCATCTCACAGAGTTACAGGTTTCCCTTCAAGAAGCCTTTCGCTAAGACAGTTCTTGTGGAATATGCAAAGTGATATTTGGAAGCTCATAGTGACCTATAGTGAAAAAGGATATATCTTCAGTTAAAAACTGAAAAGAAGCTTTCTGAGAAACTGCTTTGTGATATATGACTTCCACTCACTGGGTTACAGCTGTATTTCGTAGAGCTGTTTGGCAGTCTTATTTCTGTGGAATCTGAGAACTCTTATTTCGGTTCCCTTTGAAGACTGAAGGGCCAAAGGAAATATCCGTCGTTAAAGTTAGAAAGAAGCTTTCTGAGAAACTTCTTTGTGATTTGCGAATTCATTTCACAGAGTTACAGCTTTCCCCTCAAGAATCCTTTCGCTAAGATTATTCTTGCACAATTTGAAAAATGATATTTGGAAGCCAATAGATGGCTATGGTGAAAACGAAATATCCTCCGATAAAAACTGGAAAGAAGCTTTCTGAGAAATTGCTTTGTGTTCTTTTAATTCATCTCACAGACTTACAGCTTTCCCCTAAGGAAGTCTTTCGCTAAGACTGTTCTTGTGGAATTTGAAATGTGATATTTGGTAGCCCAAAGAGCGCTATGGAGAAAAGGAAATATCTTCAGATAAAAACTGTAAAGAACATTCCTGAGAAACTGCTTTGTGTTCTGTTAATTCATCTCAAAGAGTTACAGCTTTACCCTCAAAAAGACTTTTGCTAAGACTCTTCTTGTGTAATACTCATAGTGATATTTGTAAGCCCTTATAGGGCTATGGTGAAAAAGGAAATATCCTAAAAAAAAGCTGAAAAGAAGCTTTCTGAGAAACTGCTTTGTGTTCTGTTAATTCACCTCACAGAGTTACAGCTTTCCCCTTAAGAAGCCTTTTGGTAAGACTGTTCTTGTGGAATTTGCAGAGTGGTATTTGTAAGCCCATAGAGGGCTATGGTGAAAAAGGAAATATCCTAAGATAAAAACTGAAAAGAACATTTCTGAGAAACTGCTTTGTGATACGTGACTTCCACTCACTGAGTGAGAGCTATATGTCATAGAGCTGTTTGCTAACCTTATTTCTGTGGAATCTGAGAAGGGATAATTCGGTTCCCGTTGAAGACTATAGGGCCAAAGGAAATATCCGCCATAAAAGTGAGAAAGAAGCTTTCTGAGAAACAGCTTTCTGATCTGTGAATTCATCCCACAGAGTTACAGCTTTCCCCTGAGGAAGCCTTTCGCTATGACTGTTCTTGTGGAATTTGCAACGTGACATTTCGAAGGCCATAGAGAGCTATGGTGAAAAGGAAATATCTTCGGTTTAAAACGGGAAAGAAGCTTTCTGAGACACTGCGTTGTGTTCTGTTAATTCATCTCACAAAGTTACAGCTTTCCCCTCACGAAGCCTGTCCCTAAGACTGTTCTTGTCGAATTTGGGAAGTGATATTTAGAAGCCTACAGAGGTCTACAGTGAAAAAGGAAATAACCTAAGATAAAAACTGAAAATAAGCTTTCTGAAAAACTGCTTTGTGTTCTCTTAATTCATCTCACAGAGTTACAGCTTTCCTCTCAAGAATCCTTTCGCTAAGACTGTTCTTGTGCAATGTAGAATGTGATATTTAGAAGCCCATAGAGGGCTATGGAGAAAAAGGAAATGTCCTTAGATAAAAACTGGAAAGAAGCTTTCTGAGAAACTGCTTTGTGTTCTGTTAATTCATCTCACAGAGTTACAGCTTTCCCCTCGAGAAGCCTTTCTCTATGACTGTTCTTGTGTAATTCGCAAAGTAATATTTGGAAGCCCATATAGGGTTATGGTGAAAAAAGGAATATCTTCAGTTAGAAACTGTATAGAAGCTTTCTGAGAAACTGCTTTGTGTTCTGTTAATTCATCTCACAGAGTTACAGCTTTCCCCTCAAGAAGCATTTCGCTAAGACTGTTCTTGTGGAATTTGCAATGTGATATTTGGAAGCCCATGGAGGGATATGGTGAAAAAGGAAATATCTTCAATTAAAAACTGGAAAGAAGCTTTCTGAGAAACTGCTTTGTTTTCTGTTAATTCATCTCACAGGGTTTCAGCTTTCCCCTCCAGAAGTCTTTCACTAAGACGGTTCTCGTGGAATTTGCAAAGTGATATTTGGAAGCCGTGAGAGGGCTATGGTGTAAAAGGAAATGTCCTCGGATCAAAAATGGAAAGAAGCTTTCCAACAAACTGTTTTGTGTTCTGTTAATTTATCTGACAGAGTTTCAGCTTTCCCCTCAAGAAGCCGTTCTCTAAGACTGTTCTTGTGGAATTTGCAAAGTGATATTTGAAAGCACGTCGAGGGCTATGGTGAAAAAGGAAATACATTCAGTTAAAAACTGGAAAGAAACTTTCTGAGAAACTGCTTTGTATTCTGTTAATTCACCTCACAGAGTTTCAGCTTTCCCCTCTAGAAGCCTTTCGCTAAGACTGTTCTTGTGGAATTTGCAAAGTGATATTTGTAAGCCCATAGAAGTCGATGGTGAAAACGTAAATATCCTAAGATAAAAACTGAAAAGAACCATTCTGAGAAACTGCTTTGTGTTTTGTTAATTCATCTCACAGAGTTACAGGTTTCCCTTCAAGAAGCCTTTCGCTAAGACAGTTCTTGTGGAATATGCAAAGTGATATTTGGAAGCTCATAGTGACCTATAGTGAAAAAGGATATATCTTCAGTTAAAAACTGAAAAGAAGCTTTATGAGAAACTGCTTTGTGATATATGACTTCCACTCACTGAGTTACAGCTGTATTTCGTAGAGCTGTTTGGCAGTCTTATTTCTGTGGAATCTGAGAACTCTTATTTCGGATCCCTTTGAAGACTGAAGGGCCAAAGGAAATATCCGTCGTTAAAGTTAGAAAGAAGCTTTCTGAGAAACTTCTTTGTGATTTGCGAATTCATTTCACAGAGTTACAGCTTTCCCCTCAAGAATCCTTTCGCTAAGATTATTCTTGCACAATTTGAAAAATGATATTTGGAAGCCAATAGATGGCTATGGTGAAAACGAAATATCCTCCGATAAAAACTGGAAAGAATCTTTCTGAGAAATTGCTTTGTGTTCTTTTAATTCATCTCACAGACTTACAGATTTCCCCTCAGGAAGTCTTTCGCTAAGACTGTTCTTGTGGAATTTGAAATGTGATATTTGGTAGCCCAAAGAGCGCTATGGAGAAAAGGAAATATCTTCAGATAAAAACTGTAAAGAACATTCCTGAGAAACTGCTTTGTGTTCTGTTAATTCACCTAACAGAGTTACAGCTTTCCCCTCTAGAAGCCTTTCGCTAAGACTGTTCTTGCTGTATTTTCAAAGTGATATTTTGAAGCCCATAGAGGGCTACGGTGAAAAAGGATATAGCTTCAGTTAAAAACTGAAAGAGGCTTTCTGAGAAACGGTTTAGTATTATGTGACTTCCACTCACTGAGTTACAGCTCTATTTCCTAGAGCTGTTTGATAGCCTTATTTCTATGGAATCGGAGAACTGTTATTTTGGATCCCTTTGAAGACTATAGGGCCAAAGGAAATATCTGCCGCTAAAAGTGAGAAAGAAGCTTTCTGAGAAACTCCTCTGAGATCTGTTAATTCATCTCACAGAGTTACAGCATTCCACTCAAGAAGCCTTTCGCTAGGACTGTTCTTTTTGAATTTGCAAAGTGAGATTTCGAAGCCCATAGACGGCTGTGGTGAAAAGGGAAATACCTTCAGTTAAGAAATGGAAAGATGCTTTCTAAGAAACTGCTTTGTGTTCTGTTAATTCATCTCAAAGAGTTACAGCTTTACCCTCAAAAAGACTTTTGCTAAGACTCTTCTTGTGTAATACTCATAGTGATATTTGTAAGCCCTTATAGGGCTATGGTGAAAAAGGAAATATCCTAAGAAAAAAGCTGAAAAGAAGCTTTCTGAGAAACTGCTTTGTGTTCTGTTAATTCACCTCACAGAGTTACAGCTTTCCCCTTAAGAAGCCTTCTGGTAAGACTGTTCTTGTGGAATTTGCAGAGTGGTATTTGTAAGCCCATAGAGGGCTATGGTGAAAAAGGAAATATCCTAAGATAAAAACTGAAAAGAACATTTCTGAGAAACTGCTTTGTGATACGTGACTTCCACTCACTGAGTGAGAGCTATATGTCATAGAGCTGTTTGCTAACCTTATTTCTGTGGAATCTGAGAAGGGATAATTCGGTTCCCGTTGAAGACTATAGGGCCAAAGGAAATATCCGCCATAAACGTGAGAAAGAAGCTTTCTGAGAAACAGCTTTCTGATCTGTGAATTCATCCCACAGAGTTACAGCTTTCCCCTGAGGAAGCCTTTCGCTATGACTGTTCTTGTGGAATTTGCAACGTGACATTTCGAAGGCCATAGAGAGCTATGGTGAAAAGGAAATATCTTCGGTTTAAAACGGGAAAGAAGCTTTCTGAGACACTGCGTTGTGTTCTGTTAATTCATCTCACAAAGTTACAGCTTTCCCCTCACGAAGCCTTTCCCTACGACTGTTCTTGTCGAATTTGGGAAGTGATATTTAGAAGCCTACAGAGGTCTACAGTGAAAAAGGAAATAACCTAAGATAAAAACTGAAAATAAGCTTTCTGAAAAACTGCTTAGTGTTCTCTTAATTCATCTCACAGAGTTACAGCTTTCCTCTCAAGAATCCTTTCGCTAAGACTGTTCTTGTGCAATTTAGAACGTGATATTTAGAAGCCCATAGAGGGCTATGGAGAAAAAGGAAATGTCCTTAGATAAAAACTGGAAAGAAGCTTTCTGAGAAACTGCTTTGTGTTCTGTTAATTCATCTCACAGAGTTACAGCTTTCCCCTCGAGAAGCCTTTCTCTATGACTGTTCTTGTGTAATTCGCAAGGTAATATTTGGAAGCCCATATAGGGTTATGGTGAAAAAAGGAATATCTTCAGTTAGAAACTGTATAGAAGCTTTCTGAGAAACTGCTTTGTTTTCTGTTAATTCATCTCACAGAGTTACAGCTTTCCCCTCAAGAAGTCTTTCGTTAAGACTGTTCTTGTGGAATTTGCAAAGTGAAATTTGGAAGCCCATAGAGGGCTATGGTGAAAAAGGAAATGTCCTCAGATGAAAACTAGAAAGAAGCTTCTTGAGAAACTACTTTGTGTTCCGTTAATTCATCTCACACAGTTACAGCTTTGCCCTCCAGAAACCGTTCATTAAGACCGTTCTTGTGGAATTTTCAAAGTGCTATTTGGAAACCCATAGGGGGCTATGGTGAAAAAGGAAATATCTTCAGTTATAAACTGGAAAGAAGTTTTCTGAGAAACTGCTTTGTGTTCTGTTAATTCATCTGACAGTGTTACACCTTTCCCCTCAAGAAGCATTCCGCTAAGACTGTTCTTGTGGAATTTGCAAAGTGACATTTGGAAGCCCATAGAGGGCTGTGGTGAAAAAGAAATTTCCTAAGAGAAGAACTGAAAAGAAGCTTTCTGAGAAACGACTTTGTGTTCTGTTAATTCATCTTATAGAATTACAGCTTTCCCCTCAAGAAGTCGTTCAGTAAGACTGTTCTTGTGGAATTTGCAAAGTGATATTTGGAAGCCCATAGAGGACCATGGTGTAAAGGAAATATCTTCAGATAAAAACTGGAAAGTAGCTTTCTGAGAAATTGCTTTGTGTTCTGTTAATTCATCTCACAGAATTACGGCTTTCCCCTCAAGAAAACTTTCGCTAAAGCTGTTTTTGTGGAGTTTGGAAAAAGGTATATGGAAAACCATAGAGATCTATGGTTAAAAAGAAAATATCCTAAGATAAAAACTGAAAAGAAAATTTCTGAGAAACTGCTTTGTGTTCTCTGAATTCATCTCACAGACTTACAGCTTTCCCCTCAAGAAACCGTTCACTAAGACTGTTCTCGTGGATTTTGCAAAGTGATATTTGGAAGCCCATAGAGTGCTATGGGGAAAAAGGAAATATCTTCAGTTAAAAAGTGGAAAGAACGTTTCTGAGAAACTGCTTTGTGTTCTGTTAATCCATCTCACAGAGGTACAGCATTCCCCTCAAGAAGTCGTTTACTAAGACTGTTCTTGTGAAATTTGCGAAGTGATATTTGGAAGTGCTTAGAGAACTATGGTGAAAAAGGAAATATCGTAAGATAAAAACTGAAAAGAAGCTTTCTGAGAAACTGCTTTGTGTTTTGTTAATTCATCTCAGAGAGTTACAGCTTTCCGAACAAAAAGCCATTCACTAAGACTGATCTTGTGTTATTTTCAAATTGATATTTGGAAGCCCATAGAGGGCTATGGTGAAAAGGGAAATATCTTCAGTTAAAAACTGGAAAGAAGCTTTCTGAGAAACGGTTTTGTGTTCTCTTAGTTCATCTCACCGAGTTACAGCTTTCCCCTCAAGAAGCCTTTCACCAAGACTGTTCTTGTGGAATTTCCAAAGTGGTCTTTGGAAGTCCATACGTCGCTATGGTGAAAAAGGATATAGATTCAGTTAAAAAGTGAAAAGAAGCTTTCCGAGGAACTGCTTTGTGATATGTGATTTCCTGTCACTGAGAAACAGCTGTATTTCGTAGAACTGTTGGCTAGGCTTATTTCTGTGGAATCTGAGAAATGTTACTTCGGATCTCTTTGAAGACTGAAGGGCCAAAGGAAATATCCGCCACTAAAAGTGTGAAAGAAGCTTTCTGAGAAACTTCTTTGAGTTCTGTGAATTGATCTCACAGAGTTACAGCTTTCCCCTCAAGAAGCCTTTCGCTAAGATTATTCTTGCACAATTTGAAAAATGATATTTGGAAGCCAATAGATGGCTATGGTGAAAACGAAATATCCTCCGATAAAAACTGGAAAGAAGCTTTCTGAGAAATTGCTTTGTGTTCTTTTAATTCATCTCAGAGACTTACAGCTTTCCCCTCAGGAAGTCTTTCGCTAAGACTGTTCTTGTGGAATTTGAAATGTGATATTTGGTAGCCCAAAGAGCGCTATGGAGAAAAGGAAATATCTTCAGATAAAAACTGTAAAGAACATTCCTGAGAAACTGCTTTGTGTTCTGTTAATTCACCTAACAGAGTTACAGCTTTCCCCTCTAGAAGCCTTTCGCTAAGACTGTTCTTGCTGTATTTTCAAAGTGATATTTTGAAGCCCATAGAGGGCTACGGTGAAAAAGGATATAGCTTCAGTTAAAAACTGAAAGAGGCTTTCTGAGAAACGGTTTAGTATTATGTGACTTCCACTCACTGAGTTACAGCTCTATTTCCTAGAGCTGTTTGATAGCCTTATTTCTATGGAATCGGAGAACTGTTATTTTGGATCCCTTTGAAGACTATAGGGCCAAAGGAAATATCTGCCGCTAAAAGTGAGAAAGAAGCTTTCTGAGAAACTCCTCTGAGATCTGTTAATTCATCTCACAGAGTTACAGCATTCCACTCAAGAAGCCTTTCGCTAGGACTGTTCTTTTTGAATTTGCAAAGTGAGATTTCGAAGCCCATAGACGGCTGTGGTGAAAAGGGAAATACCTTCAGTTAAGAAATGGAAAGATGCTTTCTAAGAAACTGCTTTGTGTTCTGTTAATTCATCTCAAAGAGTTACAGCTTTACCCTCAAAAAGACTTTTGCTAAGACTCTTCTTGTGTAATACTCATAGTGATATTTGTAAGCCCTTATAGGGCTATGGTGAAAAAGGAAATATCCTAAGAAAAAAGCTGAAAAGAAGCTTTCTGAGAAACTGCTTTGTGTTCTGTTAATTCACCTCACAGAGTTACAGCTTTCCCCTTAAGAAGCCTTTTGGTAAGACTGTTCTTGTGGAATTTGCAGAGTGGTATTTGTAAGCCCATAGAGGGCTATGGTGAAAAAGGAAATATCCTAAGATAAAAACTGAAAAGAACATTTCTGAGAAACTGCTTTGTGATACGTGACTTCCACTCACTGAGTGAGAGCTATATGTCATAGAGCTGTTTGCTAACCTTATTTCTGTGGAATCTGAGAAGGGATAATTCGGTTCCCGTTGAAGACTATAGGGCCAAAGGAAATATCCGCCATAAACGTGAGAAAGAAGCTTTCTGAGAAACAGCTTTCTGATCTGTGAATTCATCCCACAGAGTTACAGCTTTCCCCTGAGGAAGCCTTTCGCTATGACTGTTCTTGTGGAATTTGCAACGTGACATTTCGAAGGCCATAGAGAGCTATGGTGAAAAGGAAATATCTTCGGTTTAAAACGGGAAAGAAGCTTTCTGAGACACTGCGTTGTGTTCTGTTAATTCATCTCACAAAGTTACAGCTTTCCCCTCACGAAGCCTTTCACTACGACTGTTCTTGTCGAATTTGGGAAGTGATATTTAGAAGCCTACAGAGGTCTACAGTGAAAAAGGAAATAACCTAAGATAAAAACTGAAAATAAGCTTTCTGAAAAACTGCTTTGTGTTCTCTTAATTCATCTCACAGAGTTACAGCTTTCCTCTCAAGAATCCTTTCGCTAAGACTGTTCTTGTGCAATTTAGAATGTGATATTTAGAAGCCCATAGAGGGCTATGGAGAAAAAGGAAATGTCCTTAGATAAAAACTGGAAAGAAGCTTTCTGAGAAACTGCTTTGTGTTCTGTTAATTCATGCACAGAGTTACAGCTTTCCTATCAAGAATACTTTCGCTAAGACTGTTCTTGTGGAGTTTACAAAGTGATATTTGGAATCCCATAGAGGGGTACGTTTAAAAAGGAAATTTCCTCACATAAAAACTGGAAAGAAGTTTTCTGAGAAACTGCTTTGTGTTCTGTTAATTCATCTCACAGAGTTACAGCTTACCCCTCAAGAAGCATTTCGCTAAGACTGTTCTTGTGGAATTTGCAATGTGATATTTGGAAGCCCATGGAGGGATATGGTGAAAAAGAAATTTCCTAAGATAAGAACTGAAAAGAAGATTTCTGTGAAACGACTTTGTGTTCTGTTAATTCATCTTATAGAATTACAGCTTTCCCCTCAAGAAGTCGTTCAGTAAGACTGTTCTTGTGGAATTTGCAAAGTGATATTTGGAAGCCCATAGAGGACCATGGTGTAAAGGAAATATCTTCAGATAAAAACTGGAAAGTAGCTTTCTGAGAAATTGCTTTGTGTTCTGTTAATTCATCTCACAGAATTACGGCTTTCCCCTCAAGAAAACTTTCGCTAAAGCTGTTTTTGTGGAATTTGGAAAAAGGTATATGGAAAACCATAGAGATCTATGGTTAAAAAGAAAATATCCTAAGGTAAAAACTGAAAAGAAAATTTCTGAGAAACTGCTTTGTGTTCTCTGAATTCATCTCACAGACTTACAGGTTTCCCCTCAAGAAACCGTTCACTAAGACTGTTCTCGTGGATTTTGCAAAGTGATATTTGGAAGCCCATAGAGTGCTATGGGGAAAAAGGAAATATCTTCAGTTAAAAAGTGGAAAGAACGTTTCTGAGAAACTGCTTTGTGTTCTGCTAATCCATCTCACAGAGGTACAGCATTCCCCTCAAGAAGTCGTTTACTAAGACTGTTCTTGTGAAATTTGCGAAGTGATATTTGGAAGTGCTTAGAGAACTATGGTGAAAAAGGAAATATCGTAAGATAAAAACTGAAAAGAAGCTTTCTGAGAAACTGCTTTGTGTTTTGTTAATTCATCTCAGAGAGTTACAGCTTTCCGAACAAAAAGCCATTCACTAAGACTGATCTTGTGTTATTTTCAAATTGATATTTGGAAGCCCATAGAGGGCTATGGTGAAAAGGGAAATATCTTCAGTTAAAAACTGGAAAGAAGCTTTCTGAGAAACGGTTTTGTGTTCTCTTAGTTCATCTCACAGAGTTACAGCTTTCCCCTCAAGAAGCCTTTCACCAAGACTGTTCTTGTGGAATTTCCAAAGTGGTCTTTGGAAGTCCATACGTCGCTATGGTGAAAAAGGATATAGCTTCAGTTAAAAAGTGAAAAGAAGCTTTCCGAGGAACTGCTTTGTGATATGTGATTTCCTGTCACTGAGAAACAGCTGTATTTCGTAGAACTGTTGGCTAGGCTTATTTCTGTGGAATCTGAGAAATGTTACTTCGGATCTCTTTGAAGACTATAGGTCCAAAGGAAATATCCGCCACTAAAAGTGTGAAAGAAGCTTTCTGAGAAACTTCTTTGAGTTCTGTGAATTGATCTCACAGAGCTACAGTTTCCTCTCAAGAGGCCTTTCGCTAAGACTGTTCTCATGGAATTTGCAAAGTGATATTTGGAAAACAATAGAGGGCTATGGTGAAAAAGGAAATATCCTAAGATAAAAACTGAAAAGAAGCTTTTTGAGAAACTGTTTTGCGTACCGTTAATTCATCTCACAGAGTTTCAGCTTTCCCCTCAAGAAGCCGTTCGCTAAGACTGTTCTTGTGGAATTTGCAAAGTGATATTTGAAAGCCCGTCAAGGGCTATGGTGAAAAAGGAAATACCTTCAGTTAAAAACTGGAAAGAAACTTTCTGAGAAACTGCTTTGTATTCTGTTAATTCACCTCACAGAGTTTCAGCTTTCCCCTCTAGAAGCCTTTCGCTAAGACTGTTCTTGTGGAATTTGCAAAGTGATATTTGTAAGCCAATAGAAGTCGATGGTGAAAACGTAAATATCCTAAGATAAAAACTGAAAAGAACCATTCTGAGAAACTGCTTTGTGTTTTGTTAATTCATCTCACAGAGTTACAGGTTTCCCTTCAAGAAGCCTTTCGCTAAGACAGTTCTTGTGGAATATGCAAAGTGATATTTGGAAGCTCATAGTGACCTATAGTGAAAAAGGATATATCTTCAGTTAAAAACTGAAAAGAAGCTTTCTGAGAAACTGCTTTGTGATATATGACTTCCACTCACTGAGTTACAGCTGTATTTCGTAGAGCTGTTTGGCAGTCTTATTTCTGTGGAATCTGAGAACTGTTATTTCGGATCCCTTTGAAGACTGAAGGGCCAAAGGAAATATCCGTCGTTAAAGTTAGAAAGAAGCTTTCTGAGAAACTTCTTTGTGATTTGCGAATTCATTTCACAGAGTTACAGCTTTCCCCTCAAGAAGCCTTTCGCTAAGATTATTCTTGCACAATTTGAAAAATGATATTTGGAAGCCAATAGACGGCTATGGTGAAAACGAAGTATCCTCCGATAAAAACTGGAAAGAAGCTTTCTGAGAAATTGCTTTGTGTTCTTTTAATTCATCTCACAGACTTACAGCTTTCCCCTCAGGAAGTCTTTCGCTAAGACTGTTCTTGTGGAATTTGAAATGTGATATTTGGTAGCCCAAAGAGCGCTATGGAGAAAAGGAAATATCTTCAGATAAAAACTGTAAAGAACATTCCTGAGAAACTGCTTTGTGTTCTGTTAATTCACCTAACAGAGTTACAGCTTTCCCCTCTAGAAGCCTTTCGCTAAGACTGTTCTTGCTGTATTTTCAAAGTGATATTTTGAAGCCCATAGAGGGCTACGGTGAAAAAGGATATAGCTTCAGTTAAAAACTGAAAGAGGCTTTCTGAGAAACGGTTTAGTATTATGTGACTTCCACTCACTGAGTTACAGCTCTATTTCCTAGAGCTGTTTGATAGCCTTATTTCTATGGAATCGGAGAACTGTTATTTTGGATCCCTTTGAAGACTATAGGGCCAAAGGAAATATCTGCTGCTAAAAGTGAGAAAGAAGCTTTCTGAGAAACTTCTCTGAGATCTGTTAATTCATCTCACAGAGTTACAGCATTCCACTCAAGAAGCCTTTCGCTAGGACTCTTCTTTTTGAATTTGCAAAGTGATATTTCGAAGCCCATAGACGGCTGTGGTGAAAAGGGAAATACCTTCAGTTAAAAAATGGAAAGAAGCTTTCTAAGAAACTGCTTTGTGTTCTGTTAATTCATCTCAAAGAGTTACAGCTTTACCCTCAAAAAGACTTTTGCTGAGACTCTTCTTGTGTAATACTCATAGTGATATTTGTAAGCCCTTATAGGGCTATGGTGAAAAAGGAAATATCCTAAGAAAAAAGCTGAAAAGAAGCTTTCTGAGAAACTGCTTTGTGTTCTGTTAATTCACCTCACAGAGTTACAGCTTTCCCCTTAAGAAGCCTTTTGGTAAGACTGTTCTTGTGGAATTTGCAGAGTGGTATTTGTAAGCCCATAGAGGGCTATGGTGAAAAAGGAAATATCCTAAGATAAAAACTGAAAAGAACATTTCTGAGAAACTGCTTTGTGATACGTGACTTCCACTCACTGAGTGAGAGCTATATGTCATAGAGCTGTTTGCTAACCTTATTTCTGTGGAATCTGAGAAGGGATAATTCGGTTCCCGTTGAAGACTATAGGGCCAAAGGAAATATCCGCCATAAACGTGAGAAAGAAGCTTTCAGAGAAACAGCTTTCTGATCTGTGAATTCATCCCACAGAGTTACAGCTTTCCCCTGAGGAAGCCTTTCGCTATGACTGTTCTTGTGGAATTTGCAACGTGACATTTCGAAGGCCATAGAGAGCTATGGTGAAAAGGAAATATCTTCGGTTTAAAACGGGAAAGAAGCTTTCTGAGACACTGCGTTGTGTTCTGTTAATTCATCTCACAAAGTTACAGCTTTCCCCTCACGAAGCCTGTCCCTAAGACTGTTCTTGTCGAATTTGGGAAGTGATATTTAGAAGCCTACAGAGGTCTACAGTGAAAAAGGAAATAACCTAAGATAAAAACTGAAAATAAGCTTTCTGAAAAACTGCTTTGTGTTCTCTTAATTCATCTCACAGAGTTACAGCTTTCCTCTCAAGAATCCTTTCGCTAAGACTGTTCTTGTGCAATGTAGAATGTGATATTTAGAAGCCCATAGAGGGCTATGGAGAAAAAGGAAATGTCCTTAGATAAAAACTGGAAAGAAGCTTTCTGAGAAACTGCTTTGTGTTCTGTTAATTCATCTCACAGAGTTACAGCTTTCCCCTCGAGAAGCCTTTCTCTATGACTGTTCTTGTGTAATTCGCAAGGTAATATTTGGAAGCCCATATAGGGTTATGGTGAAAAAAGGAATATCTTCAGTTAGAAACTGTATAGAAGCTTTCTGAGAAACTGCTTTGTTTTCTGTTAATTCATCTCACAGAGTTACAGCTTTCCCCTCAAGAAGTCTTTCGTTAAGACTGTTCTTGTGGAATTTGCAAAGTGAAATTTGGAAGCCCATAGAGGGCTATGGTGAAAAAGGAAATGTCCTCAGATGAAAACTAGAAAGAAGCTTCTTGAGAAACTACTTTGTGTTCCGTTAATTCATCTCACACAGTTACAGCTTTGCCCTCCAGAAACCGTTCATTAAGACCGTTCTTGTGGAATTTTCAAAGTGCTATTTGGAAACCCATAGGGGGCTATGGTCAAAAAGGAAATATCTTCAGTTATAAACTGGAAAGAAGATTTCTGAGAAACTGCTTTGTGTTCTGTTAATTCATCTGACAGTGTTACACCTTTCCCCTCAAGAAGCATTCCGCTAAGACTGTTCTTGTGGAATTTGCAAAGTGACATTTGGAAGCCCATAGAGGGCTGTGGTGAAAAAGAAATTTCCTAAAAGAAGAACTGAAAAGAAGCTTTCTGAGAAACGACTTTGTGTTCTGTTAATTCATCTTATAGAATTACAGCTTTCCCTTCAAGAAGTCGTTCAGTAAGACTGTTCTTGTGGAATTTGCAAAGTGATATTTGGAAGCCCATAGAGGACCATGGTGTAAAGGAAATATCTTCAGATAAAAACTGGAAAGTAGCTTTCTGAGAAATTGCTTTGTGTTCTGTTAATTCATCTCACAGAATTACGGCTTTCCCCTCAAGAAAACTTTCGCTAAAGCTGTTTTTGTGGAGTTTGGAAAAAGGTATATGGAAAACCATAGAGATCTATGGTTAAAAAGAAAATATCCTAAGATAAAAACTGAAAAGAAAATTTCTGAGAAACTGCTTTGTGTTCTCTGAATTCATCTCACAGACTTACAGCTTTCCCCTCAAGAAACCGTTCACTAAGACTGTTCTCGTGGATTTTGCAAAGTGATATTTGGAAGCCCATAGAGTGCTATGGGGAAAAAGGAAATATCTTCAGTTAAAAAGTGGAAAGAACGTTTCTGAGAAACTGCTTTGTGTTCTGTTAATCCATCTCACAGAGGTACAGCATTCCCCTCAAGAAGTCGTTTACTAAGACTGTTCTTGTGAAATTTGCGAAGTGATATTTGGAAGTGCTTAGAGAACTATGGTGAAAAAGGAAATATCGTAAGATAAAAACTGAAAAGAAGCTTTCTGAGAAACTGCTTTGTGTTTTGTTAATTCATCTCAGAGAGTTACAGCTTTCCGAACAAAAAGCCATTCACTAAGACTGATCTTGTGTTATTTTCAAATTGATATTTGGAAGCCCATAGAGGGCTATGGTGAAAAGGGAAATATCTTCAGTTAAAAACTGGAAAGAAGCTTTCTGAGAAACGGTTTTGTGTTCTCTTAGTTCATCTCACAGAGTTACAGCTTTCCCCTCAAGAAGCCTTTCACCAAGACTGTTCTTGTGGAATTTCCAAAGTGGTCTTTGGAAGTCCATACGTCGCTATGGTGAAAAAGGATATAGCTTCAGTTAAAAAGTGAAAAGAAGCTTTCCGAGGAACTGCTTTGTGATATGTGATTTCCTGTCACTGAGAAACAGCTGTATTTCGTAGAACTGTTGGCTCGGCTTATTTCTGTGGAATCTGAGAAATGTTACTTCGGATCTCTTTGAAGACTATAGGTCCAAAGGAAATATCCGCCACTAAAAGTGTGAAAGAAGCTTTCTGAGAAACTTCTTTGAGTTCTGTGAATTGATCTCACAGAGCTACAGTTTCCTCTCAAGAGGCCTTTCGCTAAGACTGTTCTCGTGGAATTTGCAAAGTGATATTTGGAAAACAATAGAGGGCTATGGTGAAAAAGGAAATATCCTAAGATAAAAACTGAAAAGAAGCTTTTTGAGAAACTGTTTTGCGTACCGTTAATTCATCTCACAGAGTTATAGCTTTCCCCTCAAGAAGCCGTTCATTAAGACTGTTGTTGTGAAATTTGCAAAATGATATTTGGAAGCTCATAGAGGGCTATGGTGAAAATGGAAATATCTTCAGTTAAAAACTGGAGAGAAGCTTTCTGAGAGACTGCTTTGTGTTCTGTTAATTCATACACAGAGTTACACCTTTCCTATCACGAATCCTTTCGCTAAGACTGTTCTTGTGGAATTTACAAAGTGATATTTGGAAGCCCATAGAGGGGTACGGTTAAAAAGGAAATTTCCTCACATAAAAACTGGAAAGAAGCTTTCTGAGAAACTGCTTTGTGTTTTTTTAATTCATCTCACAGTATTACAGCTCTACCCTCAAGAAGCCCTTCACTAAGACTGTTCTTCTGGAATTACCAAAGAGATATTTGGAAGCCCATAGAGCGCTATGGTGAAAAAGGAAATATCTTCAGTTAAAAACTGGAGAGAAGCTTTCTGAGAAACTGCTTTGTGTTCTGTTAATTCATGCACAGAGTTACAGCTTTCCTATCAAGAATCCTTTCGCTAAGACTGTTCTTGTGGAGTTTACAAAGTGATATTTGGAAGCCCATAGAGGGGTATGTTTAAAAAGGAAATTTCCTCACATAAAAACTGGAAAGAAGCTTTCTGAGAAACTGCTTTGTGTTCTGTTAATTCATCTCACAGAGTTACAGCTTACCCCTCAAGAAGCATTTCGCTAAGACTGTTCTTGTGGAATTTGCAATGTGATATTTGGAAGCCCATGGAGTGATATGGTGAAAAAGGAAATATCTTCAATTAAAAACTGGAAAGAAGCTTTCTGAGAAACTGCTTTGTTTTCTGTTAATTCATCTCACAGAGTTTCAGCTTTCCCCTCCAGAAGTCTTTCACTAAGACGGTTCTCGTGGAATTTGCAAAGTGATATTTGGAAGCCGTGAGAGGGCTATGGTGTAAAAGGAAATGTCCTCGGATCAAAAATGGAAAGAAGCTTTCCAACAAACTGTTTTGTGTTCTGTTAATTTATCTGACAGAGTTTCAGCTTTCCCCTCAAGAAGCCGTTCGCTAAGACTGTTCTTGTGGAATTTGCAAAGTGATATTTGAAAGCCCGTCAAGGGCTATGGTGAAAAAGGAAATACCTTCAGTTAAAAACTGGAAAGAAACTTTCTGAGAAACTGCTTTGTATTCTGTTAATTCACCTCACAGAGTTTCAGCTTTCCCCTCTAGAAGCCTTTCACTAAGACTGTTCTTGTGGAATTTGCAAAGTGATATTTGTAAGCCAATAGAAGTCGATGGTGAAAACGTAAATATCCTAAGATAAAAACTGAAAAGAACCATTCTGAGAAACTGCTTTGTGTTTTGTTAATTCATCTCACAGAGTTACAGGTTTCCCTTCAAGAAGCCTTTCGCTAAGACAGTTCTTGTGGAATATGCAAAGTGATATTTGGAAGCTCATAGTGACCTATAGTGAAAAAGGATATATCTTCAGTTAAAAACTGAAAAGAAGCTTTCTGAGAAACTGCTTTGTGATATATGACTTCCACTCACGGAGTTACAGCTGTATTTCGTAGAGCTGTTTGGCAGTCTTATTTCTGTGGAATCTGAGAACTGTTATTTCGGATCCCTTTGAAGACTGAAGGGCCAAAGGAAATATCCGTCGTTAAAGTTAGAAAGAAGCTTTCTGAGAAACTTCTTTGTGATTTGCGAATTCATTTCACAGAGTTACAGCTTTCCCCTCAAGAAGCCTTTCGCTAAGATTATTCTTGCACAATTTGAAAAATGATATTTGGAAGCCAATAGACGGCTATGGTGAAAACGAAGTATCCTCCGATAAAAACTGGAAAGAAGCTTTCTGAGAAATTGCTTTGTGTTCTTTTAATTCATCTCACAGACTTACAGCTTTCCCCTCAGGAAGTCTTTCGCTAAGACTGTTCTTGTGGAATTTGAAATGTGATATTTGGTAGCCCAAAGAGCGCTATGGAGAAAAGGAAATATCTTCAGATAAAAACTGTAAAGAACATTCCTGAGAAACTGCTTTGTGTTCTGTTAATTCACCTAACAGAGTTACAGCTTTCCCCTCTAGAAGCCTTTCGCTAAGACTGTTCTTGCTGTATTTTCAAAGTGATATTTTGAAGCCCATAGAGGGCTACGGTGAAAAAGGATATAGCTTCAGTTAAAAACTGAAAGAGGCTTTCTGAGAAACGGTTTAGTATTATGTGACTTCCACTCACTGAGTTACAGCTCTATTTCCTAGAGCTGTTTGATAGCCTTATTTCTATGGAATCGGAGAACTGTTATTTTGGATCCCTTTGAAGACTATAGGGCCAAAGGAAATATCTGCTGCTAAAAGTGAGAAAGAAGCTTTCTGAGAAACTTCTCTGAGATCTGTTAATTCATCTCACAGAGTTACAGCATTCCACTCAAGAAGCCTTTCGCTAGGACTGTTCTTTTTGAATTTGCAAAGTGATATTTCGAAGCCCATAGACGGCTGTGGTGAAAAGGGAAATACCTTCAGTTAAAAAATGGAAAGAAGCTTTCTAAGAAACTGCTTTGTGTTCTGTTAATTCATCTCAAAGAGTTACAGCTTTACCCTCAAAAAGACTTTTGCTGAGACTCTTCTTGTGTAATACTCATAGTGATATTTGTAAGCCCTTATAGGGCTATGGTGAAAAAGGAAATATCCTAAGAAAAAAGCTGAAAAGAAGCTTTCTGAGAAACTGCTTTGTGTTCTGTTAATTCACCTCACAGAGTTACAGCTTTCCCCTTAAGAAGCCTTTTGGTAAGACTGTTCTTGTGGAATTTGCAGAGTGGTATTTGTAAGCCCATAGAGGGCTATGGTGAAAAAGGAAATATCCTAAGATAAAAACTGAAAAGAACATTTCTGAGAAACTGCTTTGTGATACGTGACTTCCACTCACTGAGTGAGAGCTATATGTCATAGAGCTGTTTGCTAACCTTATTTCTGTGGAATCTGAGAAGGGATAATTCGGTTCCCGTTGAAGACTATAGGGCCAAAGGAAATATCCGCCATAAACGTGAGAAAGAAGCTTTCAGAGAAACAGCTTTCTGATCTGTGAATTCATCCCACAGAGTTACAGCTTTCCCCTGAGGAAGCCTTTCGCTATGACTGTTCTTGTGGAATTTGCAACGTGACATTTCGAAGGCCATAGAGAGCTATGGTGAAAAGGAAATATCTTCGGTTTAAAACGGGAAAGAAGCTTTCTGAGACACTGCGTTGTGTTCTGTTAATTCATCTCACAAAGTTACAGCTTTCCCCTCACGAAGCCTGTCCCTAAGACTGTTCTTGTCGAATTTGGGAAGTGATATTTAGAAGCCTACAGAGGTCTACAGTGAAAAAGGAAATAACCTAAGATAAAAACTGAAAATAAGCTTTCTGAAAAACTGCTTTGTGTTCTCTTAATTCATCTCACAGAGTTACAGCTTTCCTCTCAAGAATCCTTTCGCTAAGACTGTTCTTGTGCAATGTAGAATGTGATATTTAGAAGCCCATAGAGGGCTATGGAGAAAAAGGAAATGTCCTTAGATAAAAACTGGAAAGAAGCTTTCTGAGAAACTGCTTTGTGTTCTGTTAATTCATCTCACAGAGTTACAGCTTTCCCCTCGAGAAGCCTTTCTCTATGACTGTTCTTGTGTAATTCGCAAGGTAATATTTGGAAGCCCATATAGGGTTATGGTGAAAAAAGGAATATCTTCAGTTAGAAACTGTATAGAAGCTTTCTGAGAAACTGCTTTGTTTTCTGTTAATTCATCTCACAGAGTTACAGCTTTCCCCTCAAGAAGTCTTTCGTTAAGACTGTTCTTGTGGAATTTGCAAAGTGAAATTTGGAAGCCCATAGGGGGCTATGGTGAAAAAGGAAATGTCCTCAGATGAAAACTAGAAAGAAGCTTCTTGAGAAACTACTTTGTGTTCCGTTAATTCATCTCACACAGTTACAGCTTTGCCCTCCAGAAACCGTTCATTAAGACCGTTCTTGTGGAATTTTCAAAGTGCTATTTGGAAACCCATAGGGGGCTATGGTGAAAAAGGAAATATCTTCAGTTATAAACTGGAAAGAAGATTTCTGAGAAACTGCTTTGTGTTCTGTTAATTCATCTGACAGTGTTACACCTTTCCCCTCAAGAAGCATTCCGCTAAGACTGTTCTTGTGGAATTTGCAAAGTGACATTTGGAAGCCCATAGAGGGCTGTGGTGAAAAAGAAATTTCCTAAGAGAAGAACTGAAAAGAAGCTTTCTGAGAAACGACTTTGTGTTCTGTTAATTCATCTTATAGAATTACAGCTTTCCCTTCAAGAAGTCGTTCAGTAAGACTGTTCTTGTGGAATTTGCAAAGTGATATTTGGAAGCCCATAGAGGACCATGGTGTAAAGGAAATATCTTCAGATAAAAACTGGAAAGTAGCTTTCTGAGAAATTGCTTTGTGTTCTGTTAATTCATCTCACAGAATTACGGCTTTCCCCTCAAGAAAACTTTCGCTAAAGCTGTTTTTGTGGAGTTTGGAAAAAGGTATATGGAAAACCATAGAGATCTATGGTTAAAAAGAAAATATCCTAAGATAAAAACTGAAAAGAAAATTTCTGAGAAACTGCTTTGTGTTCTCTGAATTCATCTCACAGACTTACAGCTTTCCCCTCAAGAAACCGTTCACTAAGACTGTTCTCGTGGATTTTGCAAAGTGATATTTGGAAGCCCATAGAGTGCTATGGGGAAAAAGGAAATATCTTCAGTTAAAAAGTGGAAAGAACGTTTCTGAGAAACTGCTTTGTGTTCTGTTAATCCATCTCACAGAGGTACAGCATTCCCCTCAAGAAGTCGTTTACTAAGACTGTTCTTGTGAAATTTGCGAAGTGATATTTGGAAGTGCTTAGAGAACTATGGTGAAAAAGGAAATATCGTAAGATAAAAACTGAAAAGAAGCTTTCTGAGAAACTGCTTTGTGTTTTGTTAATTCATCTCAGAGAGTTACAGCTTTCCGAACAAAAAGCCATTCACTAAGACTGATCTTGTGTTATTTTCAAATTGATATTTGGAAGCCCATAGAGGGCTATGGTGAAAAGGGAAATATCTTCAGTTAAAAACTGGAAAGAAGCTTTCTGAGAAACGGTTTTGTGTTCTCTTAGTTCATCTCACAGAGTTACAGCTTTCCCCTCAAGAAGCCTTTCACCAAGACTGTTCTTGTGGAATTTCCAAAGTGGTCTTTGGAAGTCCATACGTCGCTATGGTGAAAAAGGATATAGCTTCAGTTAAAAAGTGAAAAGAAGCTTTCCGAGGAACTGCTTTGTGATATGTGATTTCCTGTCACTGAGAAACAGCTGTATTTCGTAGAACTGTTGGCTCGGCTTATTTCTGTGGAATCTGAGAAATGTTACTTCGGATCTCTTTGAAGACTATAGGTCCAAAGGAAATATCCGCCACTAAAAGTGTGAAAGAAGCTTTCTGAGAAACTTCTTTGAGTTCTGTGAATTGATCTCACAGAGCTACAGTTTCCTCTCAAGAGGCCTTTCGCTAAGACTGTTCTCGTGGAATTTGCAAAGTGATATTTGGAAAACAATAGAGGGCTATGGTGAAAAAGGAAATATCCTAAGATAAAAACTGAAAAGAAGCTTTTTGAGAAACTGTTTTGCGTACCGTTAATTCATCTCACAGAGTTATAGCTTTCCCCTCAAGAAGCCGTTCATTAAGACTGTTGTTGTGAAATTTGCAAAATGATATTTGGAAGCTCATAGAGGGCTATGGTGAAAATGGAAATATCTTCAGTTAAAAACTGGAGAGAAGCTTTCTGAGAGACTGCTTTGTGTTCTGTTAATTCATACACAGAGTTACACCTTTCCTATCACGAATCCTTTCGCTAAGACTGTTCTTGTGGAATTTACAAAGTGATATTTGGAAGCCCATAGAGGGGTACGGTTAAAAAGGAAATTTCCTCACATAAAAACTGGAAAGAAGCTTTCTGAGAAACTGCTTTGTGTTTTTTTAATTCATCTCACAGTATTACAGCTCTACCCTCAAGAAGCCCTTCACTAAGACTGTTCTTCTGGAATTACCAAAGAGATATTTGGAAGCCCATAGAGCGCTATGGTGAAAAAGGAAATATCTTCAGTTAAAAACTGGAGAGAAGCTTTCTGAGAAACTGCTTTGTGTTCTGTTAATTCATGCACAGAGTTACAGCTTTCCTATCAAGAATCCTTTCGCTAAGACTGTTCTTGTGGAGTTTACAAAGTGATATTTGGAAGCCCATAGAGGGGTATGTTTAAAAAGGAAATTTCCTCACATAAAAACTGGAAAGAAGCTTTCTGAGAAACTGCTTTGTGTTCTGTTAATTCATCTCACAGAGTTACAGCTTACCCCTCAAGAAGCATTTCGCTAAGACTGTTCTTGTGGAATTTGCAATGTGATATTTGGAAGCCCATGGAGGGATATGGTGAAAAAGGAAATATCTTCAATTAAAAACTGGAAAGAAGCTTTCTGAGAAACTGCTTTGTTTTCTGTTAATTCATCTCACAGAGTTTCAGCTTTCCCCTCCAGAAGTCTTTCACTAAGACGGTTCTCGTGGAATTTGCAAAGTGATATTTGGAAGCCGTGAGAGGGCTATGGTGTAAAAGGAAATGTCCTCGGATCAAAAATGGAAAGAAGCTTTCCAACAAACTGTTTTGTGTTCTGTTAATTTATCTGACAGAGTTTCAGCTTTCCCCTCAAGAAGCCGTTCGCTAAGACTGTTCTTGTGGAATTTGCAAAGTGATATTTGAAAGCCCGTCAAGGGCTATGGTGAAAAAGGAAATACCTTCAGTTAAAAACTGGAAAGAAACTTTCTGAGAAACTGCTTTGTATTCTGTTAATTCACCTCACAGAGTTTCAGCTTTCCCCTCTAGAAGCCTTTCACTAAGACTGTTCTTGTGGAATTTGCAAAGTGATATTTGTAAGCCAATAGAAGTCGATGGTGAAAACGTAAATATCCTAAGATAAAAACTGAAAAGAACCATTCTGAGAAACTGCTTTGTGTTTTGTTAATTCATCTCACAGAGTTACAGGTTTCCCTTCAAGAAGCCTTTCGCTAAGACAGTTCTTGTGGAATATGCAAAGTGATATTTGGAAGCTCATAGTGACCTATAGTGAAAAAGGATATATCTTCAGTTAAAAACTGAAAAGAAGCTTTCTGAGAAACTGCTTTGTGATATATGACTTCCACTCACGGAGTTACAGCTGTATTTCGTAGAGCTGTTTGGCAGTCTTATTTCTGTGGAATCTGAGAACTGTTATTTCGGATCCCTTTGAAGACTGAAGGGCCAAAGGAAATATCCGTCGTTAAAGTTAGAAAGAAGCTTTCTGAGAAACTTCTTTGTGATTTGCGAATTCATTTCACAGAGTTACAGCTTTCCCCTCAAGAAGCCTTTCGCTAAGATTATTCTTGCACAATTTGAAAAATGATATTTGGAAGCCAATAGACGGCTATGGTGAAAACGAAGTATCCTCCGATAAAAACTGGAAAGAAGCTTTCTGAGAAATTGCTTTGTGTTCTTTTAATTCATCTCACAGACTTACAGCTTTCCCCTCAGGAAGTCTTTCGCTAAGACTGTTCTTGTGGAATTTGAAATGTGATATTTGGTAGCCCAAAGAGCGCTATGGAGAAAAGGAAATATCTTCAGATAAAAACTGTAAAGAACATTCCTGAGAAACTGCTTTGTGTTCTGTTAATTCACCTAACAGAGTTACAGCTTTCCCCTCTAGAAGCCTTTCGCTAAGACTGTTCTTGCTGTATTTTCAAAGTGATATTTTGAAGCCCATAGAGGGCTACGGTGAAAAAGGATATAGCTTCAGTTAAAAACTGAAAGAGGCTTTCTGAGAAACGGTTTAGTATTATGTGACTTCCACTCACTGAGTTACAGCTCTATTTCCTAGAGCTGTTTGATAGCCTTATTTCTATGGAATCGGAGAACTGTTATTTTGGATCCCTTTGAAGACTATAGGGCCAAAGGAAATATCTGCTGCTAAAAGTGAGAAAGAAGCTTTCTGAGAAACTTCTCTGAGATCTGTTAATTCATCTCACAGAGTTACAGCATTCCACTCAAGAAGCCTTTCGCTAGGACTGTTCTTTTTGAATTTGCAAAGTGATATTTCGAAGCCCATAGACGGCTGTGGTGAAAAGGGAAATACCTTCAGTTAAAAAATGGAAAGAAGCTTTCTAAGAAACTGCTTTGTGTTCTGTTAATTCATCTCAAAGAGTTACAGCTTTACCCTCAAAAAGACTTTTGCTGAGACTCTTCTTGTGTAATACTCATAGTGATATTTGTAAGCCCTTATAGGGCTATGGTGAAAAAGGAAATATCCTAAGAAAAAAGCTGAAAAGAAGCTTTCTGAGAAACTGCTTTGTGTTCTGTTAATTCACCTCACAGAGTTACAGCTTTCCCCTTAAGAAGCCTTTTGGTAAGACTGTTCTTGTGGAATTTGCAGAGTGGTATTTGTAAGCCCATAGAGGGCTATGGTGAAAAAGGAAATATCCTAAGATAAAAACTGAAAAGAACATTTCTGAGAAACTGCTTTGTGATACGTGACTTCCACTCACTGAGTGAGAGCTATATGTCATAGAGCTGTTTGCTAACCTTATTTCTGTGGAATCTGAGAAGGGATAATTCGGTTCCCGTTGAAGACTATAGGGCCAAAGGAAATATCCGCCATAAACGTGAGAAAGAAGCTTTCAGAGAAACAGCTTTCTGATCTGTGAATTCATCCCACAGAGTTACAGCTTTCCCCTGAGGAAGCCTTTCGCTATGACTGTTCTTGTGGAATTTGCAACGTGACATTTCGAAGGCCATAGAGAGCTATGGTGAAAAGGAAATATCTTCGGTTTAAAACGGGAAAGAAGCTTTCTGAGACACTGCGTTGTGTTCTGTTAATTCATCTCACAAAGTTACAGCTTTCCCCTCACGAAGCCTTTCCCTAAGACTGTTCTTGTCGAATTTGGGAAGTGATATTTAGAAGCCTACAGAGGTCTACAGTGAAAAAGGAAATAACCTAAGATAAAAACTGAAAAGAATCTTTCTGAAAAACTGCTTTGTGTTCTCTTAATTCATCTCACAGAGTTACAGCTTTCCTCTCAAGAATCCTTTCACTAAGACTGTTCTTGTGCAATGTAGAATGTGATATTTAGAAGCCCATAGAGGGCTATGGAGAAAAAGGAAATGTCCTTAGATAAAAACTGGAAAGAAGCTTTCTGAGAAACTGCTTTGTGTTCTGTTAATTCATCTCACAGAGTTACAGCTTTCCCCTCGAGAAGCCTTTCTCTATGACTGTTCTTGTGTAATTCGCAAGGTAATATTTGGAAGCCCATATAGGGTTATGGTGAAAAAAGGAATATCTTCAGTTAGAAACTGTATAGAAGCTTTCTGAGAAACTGCTTTGTTTTCTGTTAATTCATCTCACAGAGTTACAGCTTTCCCCTCAAGAAGTCTTTCGTTAAGACTGTTCTTGTGGAATTTGCAAAGTGAAATTTGGAAGCCCATAGGGGGCTATGGTGAAAAAGGAAATGTCCTCAGATGAAAACTAGAAAGAAGCTTCTTGAGAAACTACTTTGTGTTCCGTTAATTCATCTCACACAGTTACAGCTTTGCCCTCCAGAAACCGTTCATTAAGACCGTTCTTGTGGAATTTTCAAAGTGCTATTTGGAAACCCATAGGGGGCTATGGTGAAAAAGGAAATATCTTCAGTTATAAACTGGAAAGAAGATTTCTGAGAAACTGCTTTGTGTTCTGTTAATTCATCTGACAGTGTTACACCTTTCCCCTCAAGAAGCATTCCGCTAAGACTGTTCTTGTGGAATTTGCAAAGTGACATTTGGAAGCCCATAGAGGGCTGTGGTGAAAAAGAAATTTCCTAAGAGAAGAACTGAAAAGAAGCTTTCTGAGAAACGACTTTGTGTTCTGTTAATTCATCTTATAGAATTACAGCTTTCCCTTCAAGAAGTCGTTCAGTAAGACTGTTCTTGTGGAATTTGCAAAGTGATATTTGGAAGCCCATAGAGGACCATGGTGTAAAGGAAATATCTTCAGATAAAAACTGGAAAGTAGCTTTCTGAGAAATTGCTTTGTGTTCTGTTAATTCATCTCACAGAATTACGGCTTTCCCCTCAAGAAAACTTTCGCTAAAGCTGTTTTTGTGGAGTTTGGAAAAAGGTATATGGAAAACCATAGAGATCTATGGTTAAAAAGAAAATATCCTAAGATAAAAACTGAAAAGAAAATTTCTGAGAAACTGCTTTGTGTTCTCTGAATTCATCTCACAGACTTACAGCTTTCCCCTCAAGAAACCGTTCACTAAGACTGTTCTCGTGGATTTTGCAAAGTGATATTTGGAAGCCCATAGAGTGCTATGGGGAAAAAGGAAATATCTTCAGTTAAAAAGTGGAAAGAACGTTTCTGAGAAACTGCTTTGTGTTCTGTTAATCCATCTCACAGAGGTACAGCATTCCCCTCAAGAAGTCGTTTACTAAGACTGTTCTTGTGAAATTTGCGAAGTGATATTTGGAAGTGCTTAGAGAACTATGGTGAAAAAGGAAATATCGTAAGATAAAAACTGAAAAGAAGCTTTCTGAGAAACTGCTTTGTGTTTTGTTAATTCATCTCAGAGAGTTACAGCTTTCCGAACAAAAAGCCATTCACTAAGACTGATCTTGTGTTATTTTCAAATTGATATTTGGAAGCCCATAGAGGGCTATGGTGAAAAGGGAAATATCTTCAGTTAAAAACTGGAAAGAAGCTTTCTGAGAAACGGTTTTGTGTTCTCTTAGTTCATCTCACAGAGTTACAGCTTTCCCCTCAAGAAGCCTTTCACCAAGACTGTTCTTGTGGAATTTCCAAAGTGGTCTTTGGAAGTCCATACGTCGCTATGGTGAAAAAGGATATAGCTTCAGTTAAAAAGTGAAAAGAAGCTTTCCGAGGAACTGCTTTGTGATATGTGATTTCCTGTCACTGAGAAACAGCTGTATTTCGTAGAACTGTTGGCTAGGCTTATTTCTGTGGAATCTGAGAAATGTTACTTCGGATCTCTTTGAAGACTGAAGGGCCAAAGGAAATATCCGCCACTAAAAGTGTGAAAGAAGCTTTCTGAGAAACTTCTTTGAGTTCTGTGAATTGATCTCACAGAGCTACAGTTTCCTCTCAAGAGGCCTTTCGCTAAGACTGTTCTCGTGGAATTTGCAAAGTGATATTTGGAAAACAATAGAGGGCTATGGTGAAAAAGGAAATATCCTAAGATAAAAACTGAAAAGAAGCTTTTTGAGAAACTGTTTTGCGTACCGTTAATTCATCTCACAGAGTTATAGCTTTCCCCTCAAGAAGCCGTTCATTAAGACTGTTGTTGTGAAATTTGCAAAATGATATTTGGAAGCTCATAGAGGGCTATGGTGAAAATGGAAATATCTTCAGTTAAAAACTGGAGAGAAGCTTTCTGAGAAACTGCTTTGTGTTCTGTTAATTCATACACAGAGTTACACCTTTCCTATCATGAATCCTTTCACTAAGACTGTTCTTGTGGAGTTTACAAAGTGATATTTGGAAGCCCATAGAGGGGTACGGTTAAAAAGGAAATTTCCTCACATAAAAACTGGAAAGAAGCTTTCTGAGAAACTGCTTTGTGTTTTGTTAATTCATCTCACAGTATTACAGCTCTACCCTCAAGAAGCCCTTCACTAAGACTGTTCTTCTGGAATTACCAAAGAGATATTTGGAAGCCCATAGAGCGCTATGGTGAAAAAGGAAATATCTTCAGTTAAAAACAGGAGAGAAGCTTTCTGAGAAACTGCTTTGTGTTCTGTTAATTCATGCACAGAGTTACAGCTTTCCTATCAAGAATCCTTTCGCTAAGACTGTTCTTGTGGAGTTTACAAAGTGATATTTGGAAGCCCATAGAGGGGTATGTTTAAAAAGGAAATTTCCTCACATAAAAACTGGAAAGAAGTTTTCTGAGAAACTGCTTTGTGTTCTGTTAATTCATCTCACAGAGTTACAGCTTACCCCTCAAGAAGCATTTCGCTAAGACTGTTCTTGTGGAATTTGCAATGTGATATTTGGAAGCCCATGGAGGGATATGGTGAAAAAGGAAATATCTTCAATTAAAAACTGGAAAGAAGCTTTCTGAGAAACTGCTTTGTTTTCTGTTAATTCATCTCACAGAGTTTCAGCTTTCCCCTCCAGAAGTCTTTCACTAAGACGGTTCTCGTGGAATTTGCAAAGTGATATTTGGAAGCCGTGAGAGGGCTATGGTGTAAAAGGAAATGTCCTCGGATCAAAAATGGAAAGAAGCTTTCCAACAAACTGTTTTGTGTTCTGTTAATTTATCTGACAGAGTTTCAGCTTTCTCCTCAAGAAGCCGTTCGCTAAGACTGTTCTTGTGGAATTTGCAAAGTGATATTTGAAAGCCCGTCGAGGGCTATGGTGAAAAAGGAAATACCTTCAGTTAAAAACTGGAAACAAACTTTCTGAGAAACTGCTTTGTATTCTTTTAATTCACCTCACAGAGTTTCAGCTTTCCCCTCTAGAAGCCTTTCGCTAAGACTGTTCTTGTGTAATTTGCAAAGTGATATTTGTAAGCCCATAGAAGTCGATGGTGAAAACGTAAATATCCTAAGATAAAAACTGAAAAGAACCATTCTGAGAAACTTCTTTGTGTTTTGTTAATTCATCTCACAGATTTACAGGTTTCCCTTCAAGAAGCCTTTCGCTAAGACAGTTCTTGTGGAATATGCAAAGTGATATTTGGAAGCTCATAGTGACCTATAGTGAAAAAGGATATATCTTCAGTTAAAAACTGAAAAGAAGCTTTCTGAGAAACTGCTTTGTGATATATGACTTCCACTCACTGAGTTACAGCTGTATTTCGTAGAGCTGTTTGGCAGTCTTATTTCTGTGGAATCTGAGAACTGTTATTTCGGATCCCTTTGAAGACTGAAGGGCCAAAGGAAATATCCGTCGTTAAAGTTAGAAAGAAGCTTTCTGAGAAAGTTCTTTGTGATTTGCGAATTCATTTCACAGAGTTACAGCTTTCCCCTCAAGAAGCCTTTCGCTAAGATTATTCTTGCACAATTTGAAAAATGATATTTGGAAGCCAATAGACGGCTATGGTGAAAACGAAATATCCTCCGATAAAAACTGGAAAGAAGCTTTCTGAGAAATTGCTTTGTGTTCTTTTAATTCATCTCACAGACTTACAGCTTTCCCCTCAGGAAGTCTTTCGCTAAGACTGTTCTTGTGGAATTTGAAATGTGATATTTGGTAGCCCAAAGAGCGCTATGGAGAAAAGGAAATATCTTCAGATAAAAACTGTAAAGAACATTCCTGAGAAACTGCTTTGTGTTCTGTTAATTCACCTAACAGAGTTACAGCTTTCCCTCTAGAAGCCTTTCGCTAAGACTGTTCTTGCTGTATTTTCAAAGGGATATTTTGAAGCCCATAGAGGGCTACGGTGAAAAAGGATATAGCTTCAGTTAAAAACTGAAAGAGGCTTTCTGAGAAACGGTTTAGTATTATGTGACTTCCACTCACTGAGTTACAGCTCTATTTCCTAGAGCTGTTTGATAGCCTTATTTCTATGGAATCGGAGAACTGTTATTTTGGATCCCTTTGAAGACTATAGGGCCAAAGGAAATATCTGCTGCTAAAAGTGAGAAAGAAGCTTTCTGAGAAACTTCTCTGAGATCTGTTAATTCATCTCACAGAGTTACAGCATTCCACTCAAGAAGCCTTTCGCTAGGACTGTTCTTTTTGAATTTGCAAAGTGATATTTCGAAGCCCATAGACGGCTGTGGTGAAAAGGGAAATACCTTCAGTTAAAAAATGGAAGGAAGCTTTCTAAGAAACTGCTTTGTGTTCTGTTAATTCATCTCAAAGAGTTACAGCTTTACCCTCAAAAAGACTTTTGCTAAGACTCTTCTTGTGTAATACTCATAGTGATATTTGTAAGCCCTTATAGGGCTATGGTGAAAAAGGAAATATCCTAAAAAAAAGCTGAAAAGAAGCTTTCTGAGAAACTGCTTTGTGTTCTGTTAATTCACCTCACAGAGTTACAGCTTTCCCCTTAAGAAGCCTTTTGGTAAGACTGTTCTTGTGGAATTTGCAGAGTGGTATTTGTAAGCCCATAGAGGGCTATGGTGAAAAAGGAAATATCCTAAGATAAAAACTGAAAAGAACATTTCTGGGAAACTGCTTTGTGATACGTGACTTCCACTCACTGAGTGAGAGCTATATGTCATAGAGCTGTTTGCTAACCTTATTTCTGTGGAATCTGAGAAGGGATAATTCGGTTCCCGTTGAAGACTATAGGGCCAAAGGAAATATCCGCCTTAAAAGTGAGAAAGAAGCTTTCTGAGAAACAGCTTTCTGATCTGTGAATTCATCCCACAGAGTTACAGCTTTCCCCTGAGGAAGCCTTTCGCTATGACTGTTCTTGTGGAATTTGCAACGTGACATTTCGAAGGCCATAGAGAGCTATGGTGAAAAGGAAATATCTTCGGTTTAAAACGGGAAAGAAGCTTTCTGAGACACTGCGTTGTGTTCTGTTAATTCATCTCACAAAGTTACAGCTTTCCCCTCACGAAGCCTGTCCCTAAGACTGTTCTTGTCGAATTTGGGAAGTGATATTTAGAAGCCTACAGAGGTCTACAGTGAAAAAGGAAATAACCTAAGATAAAAACTGAAAATAAGCTTTCTGAAAAACTGCTTTGTGTTCTCTTAATTCATCTCACAGAGTTACAGCTTTCCTCTCAAGAATCCTTTCGCTAAGACTGTTCTTGTGCAATGTAGAATGTGATATTTAGAAGCCCATAGAGGGCTATGGAGAAAAAGGAAATGTCCTTAGATAAAAACTGGAAAGAAGCTTTCTGAGAAACTGCTTTGTGTTCTGTTAATTCATCTCACAGAGTTACAGCTTTCCCCTCGAGAAGCCTTTCTCTATGACTGTTCTTGTGTCATTCGCAAAGTAATATTTGGAAGCCCATATAGGGTTATGGTGAAAAAAGGAATATCTTCAGTTAGAAACTGTATAGAAGCTTTCTGAGAAACTGCTTTGTTTTCTGTTAATTCATCTCACAGAGTTACAGCTTTCCCCTCAAGAAGTCTTTCGTTAAGACTGTTCTTGTGGAATTTGCAAAGTGAAATTTGGAAGCCCATAGGGGGCTATGGTGAAAAAGGAAATGTCCTCAGATGAAAACTAGAAAGAAGTTTCTTGAGAAACTACTTTGTGTTCCGTTAATTCATCTCACACAGTTACAGCTTTGCCCTCCAGAAACCGTTCATTAAGACCGTTCTTGTGGAATTTTCAAAGTGATATTTGGAAACCCATAGGGGGCTATGGTGAAAAAGGAAATATGTTCAGTTATAAACTGGAAAGAAGTTTTCTGAGAAACTGCTTTGTGTTCTGTTAATTCATCTGACAGTGTTACACCTTTCCCCTCAAGAAGCATTCCGCTAAGACTGTTCTTGTGGAATTTGCAAAGTGACATTTGGAAGCCCATAGAGGGCTGTGGTGAAAAAGAAATTTCCTAAGAGAAGAACTGAAAAGAAGCTTTCTGAGAAACGACTTTGTGTTCTGTTAATTCATCTTATAGAATTACAGCTTTCCCCTCAAGAAGTCGTTCAGTAAGACTGTTCTTGTGGAATTTGCAAAGTGATATTTGGAAGCCCATAGAGGACCATGGTGTAAAGGAAATATCTTCAGATAAAAACTGGAAAGTAGCTTTCTGAGAAATTGCTTTGTGTTCTGTTAATTCATCTCACAGAATTACGGCTTTCCCCTCAAGAAAACTTTCGCTAAAGCTGTTTTTGTGGAGTTTGGAAAAAGGTATATGGAAAACCATAGAGATCTATGGTTAAAAAGAAAATATCCTAAGATAAAAACTGAAAAGAAAATTTCTGAGAAACTGCTTTGTGTTCTCTGAATTCATCTCACAGACTTACAGCTTTCCCCTCAAGAAACCGTTCACTAAGACTGTTCTCGTGGATTTTGCAAAGTGATATTTGGAAGCCCATAGAGTGCTATGGGGAAAAAGGAAATATCTTCAGTTAAAAAGTGGAAAGAACGTTTCTGAGAAACTGCTTTGTGTTCTGTTAATCCATCTCACAGAGGTACAGCATTCCCCTCAAGAAGTCGTTTACTAAGACTGTTCTTGTGAAATTTGCGAAGTGATATTTGGAAGTGCTTAGAGAACTATGGTGAAAAAGGAAATATCGTAAGATAAAAACTGAAAAGAAGCTTTCTGAGAAACTGCTTTGTGTTTTGTTAATTCATCTCAGAGAGTTACAGCTTTCCGAACAAAAAGCCATTCACTAAGACTGATCTTGTGTTATTTTCAAATTGATATTTGGAAGCCCATAGAGGGCTATGGTGAAAAGGGAAATATCTTCAGTTAAAAACTGGAAAGAAGCTTTCTGAGAAACGGTTTTGTGTTCTCTTAGTTCATCTCACAGAGTTACAGCTTTCCCCTCAAGAAGCCTTTCACCAAGACTGTTCTTGTGGAATTTCCAAAGTGGTCTTTGGAAGTCCATACGTCGCTATGGTGAAAAAGGATATAGCTTCAGTTAAAAAGTGAAAAGAAGCTTTCCGAGGAACTGCTTTGTGATATGTGATTTCCTGTCACTGAGAAACAGCTGTATTTCGTAGAACTGTTGGCTAGGCTTATTTCTGTGGAATCTGAGAAATGTTACTTCGGATCTCTTTGAAGACTATAGGTCCAAAGGAAATATCCGCCACTAAAAGTGTGAAAGAAGCTTTCTGAGAAACTTCTTTGAGTTCTGTGAATTGATCTCACAGAGCTACAGTTTCCTCTCAAGAGGCCTTTCGCTAAGACTGTTCTCGTGGAATTTGCAAAGTGATATTTGGAAAACAATAGAGGGCTATGGTGAAAAAGGAAATATCCTAAGATAAAAACTGAAAAGAAGCTTTTTGAGAAACTGTTTTGCGTACCGTTAATTCATCTCACAGAGTTATAGCTTTCCCCTCAAGAAGCCGTTCATTAAGACTGTTGTTGTGAAATTTGCAAAATGATATTTGGAAGCTCATAGAGGGCTATGGTGAAAATGGAAATATCTTCAGTTAAAAACTGGAGAGAAGCTTTCTGAGAAACTGCTTTGTGTTCTGTTAATTCATGCACAGAGTTACAGCTTTCCTATCAAGAATCCTTTCGCTAAGACTGTTCTTGTGGAGTTTACAAAGTGATATTTGGAAGCCCATAGAGGGGTATATTTAAAAAGGAAATTTCCTCACATAAAAACTGGAAAGAAGTTTTCTGAGAAACTGCTTTGTGTTCTGTTAATTAATCTCACAGATTTACAGCTTACCCCTCAAGAAGCATTTCGCTAAGACTGTTCTTGTGGAATTTGCAATGTGATATTTGGAAGCCCATAGAGGGATATGGTGAAAAAGGAAATATCTTCAATTAAAAACTGGAAAGAAGCTTTCTGAGAAACTGCTTTGTTTTCTGTTAATTCATCTCACAGAGTTTCAGCTTTCCCCTCCAGAAGTCTTTCACTAAGACGGTTCTCGTGGAATTTGCAAAGTGATATTCGGAAGCCGTGAGAGGGCTATGGTGTAAAAGGAAATGTCCTCGGATCAAAAATGGAAAGAAGCTTTCCAACAAACTGTTTTGTGTTCTGTTAATTTATCTGACAGAGTTTCAGCTTTCCCCTCAAGAAGCCGTTCGCTAAGACTGTTCTTGTGGAATTTGCAAAGTGATATTTGAAAGCCCGTCGAGGGCTATGGTGAAAAAGGAAATACCTTCAGTTAAAAACTGGAAAGAAACTTTCTGAGAAACTGCTTTGTATTCTTTTAATTCACCTCACAGAGTTTCAGCTTTCCCCTCTAGAAGCCTTTCGCTAAGACTGTTCTTGTGGAATTTGCAAAGTGATATTTGTAAGCCCATAGAAGTCGATGGTGAAAACGTAAATATCCTAAGATAAAAACTGAAAAGAACCATTCTGAGAAACTTCTTTGTGTTTTGTTAATTCATCTCACAGATTTACAGGTTTCCCTTCAAGAAGCCTTTCGCTAAGACAGTTCTTGTGGAATATGCAAAGTGATATTTGGAAGCTCATAGTGACCTATAGTGAAAAAGGATATATCTTCAGTTAAAAACTGAAAAGAAGCTTTCTGAGAAACTGCTTTGTGATATATGACTTCCACTCACTGAGTTACAGCTGTATTTCGTAGAGCTGTTTGGCAGTCTTATTTCTGTGGAATCTGAGAACTGTTATTTCGGATCCCTTTGAAGACTGAAGGGCCAAAGGAAATATCCGTCGTTAAAGTTAGAAAGAAGCTTTCTGAGAAAGTTCTTTGTGATTTGCGAATTCATTTCACAGAGTTACAGCTTTCCCCTCAAGAAGCCTTTCGCTAAGATTATTCTTGCACAATTTGAAAAATGATATTTGGAAGCCAATAGACGGCTATGGTGAAAACGAAATATCCTCCGATAAAAACTGGAAAGAAACTTTCTGAGAAATTGCTTTGTGTTCTTTTAATTCATCTCAGAGACTTACAGCTTTCCCCTCAGGAAGTCTTTCGCTAAGACTGTTCTTGTGGAATTTGAAATGTGATATTTGGTAGCCCAAAGAGCGCTATGGAGAAAAGGAAATATCTTCAGATAAAAACTGTAAAGAACATTCCTGAGAAACTGCTTTGTGTTCTGTTAATTCACCTAACAGAGTTACAGCTTTCCCCTCTAGAAGCCTTTCGCTAAGACTGTTCTTGCTGTATTTTCAAAGGGATATTTTGAAGCCCATAGAGGGCTACGGTGAAAAAGGATATAGCTTCAGTTAAAAACTGAAAGAGGCTTTCTGAGAAACGGTTTAGTATTATGTGACTTCCACTCACTGAGTTACAGCTCTATTTCCTAGAGCTGTTTGATAGCCTTATTTCTATGGAATCGGAGAACTGTTATTTTGGATCCCTTTGAAGACTATAGGGCCAAAGGAAATATCTGCCGCTAAAAGTGAGAAAGAAGCTTTCTGAGAAACTTCTCTGAGATCTGTTAATTCATCTCACAGAGTTACAGCATTCCACTCAAGAAGCCTTTCGCTAGGACTGTTCTTTTTGAATTTGCAAAGTGATATTTCGAAGCCCATAGACGGCTGTGGTGAAAAGGGAAATACCTTCAGTTAAAAAATGGAAAGAAGCTTTCTAAGAAACTGCTTTGTGTTCTGTTAATTCATCTCAAAGAGTTACAGCTTTACCCTCAAAAAGACTTTTGCTAAGACTCTTCTTGTGTAATACTCATAGTGATATTTGTAAGCCCTTATAGGGCTATGGTGAAAAAGGAAATATCCTAAGAAAAAAGCTGAAAAGAAGCTTTCTGAGAAACTGCTTTGTGTTCTGTTAATTCACCTCACAGAGTTACAGCTTTCCCCTTAAGAAGCCTTTTGGTAAGACTGTTCTTGTGGAATTTGCAGAGTGGTATTTGTAAGCCCATAGAGGGCTATGGTGAAAAAGGAAATATCCTAAGATAAAAACTGAAAAGAACATTTCTGAGAAACTGCTTTGTGATATGTGACTTCCACTCACTGAGTGAGAGCTATATGTCATAGAGCTGTTTGCTAACCTTATTTCTGTGGAATCTGAGAAGGGATAATTCGGTTCCCGTTGAAGACTATAGGGCCAAAGGAAATATCCGCCATAAACGTGAGAAAGAAGCTTTCTGAGAAACAGCTTTCTGATCTGTGAATTCATCCCACAGACTTACAGCTTTCCCCTGAGGAAGCCTTTCGCTATGACTGTTCTTGTGGAATTTGCAACGTGACATTTCGAAGGCCATAGAGAGCTATGGTGAAAAGGAAATATCTTCGGTTTAAAACGGGAAAGAAGCTTTCTCAGACACTGCGTTGTGTTCTGTTAATTCATCTCACAAAGTTACAGCTTTCCCCTCACGAAGCCTGTCCCTAGGACTGTTCTTGTCGAATTTGGGAAGTGATATTTAGAAGCCTACAGAGGTCTACAGTGAAAAAGGAAATAACCTAAGATAAAAACTGAAAATAAGCTTTCTGAAAAACTGCTTTGTGTTCTCTTAATTCATCTCACAGAGTTACAGCTTTCCTCTCAAGAATCCTTTCGCTAAGACTGTTCTTGTGCAATTTAGAATGTGATATTTAGAAGCCCATAGAGGGCTATGGAGAAAAAGGAAATGTCCTTAGATAAAAACTGGAAAGAAGCTTTCTGAGAAACTGCTTTGTGTTCTGTTAATTCATCTCACAGAGTTACAGCTTTCCCCTCGAGAAGCCTTTCTCTATGACTGTTCTTGTGTAATTCGCAAAGTAATATTTGGAAGCCCATATAGGGTTATGGTGAAAAAAGGAATATCTTCAGTTAGAAACTGTATAGAAGCTTTCTGAGAAACTGCTTTGTTTTCTGTTAATTCATCTCACAGAGTTACAGCTTTCCCCTCAAGAAGTCTTTCGTTAAGACTGTTCTTGTGGAATTTGCAAAGTGAAATTTGGAAGCCCATAGAGGGCTATGGTGAAAAAGGAAATGTCCTCAGATGAAAACTAGAAAGAAGCTTCTTGAGAAACTACTTTGTGTTCCGTTAATTCATCTCACACAGTTACAGCTTTGCCCTCCAGAAACCGTTCATTAAGACCGTTTGTGGAATTTTCAAAGTGCTATTTGGAAACCCATAGGGGGCTATGGTGAAAAAGGAAATATCTTCAGTTATAAACTGGAAAGAAGATTTCTGAGAAACTGCTTTGTGTTCTGTTAATTCACCTCACAGAGTTACAGCTTTCCCCTCAAGAAGCATTCCGCTAAGACTGTTCTTGTGGAATTTGGGAAGTGATATTTAGAAGCCTACAGAGGTCTACAGTGAAAAAGGAAATAACCTAAGATAAAAACTGAAAATAAGCTTTCTGAAAAACTGCTTTGTGTTCTCTTAATTCATCTCACAGAGTTACAGCTTTCCTCTCAAGAATCCTTTCGCTAAGACTGTTCTTGTGCAATTTAGAACGTGATATTTAGAAGCCCATAGAGGGCTATGGAGAAAAAGGAAATGTCCTTAGATAAAAACTGGAAAGAAGCTTTCTGAGAAACTTGTTTGTGTTCTGTTAATTCATGCACAGTGTTACATCTTTCCTATCAAAAATTCTTTCGCTAAGACTGTTCTTCTGGAGTTTACAAAGTGATATTTGGAAGCCCATAGTGGGGTACGTTTAAAAAGGAAATTTCCTCACATAAAAACTGGAAAGGAGTTTTCTGAGAAACTGCTTTGTGTTCTGTTAATTCATCTCACAGAGTTACAGCTTACCCCTCAAGAAGCATTTCGCTAAGACTGTTCTTGTGGAATTTGCAATGTGATATTTGGAAGCCCATGGAGGGATATGGTGAAAAAGGAAATATCTTCAATTAAAAACTGGAAAGAAGCTTTCTGAGAAACTGCTTTGTTTTCTGTTAATTCATCTCACAGAGTTTCAGCTTTCCCCTCCAGAAGTCTTTCACTAAGACGGTTCTCGTGGAATTTGCAAAGTGATATTTGGAAGCCGTGAGAGGGCTATGGTGTAAAAGGAAATGTCCTCGGATCAAAAATGGAAAGAAGCTTTCCAACAAACTGTTTTGTGTTCTGTTAATTTATCTGACAGAGTTTCAGCTTTCCCCTCAAGAAGCCGTTCGCTAAGACTGTTCTTGTGGAATTTGCAAAGTGATATTTGAAAGCCCGTCGAGGGCTATGGTGAAAAAGGAAATACCTTCAGTTAAAAACTGGAAAGAAACTTTCTGAGAAACTGCTTTGTATTCTGTTAATTCACCTCACAGAGTTTCAGCTTTCCCCTCTAGAAGCCTTTCGCTAAGACTGTTCTTGTGGAATTTGCAAAGTGATATTTGTAAGCCAATAGAAGTCGATGGTGAAAACGTAAATATCCTAAGATAAAAACTGAAAAGAACCATTCTGAGAAACTGCTTTGTGTTTTGTTAATTCATCTCACAGAGTTACAGGTTTCCCTTCAAGAAGCCTTTCGCTAAGACAGTTCTTGTGGAATATGCAAAGTGATATTTGGAAGCTCATAGTGACCTATAGTGAAAAAGGATATATCTTCAGTTAAAAACTGAAAAGAAGCTTTCTGAGAAACTGCTTTGTGATATATGACTTCCACTCACTGAGTTACAGCTGTATTTCGTAGAGCTGTTTGGCAGTCTTATTTCTGTGGAATCTGAGAACTGTTATTTCGGATCCCTTTGAAGACTGAAGGGCCAAAGGAAATATCCGTCGTTAAAGTTAGAAAGAAGCTTTCTGAGAAAGTTCTTTGTGATTTGCGAATTCATTTCACAGAGTTACAGCTTTCCCCTCAAGAAGCCTTTCGCTAAGATTATTCTTGCACAATTTGAAAAATGATATTTGGAAGCCAATAGACGGCTATGGTGAAAACGAAATATCCTCCGATAAAAACTGGAAAGAAACTTTCTGAGAAATTGCTTTGTGTTCTTTTAATTCATCTCAGAGACTTACAGCTTTCCCCTCAGGAAGTCTTTCGCTAAGACTGTTCTTGTGGAATTTGAAATGTGATATTTGGTAGCCCAAAGAGCGCTATGGAGAAAAGGAAATATCTTCAGATAAAAACTGTAAAGAACATTCCTGAGAAACTGCTTTGTGTTCTGTTAATTCACCTAACAGAGTTACAGCTTTCCCCTCTAGAAGCCTTTCGCTAAGACTGTTCTTGCTGTATTTTCAAAGGGATATTTTGAAGCCCATAGAGGGCTACGGTGAAAAAGGATATAGCTTCAGTTAAAAACTGAAAGAGGCTTTCTGAGAAACGGTTTAGTATTATGTGACTTCCACTCACTGAGTTACAGCTCTATTTCCTAGAGCTGTTTGATAGCCTTATTTCTATGGAATCGGAGAACTGTTATTTTGGATCCCTTTGAAGACTATAGGGCCAAAGGAAATATCTGCTGCTAAAAGTGAGAAAGAAGCTTTCTGAGAAACTTCTCTGAGATCTGTTAATTCATCTCACAGAGTTACAGCATTCCACTCAAGAAGCCTTTCGCTAGGACTGTTCTTTTTGAATTTGCAAAGTGATATTTCGAAGCCCATAGACGGCTGTGGTGAAAAGGGAAATACCTTCAGTTAAAAAATGGAAAGAAGCTTTCTAAGAAACTGCTTTGTGTTCTGTTAATTCATCTCAAAGAGTTACAGCTTTACCCTCAAAAAGACTTTTGCTAAGACTCTTCTTGTGTAATACTCATAGTGATATTTGTAAGCCCTTATAGGGCTATGGTGAAAAAGGAAATATCCTAAGAAAAAAGCTGAAAAGAAGCTTTCTGAGAAACTGCTTTGTGTTCTGTTAATTCACCTCACAGAGTTACAGCTTTCCCCTTAAGAAGCCTTTTGGTAAGACTGTTCTTGTGGAATTTGCAGAGTGGTATTTGTAAGCCCATAGAGGGCTATGGTGAAAAAGGAAATATCCTAAGATAAAAACTGAAAAGAACATTTCTGAGAAACTGCTTTGTGATACGTGACTTCCACTCACTGAGTGAGAGCTATATGTCATAGAGCTGTTTGCTAACCTTATTTCTGTGGAATCTGAGAAGGGATAATTCCGTTCCCTTTGAAGACTATAGGGCCAAGGGAAATATCCGCCATAAAAGTGAGAAAGAAGCTTTCTGAGAAACAGCTTTCTGATCTGTGAATTCATCCCACAGAGTTACAGCTTTCCCCTGAGGAAGCCTTTCGCTATGACTGTTCTTGTGGAATTTGCAACGTGACATTTCGAAGGCCATAGAGAGCTATGGTGAAAAGGAAATATCTTCGGTTTAAAACGGGAAAGAAGCTTTCTGAGACACTGCGTTGTGTTCTGTTAATTCATCTCACAAAGTTACAGCTTTCCCCTCACGAAGCCTGTCCCTAGGACTGTTCTTGTCGAATTTGGGAAGTGATATTTAGAAGCCTACAGAGGTCTACAGTGAAAAAGGAAATAACCTAAGATAAAAACTGAAAATAAGCTTTCTGAAAAACTGCTTTGTGTTCTCTTAATTCATCTCACAGAGTTACAGCTTTCCTCTCAAGAATCCTTTCGCTAAGACTGTTCTTGTGCAATTTAGAATGTGATATTTAGAAGCCCATAGAGGGCTATGGAGAAAAAGGAAATGTCCTTAGATAAAAACTGGAAAGAAGCTTTCTGAGAAACTGCTTTGTGTTCTGTTAATTCATCTCACAGAGTTACAGCTTTCCCCTCGAGAAGCCTTTCTCTATGACTGTTCTTGTGTAATTCGCAAAGTAATATTTGGAAGCCCATATAGGGTTATGGTGAAAAAAGGAATATCTTCAGTTAGAAACTGTATAGAAGCTTTCTGAGAAACTGCTTTGTTTTCTGTTAATTCATCTCACAGAGTTACAGCTTTCCCCTCAAGAAGTCTTTCGTTAAGACTGTTCTTGTGGAATTTGCAAAGTGAAATTTGGAAGCCCATAGAGGGCTATGGTGAAAAAGGAAATGTCCTCAGATGAAAACTAGAAAGAAGCTTCTTGAGAAACTACTTTGTGTTCCGTTAATTCATCTCACACAGTTACAGCTTTGCCCTCCAGAAACCGTTCATTAAGACCGTTTGTGGAATTTTCAAAGTGCTATTTGGAAACCCATAGGGGGCTATGGTGAAAAAGGAAATATCTTCAGTTATAAACTGGAAAGAAGATTTCTGAGAAACTGCTTTGTGTTCTGTTAATTCACCTCACAGAGTTACAGCTTTCCCCTCAAGAAGCATTCCGCTAAGACTGTTCTTGTGGAATTTGGGAAGTGATATTTAGAAGCCTACAGAGGTCTACAGTGAAAAAGGAAATAACCTAAGATAAAAACTGAAAATAAGCTTTCTGAAAAACTGCTTTGTGTTCTCTTAATTCATCTCACAGAGTTACAGCTTTCCTCTCAAGAATCCTTTCGCTAAGACTGTTCTTGTGCAATTTAGAACGTGATATTTAGAAGCCCATAGAGGGCTATGGAGAAAAAGGAAATGTCCTTAGATAAAAACTGGAAAGAAGCTTTCTGAGAAACTTGTTTGTGTTCTGTTAATTCATGCACAGTGTTACATCTTTCCTATCAAAAATTCTTTCGCTAAGACTGTTCTTCTGGAGTTTACAAAGTGATATTTGGAAGCCCATAGTGGGGTACGTTTAAAAAGGAAATTTCCTCACATAAAAACTGGAAAGGAGTTTTCTGAGAAACTGCTTTGTGTTCTGTTAATTCATCTCACAGAGTTACAGCTTACCCCTCAAGAAGCATTTCGCTAAGACTGTTCTTGTGGAATTTGCAATGTGATATTTGGAAGCCCATGGAGGGATATGGTGAAAAAGGAAATATCTTCAATTAAAAACTGGAAAGAAGCTTTCTGAGAAACTGCTTTGTTTTCTGTTAATTCATCTCACAGAGTTTCAGCTTTCCCCTCCAGAAGTCTTTCACTAAGACGGTTCTCGTGGAATTTGCAAAGTGATATTTGGAAGCCGTGAGAGGGCTATGGTGTAAAAGGAAATGTCCTCGGATCAAAAATGGAAAGAAGCTTTCCAACAAACTGTTTTGTGTTCTGTTAATTTATCTGACAGAGTTTCAGCTTTCCCCTCAAGAAGCCGTTCGCTAAGACTGTTCTTGTGGAATTTGCAAAGTGATATTTGAAAGCCCGTCGAGGGCTATGGTGAAAAAGGAAATACCTTCAGTTAAAAACTGGAAAGAAACTTTCTGAGAAACTGCTTTGTATTCTGTTAATTCACCTCACAGAGTTTCAGCTTTCCCCTCTAGAAGCCTTTCACTAAGACTGTTCTTGTGGAATTTGCAAAGTGATATTTGTAAGCCAATAGAAGTCGATGGTGAAAACGTAAATATCCTAAGATAAAAACTGAAAAGAACCATTCTGAGAAACTGCTTTGTGTTTTGTTAATTCATCTCACAGAGTTACAGGTTTCCCTTCAAGAAGCCTTTCGCTAAGACAGTTCTTGTGGAATATGCAAAGTGATATTTGGAAGCTCATAGTGACCTATAGTGAAAAAGGATATATCTTCAGTTAAAAACTGAAAAGAAGCTTTCTGAGAAACTGCTTTGTGATATATGACTTCCACTCACTGAGTTACAGCTGTATTTCGTAGAGCTGTTTGGCAGTCTTATTTCTGTGGAATCTGAGAACTGTTATTTCGGATCCCTTTGAAGACTGAAGGGCCAAAGGAAATATCCGTCGTTAAAGTTAGAAAGAAGCTTTCTGAGAAAGTTCTTTGTGATTTGCGAATTCATTTCACAGAGTTACAGCTTTCCCCTCAAGAAGCCTTTCGCTAAGATTATTCTTGCACAATTTGAAAAATGATATTTGGAAGCCAATAGACGGCTATGGTGAAAACGAAATATCCTCCGATAAAAACTGGAAAGAAACTTTCTGAGAAATTGCTTTGTGTTCTTTTAATTCATCTCAGAGACTTACAGCTTTCCCCTCAGGAAGTCTTTCGCTAAGACTGTTCTTGTGGAATTTGAAATGTGATATTTGGTAGCCCAAAGAGCGCTATGGAGAAAAGGAAATATCTTCAGATAAAAACTGTAAAGAACATTCCTGAGAAACTGCTTTGTGTTCTGTTAATTCACCTAACAGAGTTACAGCTTTCCCCTCTAGAAGCCTTTCGCTAAGACTGTTCTTGCTGTATTTTCAAAGGGATATTTTGAAGCCCATAGAGGGCTACGGTGAAAAAGGATATAGCTTCAGTTAAAAACTGAAAGAGGCTTTCTGAGAAACGGTTTAGTATTATGTGACTTCCACTCACTGAGTTACAGCTCTATTTCCTAGAGCTGTTTGATAGCCTTATTTCTATGGAATCGGAGAACTGTTATTTTGGATCCCTTTGAAGACTATAGGGCCAAAGGAAATATCTGCTGCTAAAAGTGAGAAAGAAGCTTTCTGAGAAACTTCTCTGAGATCTGTTAATTCATCTCACAGAGTTACAGCATTCCACTCAAGAAGCCTTTCGCTAGGACTGTTCTTTTTGAATTTGCAAAGTGATATTTCGAAGCCCATAGACGGCTGTGGTGAAAAGGGAAATACCTTCAGTTAAAAAATGGAAAGAAGCTTTCTAAGAAACTGCTTTGTGTTCTGTTAATTCATCTCAAAGAGTTACAGCTTTACCCTCAAAAAGACTTTTGCTAAGACTCTTCTTGTGTAATACTCATAGTGATATTTGTAAGCCCTTATAGGGCTATGGTGAAAAAGGAAATATCCTAAGAAAAAAGCTGAAAAGAAGCTTTCTGAGAAACTGCTTTGTGTTCTGTTAATTCACCTCACAGAGTTACAGCTTTCCCCTTAAGAAGCCTTTTGGTAAGACTGTTCTTGTGGAATTTGCAGAGTGGTATTTGTAAGCCCATAGAGGGCTATGGTGAAAAAGGAAATATCCTAAGATAAAAACTGAAAAGAACATTTCTGAGAAACTGCTTTGTGATACGTGACTTCCACTCACTGAGTGAGAGCTATATGTCATAGAGCTGTTTGCTAACCTTATTTCTGTGGAATCTGAGAAGGGATAATTCCGTTCCCTTTGAAGACTATAGGGCCAAGGGAAATATCCGCCATAAAAGTGAGAAAGAAGCTTTCTGAGAAACAGCTTTCTGATCTGTGAATTCATCCCACAGAGTTACAGCTTTCCCCTGAGGAAGCCTTTCGCTATGACTGTTCTTGTGGAATTTGCAACGTGACATTTCGAAGGCCATAGAGAGCTATGGTGAAAAGGAAATATCTTCGGTTTAAAACGGGAAAGAAGCTTTCTGAGACACTGCGTTGTGTTCTGTTAATTCATCTCACAAAGTTACAGCTTTCCCCTCACGAAGCCTGTCCCTAGGACTGTTCTTGTCGAATTTGGGAAGTGATATTTAGAAGCCTACAGAGGTCTACAGTGAAAAAGGAAATAACCTAAGATAAAAACTGAAAATAAGCTTTCTGAAAAACTGCTTTGTGTTCTCTTAATTCATCTCACAGAGTTACAGCTTTCCTCTCAAGAATCCTTTCGCTAAGACTGTTCTTGTGCAATTTAGAATGTGATATTTAGAAGCCCATAGAGGGCTATGGAGAAAAAGGAAATGTCCTTAGATAAAAACTGGAAAGAAGCTTTCTGAGAAACTGCTTTGTGTTCTGTTAATTCATCTCACAGAGTTACAGCTTTCCCCTCGAGAAGCCTTTCTCTATGACTGTTCTTGTGTAATTCGCAAAGTAATATTTGGAAGCCCATATAGGGTTATGGTGAAAAAAGGAATATCTTCAGTTAGAAACTGTATAGAAGCTTTCTGAGAAACTGCTTTGTTTTCTGTTAATTCATCTCACAGAGTTACAGCTTTCCCCTCAAGAAGTCTTTCGTTAAGACTGTTCTTGTGGAATTTGCAAAGTGAAATTTGGAAGCCCATAGAGGGCTATGGTGAAAAAGGAAATGTCCTCAGATGAAAACTAGAAAGAAGCTTCTTGAGAAACTACTTTGTGTTCCGTTAATTCATCTCACACAGTTACAGCTTTGCCCTCCAGAAACCGTTCATTAAGACCGTTTGTGGAATTTTCAAAGTGCTATTTGGAAACCCATAGGGGGCTATGGTGAAAAAGGAAATATCTTCAGTTATAAACTGGAAAGAAGATTTCTGAGAAACTGCTTTGTGTTCTGTTAATTCACCTCACAGAGTTACAGCTTTCCCCTCAAGAAGCATTCCGCTAAGACTGTTCTTGTGGAATTTGGGAAGTGATATTTAGAAGCCTACAGAGGTCTACAGTGAAAAAGGAAATAACCTAAGATAAAAACTGAAAATAAGCTTTCTGAAAAACTGCTTTGTGTTCTCTTAATTCATCTCACAGAGTTACAGCTTTCCTCTCAAGAATCCTTTCGCTAAGACTGTTCTTGTGCAATTTAGAACGTGATATTTAGAAGCCCATAGAGGGCTATGGAGAAAAAGGAAATGTCCTTAGATAAAAACTGGAAAGAAGCTTTCTGAGAAACTTGTTTGTGTTCTGTTAATTCATGCACAGTGTTACATCTTTCCTATCAAAGATTCTTTCGCTAAGACTGTTCTTCTGGAGTTTACAAAGTGATATTTGGAAGCCCATAGTGGGGTACGTTTAAAAAGGAAATTTCCTCACATAAAAACTGGAAAGGAGTTTTCTGAGAAACTGCTTTGTGTTCTGTTAATTCATCTCACAGAGTTACAGCTTACCCCTCAAGAAGCATTTCGCTAAGACTGTTCTTGTGGAATTTGCAATGTGATATTTGGAAGCCCATGGAGGGATATGGTGAAAAAGGAAATATCTTCAATTAAAAACTGGAAAGAAGCTTTCTGAGAAACTGCTTTGTTTTCTGTTAATTCATCTCACAGAGTTTCAGCTTTCCCCTCCAGAAGTCTTTCACTAAGACGGTTCTCGTGGAATTTGCAAAGTGATATTTGGAAGCCGTGAGAGGGCTATGGTGTAAAAGGAAATGTCCTCGGATCAAAAATGGAAAGAAGCTTTCCAACAAACTGTTTTGTGTTCTGTTAATTTATCTGACAGAGTTTCAGCTTTCCCCTCAAGAAGCCGTTCGCTAAGACTGTTCTTGTGGAATTTGCAAAGTGATATTTGAAAGCCCGTCGAGGGCTATGGTGAAAAAGGAAATACCTTCAGTTAAAAACTGGAAAGAAACTTTCTGAGAAACTGCTTTGTATTCTTTTAATTCACCTCACAGAGTTTCAGCTTTCCCCTCTAGAAGCCTTTCGCTAAGACTGTTCTTGTGGAATTTGCAAAGTGATATTTGTAAGCCCATAGAAGTCGATGGTGAAAACGTAAATATCCTAAGATAAAAACTGAAAAGAACCATTCTGAGAAACTTCTTTGTGTTTTGTTAATTCATCTCACAGATTTACAGGTTTCCCTTCAAGAAGCCTTTCGCTAAGACAGTTCTTGTGGAATATGCAAAGTGATATTTGGAAGCTCATAGTGACCTATAGTGAAAAAGGATATATCTTCAGTTAAAAACTGAAAAGAAGCTTTCTGAGAAACTGCTTTGTGATATATGACTTCCACTCACTGAGTTACAGCTGTATTTCGTAGAGCTGTTTGGCAGTCTTATTTCTGTGGAATCTGAGAACTGTTATTTCGGATCCCTTTGAAGACTGAAGGGCCAAAGGAAATATCCGTCGTTAAAGTTAGAAAGAAGCTTTCTGAGAAAGTTCTTTGTGATTTGCGAATTCATTTCACAGAGTTACAGCTTTCCCCTCAAGAAGCCTTTCGCTAAGATTATTCTTGCACAATTTGAAAAATGATATTTGGAAGCCAATAGACGGCTATGGTGAAAACGAAATATCCTCCGATAAAAACTGGAAAGAAACTTTCTGAGAAATTGCTTTGTGTTCTTTTAATTCATCTCAGAGACTTACAGCTTTCCCCTCAGGAAGTCTTTCGCTAAGACTGTTCTTGTGGAATTTGAAATGTGATATTTGGTAGCCCAAAGAGCGCTATGGAGAAAAGGAAATATCTTCAGATAAAAACTGTAAAGAACATTCCTGAGAAACTGCTTTGTGTTCTGTTAATTCACCTAACAGAGTTACAGCTTTCCCCTCTAGAAGCCTTTCGCTAAGACTGTTCTTGCTGTATTTTCAAAGGGATATTTTGAAGCCCATAGAGGGCTACGGTGAAAAAGGATATAGCTTCAGTTAAAAACTGAAAGAGGCTTTCTGAGAAACGGTTTAGTATTATGTGACTTCCACTCACTGAGTTACAGCTCTATTTCCTAGAGCTGTTTGATAGCCTTATTTCTATGGAATCGGAGAACTGTTATTTTGGATCCCTTTGAAGACTATAGGGCCAAAGGAAATATCTGCTGCTAAAAGTGAGAAAGAAGCTTTCTGAGAAACTTCTCTGAGATCTGTTAATTCATCTCACAGAGTTACAGCATTCCACTCAAGAAGCCTTTCGCTAGGACTCTTCTTTTTGAATTTGCAAAGTGATATTTCGAAGCCCATAGACGGCTGTGGTGAAAAGGGAAATACCTTCAGTTAAAAAATGGAAAGAAGCTTTCTAAGAAACTGCTTTGTGTTCTGTTAATTCATCTCAAAGAGTTACAGCTTTACCCTCAAAAAGACTTTTGCTAAGACTCTTCTTGTGTAATACTCATAGTGATATTTGTAAGCCCTTATAGGGCTATGGTGAAAAAGGAAATATCCTAAGAAAAAAGCTGAAAAGAAGCTTTCTGAGAAACTGCTTTGTGTTCTGTTAATTCACCTCACAGAGTTACAGCTTTCCCCTTAAGAAGCCTTTTGGTAAGACTGTTCTTGTGGAATTTGCAGAGTGGTATTTGTAAGCCCATAGAGGGCTATGGTGAAAAAGGAAATATCCTAAGATAAAAACTGAAAAGAACATTTCTGAGAAACTGCTTTGTGATATGTGACTTCCACTCACTGAGTGAGAGCTATATGTCATAGAGCTGTTTGCTAACCTTATTTCTGTGGAATCTGAGAAGGGATAATTCCGTTCCCTTTGAAGACTATAGGGCCAAGGGAAATATCCGCCATAAAAGTGAGAAAGAAGCTTTCTGAGAAACAGCTTTCTGATCTGTGAATTCATCCCACAGAGTTACAGCTTTCCCCTGAGGAAGCCTTTCGCTATGACTGTTCTTGTGGAATTTGCAACGTGACATTTCGAAGGCCATAGAGAGCTATGGTGAAAAGGAAATATCTTCGGTTTAAAACGGGAAAGAAGCTTTCTGAGACACTGCGTTGTGTTCTGTTAATTCATCTCACAAAGTTACAGCTTTCCCATCACGAAGCCTTTCCCTAAGACTGTTCTTGTCGAATTTGGGAAGTGATATTTAGAAGCCTACAGAGGTCTACAGTGAAAAAGGAAATAACCTAAGATAAAAACTGAAAAGAAGCTTTCTGAAAAACTGCTTTGTGTTCTCTTAATTCATCTCACAGAGTTACAGCTTTCCTCTCAAGAATCCTTTCGCTAAGACTGTTCTTGTGCAATTTAGAACGTGATATTTAGAAGCCCATAGAGGGCTATGGAGAAAAAGGAAATGTCCTTAGATAAAAACTGGAAAGAAGCTTTCTGAGAAACTGCTTTGTGTTCTGTTAATTCATGCACAGAGTTACAGCTTTCCTATCAAGAATACTTTCGCTAAGACTGTTCTTGTGGAGTTTACAAAGTGATATTTGGAAGCCCATAGAGGGGTACGTTTAAAAAGGAAATTTCCTCACATAAAAACTGGAAAGAAGTTTTCTGAGAAACTGCTTTGTGTTCTGTTAATTCATCTCACAGAGTTACAGCTTACCCCTCAAGAAGCATTTCGCTAAGACTGTTCTTGTGGAATTTGCAATGTGATATTTGGAAGCCCATGGAGGGATATGGTGAAAAAGGAAATATCTTCAATTAAAAACTGGAAAGAAGCTTTCTGAGAAACTGCTTTGTTTTCTGTTAATTCATCTCACAGAGTTTCAGCTTTCCCCTCCAGAAGTCTTTCGCTAAGATGGTTCTCGTGGAATTTGCAAAGTGATATTTGGAAGCCGTGAGAGGGCTATGGTGTAAAAGGAAATGTCCTCGGATCAAAAATGGAAAGAAGCTTTCCAACAAACTGTTTTGTGTTCTGTTAATTTATCTGACAGAGTTTCAGCTTTCCCCTCAAGAAGCCGTTCGCTAAGACTGTTCTTGTGGAATTTGCAAAGTGATATTTGAAAGCCCGTCGAGGGCTATGGTGAAAAAGGAAATACCTTCAGTTAAAAACTGGAAAGAAACTTTCTGAGAAACTGCTTTGTATTCTGTTAACTCACCTCACAGAATTGCAGCTTTCCCCTCTAGAAGCCTTTCGCTAAGACTGTTCTTGTGGAATTTGCAAAGTGATATTTGTAAGCCCATAGAAGTCGATGGTGAAAACGTAAATATCCTAAGATAAAAACTGAAAAGAACCATTCTGAGAAACTGCTTTGTGTTTTGTTAATTCATCTCACAGAGTTACAGGTTTCCCTTCAAGAAGCCTTTAGCTAAGACAGTTCTTGTGGAATATGCAAAGTGATATTTGGAAGCTCATAGTGACCTATAGTGAAAAAGGATATATCTTCAGTTAAAAACTGAAAAGAAGCTTTCTGAGAAACTGCTTTGTGATATATGACTTCCACTCACGGAGTTACAGCTGTATTTCGTAGAGCTGTTTGGCAGTATTATTTCTGTGGAATCTGAGAACTGTTATTTCGGATCCCTTTGAAGACTGAAGGGCCAAAGGAAATATCCGTCGTTAAAGTTAGAAAGAAGCTTTCTGAGAAACTTCTTTGTGATTTGCGAATTCATTTCACAGAGTTACAGCTTTCCCCTCAAGAAGCCTTTCGCTAAGATTATTCTTGCACAATTTGAAAAATGATATTTGGAAGCCAATAGACGGCTATGGTGAAAATGAAGTATCCTCCGATAAAAACTGGAAAGAAGCTTTCTGAGAAATTGCTTTGTGTTCTTTTAATTCATCTCACAGACTTACAGCTTTCCCCTCAGGAAGTCTTTCGCTAAGACTGTTCTTGTGGAATTTGAAATGTGATATTTGGTAGCCCAAAGAGCGCTATGGAGAAAAGGAAATATCTTCAGATAAAAACTGTAAAGAACATTCCTGAGAAACTGCTTTGTGTTCTGTTAATTCACCTAACAGAGTTACAGCTTTCCCCTCTAGAAGCCTTTCGCTAAGACTGTTCTTGTGGAATTTGCAAAGTGATATTTGTAAGCCCATAGAAGTCGATGGTGAAAACGTAAATATCCTAAGATAAAAACTGAAAAGAACCATTCTGAGAAACTGCTTTGTGTTTTGTTAATTCATCTCACAGAGTTACAGGTTTCCCTTCAAGAAGCCTTTCGCTAAGACAGTTCTTGTGGAATATGCAAAGTGATATTTGGAAGCTCATAGTGACCTATAGTGAAAAAGGATATATCTTCAGTTAAAAACTGAAAAGAAGCTTTCTGAGAAACTGCTTTGTGATATATGACTTCCACTCACGGAGTTACAGCTGTATTTCGTAGAGCTGTTTGGCAGTCTTATTTCTGTGGAATCTGAGAACTGTTATTTCGGATCCCTTTGAAGACTGAAGGGCCAAAGGAAATATCCGTCGTTAAAGTTAGAAAGAAGCTTTCTGGGAAACTTCTTTGTGATTTGCGAATTCATTTCACAGAGTTACAGCTTTCCCCTCAAGAAGCCTTTCGCTAAGATTATTCTTGCACAATTTGAAAAATGATATTTGGAAGCCAATAGACGGCTATGGTGAAAACGAAATATCCTCCGATAAAAACTGGAAAGAAGCTTTCTGAGAAATTGCTTTGTGTTCTTTTAATTCATCTCACAGACTTACAGCTTTCCCCTCAGGAAGTCTTTCGCTAAGACTGTTCTTGTGGAATTTGAAATGTGATATTTGGTAGCCCATAGAGCGCTATGGAGAAAAGGAAATATCTTCAGATAAAAACTGTAAAGAACATTCCTGAGAAACTGCTTTGTGTTCTGTTAATTCACCTAACAGAGTTACAGCTTTCCCCTCTAGAAGCCTTTCGCTAAGACTGTTCTTGCTGTATTTTCAAAGTGATATTTTGAAGCCCATAGTGGGCTACGGTGAAAAAGGATATAGCTTCAGTTAAAAACTGAAAGAGGCTTTCTGAGAAACGGTTTAGTATTATGTGACTTCCACTCACTGAGTTACAGCTCTATTTCCTAGAGCTGTTTGATAGCCTTATTTCTATGGAATCAGAGAACTGTTATTTTGGATCCCTTTGAAGACTATAGGGCCAAAGGAAATATCTGCCGCTAAAAGTGAGAAAGAAGCTTTCTGAGAAACTTCTCTGAGATCTGTTAATTCATCTCACAGAGTTACAGCATTCCACTCAAGAAGCCTTTCGCTAGGACTGTTCTTTTTGAATTTGCAAAGTGATATTTCGAAGCCCATAGACGGCTGTGGTGAAAAGGGAAATACCTTCAGTTAAAAAATGGAAAGAAGCTTTCTAAGAAACTGCTTTGTGTTCTGTTAATTCATCTCAAAGAGTTACAGCTTTACCCTCAAAAAGACTTTTGCTAAGACTCTTCTTGTGTAATACTCATAGTGATATTTGTAAGCCCTTATAGGGCTATGGTGAAAAAGGAAATATCCTAAGAAAAAAGCTGAAAAGAAGCTTTCTGAGAAACTGCTTTGTGTTCTGTTAATTCACCTCACAGAGTTACAGCTTTCCCCTTAAGAAGCCTTTTGGTAAGACTGTTCTTGTGGAATTTGCAGAGTGGTATTTGTAAGCCCATAGAGGGCTATGGTGAAAAAGGAAATATCCTAAGATAAAAACTGAAAAGAACATTTCTGAGAAACTGCTTTGTGATATGTGACTTCCACTCACTGAGTGAGAGCTATATGTCATAGAGCTGTTTGCTAACCTTATTTCTGTGGAATCTGAGAAGGGATAATTCGGTTCCCGTTGAAGACTATAGGGCCAAAGGAAATATCCGCCATAAACGTGAGAAAGAAGCTTTCTGAGAAACAGCTTTCTGATCTGTGAATTCATCCCACAGAGTTACAGCTTTCCCCTGAGGAAGCCTTTCGCTATGACTGTTCTTGTGGAATTTGCAACGTGACATTTCGAAGGCCATAGAGAGCTATGGTGAAAAGGAAATATCTTCGGTTTAAAACGGGAAAGAAGCTTTCTCAGACACTGCGTTGTGTTCTGTTAATTCATCTCACAAAGTTACAGCTTTCCCCTCACGAAGCCTGTCCCTAGGACTGTTCTTGTCGAATTTGGGAAGTGATATTTAGAAGCCTACAGAGGTCTACAGTGAAAAAGGAAATAACCTAAGATAAAAACTGAAAATAAGCTTTCTGAAAAACTGCTTTGTGTTCTCTTAATTCATCTCACAGAGTTACAGCTTTCCTCTCAAGAATCCTTTCGCTAAGACTGTTCTTGTGCAATTTAGAATGTGATATTTAGAAGCCCATAGAGGGCTATGGAGAAAAAGGAAATGTCCTTAGATAAAAACTGGAAAGAAGCTTTCTGAGAAACTGCTTTGTGTTCTGTTAATTCATCTCACAGAGTTACAGCTTTCCCCTCGAGAAGCCTTTCTCTATGACTGTTCTTGTGTAATTCGCAAAGTAATATTTGGAAGCCCATATAGGGTTATGGTGAAAAAAGGAATATCTTCAGTTAGAAACTGTATAGAAGCTTTCTGAGAAACTGCTTTGTTTTCTGTTAATTCATCTCACAGAGTTACAGCTTTCCCCTCAAGAAGTCTTTCGTTAAGACTGTTCTTGTGGAATTTGCAAAGTGAAATTTGGAAGCCCATAGAGGGCTACGGTGAAAAAGGAAATGTCCTCAGATGAAAACTAGAAAGAAGCTTCTTGAGAAACTACTTTGTGTTCCGTTAATTCATCTCACACAGTTACAGCTTTGCCCTCCAGAAACCGTTCATTAAGACCGTTCTTGTGGAATTTTCAAAGTGCTATTTGGAAACCCATAGGGGGCTATGGTGAAAAAGGAAATATCTTCAGTTATAAACTGGAAATAAGTTTTCTGAGAATCTGCTTTGTGTTGTGTTAATTCATCTGACAGTGTTACACCTTTCCCCTCAAGAAGCATTCCGCTAAGACTGTTCTTGTGGAATTTGGGAAGTGATATTTAGAAGCCTACAGAGGTCTACAGTGAAAAAGGAAATAACCTAAGATAAAAACTGAAAAGAAGCTTTCTGAAAAACTGCTTTGTGTTCTCTTAATTCATCTCACAGAGTTACAGCTTTCCTCTCAAGAATCCTTTCGCTAAGACTGTTCTTGTGCAATTTAGAACGTGATATTTAGAAGCCCATAGAGGGCTATGGAGAAAAAGGAAATGTCCTTAGATAAAAACTGGAAAGAAGCTTTCTGAGAAACTTGTTTGTGTTCTGTTAATTCATGCACAGTGTTACATCTTTCCTATCAAAAATTCTTTCGCTAAGACTGTTCTTCTGGAGTTTACAAAGTGATATTTGGAAGCCCATAGTGGGGTACGTTTAAAAAGGAAATTTCCTCACATAAAAACTGGAAAGGAGTTTTCTGAGAAACTGCTTTGTGTTCTGTTAATTCATCTCACAGAGTTACAGCTTACCCCTCAAGAAGCATTTCGCTAAGACTGTTCTTGTGGAATTTGCAATGTGATATTTGGAAGCCCATGGAGGGATATGGTGAAAAAGGAAATATCTTCAATTAAAAACTGGAAAGAAGCTTTCTGAGAAACTGCTTTGTTTTCTGTTAATTCATCTCACAGAGTTTCAGCTTTCCCCTCCAGAAGTCTTTCACTAAGACGGTTCTCGTGGAATTTGCAAAGTGATATTTGGAAGCCGTGAGAGGGCTATGGTGTAAAAGGAAATGTCCTCGGATCAAAAATGGAAAGAAGCTTTCCAACAAACTGTTTTGTGTTCTGTTAATTTATCTGACAGAGTTTCAGCTTTCCCCTCAAGAAGCCATTCGCTAAGACTGTTCTTGTGGAATTTGCAAAGTGATATTTGAAAGCCCGTCGAGGGCTATGGTGAAAAAGGAAATACCTTCAGTTAAAAACTGGAAAGAAACTTTCTGAGAAACTGCTTTGTATTCTGTTAATTCACCTCACAGAGTTTCAGCTTTCCCCTCTAGAAGCCTTTCGCTAAGACTGTTCTTGTGGAATTTGCAAAGTGATATTTGTAAGCCCATAGAAGTCGATGGTGAAAACGTAAATATCCTAAGATAAAAACTGAAAAGAACCATTCTGAGAAACTGCTTTGTGTTTTGTTAATTCATCTCACAGAGTTACAGGTTTCCCTTCAAGAAGCCTTTCGCTAAGACAGTTCTTGTGGAATATGCAAAGTGATATTTGGAAGCTCATAGTGACCTATAGTGAAAAAGGATATATCTTCAGTTAAAAACTGAAAAGAAGCTTTCTGAGAAACTGCTTTGTGATATATGACTTCCACTCACTGAGTTACAGCTGTATTTCGTAGAGCTGTTTGGCAGTCTTATTTCTGTGGAATCTGAGAACTGTTATTTCGGATCCCTTTGAAGACTGAAGGGCCAAAGGAAATATCCGTCGTTAAAGTTAGAAAGAAGCTTTCTGAGAAAGTTCTTTGTGGTTTGCGAATTCATTTCACAGAGTTACAGCTTTCCCCTCAAGAAGCCTTTCGCTAAGATTATTCTTGCACAATTTGAAAAATGATATTTGGAAGCCAATAGACGGCTATGGTGAAAACGAATTATCCTCCGATAAAAACTGGAAAGAAACTTTCTGAGAAATTGCTTTGTGTTCTTTTAATTCATCTCAGAGACTTACAGCTTTCCCCTCAGGAAGTCTTTCGCTAAGACTGTTCTTGTGGAATTTGAAATGTGATATTTGGTAGCCCAAAGAGCGCTATGGAGAAAAGGAAATATCTTCAGATAAAAACTGTAAAGAACATTCCTGAGAAACTGCTTTGTGTTCTGTTAATTCACCTAACAGAGTTACAGCTTTCCCCTCTAGAAGCCTTTCGCTAAGACTGTTCTTGCTGTATTTTCAAAGGGATATTTTGAAGCCCATAGAGGGCTACGGTGAAAAAGGATATAGCTTCAGTTAAAAACTGAAAGAGGCTTTCTGAGAAACGGTTTAGTATTATGTGACTTCCACTCACTGAGTTACAGCTCTATTTCCTAGAGCTGTTTGATAGCCTTATTTCTATGGAATCGGAGAACTGTTATTTTGGATCCCTTTGAAGACTATAGGGCCAAAGGAAATATCTGCTGCTAAAAGTGAGAAAGAAGCTTTCTGAGAAACTTCTCTGAGATCTGTTAATTCATCTCACAGAGTTACAGCATTCCACTCAAGAAGCCTTTCGCTAGGACTGTTCTTTTTGAATTTGCAAAGTGATATTTCGAAGCCCATAGACGGCTGTGGTGAAAAGGGAAATACCTTCAGTTAAAAAATGGAAAGAAGCTTTCTAAGAAACTGCTTTGTGTTCTGTTAATTCATCTCAAAGAGTTACAGCTTTACCCTCAAAAAGACTTTTGCTAAGACTCTTCTTGTGTAATACTCATAGTGATATTTGTAAGCCCTTATAGGGCTATGGTGAAAAAGGAAATATCCTAAGAAAAAAGCTGAAAAGAAGCTTTCTGAGAAACTGCTTTGTGTTCTGTTAATTCACCTCACAGAGTTACAGCTTTCCCCTTAAGAAGCCTTTTGGTAAGACTGTTCTTGTGGAATTTGCAGAGTGGTATTTGTAAGCCCATAGAGGGCTATGGTGAAAAAGGAAATATCCTAAGATAAAAACTGAAAAGAACATTTCTGAGAAACTGCTTTGTGATACGTGACTTCCACTCACTGAGTGAGAGCTATATGTCATAGAGCTGTTTGCTAACCTTATTTCTGTGGAATCTGAGAAGGGATAATTCCGTTCCCTTTGAAGACTATAGGGCCAAGGGAAATATCCGCCATAAAAGTGAGAAAGAAGCTTTCTGAGAAACAGCTTTCTGATCTGTGAATTCATCCCACAGAGTTACAGCTTTCCCCTGAGGAAGCCTTTCGCTATGACTGTTCTTGTGGAATTTGCAACGTGACATTTCGAAGGCCATAGAGAGCTATGGTGAAAAGGAAATATCTTCGGTTTAAAACGGGAAAGAAGCTTTCTGAGACACTGCGTTGTGTTCTGTTAATTCATCTCACAAAGTTACAGCTTTCCCCTCACGAAGCCTGTCCCTAAGACTGTTCTTGTCGAATTTGGGAAGTGATATTTAGAAGCCTACAGAGGTCTACAGTGAAAAAGGAAATAACCTAAGATAAAAACTGAAAAGAAGCTTTCTGAAAAACTGCTTTGTGTTCTCTTAATTCATCTCACAGAGTTACAGCTTTCCTCTCAAGAATCCTTTCGCTAAGACTGTTCTTGTGCAATTTAGAACGTGATATTTAGAAGCCCATAGAGGGCTATGGAGAAAAAGGAAATGTCCTTAGATAAAAACTGGAAAGAAGCTTTCTGAGAAACTGCTTTGTGTTCTGTTAATTCATGCACAGAGTTACAGCTTTCCTATCAAGAATACTTTCGCTAAGAGTGTTCTTGTGGAGTTTACAAAGTGATATTTGGAAGCCCATAGAGGGGTACGTTTAAAAAGGAAATTTCCTCACATAAAAACTGGAAAGAAGTTTTCTGAGAAACTGCTTTGTGTTCTGTTAATTCATCTCACAGAGTTACACCTTACCCCTCAAGAAGCATTTCGCTAAGACTGTTCTTGTGGAATTTGCAATGTGATATTTGGAAGCCCATGGAGGGATATGGTGAAAAAGGAAATATCTTCAATTAAAAACTGGAAAGAAGCTTTCTGAGAAACTGCTTTGTTTTCTGTTAATTCATCTCACAGAGTTTCAGCTTTCCCCTCCAGAAGTCTTTCGCTAAGATGGTTCTCGTGGAATTTGCAAAGTGATATTTGGAAGCCGTGAGAGGGCTATGGTGTAAAAGGAAATGTCCTCGGATCAAAAATGGAAAGAAGCTTTCCAACAAACTGTTTTGTGTTCTGTTAATTTATCTGACAGAGTTTCAGCTTTCCCCTCAAGAAGCCGTTCGCTAAGACTGTTCTTGTGGAATTTGCAAAGTGATATTTGAAAGCCCGTCGAGGGCTATGGTGAAAAAGGAAATACCTTCAGTTAAAAACTGGAAAGAAACTTTCTGAGAAACTGCTTTGTATTCTGTTAATTCACCTCACAGAATTGCAGCTTTCCCCTCTAGAAGCCTTTCGCTAAGACTGTTCTTGTGGAATTTGCAAAGTGATATTTGTAAGCCCATAGAAGTCGATGGTGAAAACGTAAATATCCTAAGATAAAAACTGAAAAGAACCATTCTGAGAAACTGCTTTGTGTTTTGTTAATTCATCTCACAGAGTTACAGGTTTCCCTTCAAGAAGCCTTTAGCTAAGACAGTTCTTGTGGAATATGCAAAGTGATATTTAGAAGCTCATAGTGACCTATAGTGAAAAAGGATATATCTTCAGTTAAAAACTGAAAAGAAGCTTTCTGAGAAACTGCTTTGTGATATATGACTTCCACTCACGGAGTTACAGCTGTATTTCGTAGAGCTGTTTGGCAGTATTATTTCTGTGGAATCTGAGAACTGTTATTTCGGATCCCTTTGAAGACTGAAGGGCCAAAGGAAATATCCGTCGTTAAAGTTAGAAAGAAGCTTTCTGAGAAACTTCTTTGTGATTTGCGAATTCATTTCACAGAGTTACAGCTTTCCCCTCAAGAAGCCTTTCGCTAAGATTATTCTTGCACAATTTGAAAAATGATATTTGGAAGCCAATAGACGGCTATGGTGAAAATGAAGTATCCTCCGATAAAAACTGGAAAGAAGCTTTCTGAGAAATTGCTTTGTGTTCTTTTAATTCATCTCACAGACTTACAGCTTTCCCCTCAGGAAGTCTTTCGCTAAGACTGTTCTTGTGGAATTTGAAATGTGATATTTGGTAGCCCAAAGAGCGCTATGGAGAAAAGGAAATATCTTCAGATAAAAACTGTAAAGAACATTCCTGAGAAACTGCTTTGTGTTCTGTTAATTCACCTAACAGAGTTACAGCTTTCCCCTCTAGAAGCCTTTCGCTAAGACTGTTCTTGTGGAATTTGCAAAGTGATATTTGTAAGCCCATAGAAGTCGATGGTGAAAACGTAAATATCCTAAGATAAAAACTGAAAAGAACCATTCTGAGAAACTGCTTTGTGTTTTGTTAATTCATCTCACAGAGTTACAGGTTTCCCTTCAAGAAGCCTTTCGCTAAGACAGTTCTTGTGGAATATGCAAAGTGATATTTGGAAGCTCATAGTGACCTATAGTGAAAAAGGATATATCTTCAGTTAAAAACTGAAAAGAAGCTTTCTGAGAAACTGCTTTGTGATATATGACTTCCACTCACGGAGTTACAGCTGTATTTCGTAGAGCTGTTTGGCAGTCTTATTTCTGTGGAATCTGAGAACTGTTATTTCGGATCCCTTTGAAGACTGAAGGGCCAAAGGAAATATCCGTCGTTAAAGTTAGAAAGAAGCTTTCTGAGAAACTTCTTTGTGATTTGCGAATTCATTTCACAGAGTTACAGCTTTCCCCTCAAGAAGCCTTTCGCTAAGATTATTCTTGCACAATTTGAAAAATGATATTTGGAAGCCAATAGACGGCTATGGTGAAAACGAAATATCCTCCGATAAAAACTGGAAAGAAGCTTTCTGAGAAATTGCTTTGTGTTCTTTTAATTCATCTCACAGACTTACAGCTTTCCCCTCAGGAAGTCTTTCGCTAAGACTGTTCTTGTGGAATTTGAAATGTGATATTTGGTAGCCCAAAGAGCGCTATGGAGAAAAGGAAATATCTTCAGATAAAAACTGTAAAGAACATTCCTGAGAAACTGCTTTGTGTTCTGTTAATTCACCTAACAGAGTTACAGCTTTCCCCTCTAGAAGCCTTTCGCTAAGACTGTTCTTGCTGTATTTTCAAAGGGATATTTTGAAGCCCATAGAGGGCTACGGTGAAAAAGGATATAGCTTCAGTTAAAAACTGAAAGAGGCTTTCTGAGAAACGGTTTAGTATTATGTGACTTCCACTCACTGAGTTACAGCTCTATTTCCTAGAGCTGTTTGATAGCCTTATTTCTATGGAATCAGAGAACTGTTATTTTGGATCCCTTTGAAGACTATAGGGCCAAAGGAAATATCTGCTGCTAAAAGTGAGAAAGAAGCTTTCTGAGAAACTTCTCTGAGATCTGTTAATTCATCTCACAGAGTTACAGCATTCCACTCAAGAAGCCTTTCGCTAGGACTGTCCTTTTTGAATTTGCAAAGTGATATTTCGAAGCCCATAGACGGCTGTGGAGAAAAGGGAAATACCTTCAGTTAAAAAATGGAAAGAAGCTTTCTAAGAAACTGCTTTGTGTTCTGTTAATTCATCTCAAAGAGTTACAGCTTTACCCTCAAAAAGACTTTTGCTAAGACTCTTCTTGTGTAATACTCATAGTGATATTTGTAAGCCCTTATAGGGCTATGGTGAAAAAGGAAATATCCTAAGAAAAAAGCTGAAAAGAAGCTTTCTGAGAAACTGCTTTGTGTTCTGTTAATTCACCTCACAGAGTTACAGCTTTCCCCTTAAGAAGCCTTTTGGTAAGACTGTTCTTGTGGAATTTGCAGAGTGGTATTTGTAAGCCCATAGAGGGCTATGGTGAAAAAGGAAATATCCTAAGATAAAAACTGAAAAGAACATTTCTGAGAAACTGCTTTGTGATATGTGACTTCCACTCACTGAGTGAGAGCTATATGTCATAGAGCTGTTTGCTAACCTTATTTCTGTGGAATCTGAGAAGGGATAATTCGGTTCCCGTTGAAGACTATAGGGCCAAAGGAAATATCCGCCATAAACGTGAGAAAGAAGCTTTCTGAGAAACAGCTTTCTGATCTGTGAATTCATCCCACAGAGTTACAGCTTTCCCCTGAGTAAGCCTTTCACTATGACTGTTCTTGTGGAATTTGCAACGTGACATTTCGAAGGCCATAGAGAGCTATGGTGAAAAGGAAATATCTTCGGTTTAAAACGGGAAAGAAGCTTTCTGAGACACTGCGTTGTGTTCTGTTAATTCATCTCACAAAGTTACAGCTTTCCCCTCACGAAGCCTGTCCCTAAGACTGTTCTTGTCGAATTTGGGAAGTGATATTTAGAAGCCTACAGAGGTCTACAGTGAAAAAGGAAATAACCTAAGATAAAAACTGAAAATAAGCTTTCTGAAAAACTGCTTTGTGTTCTCTTAATTCATCTCACAGAGTTACAGCTTTCCTCTCAAGAATCCTTTCGCTAAGACTGTTCTTGTGCAATTTAGAACGTGATATTTTGAAGCCCATAGAGGGCTATGGAGAAAAAGGAAATGTCCTTAGATAAAAACTGGAAAGAAGCTTTCTGAGAAACTGCTTTGTGTTCTGTTAATTCATCTCACAGAGTTACAGCTTTCCCCTCGAGAAACCTTTCGCTATGACTGTTCTTGTGTAATTCGCAAAGTAATATTTGGAAGCCCATATAGGGTTATGGTGAAAAAAGGAATATCTTCAGTTAGAAACTGTATAGAAGCTTTCTGAGAAACTGCTTTGTTTTCTGTTAATTCATCTCACAGAGTTACAGCTTTCCCCTCAAGAAGTCTTTCGTTAAGACTGTTCTTGTGGAATTTGCAAAGTGAAATTTGGAAGCCTATAGAGGGCTACGGTGAAAAAGGAAATGTCCTCAGATGAAAACTAGAAAGAAGCTTCTTGAGAAACTACTTTGTGTTCCGTTAATTCATCTCACACAGTTACAGCTTTGCCCTCCAGAAACCATTCATTAAGACCGTTCTTGTGGAATTTTCAAAGTGCTATTTGGAAACCCATAGGGGGCTATGGTGAAAAAGGAAATATCTTCAGTTATAAACTGGAAAGAAGATTTCTGAGAAACTGCTTTGTGTTCTGTTAATTCATCTGACAGTGTTACACCTTTCCCCTCAAGAAGCATTCCGCTAAGACTGTTCTTGTGGAATTTGCAAAGTGACATTTGGAAGCCCATAGAGGGCTGTGGTGAAAAAGAAATTTCCTAAGATAAGAACTGAAAAGAAGCTTTCTGAGAAACGACTTTGTGTTCTGTTAATTCATCTTATAGAATTACAGCTTTCCCCTCAAGAAGTCGTTCAGTAAGACTGTTCTTGTGGAATTTGCAAAGTGATATTTGGAAGCCCATAGAGGACCATGGTGTAAAGGAAATATCTTCAGATAAAAACTGGAAAGTAGCTTTCTGAGAAATTGCTTTGTGTTCTGTTAATTCATCTCACAGAATTACGGCTTTCCCCTCAAGAAAACTTTCGCTAAAGCTGTTTTTGTGGAATTTGGAAAAAGGTATATGGAAAACCATAGAGATCTATGGTTAAAAAGAAAATATCCTAAGGTAAAAACTGAAAAGAAAATTTCTGAGAAACTGCTTTGTGTTCTCTGAATTCATCTCACAGACTTACAGCTTTCCCCTCAAGAAACCGTTCACTAAGACTGTTCTCGTGGGTTTTGCAAAGTGATATTTGGAAGCCCATAGAGTGCTATGGGGAAAAAGGAAATATCTTCAGTTAAAAAGTGGAAAGAACGTTTCTGAGAAACTGCTTTGTGTTCTGTTAATCCATCTCACAGAGGTACAGCATTCCCCTCAAGAAGTCGTTTACTAAGACTGTTCTTGTGAAATTTGCGAAGTGATATTTGGAAGTGCTTAGAGAACTATGGTGAAAAAGGAAATATCGTAAGATAAAAACTGAAAAGAAGCTTTCTGAGAAACTGCTTTGTGTTTGGTTAATTCATCTCAGAGAGTTACAGCTTTCCGAACAAAAAGCCATTCACTAAGACTGATCTTGTGTTATTTTCAAATTGATATTTGGAAGCCCATAGAGGGCTATGGTGAAAAGGGAAATATCTTCAGTTAAAAACTGGAAAGAAGCTTTCTGAGAAACGGTTTTGTGTTCTCTTAGTTCATCTCACAGAGTTACAGCTTTCCCCTCAAGAAGCCTTTCACCAAGACTGTTCTTGTGGAATTTCCAAAGTGGTCTTTGGAAGTCCATACGTCGCTATGGTGAAAAAGGATATAGCTTCAGTTAAAAAGTGAAAAGAAGCTTTCCGAGGAACTGCTTTGTGATATGTGATTTCCTGTCACTGAGAAACAGCTGTATTTCGTAGAACTGTTGGCTAGGCTTATTTCTGTGGAATCTGAGAAATGTTACTTCGGATCTCTTTGAAGACTATAGGTCCAAAGGAAATATCCGCCACTAAAAGTGTGAAAGAAGCTTTCTGAGAAACTTCTTTGAGTTCTGTGAATTGATCTCACAGAGCTACATTTTCCCCTCAAGAGGCCTTTCGCTAAGACTGTTCTCGTGGAATTTGCAAAGTGATATTTGGAAAACAATAGAGGGCTATGGTGAAAAAGGAAATATCCTAAGATAAAAACTGAAAAGAAGCTTTTTGAGAAACTGTTTTGCGTACCGTTAATTCATCTCACAGAGTTATAGCTTTCCCCTCAAGAAGCCGTTCATTAAGACTGTTGTTGTGAAATTTGCAAAATGATATTTGGAAGCTCATAGAGGGCTATGGTGAAAATGGAAATATCTTCAGTTAAAAACTGGAGAGAAGCTTTCTGAGAAACTGCTTTGTGTTCCGTTAATTCATACACAGAGTTACACCTTTCCTATCACGAATCCTTTCGCTAAGACTGTTCTTGTGGAGTTTACAAAGTGATATTTGGAAGCCCATAGAGGGGTACGGTTAAAAAGGAAATTTCCTCACATAAAAACTGGAAAGAAGCTTTCTGAGAAACTGCTTTGTGTTTTGTTAATTCATCTCACAGTATTACAGCTCTACCCTCAAGAAGCCCTTCACTAAGACTGTTCTTCTGGAATTACCAAAGAGATATTTGGAAGCCCATAGAGCGCTATGGTGAAAAAGGAAATATCTTCAGTTAAAAACTGGAGAGAAGCTTTCTGAGAAACTTCTTTGTGTTCTGTTAATTCATGCACAGAGTTACAGCTTTCCTATCAAGAATCCTTTCGCTAAGACTGTTCTTGTGGAGTTTACAAAGTGATATTTGGAAGCCCATAGAGGGGTATGTTTAAAAAGGAAATTTCCTCACATAAAAACTGGAAAGAAGTTTTCTGAGAAACTGCTTTGTGTTCTGTCAATTCATCTCACAGAGTTACAGCTTACCCCTCAAGAAGCATTTCGCTAAGACTGTTCTTGTGGAATTTGCAATGTGATATTTGGAAGCCCATGGAGGGATATGGTGAAAAAGGAAATATCTTCAATTAAAAACTGGAAAGAAGCTTTCTGAGAAACTGCTTTGTTTTCTGTTAATTCATCTCACAGAGTTTCAGCTTTCCCCTCCAGAAATCTTTCGCTAAGACGGTTCTCGTGGAATTTGCAAAGTGATATTTGGAAGCCGTGGGAGGGCTATGGTGTAAAAGGAAATGTCCTCGGATCAAAAATGGAAAGAAGCTTTCCAACAAACTGTTTTGTGTTCTGTTAATTTATCTGACAGAGTTTCAGCTTTCCCCTCAAGAAGCCGTTCGCTAAGACTGTTCTTGTGGAATTTGCAAAGTGATATTTGAAAGCCCGTCGAGGGCTATGGTGAAAAAGGAAATACATTCAGTTAAAAACTGGAAAGAAACTTTCTGAGAAACTGCTTTGTATTCTGTTAATTCACCTCACAGAGTTTCAGCTTTCCCCTCTAGAAGCCTTTCGCTAAGACTGTTCTTGTGGAATTTGCAAAGTGATATTTGTAAGCCCATAGAAGTCGATGGTGAAAACGTAAATATCCTAAGATAAAAACTGAAAAGAACCATTCTGAGAAACTGCTTTGTGTTTTGTTAATTCATCTCACAGAGTTACAGGTTTCCCTTCAAGAAGCCTTTCGCTAAGACAGTTCTTGTGGAATAATCAAAGTGATATTTGGAAGCTCATAGTGACCTATAGTGAAAAAGGATATATCTTCAGTTAAAAACTGAAAAGAAGCTTTCTGAGAAACTGCTTTGTGATATATGACTTCCACTCACGGAGTTACAGCTGTATTTCGTAGAGCTGTTTGGCAGTCTTATTTCTGTGGAATCTGAGAACTGTTATTTCGGATCCCTTTGAAGACTGAAGGGCCAAAGGAAATATCCGTCGTTAAAGTTAGAAAGAAGCTTTCTGAGAAACTTCTTTGTGATTTGCGAATTCATTTCACAGAGTTACAGCTTTCCCCTCAAGAAGCCTTTCGCTAAGATTATTCTTGCACAATTTGAAAAATGATATTTGGAAGCCAATAGACGGCTATGGTGAAAACGAAATATCCTCCGATAAAAACTGGAAAGAAGCTTTCTGAGAAATTGCTTTGTGTTCTTTTAATTCATCTCACAGACTTACAGCTTTCCCCTCAGGAAGTCTTTCGCTAAGACTGTTCTTGCGGAATTTGAAATGTGATATTTGGTAGCCCATAGAGCGCTATGGAGAAAAGGAAATATCTTCAGATAAAAACTGTAAAGAACATTCCTGAGAAACTGCTTTGTGTTCTGTTAATTCACCTAACAGAGTTACAGCTTTCCCCTCTAGATGCCTTTCGCTAAGACTGTTCTTGCTGTATTTTCAAAGGGATATTTTGAAGCCCATAGAGGGCTACGGTGAAAAAGGATATAGCTTCAGTTAAAAACTGAAAGAGGCTTTCTGAGAAACGGTTTAGTATTATGTGACTTCCACTCACTGAGTTACAGCTCTATTTCCTAGAGCTGTTTGATAGCCTTATTTCTATGGAATCGGAGAACTGTTATTTTGGATCCCTTTGAAGACTATAGGGCCAAAGGAAATATCTGCCGCTAAAAGTGAGAAAGAAGCTTTCTGAGAAACTCCTCTGAGATCTGTTAATTCATCTCACAGAGTTACAGCATTCCACTCAAGAAGCCTTTCGCTAGGACTGTTCTTTTTGAATTTGCAAAGTGATATTTCGAAGCCCATAGACGGCTGTGGTGAAAAGGGAAATACCTTCAGTTAAAAAATGGAAAGAAGCTTTCTAAGAAACTGCTTTGTGTTCTGTTAATTCATCTCAAAGAGTTACAGCTTTACCCTCAAAAAGACTTTTGCTAAGACTCTTCTTGTGTAATACTCATAGTGATATTTGTAAGCCCTTATAGGGCTATGGTGAAAAAGGAAATATCCTAAGAAAAAAGCTGAAAAGAAGCTTTCTGAGAAACTGCTTTGTGTTCTGTTAATTCACCTCACAGAGTTACAGCTTTCCCCTTAAGAAGCCTTTTGGTAAGACTGTTCTTGTGGAATTTGCAGAGTGGTATTTGTAAGCCCATAGAGGGCTATGGTGAAAAAGGAAATATCCTAAGATAAAAACTGAAAAGAACATTTCTGAGAAACTGCTTTGTGATACGTGACTTCCACTCACTGAGTGAGAGCTATATGTCATAGAGCTGTTTGCTAACCTTATTTCTGTGGAATCTGAGAAGGGATAATTCGGTTCCCGTTGAAGACTATAGGGCCAAAGGAAATATCCGCCATAAACGTGAGAAAGAAGCTTTCTGAGAAACAGCTTTCTGATCTGTGAATTCATCCCACAGAGTTACAGCTTTCCCCTGAGGAAGCCTTTCGCTATGACTGTTCTTGTGGAATTTGCAACGTGACATTTCGGAGGCCATAGAGAGCTATGGTGAAAAGGAAATATCTTCGGTTTAAAACGGGAAAGAAGCTTTCTGAGACACTGCGTTGTGTTCTGTTAATTCATCTCACAAAGTTACAGCTTTCCCCTCACGAAGCCTTTCCCTAAGACTGTTCTTGTCGAATTTGGGAAGTGATATTTAGAAGCCTACAGAGGTCTACAGTGAAAAAGGAAATAACCTAAGATAAAAACTGAAAAGAAGCTTTCTGAAAAACTGCTTTGTGTTCTCTTAATTCAACTCACAGAGTTACAGCTTTCCTCTCAAGAATCCTTTCGCTAAGACTGTTCTTGTGCAATTTAGAACGTGATATTTAGAAGCCCATAGAGGGCTATGGAGAAAAAGGAAATGTCCTTAGATAAAAACTGGAAAGAAGCTTTCTGAGAAACTGCTTTGTGTTCTGTTAATTCATCTCACAGAGTTACAGCTTTCCCCTCGAGAAGCCTTTCTCTATGACTGTTCTTGTGTAATTCGCAAAGTAATATTTGGAAGCCCATATAGGGTTATGGTGAAAAAAGGAATATCTTCAGTTAGAAACTGTATAGAAGCTTTCTGAGAAACTGCTTTGTTTTCTGTTAATTCATCTCACAGAGTTACAGCTTTCCCCTCAAGAAGTCTTTCGTTAAGACTGTTCTTGTGGAATTTGCAAAGTGAAATTTGGAAGCCCATAGAGGGCTATGGTGAAAAAGGAAATGTCCTCAGGTGAAAACTAGAAAGAAGCTTCTTGAGAAACTACTTTGTGTTCCGTTAATTCATCTCACACAGTTACAGCTTTGCCCTCCAGAAACCGTTCATTAAGACCGTTCTTGTGGAATTTTCAAAGTGATATTTTGAAACACATAGGGGGCTATGGTGAAAAAGGAAATATCTTCAGTTATAAACTGGAAAGAAGTTTTCTGAGAAACTGCTTTGTGTTCTGTTAATTCATCTGACAGTGTTACACCTTTCCCCTCAAGAAGCATTCCGCTAAGACTGTTCTTGTGGAATTTGGGAAGTGATATTTAGAAGCCTACTGAGGTCTACAGTGAAAAAGGAAATAACCTAAGATAAAAACTGAAAATAAGCTTTCTGAAAAACTGCTTTGTGTTCTCTTAATTCATCTCACAGAGTTACAGCTTTCCTCTCAAGAATCCTTTCGCTAAGACTGTTCTTGTGCAATTTAGAACGTGATATTTAGAAGCCCATAGAGGGCTATGGAGAAAAAGGAAATGTCCTTAGATAAAAACTGGAAAGAAGCTTTCTGAGAAACTTCTTTGTGTTCTGTTAATTCATGCACAGAGTTACATCTTTCCTATCAAAAATTCTTTCGCTAAGACTGTTCTTGTGGAGTTTACAAAGTGATATTTGGAAGCCCATAGAGGGGTACGTTTAAAAAGGAAATTTCCTCACATAAAAACTGGAAAGAAGTTTTCTGAGAAACTGCTTTGTGTTCTGTTAATTCATCTCAATTAGTTACAGCTTACCCCTCAAGAAGCATTTCGCTAAGACTGTTCTTGTGGAATTTGCAATGTGATATTTGGAAGCCCATGGAGGGATATGGTGAAAAAGGAAATATCTTCAATTAAAAACTGGAAAGAAGCTTTCTGAGAAACTGCTTTGTTTTCTGTTAATTCATCTCACAGAGTTTCAGCTTTCCCCTCCAGAAGTCTTTCGCTAAGACGGTTCTCGTGGAATTTGCAAAGTGATATTTGGAAGCCGTGAGAGGGCTATGGTGTAAAAGGAAATGTCCTCGGATCAAAAATGGAAAGAAGCTTTCCAACAAACTGTTTTGTGTTCTGTTAATTTATCTGACAGAGTTTCAGCTTTCCCCTCAAGAAGCCGTTCGCTAAGACTGTTCTTGTGGAATTTGCAAAGTGATATTTGAAAGCCCGTCAAGGGCTATGGTGAAAAAGGAAATACCTTCAGTTAAAAACTGGAAAGAAACTTTCTGAGAAACTGCTTTGTATTCTGTTAATTGACCTCACAGAGTTTCAGCTTTCCCCTTTAGAAGCCTTTCGCTAAGATTGTTCTTGTGGAATTTGCAAAGTGATATTTGTAAGCCCATAGAAGTCGATGGTGAAAACGTAAATATCCTAAGATAAAAACTGAAAAGAACCATTCTGAGAAACTGCTTTGTGTTTTGTTAATTCATCTCACAGAGTTACAGGTTTCCCTTCAAGAAGCCTTTCGCTAAGACAGTTCTTGTGGAATATGCAAAGTGATATTTAGAAGCTCATAGTGACCTATAGTGAAAAAGGATATATCTTCAGTTAAAAACTGAAAAGAAGCTTTCTGAGAAACTGCTTTGTGATATATGACTTCCACTCACGGAGTTACAGCTGTATTTCGTAGAGCTGTTTGGCAGTCTTATTTCTGTGGAATCTGAGAACTGTTATTTCGGATCCCTTTGAAGACTGAAGGGCCAAAGGAAATATCCGTCGTTAAAGTTAGAAAGAAGCTTTCTGAGAAACTTCTTTGTGATTTGCGAATTCATTTCACAGAGTTACAGCTTTCCCCTCAAGAAGCCTTTCGCTAAGATTATTCTTGCACAATTTGAAAAATGATATTTGGAAGCCAATAGACGGCTATGGTGAAAACGAAGTATCCTCCGATAAAAACCGGAAAGAAGCTTTCTGAGAAATTGCTTTGTGTTCTTTTAATTCATCTCACAGACTTACAGCTTTCCCCTCAGGAAGTCTTTCGCTAAGACTGTTCTTGTGGAATTTGAAATGTGATATTTGGTAGCCCAAAGAGCGCTTTATAGAAAAGGAAATATCTTCAGATAAAAACTGTAAAGAACATTCCTGAGAAACTGCTTTGTGTTCTGTTAATTCACCTAACAGAGTTACAGCTTTCCCCTCTAGAAGCCTTTCGCTAAGACTGTTCTTGCTGTATTTTCAAAGGGATATTTTGAAGCCCATAGAGGGCTACGGTGAAAAAGGATATAGCTTCAGTTAAAAACTGAAAGAGGCTTTCTGAGAAACGGTTTAGTATTATGTGACTTCCACTCACTGAGTTACAGCTCTATTTCCTAGAGCTGTTTGATAGCCTTATTTCTATGGAATCGGAGAACTGTTATTTTGGATCCCTTTGAAGACTATAGGGCCAAAGGAAATATCTGCCGCTAAAAGTGAGAAAGAAGCTTTCTGAGAAACTTCTCTGAGATCTGTTAATTCATCTCACAGAGTTACAGCATTCCACTCAAGAAGCCTTTCGCTAGGACTGTTCTTTTTGAATTTGCAAAGTGATATTTCGAAGCCCATAGACGGCTGTGGTGAAAAGGGAAATACCTTCAGTTAAAAAATGGAAAGAAGCTTTCTAAGAAACTGCTTTGTGTTCTGTTAATTCATCTCAAAGAGTTACAGCTTTACCCTCAAAAAGACTTTTGCTAAGACTCTTCTTGTGTAATACTCATAGTGATATTTGTAAGCCCTTATAGGGCTATGGTGAAAAAGGAAATATCCTAAGAAAAAAGCTGAAAAGAAGCTTTCTGAGAAACTGCTTTGTGTTCTGTTAATTCACCTCACAGAGTTACAGCTTTCCCCTTAAGAAGCCTTTTGGTAAGACTGTTCTTGTGGAATTTGCAGAGTGGTATTTGTAAGCCCATAGAGGGCTATGGTGAAAAAGGAAATATCCTAAGATAAAAACTGAAAAGAACATTTCTGAGAAACTGCTTTGTGATACGTGACTTCCACTCACTGAGTGAGAGCTATATGTCATAGAGCTGTTTGCTAACCTTATTTCTGTGGAATCTGAGAAGGGATAATTCGGTTCCCGTTGAAGACTATAGGGCCAAAGGAAATATCCGCCATAAACGTGAGAAAGAAGCTTTCTGAGAAACAGCTTTCTGATCTGTGAATTCATCCCACAGAGTTACAGCTTTCCCCTGAGGAAGCCTTTCACTATGACTGTTCTTGTGGAATTTGCAACGTGACATTTCGAAGGCCATAGAGAGCTATGGTGAAAAGGAAATATCTTCGGTTTAAAACGGGAAAGAAGCTTTCTGAGACACTGCGTTGTGTTCTGTTAATTCATCTCACAAAGTTACAGCTTTCCCCTCACGAAGCCTTTCCCTAAGACTGTTCTTGTCGAATTTGGGAAGTGATATTTAGAAGCCTACAGAGGTCTACAGTGAAAAAGGAAATAACCTAAGATAAAAACTGAAAATAAGCTTTCTGAAAAACTGCTTTGTGTTCTCTTAATTCATCTCACAGAGTTACAGCTTTCCTCTCAAGAATCCTTTCGCTAAGACTGTTCTTGTGCAATTTAGAACGTGATATTTAGAAGCCCATAGAGGGCTATGGAGAAAAAGGAAATGTCCTTAGATAAAAACTGGAAAGAAGCTTTCTGAGAAACTGCTTTGTGTTCTGTTAATTCATCTCACAGAGTTACAGCTTTCCCCTCGAGAAGCCTTTCTCTATGACTGTTCTTGTGTCATTCGCAAAGTAATATTTGGAAGCCCATATAGGGTTATGGTGAAAAAAGGAATATCTTCAGTTAGAAACTGTATAGAAGCTTTCTGAGAAACTGCTTTGTTTTCTGTTAATTCATCTCACAGAGTTACAGCTTTCCCCTCAAGAAGTCTTTCGTTAAGACTGTTCTTGTGGAATTTGCAAAGTGAAATTTGGAAGCCCATAGAGGGCTATGGTGAAAAAGGAAATGTCCTCAGATGAAAACTAGAAAGAAGCTTCTTGAGAAACTACTTTGTGTTCCGTTAATTCATCTCACACAGTTACAGCTTTGCCCTCCAGAAACCGTTCATTAAGACTGTTCTTGTGGAATTTTCAAAGTGCTATTTGGAAACCCATAGGGGGCTATGGTGAAAAAGGAAATATCTTCAGTTATAAACTGGAAAGAAGTTTTCTGAGAAACTGCTTTGTGTTCTGTTAATTCATCTGACAGTGTTACACCTTTCCCCTCAAGAAGCATTCCGCTAAGACTGTTCTTGTGGAATTTGCAAAGTGACATTTGGAAGCCCATAGAGGGCTGTGGTGAAAAAGAAATTTCCTAAGAGAAGAACTGAAAAGAAGCTTTCTGAGAAACGACTTTGTGTTCTGTTAATTCATCTTATAGAATTACAGCTTTCCCCTCAAGAAGTCGTTCAGTAAGACTGTTCTTGTGGAATTTGCAAAGTGATATTTGGAAGCCCATAGAGGACCATGGTGTAAAGGAAATATCTTCAGATAAAAACTGGAAAGTAGCTTTCTGAGAAATTGCTTTGTGTTCTGTTAATTCATCTCACAGAATTACGGCTTTCCCCTCAAGAAAACTTTCGCTAAAGCTGTTTTTGTGGAATTTGGAAAAAGGTATATGGGAAACCATAGAGATCTATGGTTAAAAAGAAAATATCCTAAGGTAAAAACTGAAAAGAAAATTTCTGAGAAACTGCTTTGTGTTCTCTGAATTCATCTCACAGACTTACAGCTTTCCCCTCAAGAAACCGTTCACTAAGACTGTTCTCGTGGATTTTGCAAAGTGATATTTGGAAGCCCATAGAGTGCTATGGGGAAAAAGGAAATATCTTCAGTTAAAAAGTGGAAAGAACGTTTCTGAGAAACTGCTTTGTGTTCTGTTAATCCATCTCACAGAGGTACAGCATTCCCCTCAAGAAGTCGTTTACTAAGACTGTTCTTGTGAAATTTGCGAAGTGATATTTGGAAGTGCTGAGAGAACTATGGTGAAAAAGGAAATATCGTAAGATAAAAACTGAAAAGAAGCTTTCTGAGAAACTGCTTTGTGTTTTGTTAATTCATCTCAGAGAGTTACAGCTTTCCGAACAAAAAGCCATTCACTAAGACTGATCTTGTGTTATTTTCAAATTGATATTTGGAAGCCCATAGAGGGCTATGGTGAAAAGGGAAATATCTTCAGTTAAAAACTGGAAAGAAGCTTTCTGAGAAACGGTTTTGTGTTCTCTTAGTTCATCTCACAGAGTTACAGCTTTCCCCTCAAGAAGCCTTTCACCAAGACTGTTCTTGTGGAATTTCCAAAGTGGTCTTTGGAAGTCCATACGTCGCTATGGTGAAAAAGGATATAGCTTCAGTTAAAAAGTGAAAAGAAGCTTTCCGAGGAACTGCTTTGTGATATGTGATTTCCTGTCACTGAGAAACAGCTGTATTTCGTAGAACTGTTGGCTAGGCTTATTTCTGTGGAATCTGAGAAATGTTACTTCGGATCTCTTTGAAGACTATAGGTCCAAAGGAAATATCCGCCACTAAAAGTGTGAAAGAAGCTTTCTGAGAAACTTCTTTGAGTTCTGTGAATTGATCTCACAGAGCTACAGTTTCCCCTCAAGAGGCCTTTCGCTAAGACTGTTCTCGTGGAATTTGCAAAGTGATATTTGGAAAACAATAGAGGGCTATGGTGAAAAAGGAAATATCCTAAGATAAAAACTGAAAAGAAGCTTTTTGAGAAACTGTTTTGCGTACCGTTAATTCATCTCACAGAGTTATAGCTTTCCCCTCAAGAAGCCGTTCATTAAGACTGTTGTTGTGAAATTTGCAAAATGATATTTGGAAGCTCATAGAGGGCTATGGTGAAAATGGAAATATCTTCAGTTAAAAACTGGAGAGAAGCTTTCTGAGAGACTGCTTTGTGTTCCGTTAATTCATACACAGAGTTACTCCTTTCCTATCACGAATCCTTTCGCTAAGACTGTTCTTGTGGAGTTTACAAAGTGATATTTGGAAGCCCATAGAGGGGTACGGTTAAAAAGGAAATTTCCTCACATAAAAACTGGAAAGAAGCTTTCTGAGAAATTGCTTTGTGTTTTTTTAATTCATCTCACAGTATTACAGCTCTACCCTCAAGAAGCCCTTCACTAAGACTGTTCTTCTGGAATTACCAAAGAGATATTTGGAAGCCCATAGAGCGCTATGGTGAAAAAGGAAATATCTTCAGTTAAAAACTGGAGAGAAGCTTTCTGAGAAACTGCTTTGTGTTCTGTTAATTCATGCACAGAGTTACAGCTTTCCTATCAAGAATCCTTTCGCTAAGACTGTTCTTGTGGAGTTTACAAAGTGATATTTGGAAGCCCATAGAGGGGTATGTTTAAAAAGGAAATTTCCTCACATAAAAACTGGAAAGAAGTTTTCTGAGAAACTGCTTTGTGTTCTGTTAATTCATCTCACAGAGTTACAGCTTACCCCTCAAGAAGCATTTCGCTAAGACTGTTCTTGTGGAATTTGCAATGTGATATTTGGAAGCCCATGGAGGGATATGGTGAAAAAGGAAATATCTTCAATTAAAAACTGGAAAGAAGCTTTCTGAGAAACTGCTTTGTTTTCTGTTAATTCATCTCACAGAGTTTCAGCTTTCCCCTCCAGAAGTCTTTCGCTAAGACGGTTCTCGTGGAATTTGCAAAGTGATATTTGGAAGCCGTGAGAGGGCTATGGTGTAAAAGGAAATGTCCTCGGATCAAAAATGGAAAGAAGATTTCCAACAAACTGTTTTGTGTTCTGTTAATTTATCTGACAGTGTTTCAGCTTTCCCCTCAAGAAGCCGTTCGCTAAGACTGTTCTTGTGGAATTTGCAAAGTGATATTTGAAAGCCCGTCGAGGGCTATGGTGAAAAAGGAAATACCTTCAGTTAAAAACTGGAAAGAAACTTTCTGAGAAACTGCTTTGTATTCTGTTAATTCTCCTCACAGAGTTTCAGCTTTCCCCTCTAGAAGCCTTTCGCTAAGACTGTTCTTGTGGAATTTGCAAAGTGATATTTGTAAGCCCATAGAAGTCGATGGTGAAAACGTAAATATCCTAAGATAAAAACTGAAAAGAACCATTCTGAGAAACTGCTTTGTGTTTTGTTAATTCATCTCACAGAGTTACAGGTTTCCCTTCAAGAAGCCTTTCGCTAAGACAGTTCTTGTGGAATATGCAAAGTGATATTTGGAAGCTCATAGTGACCTATAGTGAAAAAGGATATATCTTCAGTTAAAAACTGAAAAGAAGCTTTCTGAGAAACTGCTTTGTGATATATGACTTCCACTCACGGAGTTACAGCTGTATTTCGTAGAGCTGTTTGGCAGTCTTATTTCTGTGGAATCTGAGAACTGTTATTTCGGATCCCTTTGAAGACTGAAGGGCCAAAGGAAATATCCGTCGTTAAAGTTAGAAAGAAGCTTTCTGAGAAACTTCTTTGTGATTTGCGAATTCATTTCACAGAGTTACAGCTTTCCCCTCAAGAAGCCTTTCGCTAAGATTATTCTTGCACAATTTGAAAAATGATATTTGGAAGCCAATAGACGGCTATGGTGAAAACGAAATATCCTCCGATAAAAACTGGAAAGAAGCTTTCTGAGAAATTGCTTTGTGTTCTTTTAATTCATCTCACAGACTTACAGCTTTCCCCTCAGGAAGTCTTTCGCTAAGACTGTTCTTGTGGAATTTGAAATGTGATATTTGGTAGCCCAAAGAGCGTTATGGAGAAAAGGAAATATCTTCAGATAAAAACTGTAAAGAACATTCCTGAGAAACTGCTTTGTGTTCTGTTAATTCACCTAACAGGGTTACAGCTTTCCCCTCTAGAAGCCTTTCGCTAAGACTGTTCTTGCTGTATTTTCAAAGGGATATTTTGAAGCCCATAGAGGGCTACGGTGAAAAAGGATATAGCTTCAGTTAAAAACTGAAAGAGGCTTTCTGAGAAACGGTTTAGTATTATGTGACTTCCACTCACTGAGTTACAGCTCTATTTCCTAGAGCTGTTTGATAGCCTTATTTCTATGGAATCGGAGAACTGTTATTTTGGATCCCTTTGAAGACTATAGGGCCAAAGGAAATATCTGCTGCTAAAAGTGAGAAAGAAGCTTTCGGAGAAACTTCTCTGAGATCTGTTAATTCATCTCACAGAGTTACAGCATTCCACTCAAGAAGCCTTTCGCTAGGACTGTTCTTTTTGAATTTGCAAAGTGATATTTCGAAGCCCATAGACGGCTGTGGTGAAAAGGGAAATACCTTCAGTTAAAAAATGGAAAGAAGCTTTCTAAGAAACTGCTTTGTGTTCTGTTAATTCATCTCAAAGAGTTACAGCTTTACCCTCAAAAAGACTTTTGCTAAGACTCTTCTTGTGTAATACTCATAGTGATATTTGTAAGCCCTTATAGGGCTATGGTGAAAAAGGAAATATCCTAAGAAAAAAGCTGAAAAGAAGCTTTCTGAGAAACTGCTTTGTGTTCTGTTAATTCACCTCACAGAGTTACAGCTTTCCCCTTAAGAAGCCTTTTGGTAAGACTGTTCTTGTGGAATTTGCAGAGTGGTATTTGTAAGCCCATAGAGGGCTATGGTGAAAAAGGAAATATCCTAAGATAAAAACTGAAAAGAACATTTCTGAGAAACTGCTTTGTGATACGTGACTTCCACTCACTGAGTGAGAGCTATATGTCATAGAGCTGTTTGCTAACCTTATTTCTGTGGAATCTGAGAAGGGATAATTCGGTTCCCGTTGAAGACTATAGGGCCAAAGGAAATATCCGCCATAAACGTGAGAAAGAAGCTTTCTGAGAAACAGCTTTCTGATCTGTGAATTCATCCCACAGAGTTACAGCTTTCCCCTGAGGAAGCCTTTCACTATGACTGTTCTTGTGGAATTTGCAACGTGACATTTCGAAGGCCATAGAGAGCTATGGTGAAAAGGAAATATCTTCGGTTTAAAACGGGAAAGAAGCTTTCTGAGACACTGCGTTGTGTTCTGTTAATTCATCTCACAAAGTTACAGCTTTCCCCTCACGAAGCCTTTCCCTAAGACTGTTCTTGTCGAATTTGGGAAGTGATATTTAGAAGCCTACAGAGGTCTACAGTGAAAAAGGAAATAACCTAAGATAAAAACTGAAAATAAGCTTTCTGAAAAACTGCTTTGTGTTCTCTTAATTCATCTCACAGAGTTACAGCTTTCCTCTCAAGAATCCTTTCGCTAAGACTGTTCTTGTGCAATTTAGAACGTGATATTTAGAAGCCCATAGAGGGCTATGGAGAAAAAGGAAATGTCCTTAGATAAAAACTGGAAAGAAGCTTTCTGAGAAACTGCTTTGTGTTCTGTTAATTCATCTCACAGAGTTACAGCTTTCCCCTCGAGAAGCCTTTCGCTATGACTGTTCTTGTGTCATTCGCAAAGTAATATTTGGAAGCCCATATAGGGTTATGGTGAAAAAAGGAATATCTTCAGTTAGAAACTGTATAGAAGCTTTCTGAGAAACTGCTTTGTTTTCTGTTAATTCATCTCACAGAGTTACAGCTTTCCCCTCAAGAAGTCTTTCGTTAAGACTGTTCTTGTGGAATTTGCAAAGTGAAATTTGGAAGCCCATAGAGGGCTATGGTGAAAAAGGAAATGTCATCAGATGAAAACTAGAAAGAAGCTTCTTGAGAAACTACTTTGTGTTCCGTTAATTCATCTCACACAGTTACAGCTTTGCCCTCCAGAAACCGTTCATTAAGACCGTTCTTGTGGAATTTTCAAAGTGCTATTTGGAAACCCATAGGGGGCTATGGTGAAAAAGGAAATATCTTCAGTTATAAACTGGAAAGAAGTTTTCTGAGAAACTGCTTTGTGTTCTGTTAATTCATCTGACAGTGTTACACCTTTCCCCTCAAGAAGCATTCCGCTAAGACTGTTCTTGTGGAATTTGCAAAGTGACATTTGGAAGCCCATAGAGGGCTGTGGTGAAAAAGAAATTTCCTAAGAGAAGAACTGAAAAGAAGCTTTCTGAGAAACGACTTTGTGTTCTGTTAATTCATCTTATAGAATTACAGCTTTCCCCTCAAGAAGTCGTTCAGTAAGACTGTTCTTGTGGAATTTGCAAAGTGATATTTGGAAGCCCATAGAGGACCATGGTGTAAAGGAAATATCTTCAGATAAAAACTGGAAAGTAGCTTTCTGAGAAATTGCTTTGTGTTCTGTTAATTCATCTCACAGAATTACGGCTTTCCCCTCAAGAAAACTTTCGCTAAAGCTGTTTTTGTGGAATTTGGAAAAAGGTATATGGGAAACCATAGAGATCTATGGTTAAAAAGAAAATATCCTAAGGTAAAAACTGAAAAGAAAATTTCTGAGAAACTGCTTTGTGTTCTCTGAATTCATCTCACAGACTTACAGCTTTCCCCTCAAGAAACCGTTCACTAAGACTGTTCTCGTGGATTTTGCAAAGTGATATTTGGAAGCCCATAGAGTGCTATGGCGAAAAAGGAAATATCTTCAGTTAAAAAGTGGAAAGAACGTTTCTGAGAAACTGCTTTGTGTTCTGTTAATCCATCTCACAGAGGTACAGCATTCCCCTCAAGAAGTCGTTTACTAAGACTGTTCTTGTGAAATTTGCAAAGTGATATTTGGAAGTGCTGAGAGAACTATGGTGAAAAAGGAAATATCGTAAGATAAAAACTGAAAAGAAGCTTTCTGAGAAACTGCTTTGTGTTTTGTTAATTCATCTCAGAGAGTTACAGCTTTCCGAACAAAAAGCCATTCACTAAGACTGATCTTGTGTTATTTTCAAATTGATATTTGGAAGCCCATAGAGGGCTATGGTGAAAAGGGAAATATCTTCAGTTAAAAACTGGAAAGAAGCTTTCTGAGAAACGGTTTTGTGTTCTCTTAGTTCATCTCACAGAGTTACAGCTTTCCCCTCAAGAAGCCTTTCACCAAGACTGTTCTTGTGGAATTTCCAAAGTGGTCTTTGGAAGTCCATACGTCGCTATGGTGAAAAAGGATATAGCTTCAGTTAAAAAGTGAAAAGAAGCTTTCCGAGGAACTGCTTTGTGATATGTGATTTCCTGTCACTGAGAAACAGCTGTATTTCGTAGAACTGTTGGCTCGGCTTATTTCTGTGGAATCTGAGAAATGTTACTTCGGATCTCTTTGAAGACTATAGGTCCAAAGGAAATATCCGCCACTAAAAGTGTGAAAGAAGCTTTCTGAGAAACTTCTTTGAGTTCTGTGAATTGATCTCACAGAGCTACAGTTTCCCCTCAAGAGGCCTTTCGCTAAGACTGTTCTCGTGGAATTTGCAAAGTGATATTTGGAAAACAATAGAGGGCTATGGTGAAAAAGGAAATATCCTAAGATAAAAACTGAAAAGAAGCTTTTTGAGAAACTGTTTTGCGTACCGTTAATTCATCTCACAGAGTTATAGCTTTCCCCTCAAGAAGCCGTTCATTAAGACTGTTGTTGTGAAATTTGCAAAATGATATTTGGAAGCTCATAGAGGGCTATGGTGAAAATGGAAATATCTTCAGTTAAAAACTGGAGAGAAGCTTTCTGAGAGACTGCTTTGTGTTCCGTTAATTCATACACAGAGTTACTCCTTTCCTATCACGAATCCTTTCGCTAAGACTGTTCTTGTGGAGTTTACAAAGTGATATTTGGAAGCCCATAGAGGGGTACGGTTAAAAAGGAAATTTCCTCACATAAAAACTGGAAAGAAGCTTTCTGAGAAATTGCTTTGTGTTTTTTTAATTCATCTCACAGTATTACAGCTCTACCCTAAAGAAGCCCTTCACTAAGACTGTTCTTCTGGAATTACCAAAGAGATATTTGGAAGCCCATAGAGCGCTATGGTGAAAAAGGAAATATCTTCAGTTAAAAACTGGAGAGAAGCTTTCTGAGAAACTGCTTTGTGTTCTGTTAATTCATGCACAGAGTTACAGCTTTCCTATCAAGAATCCTTTCGCTAAGACTGTTCTTGTGGAGTTTACAAAATGATATTTGGAAGCCCATAGAGGGGTATGTTTAAAAAGGAAATTTCCTCACATAAAAACTGGAAAGAAGTTTTCTGAGAAACTGCTTTGTGTTCTGTTAATTCATCTCACAGAGTTACAGCTTACCCCTCAAGAAGCATTTCGCTAAGACTGTTCTTGTGGAATTTGCAATGTGATATTTGGAAGCCCATGGAGGGATATGGTGAAAAAGGAAATATCTTCAATTAAAAACTGGAAAGAAGCTTTCTGAGAAACTGCTTTGTTTTCTGTTAATTCATCTCACAGAGTTTCAGCTTTCCCCTCCAGAAGTCTTTCGCTAAGACGGTTCTCGTGGAATTTGCAAAGTGATATTTGGAAGCCGTGAGAGGGCTATGGTGTAAAAGGAAATGTCCTCGGATCAAAAATGGAAAGAAGATTTCCAACAAACTGTTTTGTGTTCTGTTAATTTATCTGACAGTGTTTCAGCTTTCCCCTCAAGAAGCCGTTCGCTAAGACTGTTCTTGTGGAATTTGCAAAGTGATATTTGAAAGCCCGTCGAGGGCTATGGTGAAAAAGGAAATACCTTCAGTTAAAAACTGGAAAGAAACTTTCTGAGAAACTGCTTTGTATTCTGTTAATTCTCCTCACAGAGTTTCAGCTTTCCCCTCTAGAAGCCTTTCGCTAAGACTGTTCTTGTGGAATTTGCAAAGTGATATTTGTAAGCCCATAGAAGTCGATGGTGAAAACGTAAATATCCTAAGATAAAAACTGAAAAGAACCATTCTGAGAAACTGCTTTGTGTTTTGTTAATTCATCTCACAGAGTTACAGGTTTCCCTTCAAGAAGCCTTTCGCTAAGACAGTTCTTGTGGAATATGCAAAGTGATATTTGGAAGCTCATAGTGACCTATAGTGAAAAAGGATATATCTTCAGTTAAAAACTGAAAAGAAGCTTTCTGAGAAACTGCTTTGTGATATATGACTTCCACTCACGGAGTTACAGCTGTATTTCGTAGAGCTGTTTGGCAGTCTTATTTCTGTGGAATCTGAGAACTGTTATTTCGGATCCCTTTGAAGACTGAAGGGCCAAAGGAAATATCCGTCGTTAAAGTTAGAAAGAAGCTTTCTGAGAAACTTCTTTGTGATTTGCGAATTCATTTCACAGAGTTACAGCTTTCCCCTCAAGAAGCCTTTCGCTAAGATTATTCTTGCACAATTTGAAAAATGATATTTGGAAGCCAATAGACGGCTATGGTGAAAACGAAATATCCTCCGATAAAAACTGGAAAGAAGCTTTCTGAGAAATTGCTTTGTGTTCTTTTAATTCATCTCACAGACTTACAGCTTTCCCCTCAGGAAGTCTTTCGCTAAGACTGTTCTTGTGGAATTTGAAATGTGATATTTGGTAGCCCAAAGAGCGTTATGGAGAAAAGGAAATATCTTCAGATAAAAACTGTAAAGAACATTCCTGAGAAACTGCTTTGTGTTCTGTTAATTCACCTAACAGGGTTACAGCTTTCCCCTCTAGAAGCCTTTCGCTAAGACTGTTCTTGCTGTATTTTCAAAGGGATATTTTGAAGCCCATAGAGGGCTACGGTGAAAAAGGATATAGCTTCAGTTAAAAACTGAAAGAGGCTTTCTGAGAAACGGTTTAGTATTATGTGACTTCCACTCACTGAGTTACAGCTCTATTTCCTAGAGCTGTTTGATAGCCTTATTTCTATGGAATCGGAGAACTGTTATTTTGGATCCCTTTGAAGACTATAGGGCCAAAGGAAATATCTGCTGCTAAAAGTGAGAAAGAAGCTTTCTGAGAAACTTCTCTGAGATCTGTTAATTCATCTCACAGAGTTACAGCATTCCACTCAAGAAGCCTTTCGCTAGGACTGTTCTTTTTGAATTTGCAAAGTGATATTTCGAAGCCCATAGACGGCTGTGGTGAAAAGGGAAATACCTTCAGTTAAAAAATGGAAAGAAGCTTTCTAAGAAACTGCTTTGTGTTCTGTTAATTCATCTCAAAGAGTTACAGCTTTACCCTCAAAAAGACTTTTGCTAAGACTCTTCTTGTGTAATACTCATAGTGATATTTGTAAGCCCTTATAGGGCTATGGTGAAAAAGGAAATATCCTAAGAAAAAAGCTGAAAAGAAGCTTTCTGAGAAACTGCTTTGTGTTCTGTTAATTCACCTCACAGAGTTACAGCTTTCCCCTTAAGAAGCCTTTTGGTAAGACTGTTCTTGTGGAATTTGCAGAGTGGTATTTGTAAGCCCATAGAGGGCTATGGTGAAAAAGGAAATATCCTAAGATAAAAACTGAAAAGAACATTTCTGAGAAACTGCTTTGTGATACGTGACTTCCACTCACTGAGTGAGAGCTATATGTCATAGAGCTGTTTGCTAACCTTATTTCTGTGGAATCTGAGAAGGGATAATTCGGTTCCCGTTGAAGACTATAGGGCCAAAGGAAATATCCGCCATAAACGTGAGAAAGAAGCTTTCTGAGAAACAGCTTTCTGATCTGTGAATTCATCCCACAGAGTTACAGCTTTCCCCTGAGGAAGCCTTTCACTATGACTGTTCTTGTGGAATTTGCAACGTGACATTTCGAAGGCCATAGAGAGCTATGGTGAAAAGGAAATATCTTCGGTTTAAAACGGGAAAGAAGCTTTCTGAGACACTGCGTTGTGTTCTGTTAATTCATCTCACAAAGTTACAGCTTTCCCCTCACGAAGCCTTTCCCTAAGACTGTTCTTGTCGAATTTGGGAAGTGATATTTAGAAGCCTACAGAGGTCTACAGTGAAAAAGGAAATAACCTAAGATAAAAACTGAAAATAAGCTTTCTGAAAAACTGCTTTGTGTTCTCTTAATTCATCTCACAGAGTTACAGCTTTCCTCTCAAGAATCCTTTCGCTAAGACTGTTCTTGTGCAATTTAGAACGTGATATTTAGAAGCCCATAGAGGGCTATGGAGAAAAAGGAAATGTCCTTAGATAAAAACTGGAAAGAAGCTTTCTGAGAAACTGCTTTGTGTTCTGTTAATTCATCTCACAGAGTTACAGCTTTCCCCTCGAGAAGCCTTTCGCTATGACTGTTCTTGTGTCATTCGCAAAGTAATATTTGGAAGCCCATATAGGGTTATGGTGAAAAAAGGAATATCTTCAGTTAGAAACTGTATAGAAGCTTTCTGAGAAACTGCTTTGTTTTCTGTTAATTCATCTCACAGGGTTACAGCTTTCCCCTCAAGAAGTCTTTCGTTAAGACTGTTCTTGTGGAATTTGCAAAGTGAAATTTGGAAGCCCATAGAGGGCTATGGTGAAAAAGGAAATGTCCTCAGATGAAAACTAGAAAGAAGCTTCTTGAGAAACTACTTTGTGTTCCGTTAATTCATCTCACACAGTTACAGCTTTGCCCTCCAGAAACCGTTCATTAAGACCGTTCTTGTGGAATTTTCAAAGTGCTATTTGGAAACCCATAGGGGGCTATGGTGAAAAAGGAAATATCTTCAGTTATAAACTGGAAAGAAGATTTCTGAGAAACTGCTTTGTGTTCTGTTAATTCATCTGACAGTGTTACACCTTTCCCCTCAAGAAGCATTCCGCTAAGACTGTTCTTGTGGAATTTGCAAAGTGACATTTGGAAGCCCATAGAGGGCTGTGGTGAAAAAGAAATTTCCTAAGATAAGAACTGAAAAGAAGCTTTCTGAGAAACGACTTTGTGTTCTGTTAATTCATCTTATAGAATTACAGCTTTCCCCTCAAGAAGTCGTTCAGTAAGACTGTTCTTGTGGAATTTGCAAAGTGATATTTGGAAGCCCATAGAGGACCATGGTGTAAAGGAAATATCTTCAGATAAAAACTGGAAAGTAGCTTTCTGAGAAATTGCTTTGTGTTCTGTTAATTCATCTCACAGAATTACGGCTTTCCCCTCAAGAAAACTTTCGCTAAAGCTGTTTTTGTGGAATTTGGAAAAAGGTATATGGAAAACCATAGAGATCTATGGTTAAAAAGAAAATATCCTAAGGTAAAAACTGAAAAGAAAATTTCTGAGAAACTGCTTTGTGTTCTCTGAATTCATCTCACAGACTTACAGCTTTCCCCTCAAGAAACCGTTCACTAAGACTGTTCTCGTGGGTTTTGCAAAGTGATATTTGGAAGCCCATAGAGTGCTATGGGGAAAAAGGAAATATCTTCAGTTAAAAAGTGGAAAGAACGTTTCTGAGAAACTGCTTTGTGTTCTGTTAATCCATCTCACAGAGGTACAGCATTCCCCTCAAGAAGTCGTTTACTAAGACTGTTCTTGTGAAATTTGCGAAGTGATATTTGGAAGTGCTTAGAGAACTATGGTGAAAAAGGAAATATCGTAAGATAAAAACTGAAAAGAAGCTTTCTGAGAAACTGCTTTGTGTTTTGTTAATTCATCTCAGAGAGTTACAGCTTTCCGAACAAAAAGCCATTCACTAAGACTGATCTTGTGTTATTTTCAAATTGATATTTGGAAGCCCATAGAGGGCTATGGTGAAAAGGGAAATATCTTCAGTTAAAAACTGGAAAGAAGCTTTCTGAGAAACGGTTTTGTGTTCTCTTAGTTCATCTCACAGAGTTACAGCTTTCCCCTCAAGAAGCCTTTCACCAAGACTGTTCTTGTGGAATTTCCAAAGTGGTCTTTGGAAGTCCATACGTCGCTATGGTGAAAAAGGATATAGCTTCAGTTAAAAAGTGAAAAGAAGCTTTCCGAGGAACTGCTTTGTGAAATGTGATTTCCAGTCACTGAGAAACAGCTGTATTTCGTAGAACTGTTGGCTAGGCTTATTTCTGTGGAATCTGAGAAATGTTACTTCGGATCTCTTTGAAGACTATAGGTCCAAAGGAAATATCCGCCACTAAAAGTGTGAAAGAAGCTTTCTGAGAAACTTCTTTGAGTTCTGTGAATTGATCTCACAGAGCTACAGTTTCCCTTCAAGAGGCCTTTCGCTAAGACTGTTCTCGTGGAATTTGCAAAGTGATATTTGGAAAACAATAGAGGGCTATGGTGAAAAAGGAAATATCCTAAGATAAAAACTGAAAAGAAGCTTTTTGAGAAACTGTTTTGCGTACCGTTAATTCTTCTCACAGAGTTATAGCTTTCCCCTCAAGAAGCCGTTCATTAAGACTGTTGTTGTGAAATTTGCAAAATGATATTTGGAAGCTCATAGAGGGCTATGGTGAAAATGGAAATATCTTCAGTTAAAAACTGGAGAGAAGCTTTCTGAGAAACTGCTTTGTGTTCCGTTAATTCATACACAGAGTTACACCTTTCCTATCACGAATCCTTTCGCTAAGACTGTTCTTGTGGAGTTTACAAAGTGATATTTGGAAGCCCATAGAGGGGTACGGTTAAAAAGGAAATTTCCTCACATAAAAACTGGAAAGAAGCTTTCTGAGAAACTGCTTTGTGTTTTGTTAATTCATCTCACAGTATTACAGCTCTACCCTCAAGAAGCCCTTCACTAAGACTGTTCTTCTGGAATTACCAAAGAGATATTTGGAAGCCCATAGAGCGCTATGGTGAAAAAGGAAATATCTTCAGTTAAAAACTGGAGAGAAGCTTTCTGAGAAACTTCTTTGTGTTCTGTTAATTCATGCACAGAGTTACAGCTTTCCTATCAAGAATCCTTTCGCTAAGACTGTTCTTGTGGAGTTTACAAAGTGATATTTGGAAGCCCATAGAGGGGTATGTTTAAAAAGGAAATTTCCTCACATAAAAACTGGAAAGAAGTTTTCTGAGAAACTGCTTTGTGTTCTGTTAATTCATCTCACAGAGTTACAGCTTACCCCTCAAGAAGCATTTCGCTAAGACTGTTCTTGTGGAATTTGCAATGTGATATTTGGAAGCCCATGGAGGGATATGGTGAAAAAGGAAATATCTTCAATTAAAAACTGGAAAGAAGCTTTCTGAGAAACTGCTTTGTTTTCTGTTAATTCATCTCACAGAGTTTCAGCTTTCCCCTCCAGAAGTCTTTCGCTAAGACGGTTCTCGTGGAATTTGCAAAGTGATATTTGGAAGCCGTGAGAGGGCTATGGTGTAAAAGGAAATGTCCTCGGATCAAAAATGGAAAGAAGCTTTCCAACAAACTGTTTTGTGTTCTGTTAATTTATCTGACAGAGTTTCAGCTTTCCCCTCAAGAAGCCGTTCGCTAAGACTGTTCTTGTGGAATTTGCAAAGTGATATTTGAAAGCCCGTCGAGGGCTATGGTGAAAAAGGAAATACCTTCAGTTAAAAACTGGAAAGAAACTTTCTGAGAAACTGCTTTGTATTCTGTTAATTCACCTCACAGAGTTTCAGCTTTCCCCTCTAGAAGCCTTTCGCTAAGACTGTTCTTGTGGAATTTGCAAAGTGATATTTGTAAGCCCATAGAAGTCGATGGTGAAAACGTAAATATCCTAAGATAAAAACTGAAAAGAACCATTCTGAGAAACTGCTTTGTGTTTTGTTAATTCATCTCACAGAGTTACAGGTTTCCCTTCAAGAAGCCTTTCGCTAAGACAGTTCTTGTGGAATATGCAAAGTGATATTTGGAAGCTCATAGTGACCAATAGTGAAAAATTATATATCTTCAGTTAAAAACTGAAAAGAAGCTTTCTGAGAAACTGCTTTGTGATATATGACTTCCACTCACGGAGTTACAGCTGTATTTCGTAGAGCTGTTTGGCAGTCTTATTTCTGTGGAATCTGAGAACTGTTATTTCGGATCCCTTTGAAGACTGAAGGGCCAAAGGAAATATCCGTCGTTAAAGTTAGAAAGAAGCTTTCTGAGAAACTTCTTTGTGATTTGCGAATTCATTTCACAGAGTTACAGCTTTCCCCTCAAGAAGCCTTTCGCTAAGATTATTCTTGCACAATTTGAAAAATGATATTTGGAAGCCAATAGACGGCTATGGTGAAAACGAAATATCCTCCGATAAAAACTGGAAAGAAGCTTTCTGAGAAATTGCTTTGTGTTCTTTTAATTCATCTCACAGACTTACAGCTTTCCCCTCAGGAAGTCTTTCGCTAAGACTGTTCTTGCGGAATTTGAAATGTGATATTTGGTAGCCCATAGAGCGCTATGGAGAAAAGGAAATATCTTCAGATAAAAACTGTAAAGAACATTCCTGAGAAACTGCTTTGTGTTCTGTTAATTCACCTAACAGAGTTACAGCTTTCCCCTCTAGATGCCTTTCGCTAAGACTGTTCTTGCTGTATTTTCAAAGGGATATTTTGAAGCCCATAGAGGGCTACGGTGAAAAAGGATATAGCTTCAGTTAAAAACTGAAAGAGGCTTTCTGAGAAACGGTTTAGTATTATGTGACTTCCACTCACTGAGTTACAGCTCTATTTCCTAGAGCTGTTTGATAGCCTTATTTCTATGGAATCGGAGAACTGTTATTTTGGATCCCTTTGAAGACTATAGGGCCAAAGGAAATATCTGCCGCTAAAAGTGAGAAAGAAGCTTTCTGAGAAACTCCTCTGAGATCTGTTAATTCATCTCACAGAGTTACAGCATTCCACTCAAGAAGCCTTTCGCTAGGACTGTTCTTTTTGAATTTGCAAAGTGATATTTCGAAGCCCATAGACGGCTGTGGTGAAAAGGGAAATACCTTCAGTTAAAAAATGGAAAGAAGCTTTCTAAGAAACTGCTTTGTGTTCTGTTAATTCATCTCAAAGAGTTACAGCTTTACCCTCAAAAAGACTTTTGCTAAGACTCTTCTTGTGTAATACTCATAGTGATATTTGTAAGCCCTTATAGGGCTATGGTGAAAAAGGAAATATCCTAAGAAAAAAGCTGAAAACAAGCTTTCTGAAAAACTGCTTTGTGTTCTGTTAATTCACCTCACAGAGTTACAGCTTTCCCCTTAAGAAGCCTTTTGGTAAGACTGTTCTTGTGGAATTTGCAGAGTGGTATTTGTAAGCCCATAGAGGGCTATGGTGAAAAAGGAAATATCCTAAGATAAAAACTGAAAAGAACATTTCTGAGAAACTGCTTTGTGATACGTGACTTCCACTCACTGAGTGAGAGCTATATGTCATAGAGCTGTTTGCTAACCTTATTTCTGTGGAATCTGAGAAGGGATAATTCGGTTCCCGTTGAAGACTATAGGGCCAAAGGAAATATCCGCCATAAACGTGAGAAAGAAGCTTTCTGAGAAACAGCTTTCTGATCTGTGAATTCATCCCACAGAGTTACAGCTTTCCCCTGAGGAAGCCTTTCGCTATGACTGTTCTTGTGGAATTTGCAACGTGACATTTCGAAGGCCATAGAGAGCTATGGTGAAAAGGAAATATCTTCGGTTTAAAACGGGAAAGAAGCTTTCTGAGACACTGCGTTGTGTTCTGTTAATTCATCTCACAAAGTTACAGCTTTCCCCTCACGAAGCCTTTCCCTAAGACTGTTCTTGTCGAATTTGGGAAGTGATATTTAGAAGCCTACAGAGGTCTACAGTGAAAAAGGAAATAACCTAAGATAAAAACTGAAAATAAGCTTTCTGAAAAACTGCTTTGTGTTCTCTTAATTCATCTCACAGAGTTACAGCTTTCCTCTCAAGAATCCTTTCGCTAAGACTGTTCTTGTGCAATTTAGAATGTGATATTTAGAAGCCCATAGAGGGCTATGGAGAAAAAGGAAATGTCCTTAGATAAAAACTGGAAAGAAGCTTTCTGAGAAACTGCTTTGTGTTCTGTTAATTCATCTCACAGAGTTACAGCTTTCCCCTCGAGAAGCCTTTCTCTATGACTGTTCTTGTGTAATTCGCAAAGTAATATTTGGAAGCCCATATAGGGTTATGGTGAAAAAAGGAATATCTTCAGTTAGAAACTGTATAGAAGCTTTCTGAGAAACTGCTTTGCTTTCTGTTAATTCATCTCACAGAGTTACAGCTTTCCCCTCAAGAAGTCTTTCGTTAAGACTGTTCTTGTGGAATTTGCAAAGTGAAATTTGGAAGCCCATAGAGGGCTATGGTGAAAAAGGAAATGTCCTCAGATGAAAACTAGAAAGAAGCTTCTTGAGAAACTACTTTGTGTTCCGTTAATTCATCTCACACAGTTACAGCTTTGCCCTCCAGAAACCGCTCATTAAGACCGTTCTTGTGGAATTTTCAAAGTGATATTTGGAAACCCATAGGGGGCTATGGTGAAAAAGGAAATATCTTCAGTTATAAACTGGAAAGAAGTTTTCTGAGAAACTGCTTTGTGTTCTGTTAATTCATCTGACAGTGTTACACCTTTCCCCTCAAGAAGCATTCCGCTAAGACTGTTCTTGTGGAATTTGGGAAGTGATATTTAGAAGCCTACAGAGGTCTACAGTGAAAAAGGAAATAACCTAAGATAAAAACTGAAAATAAGCTTTCTGAAAAACTGCTTTGTGTTCTCTTAATTCATCTCACAGAGTTACAGCTTTCCTCTCAAGAATCCTTTCGCTAAGACTGTTCTTGTGCAATTTAGAACGTGATATTTAGAAGCCCATAGAGGGCTATGGAGAAAAAGGAAATGTCCTTAGATAAAAACTGGAAAGAAGCTTTCTGAGAAACTTCTTTGTGTTCTGTTAATTCATGCACAGAGTTACATCTTTCCTATCAAAAATTCTTTCGCTAAGACTGTTCTTGTGGAGTTTACAAAGTGATATTTGGAAGCCCATAGAGGGGTACGTTTAAAAAGGAAATTTCCTCACATAAAAACTGGAAAGAAGTTTTCTGAGAAACTGCTTTGTGTTCTGTTAATTCATCTCACAGAGTTACAGCTTACCCCTCAAGAAGCATTTCGCTAAGACTGTTCTTGTGGAATTTGCAATGTGATATTTGGAAGCCCATGGAGGGATATGGTGAAAAAGGAAATATCTTCAATTAAAAACTGGAAAGAAGCTTTCTGAGAAACTGCTTTGTTTTCTGTTAATTCATCTCACAGAGTTTCAGCTTTCCCCTCCAGAAGTCTTTCGCTAAGACGGTTCTCGTGGAATTTGCAAAGTGATATTTGGAAGCCGTGAGAGGGCTATGGTGTAAAAGGAAATGTCCTCGGATCAAAAATGGAAAGAAGCTTTCCAACAAACTGTTTTGTGTTCTGTTAATTTATCTGACAGTGTTTCAGCTTTCCCCTCAAGAAGCCGTTCGCTAAGACTGTTCTTGTGGAATTTGCAAAGTGATATTTGAAAGCCCGTCGAGGGCTATGGTGAAAAAGGAAATACCTTCAGTTAAAAACTGGAAAGAAACTTTCTGAGAAACTGCTTTGTATTCTGTTAATTCTCCTCACAGAGTTTCAGCTTTCCCCTCTAGAAGCCTTTCGCTAAGACTGTTCTTGTGGAATTTGCAAAGTGATATTTGTAAGCCCATAGAAGTCGATGGTGAAAACGTAAATATCCTAAGATAAAAACTGAAAAGAACCATTCTGAGAAACTGCTTTGTGTTTTGTTAATTCATCTCACAGAGTTACAGGTTTCCCTTCAAGAAGCCTTTCGCTAAGACAGTTCTTGTGGAATATTCAAAGTGATATTTGGAAGCTCATAGTGACCTATAGTGAAAAAGGATATATCTTCAGTTAAAAACTGAAAAGAAGCTTTCTGAGAAACTGCTTTGTGATATATGACTTCCACTCACTGAGTTACAGCTGTATTTCGTAGAGCTGTTTGGCAGTCTTATTTCTGTGGAATCTGAGAACTGTTATTACGGATCCCTTTGAAGACTGAAGGGCCAAAGGAAATATCCGTCGTTAAAGTTAGAAAGAAGCTTTCTGAGAAACTTCTTTGTGATTTGCGAATTCATTTCACAGAGTTACAGCTTTCCCCTCAAGAGGCCTTTCGCTAAGATTATTCTTGCACAATTTGAAAAATGATATTTGGAAGCCAATAGACGGCTATGGTGAAAACGAAATATCCTCCGATAAAAACTGGAAAGAAGCTTTCTGAGAAATTGCTTTGTGTTCTTTTAATTCATCTCACAGACTTACAGCTTTCCCCTCAGGAAGTCTTTCGCTAAGACTGTTCTTGTGGAATTTGAAATGTGATATTTGGTAGCCCATAGAGCGCTATGGAGAAAAGGAAATATCTTCAGATAAAAACTGTAAAGAACATTCCTGAGAAACTGCTTTGTGTTCTGTTAATTCACCTAACAGAGTTACAGCTTTCCCCTCTAGAAGCCTTTCGCTAAGACTGTTCTTGCTGTATTTTCAAAGGGATATTTTGAAGCCCATAGAGGGCTACGGTGAAAAAGGATATAGCTTCAGTTAAAAACTGAAAGAGGCTTTCTGAGAAACGGTTTAGTATTATGTGACTTCCACTCACTGAGTTACAGCTCTATTTCCTAGAGCTGTTTGATAGCCTTATTTCTATGGAATCGGAGAACTGTTATTTTGGATCCCTTTGAAGACTATAGGGCCAAAGGAAATATCTGCTGCTAAAAGTGAGAAAGAAGCTTTCTGAGAAACTTCTCTGAGATCTGTTAATTCATCTCACAGAGTTACAGCATTCCACTCAAGAAGCCTTTCGCTAGGACTGTTCTTTTTGAATTTGCAAAGTGATATTTCGAAGCCCATAGACGGCTGTGGTGAAAAGGGAAATACCTTCAGTTAAAAAATGGAAAGAAGCTTTCTAAGAAACTGCTTTGTGTTCTGTTAATTCATCTCAAAGAGTTACAGCTTTACCCTCAAAAAGACTTTTGCTAAGACTCTTCTTGTGTAATACTCATAGTGATATTTGTAAGCCCTTATAGGGCTATGGTGAAAAAGGAAATATCCTAAGAAAAAAGCTGAAAAGAAGCTTTCTGAGAAACTGCTTTGTGTTCTGTTAATTCACCTCACAGAGTTACAGCTTTCCCCTTAAGAAGCCTTTTGGTAAGACTGTTCTTGTGGAATTTGCAGAGTGGTATTTGTAAGCCCATAGAGGGCTATGGTGAAAAAGGAAATATCCTAAGATAAAAACTGAAAAGAACATTTCTGAGAAACTGCTTTGTGATATGTGACTTCCACTCACTGAGTGAGAGCTATATGTCATAGAGCTGTTTGCTAACCTTATTTCTGTGGAATCTGAGAAGGGATAATTCGGTTCCCGTTGAAGACTATAGGGCCAAAGGAAATATCCGCCATAAACGTGAGAAAGAAGCTTTCTGAGAAACAGCTTTCTGATCTGTGAATTCATCCCACAGAGTTACAGCTTTCCCCTGAGGAAGCCTTTCGCTATGACTGTTCTTGTGGAATTTGCAACGTGACATTTCGAAGGCCATAGAGAGCTATGGTGAAAAGGAAATATCTTCGGTTTAAAACGGGAAAGAAGCTTTCTGAGACACTGCGTTGTGTTCTGTTAATTCATCTCACAAAGTTACAGCTTTCCCCTCACGAAGCCTTTCACTACGACTGTTCTTGTCGAATTTGGGAAGTGATATTTAGAAGCCTACAGAGGTCTACAGTAAAAAAGGAAATAACCTAAGATAAAAACTGAAAATAAGCTTTCTGAAAAACTGCTTAGTGTTCTCTTAATTCATCTCACAGAGTTACAGCTTTCCTCTCAAGAATCCTTTCGCTAAGACTGTTCTTGTGCAATTTAGAACGTGATATTTAGAAGCCCATAGAGGGCTATGGAGAAAAAGGAAATGTCCTTAGATAAAAACTGGAAAGAAGCTTTCTGAGAAACTGCTTTGTGTTCTGTTAATTCATCTCACAGAGTTACAGCTTTCCCCTCGAGAAGCCTTTCTCTATGACTGTTCTTGTGTAATTCGCAAAGTAATATTTGGAAGCCCATATAGGGTTATGGTGAAAAAAGGAATATCTTCAGTTAGAAACTGTATAGAAGCTTTCTGAGAAACTGCTTTGTTTTCTGTTAATTCATCTCACAGAGTTACAGCTTTCCCCTCAAGAAGTCTTTCGTTAAGACTGTTCTTGTGGAATTTGCAAAGTGAAATTTGGAAGCCCATAGAGGGCTATGGTGAAAAAGGAAATGTCCTCAGATGAAAACTAGAAAGAAGCTTCTTGAGAAACTACTTTGTGTTCTGTTAATTCATCTCACACAGTTACAGCTTTGCCCTCCAGAAACCGTTCATTAAGACCGTTCTTGTGGAATTTTCAAAGTGCTATTTGGAAACCCATAGGGGGCTATGGTGAAAAAGGAAATATCTTCAGTTATAAACTGGAAAGAAGATTTCTGAGAAACTGCTTTGTGTTCTGTTAATTCATCTGACAGTGTTACACCTTTCCCCTCAAGAAGCATTCCGCTAAGACTGTTCTTGTGGAATTTGCAAAGTGACATTTGGAAGCCCATAGAGGGCTGTGGTGAAAAAGAAATTTCCTAAGATAAGAACTGAAAAGAAGCTTTCTGAGAAACGACTTTGTGTTCTGTTAATTCATCTTATAGAATTACAGCTTTCCCCTCAAGAAGTCGTTCAGTAAGACTGTTCTTGTGGAATTTGCAAAGTGATATTTGGAAGCCCATAGAGGACCATGGTGTAAAGGAAATATCTTCAGATAAAAACTGGAAAGTAGCTTTCTGAGAAATTGCTTTGTGTTCTGTTAATTCATCTCACAGAATTACGGCTTTCCCCTCAAGAAAACTTTCGCTAAAGCTGTTTTTGTGGAATTTGGAAAAAGGTATATGGGAAACCATAGAGATCTATGGTTAAAAAGAAAATATCCTAAGGTAAAAACTGAAAAGAAAATTTCTGAGAAACTGCTTTGTGTTCTCTGAATTCATCTCACAGACTTACAGCTTTCCCCTCAAGAAACCGTTCACTAAGACTGTTCTCGTGGGTTTTGCAAAGTGATATTTGGGAGCCCATAGAGTGCTATGGGGAAAAAGGAAATATCTTCAGTTAAAAAGTGGAAAGAACGTTTCTGAGAAACTGCTTTGTGTTCTGTTAATCCATCTCACAGAGGTACAGCATTCCCCTCAAGAAGTCGTTTACTAAGACTGTTCTTGTGAAATTTGCGAAGTGATATTTGGAAGTGCTTAGAGAACTATGGTGAAAAAGGAAATATCGTAAGATAAAAACTGAAAAGAAGCTTTCTGAGAAACTGTTTTGTGTTTTGTTAATTCATCTCAGAGAGTTACAGCTTTCCGAACAAAAAGCCATTCACTAAGACTGATCTTGTGTTATTTTCAAATTGATATTTGGAAGCCCATAGAGGGCTATGGTGAAAAGGGAAATATCTTCAGTTAAAAACTGGAAAGAAGCTTTCTGAGAAACGGTTTTGTGTTCTCTTAGTTCATCTCACAGAGTTACAGCTTTCCCCTCAAGAAGCCTTTCACCAAGACTGTTCTTGTGGAATTTCCAAAGTGGTCTTTGGAAGTCCATACGTCGCTATGGTTAAAAAGGATATAGCTTCAGTTAAAAAGTGAAAAGAAGCTTTCCGAGGAACTGCTTTGTGATATGTGATTTCCTGTCACTGAGAAACAGCTGTATTTCGTAGAACTGTTGGCTCGGCTTATTTCTGTGGAATCTGAGAAATGTTACTTCGGATCTCTTTGAAGACTATAGGTCCAAAGGAAATATCCGCCACTAAAAGTGTGAAAGAAGCTTTCTGAGAAACTTCTTTGAGTTCTGTGAATTGATCTCACAGAGCTACAGTTTCCCCTCAAGAGGCCTTTCGCTAAGACTGTTCTCGTGGAATTTGCAAAGTGATATTTGGAAAACAATAGAGGGCTATGGTGAAAAAGGAAATATCCTAAGATAAAAACTGAAAAGAAGCTTTTTGAGAAACTGTTTTGCGTACCGTTAATTCATCTCACAGAGTTATAGCTTTCCCCTCAAGAAGCCGTTCATTAAGACTGTTGTTGTGAAATTTGCAAAATGATATTTGGAAGCTCATAGAGGGCTATGGTGAAAATGGAAATATCTTCAGTTAAAAACTGGAGAGAAGCTTTCTGAGAGACTGCTTTGTGTTCTGTTAATTCATACACAGAGTTACACCTTTCCTATCACGAATCCTTTCGCTAAGACTGTTCTTGTGGAGTTTACAAAGTGATATTTGGAAGCCCATAGAGGGGTACGGTTAAAAAGGAAATTTCCTCACATAAAAACTGGAAAGAAGCTTTCTGAGAAACTGCTTTGTGTTTTGTTAATTCATCTCACAGTATTACAGCTCTACCCTCAAGAAGCCCTTCACTAAGACTGTTCTTCTGGAATTACCAAAGAGATATTTGGAAGCCCATAGAGCGCTATGGTGAAAAAGGAATTATCTTCAGTTAAAAACTGGAGAGAAGCTTTCTGAGAAACTTCTTTGTGTTCTGTTAATTCATGCACAGAGTTACAGCTTTCCTATCAAGAATCCTTTCGCTAAGACTGTTCTTGTGGAGTTTACAAAGTGATATTTGGAAGCCCATAGAGGGGTATGTTTAAAAAGGAAATTTCCTCACATAAAAACTGGAAAGAAGTTTTCTGAGAAACTGCTTTGTGTTCTGTTAATTCATCTCACAGAGTTACAGCTTACCCCTCAAGAAGCATTTCGCTAAGACTGTTCTTGTGGAATTTGCAATGTGATATTTGGAAGCCCATGGAGGGATATGGTGAAAAAGGAAATATCTTCAATTAAAAACTGGAAAGAAGCTTTCTGAGAAACTGCTTTGTTTTCTGTTAATTCATCTCACAGAGTTTCAGCTTTCCCCTCCAGAAGTCTTTCGCTAAGACGGTTCTCGTGGAATTTGCAAAGTGATATTTGGAAGCCGTGAGAGGGCTATGGTGTAAAAGGAAATGTCCTCGGATCAAAAATGGAAAGAAGCTTTCCAACAAACTGTTTTGTGTTCTGTTAATTTATCTGACAGAGTTTCAGCTTTCCCCTCAAGAAGCCGTTCGCTAAGACTGTTCTTGTGGAATTTGCAAAGTGATATTTGAAAGCCCGTCGAGGGCTATGGTGAAAAAGGAAATACCTTCAGTTAAAAACTGGAAAGAAACTTTCTGAGAAACTGCTTTGTATTCTGTTAATTCACCTCACAGAGTTTCAGCTTTCCCCTCTAGAAGCCTTTCGCTAAGACTGTTCTTGTGGAATTTGCAAAGTGATATTTGTAAGCCCATAGAAGTCGATGGTGAAAACGTAAATATCCTAAGATAAAAACTGAAAAGAACCATTCTGAGAAACTGCTTTGTGTTTCGTTAATTCATCTCACAGAGTTACAGGTTTCCCTTCAAGAAGCCTTTCGCTAAGACAGTTCTTGTGGAATATGCAAAGTGATATTTGGAAGCTCATAGTGACCTATAGTGAAAAAGGATATATCTTCAGTTAAAAACTGAAAAGAAGCTTTCTGAGAAACTGCTTTGTGATATATGACTTCCACTCACGGAGTTACAGCTGTATTTCGTAGAGCTGTTTGGCAGTCTTATTTCTGTGGAATCTGAGAACTGTTATTTCGGATCCCTTTGAAGACTGAAGGGCCAAAGGAAATATCCGTCGTTAAAGTTAGAAAGAAGCTTTCTGAGAAACTTCTTTGTGATTTGCGAATTCATTTCACAGAGTTACAGCTTTCCCCTCAAGAAGCCTTTCGCTAAGATTATTCTTGCACAATTTGAAAAATGATATTTGGAAGCCAATAGACGGCTATGGTGAAAACGAAATATCCTCCGATAAAAACTGGAAAGAAGCTTTCTGAGAAATTGCTTTGTGTTCTTTTAATTCATCTCACAGACTTACAGCTTTCCCCTCAGGAAGTCTTTCGCTAAGACTGTTCTTGTGGAATTTGAAATGTGATATTTGGTAGCCCAAAGAGCGTTATGGAGAAAAGGAAATATCTTCAGATAAAAACTGTAAAGAACATTCCTGAGGAACTGCTTTGTGTTCTGTTAATTCACCTAACAGAGTTACAGCTTTCCCCTCTAGAAGCCTTTCGCTAAGACTGTTCTTGCTGTATTTTCAAAGGGATATTTTGAAGCCCATAGAGGGCTACGGTGAAAAAGGATATAGCTTCAGTTAAAAACTGAAAGAGGCTTTCTGAGAAACGGTTTAGTATTATGTGACTTCCACTCACTGAGTTACAGCTCTATTTCCTAGAGCTGTTTGATAGCCTTATTTCTATGGAATCGGAGAACTGTTATTTTGGATCCCTTTGAAGACTATAGGGCCAAAGAAAATATCTGCTGCTAAAAGTGAGAAAGAAGCTTTCTGAGAAACTTCTCTGAGATCTGTTAATTCATCTCACAGAGTTACAGCATTCCACTCAAGAAGCCTTTCGCTAGGACTGTTCTTTTTGAATTTGCAAAGTGATATTTCGAAGCCCATAGACGGCTGTGGTGAAAAGGGAAATACCTTCAGTTAAAAAATGGAAAGAAGCTTTCTAAGAAACTGCTTTGTGTTCTGTTAATTCATCTCAAAGAGTTACAGCTTTACCCTCAAAAAGACTTTTGCTAAGACTCTTCTTGTGTAATACTCATAGTGATATTTGTAAGCCCTTATAGGGCTATGGTGAAAAAGGAAATATCCTAAGAAAAAAGCTGAAAAGAAGCTTTCTGAGAAACTGCTTTGTGTTCTGTTAATTCACCTCACAGAGTTACAGCTTTCCCCTTAAGAAGCCTTTTGGTAAGACTGTTCTTGTGGAATTTGCAGAGTGGTATTTGTAAGCCCATAGAGGGCTATGGTGAAAAAGGAAATATCCTAAGATAAAAACTGAAAAGAATATTTCTGAGAAACTGCTTTGTGATACGTGACTTCCACTCACTGAGTGAGAGCTATATGTCATAGAGCTGTTTGCTAACCTTATTTCTGTGGAATCTGAGAAGGGATAATTCGGTTCCCGTTGAAGACTATAGGGCCAAAGGAAATATCCGCCATAAACGTGAGAAAGAAGCTTTCTGAGAAACAGCTTTCTGATCTGTGAATTCATCCCACAGAGTTACAGCTTTCCCCTGAGGAAGCCTTTCGCTATGACTGTTCTTGTGGAATTTGCAACGTGACATTTCGAAGGCCATAGAGAGCTATGGTGAAAAGGAAATATCTTCGGTTTAAAACGGGAAAGAAGCTTTCTGAGACACTGCGTTGTGTTCTGTTAATTCAACTCACAAAGTTACAGCTTTCCCCTCACGAAGCCTTTCCCTAAGACTGTTCTTGTCGAATTTGGGAAGTGATATTTAGAAGCCTACAGAGGTCTACAGTGAAAAAGGAAATAACCTAAGATAAAAACTGAAAATAAGCTTTCTGAAAAACTGCTTTGTGTTCTCTTAATTCATCTCACAGAGTTACAGCTTTCCTCTCAAGAATCCTTTCGCTAAGACTGTTCTTGTGCAATTTAGAACGTGATATTTAGAAGCCCATAGAGGGCTATGGAGAAAAAGGAAATGTCCTTAGATAAAAACTGGAAAGAAGCTTTCTGAGAAACTGCTTTGTGTTCTGTTAATTCATCTCACAGAGTTACAGCTTTCCCCTCGAGAAGCCTTTCGCTATGACTGTTCTTGTGTCATTCGCAAAGTAATATTTGGAAGCCCATATAGGGTTATGGTGAAAAAAGGAATATCTTCAGTTAGAAACTGTATAGAAGCTTTCTGAGAAACTGCTTTGTTTTCTGTTAATTCATCTCACAGAGTTACAGCTTTCCCCTCAAGAAGTCTTTCGTTAAGACTGTTCTTGTGGAATTTGCAAAGTGAAATTTGGAAGCCCATAGAGGGCTATGGTGAAAAAGGAAATGTCCTCAGATGAAAACTAGAAAGAAGCTTCTTGAGAAACTACTTTGTGTTCCGTTAATTCATCTCACACAGTTACGGCTTTGCCCTCCAGAAACCGTTCATTAAGACCGTTCTTGTGGAATTTTCAAAGTGCTATTTGGAAACCCATAGGGGGCTATGGTGAAAAAGGAAATATCTTCAGTTATAAACTGGAAAGAAGTTTTCTGAGAAACTGCTTTGTGTTCTGTTAATTCATCTGACAGTGTTACACCTTTCCCCTCAAGAAGCATTCCGCTAAGACTGTTCTTGTGGAATTTGCAAAGTGACATTTGGAAACCCATAGAGGGCTGTGGTGAAAAAGAAATTTCCTAAGATAAGAACTGAAAAGAAGCTTTCTGAGAAACGACTTTGTGTTCTGTTAATTCATCTTATAGAATTACAGCTTTCCCCTCAAGAAGTCGTTCAGTAAGACTGTTCTTGTGGAATTTGCAAAGTGATATTTGGAAGCCCATAGAGGACCATGGTGTAAAGGAAATATCTTCAGATAAAAACTGGAAAGTAGCTTTCTGAGAAATTGCTTTGTGTTCTGTTAATTCATCTCACAGAATTACGGCTTTCCCCTCAAGAAAACTTTCGCTAAAGCTGTTTTTGTGGAATTTGGAAAAAGGTATATGGGAAACCATAGAGATCTATGGTTAAAAAGAAAATATCCTAAGGTAAAAACTGAAAAGAAAATTTCTGAGAAACTGCTTTGTGTTCTCTGAATTCATCTCACAGACTTACAGCTTTCCCCTCAAGAAACCGTTCACTAAGACTGTTCTCGTGGATTTTGCAAAGTGATATTTGGAAGCCCATAGAGTGCTATGGGGAAAAAGGAAATATCTTCAGTTAAAAAGTGGAAAGAACGTTTCTGAGAAACTGCTTTGTGTTCTGTTAATCCATCTCACAGAGGTACAGCATTCCCCTCAAGAAGTCGTTTACTAAGACTGTTCTTGTGAAATTTGCGAAGTGATATTTGGAAGTGCTGAGAGAACTATGGTGAAAAAGGAAATATCGTAAGATAAAAACTGAAAAGAAGCTTTCTGAGAAACTGCTTTGTGTTTTGTTAATTCATCTCAGAGAGTTACAGCTTTCCGAACAAAAAGCCATTCACTAAGACTGATCTTGTGTTATTTTCAAATTGATATTTGGAAGCCCATAGAGGGCTATGGTGAAAAGGGAAATATCTTCAGTTAAAAACTGGAAAGAAGCTTTCTGAGAAACGGTTTTGTGTTCTCTTAGTTCATCTCACAGAGTTACAGCTTTCCCCTCAAGAAGCCTTTCACCAAGACTGTTCTTGTGGAATTTCCAAAGTGGTCTTTGGAAGTCCATACGTCGCTATGGTGAAAAAGGATATAGCTTCAGTTAAAAAGTGAAAAGAAGCTTTCCGAGGAACTGCTTTGTGATATGTGATTTCCTGTCACTGAGAAACAGCTGTATTTCGTAGAACTGTTGGCTAGGCTTATTTCTGTGGAATCTGAGAAATGTTACTTCGGATCTCTTTGAAGACTATAGGTCCAAAGGAAATATCCGCCACTAAAAGTGTGAAAGAAGCTTTCTGAGAAACTTCTTTGAGTTCTGTGAATTGATCTCACAGAGCTACAGTTTCCCCTCAAGAGGCCTTTCGCTAAGACTGTTCTCGTGGAATTTGCAAAGTGATATTTGGAAAACAATAGAGGGCTATGGTGAAAAAGGAAATATCCTAAGATAAAAACTGAAAAGAAGCTTTTTGAGAAACTGTTTTGCGTACCGTTAATTCATCTCACAGAGTTATAGCTTTCCCCTCAAGAAGCCGTTCATTAAGACTGTTGTTGTGAAATTTGCAAAATGATATTTGGAAGCTCATAGAGGGCTATGGTGAAAATGGAAATATCTTCAGTTAAAAACTGGAGAGAAGCTTTCTGAGAGACTGCTTTGTGTTCTGTTAATTCATACACAGAGTTACACCTTTCCTATCACGAATCCTTTCGCTAAGACTGTTCTTGTGGAGTTTACAAAGTGATATTTGGAAGCCCATAGAGGGGTACGGTTAAAAAGGAAATTTCCTCACATAAAAACTGGAAAGAAGCTTTCTGAGAAACTGCTTTGTGTTTTGTTAATTCATCTCACAGTATTACAGCTCTACCCTCAAGAAGCCCTTCACTAAGACTGTTCTTCTGGAATTACCAAAGAGATATTTGGAAGCCCATAGAGCGCTATGGTGAAAAAGGAATTATCTTCAGTTAAAAACTGGAGAGAAGCTTTCTGAGAAACTTCTTTGTGTTCTGTTAATTCATGCACAGAGTTACAGCTTTCCTATCAAGAATCCTTTCGCTAAGACTGTTCTTGTGGAGTTTACAAAGTGATATTTGGAAGCCCATAGAGGGGTATGTTTAAAAAGGAAATTTCCTCACATAAAAACTGGAAAGAAGTTTTCTGAGAAACTGCTTTGTGTTCTGTTAATTCATCTCACAGAGTTACAGCTTACCCCTCAAGAAGCATTTCGCTAAGACTGTTCTTGTGGAATTTGCAATGTGATATTTGGAAGCCCATGGAGGGATATGGTGAAAAAGGAAATATCTTCAATTAAAAACTGGAAAGAAGCTTTCTGAGAAACTGCTTTGTTTTCTGTTAATTCATCTCACAGAGTTTCAGCTTTCCCCTCCAGAAGTCTTTCGCTAAGACGGTTCTCGTGGAATTTGCAAAGTGATATTTGGAAGCCGTGAGAGGGCTATGGTGTAAAAGGAAATGTCCTCGGATCAAAAATGGAAAGAAGCTTTCCAACAAACTGTTTTGTGTTCTGTTAATTTATCTGACAGAGTTTCAGCTTTCCCCTCAAGAAGCCGTTCGCTAAGACTGTTCTTGTGGAATTTGCAAAGTGATATTTGAAAGCCCGTCGAGGGCTATGGTGAAAAAGGAAATACCTTCAGTTAAAAACTGGAAAGAAACTTTCTGAGAAACTGCTTTGTATTCTGTTAATTCACCTCACAGAGTTTCAGCTTTCCCCTCTAGAAGCCTTTCGCTAAGACTGTTCTTGTGGAATTTGCAAAGTGATATTTGTAAGCCCATAGAAGTCGATGGTGAAAACGTAAATATCCTAAGATAAAAACTGAAAAGAACCATTCTGAGAAACTGCTTTGTGTTTTGTTAATTCATCTCACAGAGTTACAGGTTTCCCTTCAAGAAGCCTTTCGCTAAGACAGTTCTTGTGGAATATGCAAAGTGATATTTGGAAGCTCATAGTGACCTATAGTGAAAAAGGATATATCTTCAGTTAAAAACTGAAAAGAAGCTTTCTGAGAAACTGCTTTGTGATATATGACTTCCACTCACGGAGTTACAGCTGTATTTCGTAGAGCTGTTTGGCAGTCTTATTTCTGTGGAATCTGAGAACTGTTATTTCGGATCCCTTTGAAGACTGAAGGGCCAAAGGAAATATCCGTCGTTAAAGTTAGAAAGAAGCTTTCTGAGAAACTTCTTTGTGATTTGCGAATTCATTTCACAGAGTTACAGCTTTCCCCTCAAGAAGCCTTTCGCTAAGATTATTCTTGCACAATTTGAAAAATGATATTTGGAAGCCAATAGACGGCTATGGTGAAAACGAAATATCCTCCGATAAAAACTGGAAAGAAGCTTTCTGAGAAATTGCTTTGTGTTCTTTTAATTCATCTCACAGACTTACAGCTTTCCCCTCAGGAAGTCTTTCGCTAAGACTGTTCTTGTGGAATTTGAAATGTGATATTTGGTAGCCCAAAGAGCGTTATGGAGAAAAGGAAATATCTTCAGATAAAAACTGTAAAGAACATTCCTGAGAAACTGCTTTGTGTTCCGTTAATTCACCTAACAGAGTTACAGCTTTCCCCTCTAGAAGCCTTTCGCTAAGACTGTTCTTGCTGTATTTTCAAAGGGATATTTTGAAGCCCATAGAGGGCTACGGTGAAAAAGGATATAGCTTCAGTTAAAAACTGAAAGAGGCTTTCTGAGAAACGGTTTAGTATTATGTGACTTCCACTCACTGAGTTACAGCTCTATTTCCTAGAGCTGTTTGATAGCCTTATTTCTATGGAATCGGAGAACTGTTATTTTGGATCCCTTTGAAGACTATAGGGCCAAAGGAAATATCTGCTGCTAAAAGTGAGAAAGAAGCTTTCTGAGAAACTTCTCTGAGATCTGTTAATTCATCTCACAGAGTTACAGCATTCCACTCAAGAAGCCTTTCGCTAGGACTGTTCTTTTTGAATTTGCAAAGTGATATTTCGAAGCCCATAGACGGCTGTGGTGAAAAGGGAAATACCTTCAGTTAAAAAATGGAAAGAAGCTTTCTAAGAAACTGCTTTGTGTTCTGTTAATTCATCTCAAAGAGTTACAGCTTTACCCTCAAAAAGACTTTTGCTAAGACTCTTCTTGTGTAATACTCATAGTGATATTTGTAAGCCCTTATAGGGCTATGGTGAAAAAGGAAATATCCTAAGAAAAAAGCTGAAAAGAAGCTTTCTGAGAAACTGCTTTGTGTTCTGTTAATTCACCTCACAGAGTTACAGCTTTCCCCTTAAGAAGCCTTTTGGTAAGACTGTTCTTGTGGAATTTGCAGAGTGGTATTTGTAAGCCCATAGAGGGCTATGGTGAAAAAGGAAATATCCTAAGATAAAAACTGAAAAGAACATTTCTGAGAAACTGCTTTGTGATACGTGACTTCCACTCACTGAGTGAGAGCTATATGTCATAGAGCTGTTTGCTAACCTTATTTCTGTGGAATCTGAGAAGGGATAATTCGGTTCCCGTTGAAGACTATAGGGCCAAAGGAAATATCCGCCATAAACGTGAGAAAGAAGCTTTCTGAGAAACAGCTTTCTGATCTGTGAATTCATCCCACAGAGTTACAGCTTTCCCCTGAGGAAGCCTTTCGCTATGACTGTTCTTGTGGAATTTGCAACGTGACATTTCGAAGGCCATAGAGAGCTATGGTGAAAAGGAAATATCTTCGGTTTAAAACGGGAAAGAAGCTTTCTGAGACACTGCGTTGTGTTCTGTTAATTCATCTCACAAAGTTACAGCTTTCCCCTCACGAAGCCTTTCCCTAAGACTGTTCTTGTCGAATTTGGGAAGTGATATTTAGAAGCCTACAGAGGTCTACAGTGAAAAAGGAAATAACCTAAGATAAAAACTGAAAATAAGCTTTCTGAAAAACTGCTTTGTGTTCTCTTAATTCATCTCACAGAGTTACAGCTTTCCTCTCAAGAATCCTTTCGCTAAGACTGTTCTTGTGCTATTTAGAATGTGATATTTAGAAGCCCATAGAGGGCTATGGAGAAAAAGGAAATGTCCTTAGATAAAAACTGGAAAGAAGCTTTCTGAGAAACTGCTTTGTGTTCTGTTAATTCATCTCACAGAGTTACAGCTTTCCCCTCGAGAAGCCTTTCTCTATGACTGTTCTTGTGTCATTCGCAAAGTAATATTTGGAAGCCCATATAGGGTTATGGTGAAAAAAGGAATATCTTCAGTTAGAAACTGTATAGAAGCTTTCTGAGAAACTGCTTTGTTTTCTGTTAATTCATCTCACAGAGTTACAGCTTTCCCCTCAAGAAGTCTTTCGTTAAGACTGTTCTTGTGGAATTTGCAAAGTGAAATTTGGAAGCCCATAGAGGGCTATGGTGAAAAAGGAAATGTCCTCAGATGAAAACTAGAAAGAAGCTTCTTGAGAAACTACTTTGTGTTCCGTTAATTCATCTCACACAGTTACAGCTTTGCCCTCCAGAAACCGTTCATTAAGACCGTTCTTGTGGAATTTTCAAAGTGCTATTTGGAAACCCATAGGGGGCTATGGTGAAAAAGGAAATATCTTCAGTTATAAACTGGAAAGAAGTTTTCTGAGAAACTGCTTTGTGTTCTGTTAATTCATCTGACAGTGTTACACCTTTCCCCTCAAGAAGCATTCCGCTAAGACTGTTCTTGTGGAATTTGCAAAGTGACATTTGGAAGCCCATAGAGGGCTGTGGTGAAAAAGAAATTTCCTAAGAGAAGAACTGAAAAGAAGCTTTCTGAGAAACGACTTTGTGTTCTGTTAATTCATCTTATAGAATTACAGCTTTCCCCTCAAGAAGTCGTTCAGTAAGACTGTTCTTGTGGAATTTGCAAAGTGATATTTGGAAGCCCATAGAGGACCATGGTGTAAAGGAAATATCTTCAGATAAAAACTGGAAAGTAGCTTTCTGAGAAATTGCTTTGTGTTCTGTTAATTCATCTCACAGAATTACGGCTTTCCCCTCAAGAAAACTTTCGCTAAAGCTGTTTTTGTGGAATTTGGAAAAAGGTATATGGGAAACCATAGAGATCTATGGTTAAAAAGAAAATATCCTAAGGTAAAAACTGAAAAGAAAATTTCTGAGAAACTGCTTTGTGTTCTCTGAATTCATCTCACAGACTTACAGCTTTCCCCTCAAGAAACCGTTCACTAAGACTGTTCTCGTGGATTTTGCAAAGTGATATTTGGAAGCCCATAGAGTGCTATGGGGAAAAAGGAAATATCTTCAGTTAAAAAGTGGAAAGAACGTTTCTGAGAAACTGCTTTGTGTTCTGTTAATCCATCTCACAGAGGTACAGCATTCCCCTCAAGAAGTCGTTTACTAAGACTGTTCTTGTGAAATTTGCAAAGTGATATTTGGAAGTGCTGAGAGAACTATGGTGAAAAAGGAAATATCGTAAGATAAAAACTGAAAAGAAGCTTTCTGAGAAACTGCTTTGTGTTTTGTTAATTCATCTCAGAGAGTTACAGCTTTCCGAACAAAAAGCCATTCACTAAGACTGATCTTGTGTTATTTTCAAATTGATATTTGGAAGCCCATAGAGGGCTATGGTGAAAAGGGAAATATCTTCAGTTAAAAACTGGAAAGAAGCTTTCTGAGAAACGGTTTTGTGTTCTCTTAGTTCATCTCACAGAGTTACAGCTTTCCCCTCAAGAAGCCTTTCACCAAGACTGTTCTTGTGGAATTTCCAAAGTGGTCTTTGGAAGTCCATACGTCGCTATGGTGAAAAAGGATATAGCTTCAGTTAAAAAGTGAAAAGAAGCTTTCCGAGGAACTGCTTTGTGATATGTGATTTCCTGTCACTGAGAAACAGCTGTATTTCGTAGAACTGTTGGCTCGGCTTATTTCTGTGGAATCTGAGAAATGTTACTTCGGATCTCTTTGAAGACTATAGGTCCAAAGGAAATATCCGCCACTAAAAGTGTGAAAGAAGCTTTCTGAGAAACTTCTTTGAGTTCTGTGAATTGATCTCACAGAGCTACAGTTTCCCCTCAAGAGGCCTTTCGCTAAGACTGTTCTCGTGGAATTTGCAAAGTGATATTTGGAAAACAATAGAGGGCTATGGTGAAAAAGGAAATATCCTAAGATAAAAACTGAAAAGAAGCTTTTTGAGAAACTGTTTTGCGTACCGTTAATTCATCTCACAGAGTTATAGCTTTCCCCTCAAGAAGCCGTTCATTAAGACTGTTGTTGTGAAATTTGCAAAATGATATTTGGAAGCTCATAGAGGGCTATGGTGAAAATGGAAATATCTTCAGTTAAAAACTGGAGAGAAGCTTTCTGAGAGACTGCTTTGTGTTCTGTTAATTCATACACAGAGTTATTCCTTTCCTATCACGAATCCTTTTGCTAAGACTGTTCTTGTGGAGTTTACAAAGTGATATTTGGAAGCCCATAGAGGGGTACGGTTAAAAAGGAAATTTCCTCACATAAAAACTGGAAAGAAGCTTTCTGAGAAACTGCTTTGTGTTTTGTTAATTCATCTCACAGTATTACAGCTCTACCCTCAAGAAGCCCTTCACTAAGACTGTTCTTCTGGAATTACCAAAGAGATATTTGGAAGCCCATAGAGCGCTATGGTGAAAAAGGAAATATCTTCAGTTAAAAACTGGAGAGAAGCTTTCTGAGAAACTTCTTTGTGTTCTGTTAATTCATGCACAGAGTTACAGCTTTCCTATCAAGAATCCTTTCGCTAAGACTGTTCTTGTGGAGTTTACAAAGTGATATTTGGAAGCCCATAGAGGGGTATGTTTAAAAAGGAAATTTCCTCACATAAAAACTGGAAAGAAGTTTTCTGAGAAACTGCTTTGTGTTCTGTTAATTCATCTCACAGAGTTACAGCTTACCCCTCAAGAAGCATTTCGCTAAGACTGTTCTTGTGGAATTTGCAATGTGATATTTGGAAGCCCATGGAGGGATATGGTGAAAAAGGAAATATCTTCAATTAAAAACTGGAAAGAAGCTTTCTGAGAAACTGCTTTGTTTTCTGTTAATTCATCTCACAGAGTTTCAGCTTTCCCCTCCAGAAGTCTTTCGCTAAGACGGTTCTCGTGGAATTTGCAAAGTGATATTTGGAAGCCGTGAGAGGGCTATGGTGTAAAAGGAAATGTCCTCGGATCAAAAATGGAAAGAAGCTTTCCAACAAACTGTTTTGTGTTCTGTTAATTTATCTGACAGAGTTTCAGCTTTCCCCTCAAGAAGCCGTTCGCTAAGACTGTTCTTGTGGAATTTGCAAAGTGATATTTGAAAGCCCGTCGAGGGCTATGGTGAAAAAGGAAATACCTTCAGTTAAAAACTGGAAAGAAACTTTCTGAGAAACTGCTTTGTATTCTGTTAATTCACCTCACAGAGTTTCAGCTTTCCCCTCTAGAAGCCTTTCGCTAAGACTGTTCTTGTGGAATTTGCTAAGTGATATTTGTAAGCCCATAGAAGTCGATGGTGAAAACGTAAATATCCTAAGATAAAAACTGAAAAGAACCATTCTGAGAAACTGCTTTGTGTTTTGTTAATTCATCTCACAGAGTTACAGGTTTCCCTTCAAGAAGCCTTTCGCTAAGACAGTTCTTGTGGAATATGCAAAGTGATATTTGGAAGCTCATAGTGACCTATAGTGAAAAAGGATATATCTTCAGTTAAAAACTGAAAAGAAGCTTTCTGAGAAACTGCTTTGTGATATATGACTTCCACTCACGGAGTTACAGCTGTATTTCGTAGAGCTGTTTGGCAGTCTTATTTCTGTGGAATCTGAGAACTGTTATTTCGGATCCCTTTGAAGACTGAAGGGCCAAAGGAAATATCCGTCGTTAAAGTTAGAAAGAAGCTTTCTGAGAAACTTCTTTGTGATTTGCGAATTCATTTCACAGAGTTACAGCTTTCCCCTCAAGAAGCCTTTCGCTAAGATTATTCTTGCACAATTTGAAAAATGATATTTGGAAGCCAATAGACGGCTATGGTGAAAACGAAGTATCCTCCGATAAAAACCGGAAAGAAGCTTTCTGAGAAATTGCTTTGTGTTCTTTTAATTCATCTCACAGACTTACAGCTTTCCCCTCAGGAAGTCTTTCGCTAAGACTGTTCTTGTGGAATTTGAAATGTGATATTTGGTAGCCCAAAGAGCGTTATGGAGAAAAGGAAATATCTTCAGATAAAAACTGTAAAGAACATTCCTGAGGAACTGCTTTGTGTTCTGTTAATTCACCTAACAGAGTTACAGCTTTCCCCTCTAGAAGCCTTTCGCTAAGACTGTTCTTGCTGTATTTTCAAAGGGATATTTTGAAGCACATAGAGGGCTACGGTGAAAAAGGATATAGCTTCAGTTAAAAACTGAAAGAGGCTTTCTGAGAAACGGTTTAGTATTATGTGACTTCCACTCACTGAGTTACAGCTCTATTTCCTAGAGCTGTTTGATAGCCTTATTTCTATGGAATCGGAGAACTGTTATTTTGGATCCCTTTGAAGACTATAGGGCCAAAGGAAATATCTGCTGCTAAAAGTGAGAAAGAAGCTTTCTGAGAAACTTCTCTGAGATCTGTTAATTCATCTCAAAGAGTTACAGCTTTACCCTCAAAAAGACTTTTGCTAAGACTCTTCTTGTGTAATACTCATAGTGATATTTGTAAACCCTTATAGGGCTATGGTGAAAAAGGAAATATCCTAAGAAAAAAGCTGAAAAGAAGCTTTCTGAGAAACTGCTTTGTGTTCTGTTAATTCACCTCACAGAGTTACAGCTTTCCCCTTAAGAAGCCTTTTGGTAAGACTGTTCTTGTGGAATTTGCAGAGTGGTATTTGTAAGCCCATAGAGGGCTATGGTGAAAAAGGAAATATCCTAAGATAAAAACTGAAAAGAACATTTCTGAGAAACTGCTTTGTGATACGTGACTTCCACTCACTGAGTGAGAGCTATATGTCATAGAGCTGTTTGCTAACCTTATTTCTGTGGAATCTGAGAAGGGATAATTCGGTTCCCGTTGAAGACTATAGGGCCAAAGGAAATATCCGCCATAAACGTGAGAAAGAAGCTTTCTGAGAAACAGCTTTCTGATCTGTGAATTCATCCCACAGAGTTACAGCTTTCCCCTGAGGAAGCCTTTCGCTATGACTGTTCTTGTGGAATTTGCAACGTGACATTTCGAAGGCCATAGAGAGCTATGGTGAAAAGGAAATATCTTCGGTTTAAAACGGGAAAGAAGCTTTCTGAGACACTGCGTTGTGTTCTGTTAATTCAACTCACAAAGTTACAGCTTTCCCCTCACGAAGCCTTTCCCTAAGACTGTTCTTGTCGAATTTGGGAAGTGATATTTAGAAGCCTACAGAGGTCTACAGTGAAAAAGGAAATAACCTAAGATAAAAACTGAAAATAAGCTTTCTGAAAAACTGCTTTGTGTTCTCTTAATTCATCTCACAGAGTTACAGCTTTCCTCTCAAGAATCCTTTCGCTAAGACTGTTCTTGTGCAATGTAGAACGTGATATTTAGAAGCCCATAGAGGGCTATGGAGAAAAAGGAAATGTCCTTAGATAAAAACTGGAAAGAAGCTTTCTGAGAAACTGCTTTGTGTTCTGTTAATTCATCTCACAGAGTTACAGCTTTCCCCTCGAGAAGCCTTTCGCTATGACTGTTCTTGTGTCATTCGCAAAGTAATATTTGGAAGCCCATATAGGGTTATGGTGAAAAAAGGAATATCTTCAGTTAGAAACTGTATAGAAGCTTTCTGAGAAACTGCTTTGTTTTCTGTTAATTCATCTCACAGAGTTACAGCTTTCCCCTCAAGAAGTCTTTCGTTAAGACTGTTCTTGTGGAATTTGCAAAGTGAAATTTGGAAGCCCATAGAGGGCTATGGTGAAAAAGGAAATGTCCTCAGATGAAAACTAGAAAGAAGCTTCTTGAGAAACTACTTTGTGTTCCGTTAATTCATCTCACACAGTTACAGCTTTGCCCTCCAGAAACCGTTCATTAAGACCGTTCTTGTGGAATTTTCAAAGTGCTATTTGGAAACCCATAGGGGGCTATGGTGAAAAAGGAAATATCTTCAGTTATAAACTGGAAATAAGTTTTCTGAGAAACTGCTTTGTGTTCTGTTAATTCATCTGACAGTGTTACACCTTTCCCCTCAAGAAGCATTCCGCTAAGACTGTTCTTGTGGAATTTGCAAAGTGACATTTGGAAGCCCATAGAGGGCTGTGGTGAAAAAGAAATTTCCTAAGAGAAGAACTGAAAAGAAGCTTTCTGAGAAACGACTTTGTGTTCTGTTAATTCATCTTATAGAATTACAGCTTTCCCCTCAAGAAGTCGTTCAGTAAGACTGTTCTTGTGGAATTTGCAAAGTGATATTTGGAAGCCCATAGAGGACCATGGTGTAAAGGAAATATCTTCAGATAAAAACTGGAAAGTAGCTTTCTGAGAAATTGCTTTGTGTTCTGTTAATTCATCTCACAGAATTACGGCTTTCCCCTCAAGAAAACTTTCGCTAAAGCTGTTTTTGTGGAATTTGGAAAAAGGTATATGGGAAACCATAGAGATCTATGGTTAAAAAGAAAATATCCTAAGGTAAAAACTGAAAAGAAAATTTCTGAGAAACTGCTTTGTGTTCTCTGAATTCATCTCACAGACTTACAGCTTTCCCCTCAAGAAACCGTTCACTAAGACTGTTCTCGTGGATTTTGCAAAGTGATATTTGGAAGCCCATAGAGTGCTATGGGGAAAAAGGAAATATCTTCAGTTAAAAAGTGGAAAGAACGTTTCTGAGAAACTGCTTTGTGTTCTGTTAATCCATCTCACAGAGGTACAGCATTCCCCTCAAGAAGTCGTTTACTAAGACTGTTCTTGTGAAATTTGCGAAGTGATATTTGGAAGTGCTTAGAGAACTATGGTGAAAAAGGAAATATCGTAAGATAAAAACTGAAAAGAAGCTTTCTGAGAAACTGCTTTGTGTTTTGTTAATTCATCTCAGAGAGTTACAGCTTTCCGAACAAAAAGCCATTCACTAAGACTGATCTTGTGTTATTTTCAAATTGATATTTGGAAGCCCATAGAGGGCTATGGTGAAAAGGGAAATATCTTCAGTTAAAAACTGGAAAGAAGCTTTCTGAGAAACGGTTTTGTGTTCTCTTAGTTCATCTCACAGAGTTACAGCTTTCCCCTCAAGAAGCCTTTCACCAAGACTGTTCTTGTGGAATTTCCAAAGTGGTCTTTGGAAGTCCATACGTCGCTATGGTGAAAAAGGATATAGCTTCAGTTAAAAAGTGAAAAGAAGCTTTCCGAGGAACTGCTTTGTGATATGTGATTTCCTGTCACTGAGAAACAGCTGTATTTCGTAGAACTGTTGGCTAGGCTTATTTCTGTGGAATCTGAGAAATGTTACTTCGGATCTCTTTGAAGACTATAGGTCCAAAGGAAATATCCGCCACTAAAAGTGTGAAAGAAGCTTTCTGAGAAACTTCTTTGAGTTCTGTGAATTGATCTCACAGAGCTACAGTTTCCTCTCAAGAGGCCTTTCGCTAAGACTGTTCTCGTGGAATTTGCAAAGTGATATTTGGAAAACAATAGAGGGCTACGGTGAAAAAGGATATAGCTTCAGTTAAAAACTGAAAGAGGCTTTCTGAGAAACGGTTTAGTATTATGTGACTTCCACTCACTGAGTTACAGCTCTATTTCCTAGAGCTGTTTGATAGCCTTATTTCTATGGAATCGGAGAACTGTTATTTTGGATCCCTTTGAAGACTATAGGGCCAAAGGAAATATCTGCTGCTAAAAGTGAGAAAGAAGCTTTCTGAGAAACTTCTCTGAGATCTGTTAATTCATCTCACAGAGTTACAGCATTCCACTCAAGAAGCCTTTCGCTAGGACTGTTCTTTTTGAATTTGCAAAGTGATATTTCGAAGCCCATAGATGGCTGTGGTGAAAAGGGAAATACCTTCAGTTAAAAAATGGAAAGAAGCTTTCTAAGAAACTGCTTTGTGTTCTGTTAATTCATCTCAAAGAGTTACAGCTTTACCCTCAAAAAGACTTTTGCTAAGACTCTTCTTGTGTAATACTCATAGTGATATTTGTAAGCCCTTATAGGGCTATGGTGAAAAAGGAAATATCCTAAGAAAAAAGCTGAAAAGAAGCTTTCTGAGAAACTGCTTTGTGTTCTGTTAATTCACCTCACAGAGTTACAGCTTTCCCCTTAAGAAGCCTTTTGGTAAGACTGTTCTTGTGGAATTTGCAGAGTGGTATTTGTAAGCCCATAGAGGGCTATGGTGAAAAAGGAAATATCCTAAGATAAAAACTGAAAAGAACATTTCTGAGAAACTGCTTTGTGATACGTGACTTCCACTCACTGAGTGAGAGCTATATGTCATAGAGCTGTTTGCTAACCTTATTTCTGTGGAATCTGAGAAGGGATAATTCGGTTCCCGTTGAAGACTATAGGGCCAAAGGAAATATCCGCCATAAACGTGAGAAAGAAGCTTTCTGAGAAACAGCTTTCTGATCTGTGAATTCATCCCACAGAGTTACAGCTTTCCCCTGAGGAAGCCTTTCGCTATGACTGTTCTTGTGGAATTTGCAACGTGACATTTCGAAGGCCATAGAGAGCTATGGTGAAAAGGAAATATCTTCGGTTTAAAACGGGAAAGAAGCTTTCTGAGACACTGCGTTGTGTTCTGTTAATTCAACTCACAAAGTTACAGCTTTCCCCTCACGAAGCCTTTCCCTAAGACTGTTCTTGTCGAATTTGGGAAGTGATATTTAGAAGCCTACAGAGGTCTACAGTGAAAAAGGAAATAACCTAAGATAAAAACTGAAAATAAGCTTTCTGAAAAACTGCTTTGTGTTCTCTTAATTCATCTCACAGAGTTACAGCTTTCCTCTCAAGAATCCTTTCGCTAAGACTGTTCTTGTGCAATTTAGAACGTGATATTTAGAAGCCCATAGAGGGCTATGGAGAAAAAGGAAATGTCCTTAGATAAAAACTGGAAAGAATCTTTCTGAGAAACTGCTTTGTGTTCTGTTAATTCATCTCACAGAGTTACAGCTTTCCCCTCGAGAAGCCTTTCGCTATGACTGTTCTTGTGTCATTCGCAAAGTAATATTTGGAAGCCCATATAGGGTTATGGTGAAAAAAGGAATATCTTCAGTTAGAAACTGTATAGAAGCTTTCTGAGAAACTGCTTTGTTTTCTGTTAATTCATCTCACAGAGTTACAGCTTTCCCCTCAAGAAGTCTTTCGTTAAGACTGTTCTTGTGGAATTTGCAAAGTGAAATTTGGAAGCCCATAGAGGGCTATGGTGAAAAAGGAAATGTCCTCAGATGAAAACTAGAAAGAAGCTTCTTGAGAAACTACTTTGTGTTCCGTTAATTCATCTCACACAGTTACAGCTTTGCCCTCCAGAAACCGTTCATTAAGACCGTTCTTGTGGAATTTTCAAAGTGATATTTGGAAACCCATAGGGGGCTATGGTGAAAAAGGAAATATCTTCAGTTATAAACTGGAAAGAAGTTTTCTGAGAAACTGCTTTGTGTTCTGTTAATTCATCTGACAGTGTTACACCTTTCCCCTCAAGAAGCATTCCGCTAAGACTGTTCTTGTGGAATTTGCAAAGTGACATTTGGAAGCCCATAGAGGGCTGTGGTGAAAAAGAAATTTCCTAAGAGAAGAACTGAAAAGAAGCTTTCTGAGAAACGACTTTGTGTTCTGTTAATTCATCTTATAGAATTACAGCTTTCCCCTCAAGAAGTCGTTCAGTAAGACTGTTCTTGTGGAATTTGCAAAGTGATATTTGGAAGCCGATAGAGGACCATGGTGTAAAGGAAATATCTTCAGATAAAAACTGGAAAGTAGCTTTCTGAGAAATTGCTTTGTGTTCTGTTAATTCATCTCACAGAATTACGGCTTTCCCCTCAAGAAAACTTTCGCTAAAGCTGTTTTTGTGGAATTTGGAAAAAGGTATATGGGAAACCATAGAGATCTATGGTTAAAAAGAAAATATCCTAAGGTAAAAACTGAAAAGAAAATTTCTGAGAAACTGCTTTGTGTTCTCTGAATTCATCTCACAGACTTACAGCTTTCCCCTCAAGAAACCGTTCACTAAGACTGTTCTCGTGGATTTTGCAAAGTGATATTTGGAAGCCCATAGAGTGCTATGGGGAAAAAGGAAATATCTTCAGTTAAAAAGTGGAAAGAACGTTTCTGAGAAACTGCTTTGTGTTCTGTTAATCCATCTCACAGAGGTACAGCATTCCCCTCAAGAAGTCGTTTACTAAGACTGTTCTTGTGAAATTTGCGAAGTGATATTTGGAAGTGCTTAGAGAACTATGGTGAAAAAGGAAATATCGTAAGATAAAAACTGAAAAGAAGCTTTCTGAGAAACTGCTTTGTGTTTTGTTAATTCATCTCAGAGAGTTACAGCTTTCCGAACAAAAAGCCATTCACTAAGACTGATCTTGTGTTATTTTCAAATTGATATTTGGAAGCCCATAGAGGGCTATGGTGAAAAGGGAAATATCTTCAGTTAAAAACTGGAAAGAAGCTTTCTGAGAAACGGTTTTGTGTTCTCTTAGTTCATCTCACAGAGTTACAGCTTTCCCCTCAAGAAGCCTTTCACCAAGACTGTTCTTGTGGAATTTCCAAAGTGGTCTTTGGAAGTCCATACATCGCTATGGTGAAAAAGGATATAGCTTCAGTTAAAAAGTGAAAAGAAGCTTTCCGAGGAACTGCTTTGTGATATGTGATTTCCTGTCACTGAGAAACAGCTGTATTTCGTAGAACTGTTGGCTAGGCTTATTTCTGTGGAATCTGAGAAATGTTACTTCGGATCTCTTTGAAGACTATAGGTCCAAAGGAAATATCCGCCACTAAAAGTGTGAAAGAAGCTTTCTGAGAAACTTCTTTGAGTTCTGTGAATTGATCTCACAGAGCTACAGTTTCCTCTCAAGAGGCCTTTCGCTAAGACTGTTCTCGTGGAATTTGCAAAGTGATATTTGGAAAACAATAGAGGGCTACGGTGAAAAAGGATATAGCTTCAGTTAAAAACTGAAAGAGGCTTTCTGAGAAACGGTTTAGTATTATGTGACTTCCACTCACTGAGTTACAGCTCTATTTCCTAGAGCTGTTTGATAGCCTTATTTCTATGGAATCGGAGAACTGTTATTTTGGATCCCTTTGAAGACTATAGGGCCAAAGGAAATATCTGCTGCTAAAAGTGAGAAAGAAGCTTTCTGAGAAACTTCTCTGAGATCTGTTAATTCATCTCACAGAGTTACAGCATTCCACTCAAGAAGCCTTTCGCTAGGACTGTTCTTTTTGAATTTGCAAAGTGATATTTTGAAGCCCATAGACGGCTGTGGTGAAAAGGGAAATACCTTCAGTTAAAAAATGGAAAGAAGCTTTCTAAGAAACTGCTTTGTGTTCTGTTAATTCATCTCAAAGAGTTACAGCTTTACCCTCAAAAAGACTTTTGCTAAGACTCTTCTTGTGTAATACTCATAGTGATATTTGTAAGCCCTTATAGGGCTATGGTGAAAAAGGAAATATCCTAAGAAAAAAGCTGAAAAGAAGCTTTCTGAGAAACTGCTTTGTGTTCTGTTAATTCACCTCACAGAGTTACAGCTTTCCCCTTAAGAAGCCTTTTGGTAAGACTGTTCTTGTGGAATTTGCAGAGTGGTATTTGTAAGCCCATAGAGGGCTATGGTGAAAAAGGAAATATCCTAAGATAAAAACTGAAAAGAACGTTTCTGAGAAACTGCTTTGTGATACGTGACTTCCACTCACTGAGTGAGAGCTATATGTCGTAGAGCTGTTTGCTAACCTTATTTCTGTGGAATCTGAGAAGGGATAATTCGGTTCCCTTTGAAGACTATAGGGCCAAAGGAAATATCCGCCATAAACGTGAGAAAGAAGCTTTCTGAGAAACAGCTTTCTGATCTGTGAATTCATCCCACAGAGTTACAGCTTTCCCCTGAGGAAGCCTTTCGCTATGACTGTTCTTGTGGAATTTGCAACGTGACATTTCGAAGGCCATAGAGAGCTATGGTGAAAAGGAAATATCTTCGGTTTAAAACGGGAAAGAAGCTTTCTGAGACACTGCGTTGTGTTCTGTTAATTCATCTCACAAAGTTACAGCTTTCCCCTCACGAAGCCTTTCCCTAAGACTGTTCTTGTCGAATTTGGGAAGTGATATTTAGAAGCCTACAGAGGTCTACAGTGAAAAAGGAAATAACCTAAGATAAAAACTGAAAATAAGCTTTCTGAAAAACTGCTTTGTGTTCTCTTAATTCATCTCACAGAGTTACAGCTTTCCTCTCAAGAATCCTTTCGCTAAGACTGTTCTTGTGCAATTTAGAACGTGATATTTAAAAGCCCATAGAGGGCTATGGAGAAAAAGGAAATGTCCTTAGATAAAAACTGGAAAGAAGCTTTCTGAGAAACTGCTTTGTGTTCTGTTAATTCATCTCACAGAGTTACAGCTTTCCCCTCGAGAAGCCTTTCTCTATGACTGTTCTTGTGTCATTCGCAAAGTAATATTTGGAAGTCCATATAGGGTTATGGTGAAAAAAGGAATATCTTCAGTTAGAAACTGTATAGAAGCTTTCTGAGAAACTGCTTTGTTTTCTGTTAATTCATCTCACAGAGTTACAGCTTTCCCCTCAAGAAGTCTTTCGTTAAGACTGTTCTTGTGGAATTTGCAAAGTGAAATTTGGAAGCCCATAGAGGGCTATGGTGAAAAAGGAAATGTCCTCAGATGAAAACTAGAAAGAAGCTTCTTGAGAAACTACTTTGTGTTCCGTTAATTCATCTCACACAGTTACAGCTTTGCCCTCCAGAAACCGTTCATTAAGACCGTTCTTGTGGAATTTTCAAAGTGATATTTGGAAACCCATAGGGGGCTATGGTGAAAAAGGAAATATCTTCAGTTATAAACTGGAAAGAAGTTTTCTGAGAAACTGCTTTGTGTTCTGTTAATTCATCTGACAGTGTTACACCTTTCCCCTCAAGAAGCATTCCGCTAAGACTGTTCTTGTGGAATTTGCAAAGTGACATTTGGAAGCCCATAGAGGGCTGTGGTGAAAAAGAAATTTCCTAAGAGAAGAACTGAAAAGAAGCTTTCTGAGAAACGACTTTGTGTTCTGTTAATTCATCTTATAGAATTACAGCTTTCCCCTCAAGAAGTCGTTCAGTAAGACTGTTCTTGTGGAATTTGCAAAGTGATATTTGGAAGCCCATAGAGGACCATGGTGTAAAGGAAATATATTCAGATAAAAACTGGAAAGTAGCTTTCTGAGAAATTGCTTTGTGTTCTGTTAATTCATCTCACAGAATTACGGCTTTCCCCTCAAGAAAACTTTCGCTAAAGCTGTTTTTGTGGAATTTGGAAAAAGGTATATGGAAAACCATAGAGATCTATGGTTAAAAAGAAAATATCCTAAGGTAAAAACTGAAAAGAAAATTTCTGAGAAACTGCTTTGTGTTCTCTGAATTCATCTCACAGACTTACAGCTTTCCCCTCAAGAAACCGTTCACTAAGACTGTTCTCGTGGATTTTGCAAAGTGATATTTGGAAGCCCATAGAGTGCTATGGGGAAAAAGGAAATATCTTCAGTTAAAAAGTGGAAAGAACGTTTCTGAGAAACTGCTTTGTGTTCTGTTAATCCATCTCACAGAGGTACAGCATTCCCCTCAAGAAGTCGTTTACTAAGACTGTTCTTTTGAAATTTGCGAAGTGATATTTGGAAGTGCTTAGAGAACTATGGTGAAAAAGGAAATATCGTAAGATAAAAACTGAAAAGAAGCTTTCTGAGAAACTGCTTTGTGTTTTGTTATTTCATCTCAGAGAGTTACAGCTTTCCGAACAAAAAGCCATTCACTAAGACTGATCTTGTGTTATTTTCAAATTGATATTTGGAAGCCCATAGAGGGCTATGGTGAAAAGGGAAATATCTTCAGTTAAAAACTGGAAAGAAGCTTTCTGAGAAACGGTTTTGTGTTCTCTTAGTTCATCTCACAGAGTTACAGCTTTCCCCTCAAGAAGCCTTTCACCAAGACTGTTCTTGTGGAATTTCCAAAGTGGTCTTTGGAAGTCCATACGTCGCTATGGTGAAAAAGGATATAGCTTCAGTTAAAAAGTGAAAAGAAGCTTTCCGAGGAACTGCTTTGTGATATGTGATTTCCTGTCACTGAGAAACAGCTGTATTTCGTAGAACTGTTGGCTAGGCTTATTTCTGTGGAATCTGAGAAATGTTACTTCGGATCTCTTTGAAGACTATAGGTCCAAAGGAAATATCTGCCACTAAAACTGTGAAAGAAGCTTTCTGAGAAACTTCTTTGAGTTCTGTGAATTGATCTCACAGAGCTACAGTTTCCTCTCAAGAGGCCTTTCGCTAAGACTGTTCTCGTGGAATTTGCAAAGTGATATTTGGAAAACAATAGAGGGCTACGGTGAAAAAGGATATAGCTTCAGTTAAAAACTGAAAGAGGCTTTCTGAGAAACGGTTTAGTATTATGTGACTTCCACTCACTGAGTTACAGCTCTATTTCCTAGAGCTGTTTGATAGCCTTATTTCTATGGAATCGGAGAACTGTTATTTTGGATCCCTTTGAAGACTATAGGGCCAAAGGAAATATCTGCCGCTAAAAGTGAGAAAGAAGCTTTCTGAGAAACTTCTCTGAGATCTGTTAATTCATCTCACAGAGTTACAGCATTCCACTCAAGAAGCCTTTCGCTAGGACTGTTCTTTTTGAATTTGCAAAGTGATATTTTGAAGCCCATAGACGGCTGTGGTGAAAAGGGAAATACCTTCAGTTAAAAAATGGAAAGAAGCTTTCTAAGAAACTGCTTTGTGTTCTGTTAATTCATCTCAAAGAGTTACAGCTTTACCCTCAAAAAGACTTTTGCTAAGACTCTTCTTGTGTAATACTCATAGTGATATTTGTAAGCCCTTATAGGGCTATGGTGAAAAAGGAAATATCCTAAGAAAAAAGCTGAAAAGAAGCTTTCTGAGAAACTGCTTTGTGTTCTGTTAATTCACCTCACAGAGTTACAGCTTTCCCCTTAAGAAGCCTTTTGGTAAGACTGTTCTTGTGGAATTTGCAGAGTGGTATTTGTAAGCCCATAGAGGGCTATGGTGAAAAAGGAAATATCCTAAGATAAAAACTGAAAAGAACGTTTCTGAGAAACTGCTTTGTGATACGTGACTTCCACTCACTGAGTGAGAGCTATATGTCGTAGAGCTGTTTGCTAACCTTATTTCTGTGGAATCTGAGAAGGGATAATTCGGTTCCCTTTGAAGACTATAGGGCCAAAGGAAATATCCGCCATAAACGTGAGAAAGAAGCTTTCTGAGAAACAGCTTTCTGATCTGTGAATTCATCCCACAGAGTTACAGCTTTCCCCTGAGGAAGCCTTTCGCTATGACTGTTCTTGTGGAATTTGCAACGTGACATTTCGAAGGCCATAGAGAGCTATGGTGAAAAGGAAATATCTTCGGTTTAAAACGGGAAAGAAGCTTTCTGAGACACTGCGTTGTGTTCTGTTAATTCATCTCACAAAGTTACAGCTTTCCCCTCACGAAGCCTTTCCCTAAGACTGTTCTTGTCGAATTTGGGAAGTGATATTTAGAAGCCTACAGAGGTCTACAGTGAAAAAGGAAATAACCTAAGATAAAAACTGAAAAGAAGCTTTCTGAAAAACTGCTTTGTGTTCTCTTAATTCATCTCACAGAGTTACAGCTTTCCTCTCAAGAATCCTTTCGCTAAGACTGTTCTTGTGCAATTTAGAACGTGATATTTAGAAGCCCATAGAGGGCTATGGAGAAAAAGGAAATGTCCTTAGATAAAAACTGGAAAGAAGCTTTCTGAGAAACTGCTTTGTGTTCTGTTAATTCATCTCACAGAGTTACAGCTTTCCCCTCGAGAAGCCTTTCTCTATGACTGTTCTTGTGTCATTCGCAAAGTAATATTTGGAAGCCCATATAGGGTTATGGTGAAAAAAGGAATATCTTCAGTTAGAAACTGTATAGAAGCTTTCTGAGAAACTGCTTTGTTTTCTGTTAATTCATCTCACAGAGTTACAGCTTTCCCCTCAAGAAGTCTTTCGTTAAGACTGTTCTTGTGGAATTTGCAAAGTGAAATTTGGAAGCCCATAGAGGGCTATGGTGAAAAAGGAAATGTCCTCAGATGAAAACTAGAAAGAAGCTTCTTGAGAAACTACTTTGTGTTCCGTTAATTCATCTCACACAGTTACAGCTTTGCCCTCCAGAAACCGTTCATTAAGACCGTTCTTGTGGAATTTTCAAAGTGATATTTGGAAACCCATAGGGGGCTATGGTGAAAAAGGAAATATCTTCAGTTATAAACTGGAAAGAAGTTTTCTGAGAAACTGCTTTGTGTTCTGTTAATTCATCTGACAGTGTTACACCTTTCCCCTCAATAAGCATTCCACTAAGTCTGTTCTTGTGGAATTTGCAAAGTGACATTTGGAAGCCCATAGAGGGCTGTGGTGAAAAAGAAATTTCCTAAGAGAAGAACTGAAAAGAAGCTTTCTGAGAAACGACTTTGTGTTCTGTTAATTCATCTTATAGAATTACAGCTTTCCCCTCAAGAAGTCGTTCAGTAAGACTGTTCTTGTGGAATTTGCAAAGTGATATTTGGAAGCCCATAGAGGACCATGGTGTAAAGGAAATATCTTCAGATAAAAACTGGAAAGTAGCTTTCTGAGAAATTGCTTTGTGTTCTGTTAATTCATCTCACAGAATTACGGCTTTCCCCTCAAGAAAACTTTCGCTAAAGCTGTTTTTGTGGAATTTGGAAAAAGGTATATGGAAAACCATAGAGATCTATGGTTAAAAAGAAAATATCCTAAGGTAAAAACTGAAAAGAAAATTTCTGAGAAACTGCTTTGTGTTCTCTGAATTCATCTCACAGACTTACAGCTTTCCCCTCAAGAAACCGTTCACTAAGACTGTTCTCGTGGATTTTGCAAAGTGATATTTGGAAGCCCATAGAGTGCTATGGGGAAAAAGGAAATATCTTCAGTTAAAAAGTGGAAAGAACGTTTCTGAGAAACTGCTTTGTGTTCTGTTAATCCATCTCACAGAGGTACAGCATTCCCCTCAAGAAGTCGTTTACTAAGACTGTTCTTGTGAAATTTGCGAAGTGATATTTGGAAGTGCTTAGAGAACTATGGTGAAAAAGGAAATATCGTAAGATAAAAACTGAAAAGAAGCTTTCTGAGAAACTGCTTTGTGTTTTGTTAATTCATCTCAGAGAGTTACAGCTTTCCGAACAAAAAGCCATTCACTAAGACTGATCTTGTGTTATTTTCAAATTGATATTTGGAAGCCCATAGAGGGCTATGGTGAAAAGGGAAATATCTTCAGTTAAAAACTGGAAAGAAGCTTTCTGAGAAACGGTTTTGTGTTCTCTTAGTTCATCTCACAGAGTTACAGCTTTCCCCTCAAGAAGCCTTTCACCAAGACTGTTCTTGTGGAATTTCCAAAGTGGTCTTTGGAAGTCCATACGTCGCTATGGTGAAAAAGGATATAGCTTCAGTTAAAAAGTGAAAAGAAGCTTTCCGAGGAACTGCTTTGTGATATGTGATTTCCTGTCACTGAGAAACAGCTGTATTTCGTAGAACTGTTGGCTAGGCTTATTTCTGTGGAATCTGAGAAATGTTACTTCGGATCTCTTTGAAGACTATAGGTCCAAAGGAAATATCCGCCACTAAAAGTGTGAAAGAAGCTTTCTGAGAAACTTCTTTGAGTTCTGTGAATTGATCTCACAGAGCTACAGTTTCCTCTCAAGAGGCCTTTCGCTAAGACTGTTCTCGTGGAATTTGCAAAGTGATATTTGGAAAACAATAGAGGGCTACGGTGAAAAAGGATATAGCTTCAGTTAAAAACTGAAAGAGGCTTTCTGAGAAACGGTTTAGTATTATGTGACTTCCACTCACTGAGTTACAGCTCTATTTCCTAGAGCTGTTTGATAGCCTTATTTCTATGGAATCGGAGAACTGTTATTTTGGATCCCTTTGAAGACTATAGGGCCAAAGGAAATATCTGCCGCTAAAAGTGAGAAAGAAGCTTTCTGAGAAACTTCTCTGAGATCTGTTAATTCATCTCACAGAGTTACAGCATTCCACTCAAGAAGCCTTTCGCTAGGACTGTTCTTTTTGAATTTGCAAAGTGATATTTCGAAGCCCATAGACGGCTGTGGTGAAAAGGGAAATACCTTCAGTTAAAAAATGGAAAGAAGCTTTCTAAGAAACTGCTTTGTGTTCTGTTAATTCATCTCAAAGAGTTACAGCTTTACCCTCAAAAAGACTTTTGCTAAGACTCTTCTTGTGTAATACTCATAGTGATATTTGTAAGCCCTTATAGGGCTATGGTGAAAAAGGAAATATCCTAAGAAAAAAGCTGAAAAGAAGCTTTCTGAGAAACTGCTTTGTGTTCTGTTAATTCACCTCACAGAGTTACAGCTTTCCCCTTAAGAAGCCTTTTGGTAAGACTGTTCTTGTGGAATTTGCAGAGTGGTATTTGTAAGCCCATAGAGGGCTATGGTGAAAAAGGAAATATCCTAAGATAAAAACTGAAAAGAACGTTTCTGAGAAACTGCTTTGTGATACGTGACTTCCACTCACTGAGTGAGAGCTATATGTCGTAGAGCTGTTTGCTAACCTTATTTCTGTGGAATCTGAGAAGGGATAATTCGGTTCCCTTTGAAGACTATAGGGCCAAAGGAAATATCCGCCATAAACGTGAGAAAGAAGCTTTCTGAGAAACAGCTTTCTGATCTGTGAATTCATCCCACAGAGTTACAGCTTTCCCCTGAGGAAGCCTTTCGCTATGACTGTTCTTGTGGAATTTGCAACGTGACATTTCGAAGGCCATAGAGAGCTATGGTGAAAAGGAAATATCTTCGGTTTAAAACGGGAAAGAAGCTTTCTGAGACACTGCGTTGTGTTCTGTTAATTCATCTCACAAAGTTACAGCTTTCCCCTCACGAAGCCTTTCCCTAAGACTGTTCTTGTCGAATTTGGGAAGTGATATTTAGAAGCCTACAGAGGTCTACAGTGAAAAAGGAAATAACCTAAGATAAAAACTGAAATTAAGCTTTCTGAAAAACTGCTTTGTGTTCTGTTAATTCATCTCACAGAGTTACAGCTTTCCCCTCGAGAAGCCTTTCTCTATGACTGTTCTTGTGTCATTCGCAAAGTAATATTTGGAACCCCATATAGGGTTATGGTGAAAAAAGGAATATCTTCAGTTAGAAACTGTATAGAAGCTTTCTGAGAAACTGCTTTGTTTTCTGTTAATTCATCTCACAGAGTTACAGCTTTCCCCTCAAGAAGTCTTTCGTTAAGACTGTTCTTGTGGAATTTGCAAAGTGAAATTTGGAAGCCCATAGAGGGCTATGGTGAAAAAGGAAATGTCCTCAGATGAAAACTAGAAAGAAGCTTCTTGAGAAACTACTTTGTGTTCCGTTAATTCATCTCACACAGTTACAGCTTTGCCCTCCAGAAACCGTTCATTAAGACCGTTCTTGTGGAATTTTCAAAGTGATATTTGGAAACCCATAGGGGGCTATGGTGAAAAAGGAAATATCTTCAGTTATAAACTGGAAAGAAGTTTTCTGAGAAACTGCTTTGTGTTCTGTTAATTCATCTGACAGTGTTACACCTTTCCCCTCAAGAAGCATTCCGCTAAGACTGTTCTTGTGGAATTTGCAAAGTGACATTTGGAAGCCCATAGAGGGCTGTGGTGAAAAAGAAATTTCCTAAGAGAAGAACTGAAAAGAAGCTTTCTGAGAAACGACTTTGTGTTCTGTTAATTCATCTTATAGAATTACAGCTTTCCCCTCAAGAAGTCGTTCAGTAAGACTGTTCTTGTGGAATTTGCAAAGTGATATTTGGAAGCCCATAGAGGACCATGGTGTAAAGGAAATATCTTCAGATAAAAACTGGAAAGTAGCTTTCTGAGAAATTGCTTTGTGTTCTGTTAATTCATCTCACAGAATTACGGCTTTCCCCTCAAGAAAACTTTCGCTAAAGCTGTTTTTGTGGAATTTGGAAAAAGGTATATGGGAAACCATAGAGATCTATGGTTAAAAAGAAAATATCCTAAGGTAAAAACTGAAAAGAAAATTTCTGAGAAACTGCTTTGTGTTCTCTGAATTCATCTCACAGACTTACAGCTTTCCCCTCAAGAAACCGTTCACTAAGACTGTTCTCGTGGATTTTGCAAAGTGATATTTGGAAGCCCATAGAGTGCTATGGGGAAAAAGGAAATATCTTCAGTTAAAAAGTGGAAAGAACGTTTCTGAGAAACTGCTTTGTGTTCTGTTAATCCATCTCACAGAGGTACAGCATTCCCCTCAAGAAGTCGTTTACTAAGACTGTTCTTGTGAAATTTGCGAAGTGATATTTGGAAGTGCTTAGAGAACTATGGTGAAAAAGGAAATATCGTAAGATAAAAACTGAAAAGAAGCTTTCTGAGAAACTGCTTTGTGTTTTGTTAATTCATCTCAGAGAGTTACAGCTTTCCGAACAAAAAGCCATTCACTAAGACTGATCTTGTGTTATTTTCAAATTGATATTTGGAAGCCCATAGAGGGCTATGGTGAAAAGGGAAATATCTTCAGTTAAAAACTGGAAAGAAGCTTTCTGAGAAACGGTTTTGTGTTCTCTTAGTTCATCTCACAGAGTTACAGCTTTCCCCTCAAGAAGCCTTTCACCAAGACTGTTCTTGTGGAATTTCCAAAGTGGTCTTTGGAAGTCCATACGTCGCTATGGTGAAAAAGGATATAGCTTCAGTTAAAAAGTGAAAAGAAGCTTTCCGAGGAACTGCTTTGTGATATGTGATTTCCTGTCACTGAGAAACAGCTGTATTTCGTAGAACTGTTGGCTCGGCTTATTTCTGTGGAATCTGAGAAATGTTACTTCGGATCTCTTTGAAGACTATAGGTCCAAAGGAAATATCCGCCACTAAAAGTGTGAAAGAAGCTTTCTGAGAAACTTCTTTGAGTTCTGTGAATTGATCTCACAGAGCTACAGTTTCCCCTCAAGAGGCCTTTCGCTAAGACTGTTCTCGTGGAATTTGCAAAGTGATATTTGGAAAACAATAGAGGGCTATGGTGAAAAAGGAAATATCCTAAGATAAAAACTGAAAAGAAGCTTTTTGAGAAACTGTTTTGAGTACCGTTAATTCATCTCACAGAGTTATAGCTTTCCCCTCAAGAAGCCGTTCATTAAGACTGTTGTTGTGAAATTTGCAAAATGATATTTGGAAGCTCATAGAGGGCTATGGTGAAAATGGAAATATCTTCAGTTAAAAACTGGGGAGAGCTTTCTGAGAGACTGCTTTGTGTTCTGTTAATTCATACACAGAGTTACACCTTTCCTATCACGAATCCTTTCGCTAAGACTGTTCTTGTGGAGTTTACAAATTGATATTTGGAAGCCCATAGAGGGGTACGGTTAAAAAGGAAATTTCCTCACATAAAAACTGGAAAGAAGCTTTCTGAGAAACTGCTTTGTGTTTTGTTAATTCATCTCACAGTATTACAGCTCTACCCTCAAGAAGCCCTTCACTAAGACTGTTCTTCTGGAATTACCAAAGAGATATTTGGAAGCCCATAGAGCGCTATGGTGAAAAAGGAAATATCTTCAGTTAAAAACTGGAGAGAAGCTTTCTGAGAAACTTCTTTGTGTTCTGTTAATTCATGCACAGAGTTACAGCTTTCCTATCAAGAATCCTTTCGCTGAGACTGTTCTTGTGGAGTTTACAAAGTGATATTTGGAAGCCCATAGAGGGGTATGTTTAAAAAGGAAATTTCTTCACATAAAAACTGGAAAGAAGTTTTCTGAGAAACTGCTTTGTGTTCTGTTAATTCATCTCACAGAGTTACAGCTTACCCCTCAAGAAGCATTTCGCTAAGACTGTTCTTGTGGAATTTGCAATGTGATATTTGGAAGCCCATGGAGGGATATGGTGAAAAAGGAAATATCTTCAATTAAAAACTGGAAAGAAGCTTTCTGAGAAACTGCTTTGTTTTCTGTTAATTCATCTCACAGAGTTTCAGCTTTCCCCTCCAGAAGTCTTTCGCTAAGACGGTTCTCGTGGAATTTGCAAAGTGATATTTGGAAGACGAGAGAGGGCTATGGTGTAAAAGGAAATGTCCTCGGATCAAAAATGGAAAGAAGCTTTCCAACAAACTGTTTTGTCTTCTGTTAATTTATCTGACAGAGTTTCAGCTTTCCCCTCAAGGAGCCGTTCGCTAAGTCTGTTCTTGTGGAATTTGCAAAGTGATATTTGAAAGCCCGTCGAGGGCTATGGCGAAAAAGGAAATACCTTCAGTTAAAATCTGGAAAGAAACTTTCTGAGAAACTGCTTTGTATTCTGTTAATTCACCTCACAGAGTTTCAGCTTTCCCCTCTAGAAGCCTTTCGCTAAGACTGTTCTTGTGGAATTTGCAAAGTGATATGTGTAAGCCCATAGAAGTCGATGGTGAAAACGTAAATATCCTAAGATAAAAACTGAAAAGAACCATTCTGAGAAACTGCTTTGTGTTTTGTTAATTCATCTCACAGAGTTACAGGTTTCCCTTCAAGAAGCCTTTCGCTAAGACAGTTCTTGTGGAATATGCAAAGTGATATTTGGAAGCTCATAGTGACCTATAGTGAAAAAGGATATATCTTCAGTTAAAAACTGAAAAGAAGCTTTCTGAGAAACTGCTTTGTGATATATGACTTCCACTCACGGAGTTACAGCTGTATTTCGTAGAGCTGTTTGGCAGTCTTATTTCTGTGGAATCTGAGAACTGTTATTTCGGATCCCTTTGAAGACTGAAGGGCCAAAGGAAATATCCGTCGTTAAAGTTAGAAAGAAGCTTTCTGAGAAACTTCTTTGTGATTTGCGAATTCATTTCACAGAGTTACAGCTTTCCCCTCAAGAAGCCTTTCGCTAAGATTATTCTTGCACAATTTGAAAAATGATATTTGGAAGCCAATAGACGGCTATGGTGAAAACGAAATATCCTCCGATAAAAACTGGAAAGAAGCTTTCTGAGAAATTGCTTTGTGTTCTTTTAATTCATCTCACAGACTTACAGCTTTCCCCTCAGGAAGTCTTTCGCTAAGACTGTTCTTGCGGAATTTGAAATGTGATATTTGGTAGCCCATAGAGCGCTATGGAGAAAAGGAAATATCTTCAGATAAAAACTGTAAAGAACATTCCTGAGAAACTGCTTTGTGTTCTGTTAATTCACCTAACAGAGTTACAGCTTTCCCCTCTAGAAGCCTTTCGCTAAGACTGTTCTTGCTGTATTTTCAAAGGGATATTTTGAAGCCCATAGAGGGCTACGGTGAAAAAGGATATAGCTTCAGTTAAAAACTGAAAGAGGCTTTCTGAGAAACGGTTTAGTATTATGTGACTTCCACTCACTGAGTTACAGCTCTATTTCCTAGAGCTGTTTGATAGCCTTATTTCTATGGAATCGGAGAACTGTTATTTTGGATCCCTTTGAAGACTATAGGGCCAAAGGAAATATCTGCTGCTAAAAGTGAGAAAGAAGCTTTCTGAGAAACTTCTCTGAGATCTGTTAATTCATCTCACAGAGTTACAGCATTCCACTCAAGAAGCCTTTCGCTAGGACTGTTCTTTTTGAATTTGCAAAGTGATATTTCGAAGCCCATAGACGGCTGTGGTGAAAAGGGAAATACCTTCAGTTAAAAAATGGAAAGAAGCTTTCTAAGAAACTGCTTTGTGTTCTGTTAATTCATCTCAAAGAGTTACAGCTTTACCCTCAAAAAGACTTTTGCTAAGACTCTTCTTGTGTAATACTCATAGTGATATTTGTAAGCCCTTATAGGGCTATGGTGAAAAAGGAAATATCCTAAGAAAAAAGCTGAAAAGAAGCTTTCTGAGAAACTGCTTTGTGTTCTGTTAATTCACCTCACAGAGTTACAGCTTTCCCCTTAAGAAGCCTTTTGGTAAGACTGTTCTTGTGGAATTTGCAGAGTGGTATTTGTAAGCCCATAGAGGGCTATGGTGAAAAAGGAAATATCCTAAGATAAAAACTGAAAAGAATATTTCTGAGAAACTGCTTTGTGATACGTGACTTCCACTCACTGAGTGAGAGCTATATGTCATAGAGCTGTTTGCTAACCTTATTTCTGTGGAATCTGAGAAGGGATAATTCGGTTCCCGTTGAAGACTATAGGGCCAAAGGAAATATCCGCCATAAACGTGAGAAAGAAGCTTTCTGAGAAACAGCTTTCTGATCTGTGAATTCATCCCACAGAGTTACAGCTTTCCCCTGAGGAAGCCTTTCGCTATGACTGTTCTTGTGGAATTTGCAACGTGACATTTCGAAGGCCATAGAGAGCTATGGTGAAAAGGAAATATCTTCGGTTTAAAACGGGAAAGAAGCTTTCTGAGACACTGCGTTGTGTTCTGTTAATTCAACTCACAAAGTTACAGCTTTCCCCTCACGAAGCCTTTCCCTAAGACTGTTCTTGTCGAATTTGGGAAGTGATATTTAGAAGCCTACAGAGGTCTACAGTGAAAAAGGAAATAACCTAAGATAAAAACTGAAAATAAGCTTTCTGAAAAACTGCTTTGTGTTCTCTTAATTCATCTCACAGAGTTACAGCTTTCCTCTCAAGAATCCTTTCGCTAAGACTGTTCTTGTGCAATTTAGAACGTGATATTTAGAAGCCCATAGAGGGCTATGGAGAAAAAGGAAATGTCCTTAGATAAAAACTGGAAAGAAGCTTTCTGAGAAACTGCTTTGTGTTCTGTTAATTCATCTCACAGAGTTACAGCTTTCCCCTCGAGAAGCCTTTCGCTATGACTGTTCTTGTGTCATTCGCAAAGTAATATTTGGAAGCCCATATAGGGTTATGGTGAAAAAAGGAATATCTTCAGTTAGAAACTGTATAGAAGCTTTCTGAGAAACTGCTTTGTTTTCTGTTAATTCATCTCACAGAGTTACAGCTTTCCCCTCAAGAAGTCTTTCGTTAAGACTGTTCTTGTGGAATTTGCAAAGTGAAATTTGGAAGCCCATAGAGGGCTATGGTGAAAAAGGAAATGTCCTCAGATGAAAACTAGAAAGAAGCTTCTTGAGAAACTACTTTGTGTTCCGTTAATTCATCTCACACAGTTACGGCTTTGCCCTCCAGAAACCGTTCATTAAGACCGTTCTTGTGGAATTTTCAAAGTGCTATTTGGAAACCCATAGGGGGCTATGGTGAAAAAGGAAATATCTTCAGTTATAAACTGGAAAGAAGTTTTCTGAGAAACTGCTTTGTGTTCTGTTAATTCATCTGACAGTGTTACACCTTTCCCCTCAAGAAGCATTCCGCTAAGACTGTTCTTGTGGAATTTGCAAAGTGACATTTGGAAACCCATAGAGGGCTGTGGTGAAAAAGAAATTTCCTAAGATAAGAACTGAAAAGAAGCTTTCTGAGAAACGACTTTGTGTTCTGTTAATTCATCTTATAGAATTACAGCTTTCCCCTCAAGAAGTCGTTCAGTAAGACTGTTCTTGTGGAATTTGCAAAGTGATATTTGGAAGCCCATAGAGGACCATGGTGTAAAGGAAATATCTTCAGATAAAAACTGGAAAGTAGCTTTCTGAGAAATTGCTTTGTGTTCTGTTAATTCATCTCACAGAATTACGGCTTTCCCCTCAAGAAAACTTTCGCTAAAGCTGTTTTTGTGGAATTTGGAAAAAGGTATATGGGAAACCATAGAGATCTATGGTTAAAAAGAAAATATCCTAAGGTAAAAACTGAAAAGAAAATTTCTGAGAAACTGCTTTGTGTTCTCTGAATTCATCTCACAGACTTACAGCTTTCCCCTCAAGAAACCGTTCACTAAGACTGTTCTCGTGGATTTTGCAAAGTGATATTTGGAAGCCCATAGAGTGCTATGGGGAAAAAGGAAATATCTTCAGTTAAAAAGTGGAAAGAACGTTTCTGAGAAACTGCTTTGTGTTCTGTTAATCCATCTCACAGAGGTACAGCATTCCCCTCAAGAAGTCGTTTACTAAGACTGTTCTTGTGAAATTTGCGAAGTGATATTTGGAAGTGCTGAGAGAACTATGGTGAAAAAGGAAATATCGTAAGATAAAAACTGAAAAGAAGCTTTCTGAGAAACTGCTTTGTGTTTTGTTAATTCATCTCAGAGAGTTACAGCTTTCCGAACAAAAAGCCATTCACTAAGACTGATCTTGTGTTATTTTCAAATTGATATTTGGAAGCCCATAGAGGGCTATGGTGAAAAGGGAAATATCTTCAGTTAAAAACTGGAAAGAAGCTTTCTGAGAAACGGTTTTGTGTTCTCTTAGTTCATCTCACAGAGTTACAGCTTTCCCCTCAAGAAGCCTTTCACCAAGACTGTTCTTGTGGAATTTCCAAAGTGGTCTTTGGAAGTCCATACGTCGCTATGGTGAAAAAGGATATAGCTTCAGTTAAAAAGTGAAAAGAAGCTTTCCGAGGAACTGCTTTGTGATATGTGATTTCCTGTCACTGAGAAACAGCTGTATTTCGTAGAACTGTTGGCTAGGCTTATTTCTGTGGAATCTGAGAAATGTTACTTCGGATCTCTTTGAAGACTATAGGTCCAAAGGAAATATCCGCCACTAAAAGTGTGAAAGAAGCTTTCTGAGAAACTTCTTTGAGTTCTGTGAATTGATCTCACAGAGCTACAGTTTCCCCTCAAGAGGCCTTTCGCTAAGACTGTTCTCGTGGAATTTGCAAAGTGATATTTGGAAAACAATAGAGGGCTATGGTGAAAAAGGAAATATCCTAAGATAAAAACTGAAAAGAAGCTTTTTGAGAAACTGTTTTGCGTACCGTTAATTCATCTCACAGAGTTATAGCTTTCCCCTCAAGAAGCCGTTCATTAAGACTGTTGTTGTGAAATTTGCAAAATGATATTTGGAAGCTCATAGAGGGCTATGGTGAAAATGGAAATATCTTCAGTTAAAAACTGGAGAGAAGCTTTCTGAGAGACTGCTTTGTGTTCTGTTAATTCATACACAGAGTTACACCTTTCCTATCACGAATCCTTTCGCTAAGACTGTTCTTGTGGAGTTTACAAAGTGATATTTGGAAGCCCATAGAGGGGTACGGTTAAAAAGGAAATTTCCTCACATAAAAACTGGAAAGAAGCTTTCTGAGAAACTGCTTTGTGTTTTGTTAATTCATCTCACAGTATTACAGCTCTACCCTCAAGAAGCCCTTCACTAAGACTGTTCTTCTGGAATTACCAAAGAGATATTTGGAAGCCCATAGAGCGCTATGGTGAAAAAGGAATTATCTTCAGTTAAAAACTGGAGAGAAGCTTTCTGAGAAACTTCTTTGTGTTCTGTTAATTCATGCACAGAGTTACAGCTTTCCTATCAAGAATCCTTTCGCTAAGACTGTTCTTGTGGAGTTTACAAAGTGATATTTGGAAGCCCATAGAGGGGTATGTTTAAAAAGGAAATTTCCTCACATAAAAACTGGAAAGAAGTTTTCTGAGAAACTGCTTTGTGTTCTGTTAATTCATCTCACAGAGTTACAGCTTACCCCTCAAGAAGCATTTCGCTAAGACTGTTCTTGTGGAATTTGCAATGTGATATTTGGAAGCCCATGGAGGGATATGGTGAAAAAGGAAATATCTTCAATTAAAAACTGGAAAGAAGCTTTCTGAGAAACTGCTTTGTTTTCTGTTAATTCATCTCACAGAGTTTCAGCTTTCCCCTCCAGAAGTCTTTCGCTAAGACGGTTCTCGTGGAATTTGCAAAGTGATATTTGGAAGCCGTGAGAGGGCTATGGTGTAAAAGGAAATGTCCTCGGATCAAAAATGGAAAGAAGCTTTCCAACAAACTGTTTTGTGTTCTGTTAATTTATCTGACAGAGTTTCAGCTTTCCCCTCAAGAAGCCGTTCGCTAAGACTGTTCTTGTGGAATTTGCAAAGTGATATTTGAAAGCCCGTCGAGGGCTATGGTGAAAAAGGAAATACCTTCAGTTAAAAACTGGAAAGAAACTTTCTGAGAAACTGCTTTGTATTCTGTTAATTCACCTCACAGAGTTTCAGCTTTCCCCTCTAGAAGCCTTTCGCTAAGACTGTTCTTGTGGAATTTGCAAAGTGATATTTGTAAGCCCATAGAAGTCGATGGTGAAAACGTAAATATCCTAAGATAAAAACTGAAAAGAACCATTCTGAGAAACTGCTTTGTGTTTTGTTAATTCATCTCACAGAGTTACAGGTTTCCCTTCAAGAAGCCTTTCGCTAAGACAGTTCTTGTGGAATATGCAAAGTGATATTTGGAAGCTCATAGTGACCTATAGTGAAAAAGGATATATCTTCAGTTAAAAACTGAAAAGAAGCTTTCTGAGAAACTGCTTTGTGATATATGACTTCCACTCACGGAGTTACAGCTGTATTTCGTAGAGCTGTTTGGCAGTCTTATTTCTGTGGAATCTGAGAACTGTTATTTCGGATCCCTTTGAAGACTGAAGGGCCAAAGGAAATATCCGTCGTTAAAGTTAGAAAGAAGCTTTCTGAGAAACTTCTTTGTGATTTGCGAATTCATTTCACAGAGTTACAGCTTTCCCCTCAAGAAGCCTTTCGCTAAGATTATTCTTGCACAATTTGAAAAATGATATTTGGAAGCCAATAGACGGCTATGGTGAAAACGAAATATCCTCCGATAAAAACTGGAAAGAAGCTTTCTGAGAAATTGCTTTGTGTTCTTTTAATTCATCTCACAGACTTACAGCTTTCCCCTCAGGAAGTCTTTCGCTAAGACTGTTCTTGTGGAATTTGAAATGTGATATTTGGTAGCCCAAAGAGCGTTATGGAGAAAAGGAAATATCTTCAGATAAAAACTGTAAAGAACATTCCTGAGAAACTGCTTTGTGTTCCGTTAATTCACCTAACAGAGTTACAGCTTTCCCCTCTAGAAGCCTTTCGCTAAGACTGTTCTTGCTGTATTTTCAAAGGGATATTTTGAAGCCCATAGAGGGCTACGGTGAAAAAGGATATAGCTTCAGTTAAAAACTGAAAGAGGCTTTCTGAGAAACGGTTTAGTATTATGTGACTTCCACTCACTGAGTTACAGCTCTATTTCCTAGAGCTGTTTGATAGCCTTATTTCTATGGAATCGGAGAACTGTTATTTTGGATCCCTTTGAAGACTATAGGGCCAAAGGAAATATCTGCTGCTAAAAGTGAGAAAGAAGCTTTCTGAGAAACTTCTCTGAGATCTGTTAATTCATCTCACAGAGTTACAGCATTCCACTCAAGAAGCCTTTCGCTAGGACTGTTCTTTTTGAATTTGCAAAGTGATATTTCGAAGCCCATAGACGGCTGTGGTGAAAAGGGAAATACCTTCAGTTAAAAAATGGAAAGAAGCTTTCTAAGAAACTGCTTTGTGTTCTGTTAATTCATCTCAAAGAGTTACAGCTTTACCCTCAAAAAGACTTTTGCTAAGACTCTTCTTGTGTAATACTCATAGTGATATTTGTAAGCCCTTATAGGGCTATGGTGAAAAAGGAAATATCCTAAGAAAAAAGCTGAAAAGAAGCTTTCTGAGAAACTGCTTTGTGTTCTGTTAATTCACCTCACAGAGTTACAGCTTTCCCCTTAAGAAGCCTTTTGGTAAGACTGTTCTTGTGGAATTTGCAGAGTGGTATTTGTAAGCCCATAGAGGGCTATGGTGAAAAAGGAAATATCCTAAGATAAAAACTGAAAAGAACATTTCTGAGAAACTGCTTTGTGATACGTGACTTCCACTCACTGAGTGAGAGCTATATGTCATAGAGCTGTTTGCTAACCTTATTTCTGTGGAATCTGAGAAGGGATAATTCGGTTCCCGTTGAAGACTATAGGGCCAAAGGAAATATCCGCCATAAACGTGAGAAAGAAGCTTTCTGAGAAACAGCTTTCTGATCTGTGAATTCATCCCACAGAGTTACAGCTTTCCCCTGAGGAAGCCTTTCGCTATGACTGTTCTTGTGGAATTTGCAACGTGACATTTCGAAGGCCATAGAGAGCTATGGTGAAAAGGAAATATCTTCGGTTTAAAACGGGAAAGAAGCTTTCTGAGACACTGCGTTGTGTTCTGTTAATTCATCTCACAAAGTTACAGCTTTCCCCTCACGAAGCCTTTCCCTAAGACTGTTCTTGTCGAATTTGGGAAGTGATATTTAGAAGCCTACAGAGGTCTACAGTGAAAAAGGAAATAACCTAAGATAAAAACTGAAAATAAGCTTTCTGAAAAACTGCTTTGTGTTCTCTTAATTCATCTCACAGAGTTACAGCTTTCCTCTCAAGAATCCTTTCGCTAAGACTGTTCTTGTGCAATTTAGAATGTGATATTTAGAAGCCCATAGAGGGCTATGGAGAAAAAGGAAATGTCCTTAGATAAAAACTGGAAAGAAGCTTTCTGAGAAACTGCTTTGTGTTCTGTTAATTCATCTCACAGAGTTACAGCTTTCCCCTCGAGAAGCCTTTCTCTATGACTGTTCTTGTGTCATTCGCAAAGTAATATTTGGAAGCCCATATAGGGTTATGGTGAAAAAAGGAATATCTTCAGTTAGAAACTGTATAGAAGCTTTCTGAGAAACTGCTTTGTTTTCTGTTAATTCATCTCACAGAGTTACAGCTTTCCCCTCAAGAAGTCTTTCGTTAAGACTGTTCTTGTGGAATTTGCAAAGTGAAATTTGGAAGCCCATAGAGGGCTATGGTGAAAAAGGAAATGTCCTCAGATGAAAACTAGAAAGAAGCTTCTTGAGAAACTACTTTGTGTTCCGTTAATTCATCTCACACAGTTACAGCTTTGCCCTCCAGAAACCGTTCATTAAGACCGTTCTTGTGGAATTTTCAAAGTGCTATTTGGAAACCCATAGGGGGCTATGGTGAAAAAGGAAATATCTTCAGTTATAAACTGGAAAGAAGTTTTCTGAGAAACTGCTTTGTGTTCTGTTAATTCATCTGACAGTGTTACACCTTTCCCCTCAAGAAGCATTCCGCTAAGACTGTTCTTGTGGAATTTGCAAAGTGACATTTGGAAGCCCATAGAGGGCTGTGGTGAAAAAGAAATTTCCTAAGAGAAGAACTGAAAAGAAGCTTTCTGAGAAACGACTTTGTGTTCTGTTAATTCATCTTATAGAATTACAGCTTTCCCCTCAAGAAGTCGTTCAGTAAGACTGTTCTTGTGGAATTTGCAAAGTGATATTTGGAAGCCCATAGAGGACCATGGTGTAAAGGAAATATCTTCAGATAAAAACTGGAAAGTAGCTTTCTGAGAAATTGCTTTGTGTTCTGTTAATTCATCTCACAGAATTACGGCTTTCCCCTCAAGAAAACTTTCGCTAAAGCTGTTTTTGTGGAATTTGGAAAAAGGTATATGGGAAACCATAGAGATCTATGGTTAAAAAGAAAATATCCTAAGGTAAAAACTGAAAAGAAAATTTCTGAGAAACTGCTTTGTGTTCTCTGAATTCATCTCACAGACTTACAGCTTTCCCCTCAAGAAACCGTTCACTAAGACTGTTCTCGTGGATTTTGCAAAGTGATATTTGGAAGCCCATAGAGTGCTATGGGGAAAAAGGAAATATCTTCAGTTAAAAAGTGGAAAGAACGTTTCTGAGAAACTGCTTTGTGTTCTGTTAATCCATCTCACAGAGGTACAGCATTCCCCTCAAGAAGTCGTTTACTAAGACTGTTCTTGTGAAATTTGCAAAGTGATATTTGGAAGTGCTGAGAGAACTATGGTGAAAAAGGAAATATCGTAAGATAAAAACTGAAAAGAAGCTTTCTGAGAAACTGCTTTGTGTTTTGTTAATTCATCTCAGAGAGTTACAGCTTTCCGAACAAAAAGCCATTCACTAAGACTGATCTTGTGTTATTTTCAAATTGATATTTGGAAGCCCATAGAGGGCTATGGTGAAAAGGGAAATATCTTCAGTTAAAAACTGGAAAGAAGCTTTCTGAGAAACGGTTTTGTGTTCTCTTAGTTCATCTCACAGAGTTACAGCTTTCCCCTCAAGAAGCCTTTCACCAAGACTGTTCTTGTGGAATTTCCAAAGTGGTCTTTGGAAGTCCATACGTCGCTATGGTGAAAAAGGATATAGCTTCAGTTAAAAAGTGAAAAGAAGCTTTCCGAGGAACTGCTTTGTGATATGTGATTTCCTGTCACTGAGAAACAGCTGTATTTCGTAGAACTGTTGGCTCGGCTTATTTCTGTGGAATCTGAGAAATGTTACTTCGGATCTCTTTGAAGACTATAGGTCCAAAGGAAATATCCGCCACTAAAAGTGTGAAAGAAGCTTTCTGAGAAACTTCTTTGAGTTCTGTGAATTGATCTCACAGAGCTACAGTTTCCCCTCAAGAGGCCTTTCGCTAAGACTGTTCTCGTGGAATTTGCAAAGTGATATTTGGAAAACAATAGAGGGCTATGGTGAAAAAGGAAATATCCTAAGATAAAAACTGAAAAGAAGCTTTTTGAGAAACTGTTTTGCGTACCGTTAATTCATCTCACAGAGTTATAGCTTTCCCCTCAAGAAGCCGTTCATTAAGACTGTTGTTGTGAAATTTGCAAAATGATATTTGGAAGCTCATAGAGGGCTATGGTGAAAATGGAAATATCTTCAGTTAAAAACTGGAGAGAAGCTTTCTGAGAGACTGCTTTGTGTTCTGTTAATTCATACACAGAGTTATTCCTTTCCTATCACGAATCCTTTTGCTAAGACTGTTCTTGTGGAGTTTACAAAGTGATATTTGGAAGCCCATAGAGGGGTACGGTTAAAAAGGAAATTTCCTCACATAAAAACTGGAAAGAAGCTTTCTGAGAAACTGCTTTGTGTTTTGTTAATTCATCTCACAGTATTACAGCTCTACCCTCAAGAAGCCCTTCACTAAGACTGTTCTTCTGGAATTACCAAAGAGATATTTGGAAGCCCATAGAGCGCTATGGTGAAAAAGGAAATATCTTCAGTTAAAAACTGGAGAGAAGCTTTCTGAGAAACTTCTTTGTGTTCTGTTAATTCATGCACAGAGTTACAGCTTTCCTATCAAGAATCCTTTCGCTAAGACTGTTCTTGTGGAGTTTACAAAGTGATATTTGGAAGCCCATAGAGGGGTATGTTTAAAAAGGAAATTTCCTCACATAAAAACTGGAAAGAAGTTTTCTGAGAAACTGCTTTGTGTTCTGTTAATTCATCTCACAGAGTTACAGCTTACCCCTCAAGAAGCATTTCGCTAAGACTGTTCTTGTGGAATTTGCAATGTGATATTTGGAAGCCCATGGAGGGATATGGTGAAAAAGGAAATATCTTCAATTAAAAACTGGAAAGAAGCTTTCTGAGAAACTGCTTTGTTTTCTGTTAATTCATCTCACAGAGTTTCAGCTTTCCCCTCCAGAAGTCTTTCGCTAAGACGGTTCTCGTGGAATTTGCAAAGTGATATTTGGAAGCCGTGAGAGGGCTATGGTGTAAAAGGAAATGTCCTCGGATCAAAAATGGAAAGAAGCTTTCCAACAAACTGTTTTGTGTTCTGTTAATTTATCTGACAGAGTTTCAGCTTTCCCCTCAAGAAGCCGTTCGCTAAGACTGTTCTTGTGGAATTTGCAAAGTGATATTTGAAAGCCCGTCGAGGGCTATGGTGAAAAAGGAAATACCTTCAGTTAAAAACTGGAAAGAAACTTTCTGAGAAACTGCTTTGTATTCTGTTAATTCACCTCACAGAGTTTCAGCTTTCCCCTCTAGAAGCCTTTCGCTAAGACTGTTCTTGTGGAATTTGCTAAGTGATATTTGTAAGCCCATAGAAGTCGATGGTGAAAACGTAAATATCCTAAGATAAAAACTGAAAAGAACCATTCTGAGAAACTGCTTTGTGTTTTGTTAATTCATCTCACAGAGATACAGGTTTCCCTTCAAGAAGCCTTTCGCTAAGACAGTTCTTGTGGAATATGCAAAGTGATATTTGGAAGCTCATAGTGACCTATAGTGAAAAAGGATATATCTTCAGTTAAAAACTGAAAAGAAGCTTTCTGAGAAACTGCTTTGTGATATATGACTTCCACTCACGGAGTTACAGCTGTATTTCGTAGAGCTGTTTGGCAGTCTTATTTCTGTGGAATCTGAGAACTGTTATTTCGGATCCCTTTGAAGACTGAAGGGCCAAAGGAAATATCCGTCGTTAAAGTTAGAAAGAAGCTTTCTGAGAAACTTCTTTGTGATTTGCGAATTCATTTCACAGAGTTACAGCTTTCCCCTCAAGAAGCCTTTCGCTAAGATTATTCTTGCACAATTTGAAAAATGATATTTGGAAGCCAATAGACGGCTATGGTGAAAACGAAGTATCCTCCGATAAAAACCGGAAAGAAGCTTTCTGAGAAATTGCTTTGTGTTCTTTTAATTCATCTCACAGACTTACAGCTTTCCCCTCAGGAAGTCTTTCGCTAAGACTGTTCTTGTGGAATTTGAAATGTGATATTTGGTAGCCCAAAGAGCGTTATGGAGAAAAGGAAATATCTTCAGATAAAAACTGTAAAGAACATTCCTGAGGAACTGCTTTGTGTTCTGTTAATTCACCTAACAGAGTTACAGCTTTCCCCTCTAGAAGCCTTTCGCTAAGACTGTTCTTGCTGTATTTTCAAAGGGATATTTTGAAGCACATAGAGGGCTACGGTGAAAAAGGATATAGCTTCAGTTAAAAACTGAAAGAGGCTTTCTGAGAAACGGTTTAGTATTATGTGACTTCCACTCACTGAGTTACAGCTCTATTTCCTAGAGCTGTTTGATAGCCTTATTTCTATGGAATCGGAGAACTGTTATTTTGGATCCCTTTGAAGACTATAGGGCCAAAGGAAATATCTGCTGCTAAAAGTGAGAAAGAAGCTTTCTGAGAAACTTCTCTGAGATCTGTTAATTCATCTCAAAGAGTTACAGCTTTACCCTCAAAAAGACTTTTGCTAAGACTCTTCTTGTGTAATACTCATAGTGATATTTGTAAACCCTTATAGGGCTATGGTGAAAAAGGAAATATCCTAAGAAAAAAGCTGAAAAGAAGCTTTCTGAGAAACTGCTTTGTGTTCTGTTAATTCACCTCACAGAGTTACAGCTTTCCCCTTAAGAAGCCTTTTGGTAAGACTGTTCTTGTGGAATTTGCAGAGTGGTATTTGTAAGCCCATAGAGGGCTATGGTGAAAAAGGAAATATCCTAAGATAAAAACTGAAAAGAACATTTCTGAGAAACTGCTTTGTGATACGTGACTTCCACTCACTGAGTGAGAGCTATATGTCATAGAGCTGTTTGCTAACCTTATTTCTGTGGAATCTGAGAAGGGATAATTCGGTTCCCGTTGAAGACTATAGGGCCAAAGGAAATATCCGCCATAAACGTGAGAAAGAAGCTTTCTGAGAAACAGCTTTCTGATCTGTGAATTCATCCCACAGAGTTACAGCTTTCCCCTGAGGAAGCCTTTCGCTATGACTGTTCTTGTGGAATTTGCAACGTGACATTTCGAAGGCCATAGAGAGCTATGGTGAAAAGGAAATATCTTCGGTTTAAAACGGGAAAGAAGCTTTCTGAGACACTGCGTTGTGTTCTGTTAATTCAACTCACAAAGTTACAGCTTTCCCCTCACGAAGCCTTTCCCTAAGACTGTTCTTGTCGAATTTGGGAAGTGATATTTAGAAGCCTACAGAGGTCTACAGTGAAAAAGGAAATAACCTAAGATAAAAACTGAAAATAAGCTTTCTGAAAAACTGCTTTGTGTTCTCTTAATTCATCTCACAGAGTTACAGCTTTCCTCTCAAGAATCCTTTCGCTAAGACTGTTCTTGTGCAATGTAGAACGTGATATTTAGAAGCCCATAGAGGGCTATGGAGAAAAAGGAAATGTCCTTAGATAAAAACTGGAAAGAAGCTTTCTGAGAAACTGCTTTGTGTTCTGTTAATTCATCTCACAGAGTTACAGCTTTCCCCTCGAGAAGCCTTTCGCTATGACTGTTCTTGTGTCATTCGCAAAGTAATATTTGGAAGCCCATATAGGGTTATGGTGAAAAAAGGAATATCTTCAGTTAGAAACTGTATAGAAGCTTTCTGAGAAACTGCTTTGTTTTCTGTTAATTCATCTCACAGAGTTACAGCTTTCCCCTCAAGAAGTCTTTCGTTAAGACTGTTCTTGTGGAATTTGCAAAGTGAAATTTGGAAGCCCATAGAGGGCTATGGTGAAAAAGGAAATGTCCTCAGATGAAAACTAGAAAGAAGCTTCTTGAGAAACTACTTTGTGTTCCGTTAATTCATCTCACACAGTTACAGCTTTGCCCTCCAGAAACCGTTCATTAAGACCGTTCTTGTGGAATTTTCAAAGTGCTATTTGGAAACCCATAGGGGGCTATGGTGAAAAAGGAAATATCTTCAGTTATAAACTGGAAATAAGTTTTCTGAGAAACTGCTTTGTGTTCTGTTAATTCATCTGACAGTGTTACACCTTTCCCCTCAAGAAGCATTCCGCTAAGACTGTTCTTGTGGAATTTGCAAAGTGACATTTGGAAGCCCATAGAGGGCTGTGGTGAAAAAGAAATTTCCTAAGAGAAGAACTGAAAAGAAGCTTTCTGAGAAACGACTTTGTGTTCTGTTAATTCATCTTATAGAATTACAGCTTTCCCCTCAAGAAGTCGTTCAGTAAGACTGTTCTTGTGGAATTTGCAAAGTGATATTTGGAAGCCGATAGAGGACCATGGTGTAAAGGAAATATCTTCAGATAAAAACTGGAAAGTAGCTTTCTGAGAAATTGCTTTGTGTTCTGTTAATTCATCTCACAGAATTACGGCTTTCCCCTCAAGAAAACTTTCGCTAAAGCTGTTTTTGTGGAATTTGGAAAAAGGTATATGGGAAACCATAGAGATCTATGGTTAAAAAGAAAATATCCTAAGGTAAAAACTGAAAAGAAAATTTCTGAGAAACTGCTTTGTGTTCTCTGAATTCATCTCACAGACTTACAGCTTTCCCCTCAAGAAACCGTTCACTAAGACTGTTCTCGTGGATTTTGCAAAGTGATATTTGGAAGCCCATAGAGTGCTATGGGGAAAAAGGAAATATCTTCAGTTAAAAAGTGGAAAGAACGTTTCTGAGAAACTGCTTTGTGTTCTGTTAATCCATCTCACAGAGGTACAGCATTCCCCTCAAGAAGTCGTTTACTAAGACTGTTCTTGTGAAATTTGCGAAGTGATATTTGGAAGTGCTTAGAGAACTATGGTGAAAAAGGAAATATCGTAAGATAAAAACTGAAAAGAAGCTTTCTGAGAAACTGCTTTGTGTTTTGTTAATTCATCTCAGAGAGTTACAGCTTTCCGAACAAAAAGCCATTCACTAAGACTGATCTTGTGTTATTTTCAAATTGATATTTGGAAGCCCATAGAGGGCTATGGTGAAAAGGGAAATATCTTCAGTTAAAAACTGGAAAGAAGCTTTCTGAGAAACGGTTTTGTGTTCTCTTAGTTCATCTCACAGAGTTACAGCTTTCCCCTCAAGAAGCCTTTCACCAAGACTGTTCTTGTGGAATTTCCAAAGTGGTCTTTGGAAGTCCATACGTCGCTATGGTGAAAAAGGATATAGCTTCAGTTAAAAAGTGAAAAGAAGCTTTCCGAGGAACTGCTTTGTGATATGTGATTTCCTGTCACTGAGAAACAGCTGTATTTCGTAGAACTGTTGGCTAGGCTTATTTCTGTGGAATCTGAGAAATGTTACTTCGGATCTCTTTGAAGACTATAGGTCCAAAGGAAATATCCGCCACTAAAAGTGTGAAAGAAGCTTTCTGAGAAACTTCTTTGAGTTCTGTGAATTGATCTCACAGAGCTACAGTTTCCTCTCAAGAGGCCTTTCGCTAAGACTGTTCTCGTGGAATTTGCAAAGTGATATTTGGAAAACAATAGAGGGCTACGGTGAAAAAGGATATAGCTTCAGTTAAAAACTGAAAGAGGCTTTCTGAGAAACGGTTTAGTATTATGTGACTTCCACTCACTGAGTTACAGCTCTATTTCCTAGAGCTGTTTGATAGCCTTATTTCTATGGAATCGGAGAACTGTTATTTTGGATCCCTTTGAAGACTATAGGGCCAAAGGAAATATCTGCTGCTAAAAGTGAGAAAGAAGCTTTCTGAGAAACTTCTCTGAGATCTGTTAATTCATCTCACAGAGTTACAGCATTCCACTCAAGAAGCCTTTCGCTAGGACTGTTCTTTTTGAATTTGCAAAGTGATATTTCGAAGCCCATAGATGGCTGTGGTGAAAAGGGAAATACCTTCAGTTAAAAAATGGAAAGAAGCTTTCTAAGAAACTGCTTTGTGTTCTGTTAATTCATCTCAAAGAGTTACAGCTTTACCCTCAAAAAGACTTTTGCTAAGACTCTTCTTGTGTAATACTCATAGTGATATTTGTAAGCCCTTATAGGGCTATGGTGAAAAAGGAAATATCCTAAGAAAAAAGCTGAAAAGAAGCTTTCTGAGAAACTGCTTTGTGTTCTGTTAATTCACCTCACAGAGTTACAGCTTTCCCCTTAAGAAGCCTTTTGGTAAGACTGTTCTTGTGGAATTTGCAGAGTGGTATTTGTAAGCCCATAGAGGGCTATGGTGAAAAAGGAAATATCCTAAGATAAAAACTGAAAAGAACATTTCTGAGAAACTGCTTTGTGATACGTGACTTCCACTCACTGAGTGAGAGCTATATGTCATAGAGCTGTTTGCTAACCTTATTTCTGTGGAATCTGAGAAGGGATAATTCGGTTCCCGTTGAAGACTATAGGGCCAAAGGAAATATCCGCCATAAACGTGAGAAAGAAGCTTTCTGAGAAACAGCTTTCTGATCTGTGAATTCATCCCACAGAGTTACAGCTTTCCCCTGAGGAAGCCTTTCGCTATGACTGTTCTTGTGGAATTTGCAACGTGACATTTCGAAGGCCATAGAGAGCTATGGTGAAAAGGAAATATCTTCGGTTTAAAACGGGAAAGAAGCTTTCTGAGACACTGCGTTGTGTTCTGTTAATTCAACTCACAAAGTTACAGCTTTCCCCTCACGAAGCCTTTCCCTAAGACTGTTCTTGTCGAATTTGGGAAGTGATATTTAGAAGCCTACAGAGGTCTACAGTGAAAAAGGAAATAACCTAAGATAAAAACTGAAAATAAGCTTTCTGAAAAACTGCTTTGTGTTCTCTTAATTCATCTCACAGAGTTACAGCTTTCCTCTCAAGAATCCTTTCGCTAAGACTGTTCTTGTGCAATTTAGAACGTGATATTTAGAAGCCCATAGAGGGCTATGGAGAAAAAGGAAATGTCCTTAGATAAAAACTGGAAAGAATCTTTCTGAGAAACTGCTTTGTGTTCTGTTAATTCATCTCACAGAGTTACAGCTTTCCCCTCGAGAAGCCTTTTGCTATGACTGTTCTTGTGTCATTCGCAAAGTAATATTTGGAAGCCCATATAGGGTTATGGTGAAAAAAGGAATATCTTCAGTTAGAAACTGTATAGAAGCTTTCTGAGAAACTGCTTTGTTTTCTGTTAATTCATCTCACAGAGTTACAGCTTTCCCCTCAAGAAGTCTTTCGTTAAGACTGTTCTTGTGGAATTTGCAAAGTGAAATTTGGAAGCCCATAGAGGGCTATGGTGAAAAAGGAAATGTCCTCAGATGAAAACTAGAAAGAAGCTTCTTGAGAAACTACTTTGTGTTCCGTTAATTCATCTCACACAGTTACAGCTTTGCCCTCCAGAAACCGTTCATTAAGACCGTTCTTGTGGAATTTTCAAAGTGATATTTGGAAACCCATAGGGGGCTATGGTGAAAAAGGAAATATCTTCAGTTATAAACTGGAAAGAAGTTTTCTGAGAAACTGCTTTGTGTTCTGTTAATTCATCTGACAGTGTTACACCTTTCCCCTCAAGAAGCATTCCGCTAAGACTGTTCTTGTGGAATTTGCAAAGTGACATTTGGAAGCCCATAGAGGGCTGTGGTGAAAAAGAAATTTCCTAAGAGAAGAACTGAAAAGAAGCTTTCTGAGAAACGACTTTGTGTTCTGTTAATTCATCTTATAGAATTACAGCTTTCCCCTCAAGAAGTCGTTCAGTAAGACTGTTCTTGTGGAATTTGCAAAGTGATATTTGGAAGCCGATAGAGGACCATGGTGTAAAGGAAATATCTTCAGATAAAAACTGGAAAGTAGCTTTCTGAGAAATTGCTTTGTGTTCTGTTAATTCATCTCACAGAATTACGGCTTTCCCCTCAAGAAAACTTTCGCTAAAGCTGTTTTTGTGGAATTTGGAAAAAGGTATATGGGAAACCATAGAGATCTATGGTTAAAAAGAAAATATCCTAAGGTAAAAACTGAAAAGAAAATTTCTGAGAAACTGCTTTGTGTTCTCTGAATTCATCTCACAGACTTACAGCTTTCCCCTCAAGAAACCGTTCACTAAGACTGTTCTCGTGGATTTTGCAAAGTGATATTTGGAAGCCCATAGAGTGCTATGGGGAAAAAGGAAATATCTTCAGTTAAAAAGTGGAAAGAACGTTTCTGAGAAACTGCTTTGTGTTCTGTTAATCCATCTCACAGAGGTACAGCATTCCCCTCAAGAAGTCGTTTACTAAGACTGTTCTTGTGAAATTTGCGAAGTGATATTTGGAAGTGCTTAGAGAACTATGGTGAAAAAGGAAATATCGTAAGATAAAAACTGAAAAGAAGCTTTCTGAGAAACTGCTTTGTGTTTTGTTAATTCATCTCAGAGAGTTACAGCTTTCCGAACAAAAAGCCATTCACTAAGACTGATCTTGTGTTATTTTCAAATTGATATTTGGAAGCCCATAGAGGGCTATGGTGAAAAGGGAAATATCTTCAGTTAAAAACTGGAAAGAAGCTTTCTGAGAAACGGTTTTGTGTTCTCTTAGTTCATCTCACAGAGTTACAGCTTTCCCCTCAAGAAGCCTTTCACCAAGACTGTTCTTGTGGAATTTCCAAAGTGGTCTTTGGAAGTCCATACATCGCTATGGTGAAAAAGGATATAGCTTCAGTTAAAAAGTGAAAAGAAGCTTTCCGAGGAACTGCTTTGTGATATGTGATTTCCTGTCACTGAGAAACAGCTGTATTTCGTAGAACTGTTGGCTAGGCTTATTTCTGTGGAATCTGAGAAATGTTACTTCGGATCTCTTTGAAGACTATAGGTCCAAAGGAAATATCCGCCACTAAAAGTGTGAAAGAAGCTTTCTGAGAAACTTCTTTGAGTTCTGTGAATTGATCTCACAGAGCTACAGTTTCCTCTCAAGAGGCCTTTCGCTAAGACTGTTCTCGTGGAATTTGCAAAGTGATATTTGGAAAACAATAGAGGGCTACGGTGAAAAAGGATATAGCTTCAGTTAAAAACTGAAAGAGGCTTTCTGAGAAACGGTTTAGTATTATGTGACTTCCACTCACTGAGTTACAGCTCTATTTCCTAGAGCTGTTTGATAGCCTTATTTCTATGGAATCGGAGAACTGTTATTTTGGATCCCTTTGAAGACTATAGGGCCAAAGGAAATATCTGCTGCTAAAAGTGAGAAAGAAGCTTTCTGAGAAACTTCTCTGAGATCTGTTAATTCATCTCACAGAGTTACAGCATTCCACTCAAGAAGCCTTTCGCTAGGACTGTTCTTTTTGAATTTGCAAAGTGATATTTTGAAGCCCATAGACGGCTGTGGTGAAAAGGGAAATACCTTCAGTTAAAAAATGGAAAGAAGCTTTCTAAGAAACTGCTTTGTGTTCTGTTAATTCATCTCAAAGAGTTACAGCTTTACCCTCAAAAAGACTTTTGCTAAGACTCTTCTTGTGTAATACTCATAGTGATATTTGTAAGCCCTTATAGGGCTATGGTGAAAAAGGAAATATCCTAAGAAAAAAGCTGAAAAGAAGCTTTCTGAGAAACTGCTTTGTGTTCTGTTAATTCACCTCACAGAGTTACAGCTTTCCCCTTAAGAAGCCTTTTGGTAAGACTGTTCTTGTGGAATTTGCAGAGTGGTATTTGTAAGCCCATAGAGGGCTATGGTGAAAAAGGAAATATCCTAAGATAAAAACTGAAAAGAACGTTTCTGAGAAACTGCTTTGTGATACGTGACTTCCACTCACTGAGTGAGAGCTATATGTCGTAGAGCTGTTTGCTAACCTTATTTCTGTGGAATCTGAGAAGGGATAATTCGGTTCCCTTTGAAGACTATAGGGCCAAAGGAAATATCCGCCATAAACGTGAGAAAGAAGCTTTCTGAGAAACAGCTTTCTGATCTGTGAATTCATCCCACAGAGTTACAGCTTTCCCCTGAGGAAGCCTTTCGCTATGACTGTTCTTGTGGAATTTGCAACGTGACATTTCGAAGGCCATAGAGAGCTATGGTGAAAAGGAAATATCTTCGGTTTAAAACGGGAAAGAAGCTTTCTGAGACACTGCGTTGTGTTCTGTTAATTCAACTCACAAAGTTACAGCTTTCCCCTCACGAAGCCTTTCCCTAAGACTGTTCTTGTCGAATTTGGGAAGTGATATTTAGAAGCCTACAGAGGTCTACAGTGAAAAAGGAAATAACCTAAGATAAAAACTGAAAATAAGCTTTCTGAAAAACTGCTTTGTGTTCTCTTAATTCATCTCACAGAGTTACAGCTTTCCTCTCAAGAATCCTTTCGCTAAGACTGTTCTTGTGCAATTTAGAACGTGATATTTAGAAGCCCATAGAGGGCTATGGAGAAAAAGGAAATGTCCTTAGATAAAAACTGGAAAGAATCTTTCTGAGAAACTGCTTTGTGTTCTGTTAATTCATCTCACAGAGTTACAGCTTTCCCCTCGAGAAGCCTTTTGCTATGACTGTTCTTGTGTCATTCGCAAAGTAATATTTGGAAGCCCATATAGGGTTATGGTGAAAAAAGGAATATCTTCAGTTAGAAACTGTATAGAAGCTTTCTGAGAAACTGCTTTGTTTTCTGTTAATTCATCTCACAGAGTTACAGCTTTCCCCTCAAGAAGTCTTTCGTTAAGACTGTTCTTGTGGAATTTGCAAAGTGAAATTTGGAAGCCCATAGAGGGCTATGGTGAAAAAGGAAATGTCCTCAGATGAAAACTAGAAAGAAGCTTCTTGAGAAACTACTTTGTGTTCCGTTAATTCATCTCACACAGTTACAGCTTTGCCCTCCAGAAACCGTTCATTAAGACCGTTCTTGTGGAATTTTCAAAGTGATATTTGGAAACCCATAGGGGGCTATGGTGAAAAAGGAAATATCTTCAGTTATAAACTGGAAAGAAGTTTTCTGAGAAACTGCTTTGTGTTCTGTTAATTCATCTGACAGTGTTACACCTTTCCCCTCAAGAAGCATTCCGCTAAGACTGTTCTTGTGGAATTTGCAAAGTGACATTTGGAAGCCCATAGAGGGCTGTGGTGAAAAAGAAATTTCCTAAGAGAAGAACTGAAAAGAAGCTTTCTGAGAAACGACTTTGTGTTCTGTTAATTCATCTTATAGAATTACAGCTTTCCCCTCAAGAAGTCGTTCAGTAAGACTGTTCTTGTGGAATTTGCAAAGTGATATTTGGAAGCCGATAGAGGACCATGGTGTAAAGGAAATATCTTCAGATAAAAACTGGAAAGTAGCTTTCTGAGAAATTGCTTTGTGTTCTGTTAATTCATCTCACAGAATTACGGCTTTCCCCTCAAGAAAACTTTCGCTAAAGCTGTTTTTGTGGAATTTGGAAAAAGGTATATGGGAAACCATAGAGATCTATGGTTAAAAAGAAAATATCCTAAGGTAAAAACTGAAAAGAAAATTTCTGAGAAACTGCTTTGTGTTCTCTGAATTCATCTCACAGACTTACAGCTTTCCCCTCAAGAAACCGTTCACTAAGACTGTTCTCGTGGATTTTGCAAAGTGATATTTGGAAGCCCATAGAGTGCTATGGGGAAAAAGGAAATATCTTCAGTTAAAAAGTGGAAAGAACGTTTCTGAGAAACTGCTTTGTGTTCTGTTAATCCATCTCACAGAGGTACAGCATTCCCCTCAAGAAGTCGTTTACTAAGACTGTTCTTGTGAAATTTGCGAAGTGATATTTGGAAGTGCTTAGAGAACTATGGTGAAAAAGGAAATATCGTAAGATAAAAACTGAAAAGAAGCTTTCTGAGAAACTGCTTTGTGTTTTGTTAATTCATCTCAGAGAGTTACAGCTTTCCGAACAAAAAGCCATTCACTAAGACTGATCTTGTGTTATTTTCAAATTGATATTTGGAAGCCCATAGAGGGCTATGGTGAAAAGGGAAATATCTTCAGTTAAAAACTGGAAAGAAGCTTTCTGAGAAACGGTTTTGTGTTCTCTTAGTTCATCTCACAGAGTTACAGCTTTCCCCTCAAGAAGCCTTTCACCAAGACTGTTCTTGTGGAATTTCCAAAGTGGTCTTTGGAAGTCCATACATCGCTATGGTGAAAAAGGATATAGCTTCAGTTAAAAAGTGAAAAGAAGCTTTCCGAGGAACTGCTTTGTGATATGTGATTTCCTGTCACTGAGAAACAGCTGTATTTCGTAGAACTGTTGGCTAGGCTTATTTCTGTGGAATCTGAGAAATGTTACTTCGGATCTCTTTGAAGACTATAGGTCCAAAGGAAATATCCGCCACTAAAAGTGTGAAAGAAGCTTTCTGAGAAACTTCTTTGAGTTCTGTGAATTGATCTCACAGAGCTACAGTTTCCTCTCAAGAGGCCTTTCGCTAAGACTGTTCTCGTGGAATTTGCAAAGTGATATTTGGAAAACAATAGAGGGCTACGGTGAAAAAGGATATAGCTTCAGTTAAAAACTGAAAGAGGCTTTCTGAGAAACGGTTTAGTATTATGTGACTTCCACTCACTGAGTTACAGCTCTATTTCCTAGAGCTGTTTGATAGCCTTATTTCTATGGAATCGGAGAACTGTTATTTTGGATCCCTTTGAAGACTATAGGGCCAAAGGAAATATCTGCTGCTAAAAGTGAGAAAGAAGCTTTCTGAGAAACTTCTCTGAGATCTGTTAATTCATCTCACAGAGTTACAGCATTCCACTCAAGAAGCCTTTCGCTAGGACTGTTCTTTTTGAATTTGCAAAGTGATATTTTGAAGCCCATAGACGGCTGTGGTGAAAAGGGAAATACCTTCAGTTAAAAAATGGAAAGAAGCTTTCTAAGAAACTGCTTTGTGTTCTGTTAATTCATCTCAAAGAGTTACAGCTTTACCCTCAAAAAGACTTTTGCTAAGACTCTTCTTGTGTAATACTCATAGTGATATTTGTAAGCCCTTATAGGGCTATGGTGAAAAAGGAAATATCCTAAGAAAAAAGCTGAAAAGAAGCTTTCTGAGAAACTGCTTTGTGTTCTGTTAATTCACCTCACAGAGTTACAGCTTTCCCCTTAAGAAGCCTTTTGGTAAGACTGTTCTTGTGGAATTTGCAGAGTGGTATTTGTAAGCCCATAGAGGGCTATGGTGAAAAAGGAAATATCCTAAGATAAAAACTGAAAAGAACGTTTCTGAGAAACTGCTTTGTGATACGTGACTTCCACTCACTGAGTGAGAGCTATATGTCGTAGAGCTGTTTGCTAACCTTATTTCTGTGGAATCTGAGAAGGGATAATTCGGTTCCCTTTGAAGACTATAGGGCCAAAGGAAATATCCGCCATAAACGTGAGAAAGAAGCTTTCTGAGAAACAGCTTTCTGATCTGTGAATTCATCCCACAGAGTTACAGCTTTCCCCTGAGGAAGCCTTTCGCTATGACTGTTCTTGTGGAATTTGCAACGTGACATTTCGAAGGCCATAGAGAGCTATGGTGAAAAGGAAATATCTTCGGTTTAAAACGGGAAAGAAGCTTTCTGAGACACTGCGTTGTGTTCTGTTAATTCATCTCACAAAGTTACAGCTTTCCCCTCACGAAGCCTTTCCCTAAGACTGTTCTTGTCGAATTTGGGAAGTGATATTTAGAAGCCTACAGAGGTCTACAGTGAAAAAGGAAATAACCTAAGATAAAAACTGAAAATAAGCTTTCTGAAAAACTGCTTTGTGTTCTCTTAATTCATCTCACAGAGTTACAGCTTTCCTCTCAAGAATCCTTTCGCTAAGACTGTTCTTGTGCAATTTAGAACGTGATATTTAAAAGCCCATAGAGGGCTATGGAGAAAAAGGAAATGTCCTTAGATAAAAACTGGAAAGAAGCTTTCTGAGAAACTGCTTTGTGTTCTGTTAATTCATCTCACAGAGTTACAGCTTTCCCCTCGAGAAGCCTTTCTCTATGACTGTTCTTGTGTCATTCGCAAAGTAATATTTGGAAGTCCATATAGGGTTATGGTGAAAAAAGGAATATCTTCAGTTAGAAACTGTATAGAAGCTTTCTGAGAAACTGCTTTGTTTTCTGTTAATTCATCTCACAGAGTTACAGCTTTCCCCTCAAGAAGTCTTTCGTTAAGACTGTTCTTGTGGAATTTGCAAAGTGAAATTTGGAAGCCCATAGAGGGCTATGGTGAAAAAGGAAATGTCCTCAGATGAAAACTAGAAAGAAGCTTCTTGAGAAACTACTTTGTGTTCCGTTAATTCATCTCACACAGTTACAGCTTTGCCCTCCAGAAACCGTTCATTAAGACCGTTCTTGTGGAATTTTCAAAGTGATATTTGGAAACCCATAGGGGGCTATGGTGAAAAAGGAAATATCTTCAGTTATAAACTGGAAAGAAGTTTTCTGAGAAACTGCTTTGTGTTCTGTTAATTCATCTGACAGTGTTACACCTTTCCCCTCAAGAAGCATTCCGCTAAGACTGTTCTTGTGGAATTTGCAAAGTGACATTTGGAAGCCCATAGAGGGCTGTGGTGAAAAAGAAATTTCCTAAGAGAAGAACTGAAAAGAAGCTTTCTGAGAAACGACTTTGTGTTCTGTTAATTCATCTTATAGAATTACAGCTTTCCCCTCAAGAAGTCGTTCAGTAAGACTGTTCTTGTGGAATTTGCAAAGTGATATTTGGAAGCCCATAGAGGACCATGGTGTAAAGGAAATATATTCAGATAAAAACTGGAAAGTAGCTTTCTGAGAAATTGCTTTGTGTTCTGTTAATTCATCTCACAGAATTACGGCTTTCCCCTCAAGAAAACTTTCGCTAAAGCTGTTTTTGTGGAATTTGGAAAAAGGTATATGGAAAACCATAGAGATCTATGGTTAAAAAGAAAATATCCTAAGGTAAAAACTGAAAAGAAAATTTCTGAGAAACTGCTTTGTGTTCTCTGAATTCATCTCACAGACTTACAGCTTTCCCCTCAAGAAACCGTTCACTAAGACTGTTCTCGTGGATTTTGCAAAGTGATATTTGGAAGCCCATAGAGTGCTATGGGGAAAAAGGAAATATCTTCAGTTAAAAAGTGGAAAGAACGTTTCTGAGAAACTGCTTTGTGTTCTGTTAATCCATCTCACAGAGGTACAGCATTCCCCTCAAGAAGTCGTTTACTAAGACTGTTCTTTTGAAATTTGCGAAGTGATATTTGGAAGTGCTTAGAGAACTATGGTGAAAAAGGAAATATCGTAAGATAAAAACTGAAAAGAAGCTTTCTGAGAAACTGCTTTGTGTTTTGTTATTTCATCTCAGAGAGTTACAGCTTTCCGAACAAAAAGCCATTCACTAAGACTGATCTTGTGTTATTTTCAAATTGATATTTGGAAGCCCATAGAGGGCTATGGTGAAAAGGGAAATATCTTCAGTTAAAAACTGGAAAGAAGCTTTCTGAGAAACGGTTTTGTGTTCTCTTAGTTCATCTCACAGAGTTACAGCTTTCCCCTCAAGAAGCCTTTCACCAAGACTGTTCTTGTGGAATTTCCAAAGTGGTCTTTGGAAGTCCATACGTCGCTATGGTGAAAAAGGATATAGCTTCAGTTAAAAAGTGAAAAGAAGCTTTCCGAGGAACTGCTTTGTGATATGTGATTTCCTGTCACTGAGAAACAGCTGTATTTCGTAGAACTGTTGGCTAGGCTTATTTCTGTGGAATCTGAGAAATGTTACTTCGGATCTCTTTGAAGACTATAGGTCCAAAGGAAATATCTGCCACTAAAACTGTGAAAGAAGCTTTCTGAGAAACTTCTTTGAGTTCTGTGAATTGATCTCACAGAGCTACAGTTTCCTCTCAAGAGGCCTTTCGCTAAGACTGTTCTCGTGGAATTTGCAAAGTGATATTTGGAAAACAATAGAGGGCTACGGTGAAAAAGGATATAGCTTCAGTTAAAAACTGAAAGAGGCTTTCTGAGAAACGGTTTAGTATTATGTGACTTCCACTCACTGAGTTACAGCTCTATTTCCTAGAGCTGTTTGATAGCCTTATTTCTATGGAATCGGAGAACTGTTATTTTGGATCCCTTTGAAGACTATAGGGCCAAAGGAAATATCTGCCGCTAAAAGTGAGAAAGAAGCTTTCTGAGAAACTTCTCTGAGATCTGTTAATTCATCTCACAGAGTTACAGCATTCCACTCAAGAAGCCTTTCGCTAGGACTGTTCTTTTTGAATTTGCAAAGTGATATTTCGAAGCCCATAGACGGCTGTGGTGAAAAGGGAAATACCTTCAGTTAAAAAATGGAAAGAAGCTTTCTAAGAAACTGCTTTGTGTTCTGTTAATTCATCTCAAAGAGTTACAGCTTTACCCTCAAAAAGACTTTTGCTAAGACTCTTCTTGTGTAATACTCATAGTGATATTTGTAAGCCCTTATAGGGCTATGGTGAAAAAGGAAATATCCTAAGAAAAAAGCTGAAAAGAAGCTTTCTGAGAAACTGCTTTGTGTTCTGTTAATTCACCTCACAGAGTTACAGCTTTCCCCTTAAGAAGCCTTTTGGTAAGACTGTTCTTGTGGAATTTGCAGAGTGGTATTTGTAAGCCCATAGAGGGCTATGGTGAAAAAGGAAATATCCTAAGATAAAAACTGAAAAGAACGTTTCTGAGAAACTGCTTTGTGATACGTGACTTCCACTCACTGAGTGAGAGCTATATGTCGTAGAGCTGTTTGCTAACCTTATTTCTGTGGAATCTGAGAAGGGATAATTCGGTTCCCTTTGAAGACTATAGGGCCAAAGGAAATATCCGCCATAAACGTGAGAAAGAAGCTTTCTGAGAAACAGCTTTCTGATCTGTGAATTCATCCCACAGAGTTACAGCTTTCCCCTGAGGAAGCCTTTCGCTATGACTGTTCTTGTGGAATTTGCAACGTGACATTTCGAAGGCCATAGAGAGCTATGGTGAAAAGGAAATATCTTCGGTTTAAAACGGGAAAGAAGCTTTCTGAGACACTGCGTTGTGTTCTGTTAATTCATCTCACAAAGTTACAGCTTTCCCCTCACGAAGCCTTTCCCTAAGACTGTTCTTGTCGAATTTGGGAAGTGATATTTAGAAGCCTACAGAGGTCTACAGTGAAAAAGGAAATAACCTAAGATAAAAACTGAAAAGAAGCTTTCTGAAAAACTGCTTTGTGTTCTCTTAATTCATCTCACAGAGTTACAGCTTTCCTCTCAAGAATCCTTTCGCTAAGACTGTTCTTGTGCAATGTAGAACGTGATATTTAGAAGCCCATAGAGGGCTATGGAGAAAAAGGAAATGTCCTTAGATAAAAACTGGAAAGAAGCTTTCTGAGAAACTGCTTTGTGTTCTGTTAATTCATCTCACAGAGTTACAGCTTTCCCCTCGAGAAGCCTTTCGCTATGACTGTTCTTGTGTCATTCGCAAAGTAATATTTGGAAGCCCATATAGGGTTATGGTGAAAAAAGGAATATCTTCAGTTAGAAACTGTATAGAAGCTTTCTGAGAAACTGCTTTGTTTTCTGTTAATTCATCTCACAGAGTTACAGCTTTCCCCTCAAGAAGTCTTTCGTTAAGACTGTTCTTGTGGAATTTGCAAAGTGAAATTTGGAAGCCCATAGAGGGCTATGGTGAAAAAGGAAATGTCCTCAGATGAAAACTAGAAAGAAGCTTCTTGAGAAACTACTTTGTGTTCCGTTAATTCATCTCACACAGTTACAGCTTTGCCCTCCAGAAACCGTTCATTAAGACCGTTCTTGTGGAATTTTCAAAGTGATATTTGGAAACCCATAGGGGGCTATGGTGAAAAAGGAAATATCTTCAGTTATAAACTGGAAAGAAGTTTTCTGAGAAACTGCTTTGTGTTCTGTTAATTCATCTGACAGTGTTACACCTTTCCCCTCAAGAAGCATTCCGCTAAGACTGTTCTTGTGGAATTTGCAAAGTGACATTTGGAAGCCCATAGAGGGCTGTGGTGAAAAAGAAATTTCCTAAGAGAAGAACTGAAAAGAAGCTTTCTGAGAAACGACTTTGTGTTCTGTTAATTCATCTTATAGAATTACAGCTTTCCCCTCAAGAAGTCGTTCAGTAAGACTGTTCTTGTGGAATTTGCAAAGTGATATTTGGAAGCCCATAGAGGACCATGGTGTAAAGGAAATATCTTCAGATAAAAACTGGAAAGTAGCTTTCTGAGAAATTGCTTTGTGTTCTGTTAATTCATCTCACAGAATTACGGCTTTCCCCTCAAGAAAACTTTCGCTAAAGCTGTTTTTGTGGAATTTGGAAAAAGGTATATGGAAAACCATAGAGATCTATGGTTAAAAAGAAAATATCCTAAGGTAAAAACTGAAAAGAAAATTTCTGAGAAACTGCTTTGTGTTCTCTGAATTCATCTCACAGACTTACAGCTTTCCCCTCAAGAAACCGTTCACTAAGACTGTTCTCGTGGATTTTGCAAAGTGATATTTGGAAGCCCATAGAGTGCTATGGGGAAAAAGGAAATATCTTCAGTTAAAAAGTGGAAAGAACGTTTCTGAGAAACTGCTTTGTGTTCTGTTAATCCATCTCACAGAGGTACAGCATTCCCCTCAAGAAGTCGTTTACTAAGACTGTTCTTGTGAAATTTGCGAAGTGATATTTGGAAGTGCTTAGAGAACTATGGTGAAAAAGGAAATATCGTAAGATAAAAACTGAAAAGAAGCTTTCTGAGAAACTGCTTTGTGTTTTGTTAATTCATCTCAGAGAGTTACAGCTTTCCGAATAAAAAGCCATTCACTAAGACTGATCTTGTGTTATTTTCAAATTGATATTTGGAAGCCCATAGAGGGCTATGGTGAAAAGGGAAATATCTTCAGTTAAAAACTGGAAAGAAGCTTTCTGAGAAACGGTTTTGTGTTCTCTTAGTTCATCTCACAGAGTTACAGCTTTCCCCTCAAGAAGCCTTTCACCAAGACTGTTCTTGTGGAATTTCCAAAGTGGTCTTTGGAAGTCCATACGTCGCTATGGTGAAAAAGGATATAGCTTCAGTTAAAAAGTGAAAAGAAGCTTTCCGAGGAACTGCTTTGTGATATGTGATTTCCTGTCACTGAGAAACAGCTGTATTTCGTAGAACTGTTGGCTAGGCTTATTTCTGTGGAATCTGAGAAATGTTACTTCGGATCTCTTTGAAGACTATAGGTCCAAAGGAAATATCCGCCACTAAAAGTGTGAAAGAAGCTTTCTGAGAAACTTCTTTGAGTTCTGTGAATTGATCTCACAGAGCTACAGTTTCCTCTCAAGAGGCCTTTCGCTAAGACTGTTCTCGTGGAATTTGCAAAGTGATATTTGGAAAACAATAGAGGGCTACGGTGAAAAAGGATATAGCTTCAGTTAAAAACTGAAAGAGGCTTTCTGAGAAACGGTTTAGTATTATGTGACTTCCACTCACTGAGTTACAGCTCTATTTCCTAGAGCTGTTTGATAGCCTTATTTCTATGGAATCGGAGAACTGTTATTTTGGATCCCTTTGAAGACTATAGGGCCAAAGGAAATATCTGCCGCTAAAAGTGAGAAAGAAGCTTTCTGAGAAACTTCTCTGAGATCTGTTAATTCATCTCACAGAGTTACAGCATTCCACTCAAGAAGCCTTTCGCTAGGACTGTTCTTTTTGAATTTGCAAAGTGATATTTTGAAGCCCATAGACGGCTGTGGTGAAAAGGGAAATACCTTCAGTTAAAAAATGGAAAGAAGCTTTCTAAGAAACTGCTTTGTGTTCTGTTAATTCATCTCAAAGAGTTACAGCTTTACCCTCAAAAAGACTTTTGCTAAGACTCTTCTTGTGTAATACTCATAGTGATATTTGTAAGCCCTTATAGGGCTATGGTGAAAAAGGAAATATCCTAAGAAAAAAGCTGAAAAGAAGCTTTCTGAGAAACTGCTTTGTGTTCTGTTAATTCACCTCACAGAGTTACAGCTTTCCCCTTAAGAAGCCTTTTGGTAAGACTGTTCTTGTGGAATTTGCAGAGTGGTATTTGTAAGCCCATAGAGGGCTATGGTGAAAAAGGAAATATCCTAAGATAAAAACTGAAAAGAACGTTTCTGAGAAACTGCTTTGTGATACGTGACTTCCACTCACTGAGTGAGAGCTATATGTCGTAGAGCTGTTTGCTAACCTTATTTCTGTGGAATCTGAGAAGGGATAATTCGGTTCCCTTTGAAGACTATAGGGCCAAAGGAAATATCCGCCATAAACGTGAGAAAGAAGCTTTCTGAGAAACAGCTTTCTGATCTGTGAATTCATCCCACAGAGTTACAGCTTTCCCCTGAGGAAGCCTTTCGCTATGACTGTTCTTGTGGAATTTGCAACGTGACATTTCGAAGGCCATAGAGAGCTATGGTGAAAAGGAAATATCTTCGGTTTAAAACGGGAAAGAAGCTTTCTGAGACACTGCGTTGTGTTCTGTTAATTCATCTCACAAAGTTACAGCTTTCCCCTCACGAAGCCTTTCCCTAAGACTGTTCTTGTCGAATTTGGGAAGTGATATTTAGAAGCCTACAGAGGTCTACAGTGAAAAAGGAAATAACCTAAGATAAAAACTGAAATTAAGCTTTCTGAAAAACTGCTTTGTGTTCTGTTAATTCATCTCACAGAGTTACAGCTTTCCCCTCGAGAAGCCTTTCTCTATGACTGTTCTTGTGTCATTCGCAAAGTAATATTTGGAACCCCATATAGGGTTATGGTGAAAAAAGGAATATCTTCAGTTAGAAACTGTATAGAAGCTTTCTGAGAAACTGCTTTGTTTTCTGTTAATTCATCTCACAGAGTTACAGCTTTCCCCTCAAGAAGTCTTTCGTTAAGACTGTTCTTGTGGAATTTGCAAAGTGAAATTTGGAAGCCCATAGAGGGCTATGGTGAAAAAGGAAATGTCCTCAGATGAAAACTAGAAAGAAGCTTCTTGAGAAACTACTTTGTGTTCCGTTAATTCATCTCACACAGTTACAGCTTTGCCCTCCAGAAACCGTTCATTAAGACCGTTCTTGTGGAATTTTCAAAGTGATATTTGGAAACCCATAGGGGGCTATGGTGAAAAAGGAAATATCTTCAGTTATAAACTGGAAAGAAGTTTTCTGAGAAACTGCTTTGTGTTCTGTTAATTCATCTGACAGTGTTACACCTTTCCCCTCAAGAAGCATTCCGCTAAGACTGTTCTTGTGGAATTTGCAAAGTGACATTTGGAAGCCCATAGAGGGCTGTGGTGAAAAAGAAATTTCCTAAGAGAAGAACTGAAAAGAAGCTTTCTGAGAAACGACTTTGTGTTCTGTTAATTCATCTTATAGAATTACAGCTTTCCCCTCAAGAAGTCGTTCAGTAAGACTGTTCTTGTGGAATTTGCAAAGTGATATTTGGAAGCCCATAGAGGACCATGGTGTAAAGGAAATATCTTCAGATAAAAACTGGAAAGTAGCTTTCTGAGAAATTGCTTTGTGTTCTGTTAATTCATCTCACAGAATTACGGCTTTCCCCTCAAGAAAACTTTCGCTAAAGCTGTTTTTGTGGAATTTGGAAAAAGGTATATGGGAAACCATAGAGATCTATGGTTAAAAAGAAAATATCCTAAGGTAAAAACTGAAAAGAAAATTTCTGAGAAACTGCTTTGTGTTCTCTGAATTCATCTCACAGACTTACAGCTTTCCCCTCAAGAAACCGTTCACTAAGACTGTTCTCGTGGATTTTGCAAAGTGATATTTGGAAGCCCATAGAGTGCTATGGGGAAAAAGGAAATATCTTCAGTTAAAAAGTGGAAAGAACGTTTCTGAGAAACTGCTTTGTGTTCTGTTAATCCATCTCACAGAGGTACAGCATTCCCCTCAAGAAGTCGTTTACTAAGACTGTTCTTGTGAAATTTGCGAAGTGATATTTGGAAGTGCTTAGAGAACTATGGTGAAAAAGGAAATATCGTAAGATAAAAACTGAAAAGAAGCTTTCTGAGAAACTGCTTTGTGTTTTGTTAATTCATCTCAGAGAGTTACAGCTTTCCGAACAAAAAGCCATTCACTAAGACTGATCTTGTGTTATTTTCAAATTGATATTTGGAAGCCCATAGAGGGCTATGGTGAAAAGGGAAATATCTTCAGTTAAAAACTGGAAAGAAGCTTTCTGAGAAACGGTTTTGTGTTCTCTTAGTTCATCTCACAGAGTTACAGCTTTCCCCTCAAGAAGCCTTTCACCAAGACTGTTCTTGTGGAATTTCCAAAGTGGTCTTTGGAAGTCCATACGTCGCTATGGTGAAAAAGGATATAGCTTCAGTTAAAAAGTGAAAAGAAGCTTTCCGAGGAACTGCTTTGTGATATGTGATTTCCTGTCACTGAGAAACAGCTGTATTTCGTAGAACTGTTGGCTAGGCTTATTTCTGTGGAATCTGAGAAATGTTACTTCGGATCTCTTTGAAGACTATAGGTCCAAAGGAAATATCCGCCACTAAAAGTGTGAAAGAAGCTTTCTGAGAAACTTCTTTGAGTTCTGTGAATTGATCTCACAGAGCTACAGTTTCCCCTCAAGAGGCCTTTCGCTAAGACTGTTCTCGTGGAATTTGCAAAGTGATATTTGGAAAACAATAGAGGGCTATGGTGAAAAAGGAAATATCCTAAGATAAAAACTGAAAAGAAGCTTTTTGAGAAACTGTTTTGAGTACCGTTAATTCATCTCACAGAGTTATAGCTTTCCCCTCAAGAAGCCGTTCATTAAGACTGTTGTTGTGAAATTTGCAAAATGATATTTGGAAGCTCATAGAGGGCTATGGTGAAAATGGAAATATCTTCAGTTAAAAACTGGGGAGAGCTTTCTGAGAGACTGCTTTGTGTTCTGTTAATTCATACACAGAGTTACACCTTTCCTATCACGAATCCTTTCGCTAAGACTGTTCTTGTGGAGTTTACAAATTGATATTTGGAAGCCCATAGAGGGGTACGGTTAAAAAGGAAATTTCCTCACATAAAAACTGGAAAGAAGCTTTCTGAGAAACTGCTTTGTGTTTTGTTAATTCATCTCACAGTATTACAGCTCTACCCTCAAGAAGCCCTTCACTAAGACTGTTCTTCTGGAATTACCAAAGAGATATTTGGAAGCCCATAGAGCGCTATGGTGAAAAAGGAAATATCTTCAGTTAAAAACTGGAGAGAAGCTTTCTGAGAAACTTCTTTGTGTTCTGTTAATTCATGCACAGAGTTACAGCTTTCCTATCAAGAATCCTTTCGCTGAGACTGTTCTTGTGGAGTTTACAAAGTGATATTTGGAAGCCCATAGAGGGGTATGTTTAAAAAGGAAATTTCTTCACATAAAAACTGGAAAGAAGTTTTCTGAGAAACTGCTTTGTGTTCTGTTAATTCATCTCACAGAGTTACAGCTTACCCCTCAAGAAGCATTTCGCTAAGACTGTTCTTGTGGAATTTGCAATGTGATATTTGGAAGCCCATGGAGGGATATGGTGAAAAAGGAAATATCTTCAATTAAAAACTGGAAAGAAGCTTTCTGAGAAACTGCTTTGTTTTCTGTTAATTCATCTCACAGAGTTTCAGCTTTCCCCTCCAGAAGTCTTTCGCTAAGACGGTTCTCGTGGAATTTGCAAAGTGATATTTGGAAGACGAGAGAGGGCTATGGTGTAAAAGGAAATGTCCTCGGATCAAAAATGGAAAGAAGCTTTCCAACAAACTGTTTTGTCTTCTGTTAATTTATCTGACAGAGTTTCAGCTTTCCCCTCAAGGAGCCGTTCGCTAAGTCTGTTCTTGTGGAATTTGCAAAGTGATATTTGAAAGCCCGTCGAGGGCTATGGCGAAAAAGGAAATACCTTCAGTTAAAATCTGGAAAGAAACTTTCTGAGAAACTGCTTTGTATTCTGTTAATTCACCTCACAGAGTTTCAGCTTTCCCCTCTAGAAGCCTTTCGCTAAGACTGTTCTTGTGGAATTTGCAAAGTGATATTTGTAAGCCCATAGAAGTCGATGGTGAAAACGTAAATATCCTAAGATAAAAACTGAAAAGAACCATTCTGAGAAACTGCTTTGTGTTTTGTTAATTCATCTCACAGAGTTACAGGTTTCCCTTCAAGAAGCCTTTCGCTAAGACAGTTCTTGTGGAATATGCAAAGTGATATTTGGAAGCTCATAGTGACCTATAGTGAAAAAGGATATATCTTCAGTTAAAAACTGAAAAGAAGCTTTCTGAGAAACTGCTTTGTGATATATGACTTCCACTCACGGAGTTACAGCTGTATTTCGTAGAGCTGTTTGGCAGTCTTATTTCTGTGGAATCTGAGAACTGTTATTTCGGATCCCTTTGAAGACTGAAGGGCCAAAGGAAATATCCGTCGTTAAAGTTAGAAAGAAGCTTTCTGAGAAACTTCTTTGTGATTTGCGAATTCATTTCACAGAGTTACAGCTTTCCCCTCAAGAAGCCTTTCGCTAAGATTATTCTTGCACAATTTGAAAAATGATATTTGGAAGCCAATAGACGGCTATGGTGAAAACGAAATATCCTCCGATAAAAACTGGAAAGAAGCTTTCTGAGAAATTGCTTTGTGTTCTTTTAATTCATCTCACAGACTTACAGCTTTCCCCTCAGGAAGTCTTTCGCTAAGACTGTTCTTGCGGAATTTGAAATGTGATATTTGGTAGCCCATAGAGCGCTATGGAGAAAAGGAAATATCTTCAGATAAAAACTGTAAAGAACATTCCTGAGAAACTGCTTTGTGTTCTGTTAATTCACCTAACAGAGTTACAGCTTTCCCCTCTAGAAGCCTTTCGCTAAGACTGTTCTTGCTGTATTTTCAAAGGGATATTTTGAAGCCCATAGAGGGCTACGGTGAAAAAGGATATAGCTTCAGTTAAAAACTGAAAGAGGCTTTCTGAGAAACGGTTTAGTATTATGTGACTTCCACTCACTGAGTTACAGCTCTATTTCCTAGAGCTGTTTGATAGCCTTATTTCTATGGAATCGGAGAACTGTTATTTTGGATCCCTTTGAAGACTATAGGGCCAAAGGAAATATCTGCCGCTAAAAGTGAGAAAGAAGCTTTCTGAGAAACTCCTCTGAGATCTGTTAATTCATCTCACAGAGTTACAGCATTCCACTCAAGAAGCCTTTCGCTAGGACTGTTCTTTTTGAATTTGCAAAGTGATATTTCGAAGCCCATAGACGGCTGTGGTGAAAAGGGAAATACCTTCAGTTAAAAAATGGAAAGAAGCTTTCTAAGAAACTGCTTTGTGTTCTGTTAATTCATCTCAAAGAGTTACAGCTTTACCCTCAAAAAGACTTTTGCTAAGACTCTTCTTGTGTAATACTCATAGTGATATTTGTAAGCCCTTATAGGGCTATGGTGAAAAAGGAAATATCCTAAGAAAAAAGCTGAAAACAAGCTTTCTGAAAAACTGCTTTGTGTTCTGTTAATTCACCTCACAGAGTTACAGCTTTCCCCCTTTAGAAGCCTTTTGGTAAGACTGTTCTTGTGGAATTTGCAGAGTGGTATTTGTAAGCCCATAGAGGGCTATGGTGAAAAAGGAAATATCCTAAGATAAAAACTGAAAAGAACATTTCTGAGAAACTGCTTTGTGATACGTGACTTCCACTCACTGAGTGAGAGCTATATGTCATAGAGCTGTTTGCTAACCTTATTTCTGTGGAATCTGAGAAGGGATAATTCGGTTCCCGTTGAAGACTATAGGGCCAAAGGAAATATCCGCCATAAACGTGAGAAAGAAGCTTTCTGAGAAACAGCTTTCTGATCTGTGAATTCATCCCACAGAGTTACAGCTTTCCCCTGAGGAAGCCTTTCGCTATGACTGTTCTTGTGGAATTTGCAACGTGACATTTCGAAGGCCATAGAGAGCTATGGTGAAAAGGAAATATCTTCGGTTTAAAACGGGAAAGAAGCTTTCTGAGACACTGCGTTGTGTTCTGTTAATTCATCTCACAAAGTTACAGCTTTCCCCTCACGAAGCCTGTCCCTAAGACTGTTCTTGTCGAATTTGGGAAGTGATATTTAGAAGCCTACAGAGGTCTACAGTGAAAAAGGAAATAACCTAAGATAAAAACTGAAAATAAGCTTTCTGAAAAACTGCTTTGTGTTCTCTTAATTCATCTCACAGAGTTACAGCTTTCCTCTCAAGAATCCTTTCGCTAAGACTGTTCTTGTGCAATTTAGAACGTGATATTTAGAAGCCCATAGAGGGCTATGGAGAAAAAGGAAATGTCCTTAGATAAAAACTGGAAAGAAGCTTTCTGAGAAACTGCTTTGTGTTCTGTTAATTCATCTCACAGAGTTACAGCTTTCCCCTCGAGAAGCCTTTCGCTATGACTGTTCTTGTGTAATTCGCAAAGTAATATTTGGAAGCCCATACAGGGTTATGGTGAAAAAAGGAATATCTTCAGTTAGAAACTGTATAGAAGCTTTCTGAGAAACTGCTTTGTTTTCTGTTAATTCATCTCACAGAGTTACAGCTTTCCCCTCAAGAAGTCTTTCGTTAAGACTGTTCTTGTGGAATTTGCAAAGTGAAATTTGGAAGCCCATATAGGGCTATGGTGAAAAAGGAAATGTCCTCAGATGAAAACTAGAAAGAAGCTTCTTGAGAAACTACTTTGTGTTCCGTTAATTCATCACACACAGTTACAGCTTTGCCCTCCAGAAACCGTTCATTAAGACCGTTCTTGTGGAATTTTCAAAGTGCTATTTGGAAACCCATAGGGGGCTATGGTGAAAAAGGAAATATCTTCAGTTATAAACTGGAAAGAAGTTTTCTGAGAAACTGCTTTGTGTTCTGTTAATTCATCTGACAGTGTTACACCTTTCCCCTCAAGAAGCATTCCGCTAAGACTGTTCTTGTGGAATTTGGGAAGTGATATTTAGAAGCCTACAGAGGTTTACAGTGAAAAAGGAAATAACCTAAGATAAAAACTGAAAATAAGCTTTCTGAAAAACTGCTTTGTGTTCTCTTAATTCATCTCACAGAGTTACAGCTTTCCTCTCAAGAATCCTTTCGCTAAGACTGTTCTTGTGCAATTTAGAACGTGATATTTAGAAGCCCATAGAGGGCTATGGAGAAAAAGGAAATGTCCTTAGATAAAAACTGGAAAGAAGCTTTCTGAGAAACTTCTTTGTGTTCTGTTAATTCATGCACAGAGTTACATCTTTCCTATCAAGAATACTTTCGCTAAGACTGTTCTTGTGGAGTTTACAAAGTGATATTTGGAAGCCCATAGAGGGGTACGTTTAAAAAGGAAATTTCCTCACATAAAAACTGGAAAGAAGTTTTCTGAGAAACTGCTTTGTGTTCTGTTAATTCATCTCACAGACTTACAGCTTACCCCTCAAGAAGCATTTCGCTAAGACTGTTCTTGTGGAATTTGCAATGTGATATTTGGAAGCCCATGGAGGGATATGGTGAAAAAGGAAATATCTTCAATTAAAAACTGGAAAGAAGCTTTCTGAGAAACTGCTTTGTTTTCTGTTAATTCATCTCACAGAGTTTCAGCTTTCCCCTCCAGAAGTCTTTCCCTAAGACGGTTCTCGTGGAATTTGCAAAGTGATATTTGGAAGCCGTGAGAGGGCTATGGTGTAAAAGGAAATGTCCTCGGATCAAAAATGGAAAGAAGCTTTCCAACAAACTGTTTGTGTTCTGTTAATTTATCTGACAGAGTTTCAGCTTTCCCCTCAAGAAGCCGTTCGCTAAGACTGTTCTTGTGGAATTTGCAAAGTGATATTTGAAAGCCCGTCGAGGGCTATGGTGAAAAAGGAAATACCTTCAGTTAAACACTGGAAACAAACTTTCTGAGAAACTGCTTTGTATTCTGTTAATTCACCTCACAGAGTTTCAGCTTTCCCCTGTAGAAGCCTTTCGCTAAGACTGTTCTTGTGGAATTTGCAAAGTGATATTTGTAAGCCCATAAAAGTCGATGGTGAAAACGTAAATATCCTAAGATAAAAACTGAAAAGAACCATTCTGAGAAATTTCTTTGTGTTCTGTTAATTCACCTAACAGAGTTACAGCTTTCCCCTCTAGAAGCCTTTCGCTAAGACTGTTCTTGCTGTATTTTCAAAGTGATATTTTGAAGCCCATAGAGGGCTACGGTGAAAAAGGATATAGCTTCAGTTAAAAACTGAAAGAGGCTTTCTGAGAAACGGTTTAGTATTATGTGACTTCCACTCACTGAGTTACAGCTCTATTTCCTAGAGCTGTTTGATAGCCTTATTTCTATGGAATCGGAGAACTGTTATTTTGGATCCCTTTGAAGACTATAGGGCCAAAGGAAATATCTGCCGCTAAAAGTGAGAAAGAAGCTTTCTGAGAAACTTCTCTGAGATCTGTTAATTCATCTCACAGAGTTACAGCATTCCACTCAAGAAGCCTTTCGCTAGGACTGTTCTTTTTGAATTTGCAAAGTGATATTTCGAAGCCCATAGACGGCTGTGGTGAAAAGGGAAATACCTTCAGTTAAAAAATGGAAAGAAGCTTTCTAAGAAACTGCTTTGTGTTCTGTTAATTCATCTCAAAGAGTTACAGCTTTACCCTCAAAAAGACTTTTGCTAAGACTCTTCTTGTGTAATACTCATAGTGATATTTGTAAGCCCTTATAGGGCTATGGTGAAAAAGGAAATATCCTAAGAAAAAAGCTGAAAAGAAGCTTTCTGAGAAACTGCTTTGTGTTCTGTTAATTCACCTCACAGAGTTACAGCTTTCCCCTTAAGAAGCCTTTTGGTAAGACTGTTCTTGTGGAATTTGCAGAGTGGTATTTGTAAGCCCATAGAGGGCTATGGTGAAAAAGGAAATATCCTAAGATAAAAACTGAAAAGAACATTTCTGAGAAACTGCTTTGTGATACGTGACTTCCACTCACTGAGTGAGAGCTATATGTCATAGTGCTGTTTGCTAACCTTATTTCTGTGGAATCTGAGAAGGGATAATTCCGTTCCCTTTGAAGACTATAGGGAAAAGGGAAATATCCGCCATAAAAGTGAGAAAGAAGCTTTCTGAGAAACAGCTTTCTGATCTGTGAATTCATCCCACAGACTTACAGCTTTCCCCTGAGGAAGCCTTTCGCTATGACTGTTCTTGTGGAATTTGCAACGTGACATTTCGAAGGCCATAGAGAGCTATGGTGAAAAGGAAATATCTTCGGTTTAAAACGGGAAAGAAGCTTTCTGAGACACTGCGTTGTGTTCTGTTAATTCATCTCACAAAGTTACAGCTTTCCCCTCACGAAGCCTTTCCCTAAGACTGTTCTTGTCGAATTTGGGAAGTGATATTTAGAAGCCTACAGAGGTCTACAGTGAAAAAGGAAATAACCTAAGATAAAAACTGAAAAGAAGCTTTCTGAAAAACTGCTTTGTGTTCTCTTAATTCATCTCACAGAGTTACAGCTTTCCTCTCAAGAATCCTTTCGCTAAGACTGTTCTTGTGCAATTTAGAACGTGATATTTAGAAGCCCATAGAGGGCTATGGAGAAAAAGGAAATGTGCTTAGATAAAAACTGGAAAGAAGCTTTCTGAGAAACTTCTTTGTGTTCTGTTAATTCATGCACAGATTTACAGCTTTCCTATCAAGAATACTTTCGCTAAGACTGTTCTTGTGGAGTTTACAAAGTGATATTTGGAAGCCCATAGAGGGGTACGTTTAAAAAGGAAATTTCCTCACATAAAAACTGGAAAGAAGTTTTCTGAGAAACTGCTTTGTGTTCTGTTAATTCATCTCACAGTGTTACAGCTTACCCCTCAAGAAGCATTTCGCTAAGACTGTTCTTGTGGAATTTGCAATGTGATATTTGGAAGCCCATGGAGGGATATGGTGAAAAAGGAAATATCTTCAATTAAAAACTGGAAAGAAGCTTTCTGAGAAACTGCTTTGTTTTCTGTTAATTCATCTCACAGAGTTTCAGCTTTCCCCTCCAGAAGTCTTTCACTAAGACGGTTCTCGTGCAATTTGCAAAGTGATATTTGGAAGCCGTGAGAGGGCTATGGTGTAAAAGGAAATGTCCTCAGATCAAAAATGGAAAGAAGCTTTCCAACAAACTGTTTTGTGTTCTGTTAATTTATCTGACAGAGTTTCAGCTTTCCCCTCAAGAAGCCGTTCGCTAAGACTGTTCTTGTGGAATCTGCAAAGTGATATTTGAAAGCCCGTCGAGGGCTATGGTGAAAAAGGAAATACCTTCAGTTAAAAACTGGAAAGAAACTTTCTGAGAAACTGCTTTGTATTCTGTTAATTCACCTCACAGAGTTTCAGCTTTCCCCTCTAGAAGCCTTTCGCTAAGACTGTTCTTGTGGAATTTGCAAAGTGATATTTGTAAGCCCATAGAAGTCGATGGTGAAAACGTAAATATCCTAAGATAAAAACTGAAAAGAACCATTCTGAGAAACTGCTTTGTGTTTTGTTAATTCATCTCACAGAGTTACAGGTTTCCCTTCAAGAAGCCTTTCGCTAAGACAGTTCTTGTGGAATATGCATAGTGATATTTGGAAGCTCATAGTGACCTATAGTGAAAAAGGATATATCTTCAGTTAAAAACTGAAAAGAAGCTTTCTGAGAAACTGCTTTGTGATATATGACTTCCACTCACTGAGTTACAGCTGTATTTCGTAGAGCTGTTTGGCAGTCTTATTTCTGTGGAATCTGAGAACTGTTATTTTGGATCCCTTTGAAGCCTGAAGGGCCAAAGGAAATATCCGTCGTTAAAGTTAGAAAGAAGCTTTCTGAGAAACTTCCTTGTGATTTGCGAATTCATTTCACAGAGTTACAGCTTTCCCCTCAAGAAGCCTTTCGCTAAGATTATTCTTGCACAATTTGAAAAATGATATTTGGAAGCCAATACACGGCTATGGTGAAAACGAAATATCCTCCGATAAAAACTGGAAAGAAGCTTTCTGAGAAATTGCTTTGTGTTCTTTTAATTCATCTCACAGACTTACAGCTTTCCCCTCAGGAAGTCTTTCGCTAAGACTGTTCTTGTGGAATTTGAAATGTGATATTTGGTAGCCCAAAGAGCGCTATGGAGAAAAGGAAATATCTTCAGATAAAAACTGTAAGGAACATTCCTGAGAAACTGCTTTGTGTTCTGTTAATTCTCCTAACAGAGTTACAGCTTTCCCCTCTAGAAGCCTTTCGCTAAGACTGTTCTTGCTGTATTTTCAAAGTGATATTTTGAAGCCCATAGAGGGCTACGGTGAAAAAGGATATAGCTTCAGTTAAAAACTGAAAGAGGCTTTCTGAGAAACGGTTTAGTATTATGTGACTTCCACTCACTGAGTTACAGCTCTATTTCCTAGAGCTGTTTGATAGCCTTATTTCTATGGAATCGGAGAACTGTTATTTTGGATCCCTTTGAAGACTATAGGGCCAAAGGAAATATCTGCCGCTAAAAGTGAGAAAGAAGCCTTCTGAGAAACTTCTCTGAGATCTGTTAATTCATCTCACAGAGTTACAGCATTCCACTCAAGAAGCCTTTCGCTAGGACTGTTCTTTTTGAATTTGCAAAGTGATATTTCGAAGCCCATAGACGGCTGTGGTGAAAAGGGAAATACCTTCAGTTAAAAAATGGAAAGAAGCTTTCTAAGAAACTGCTTTGTGTTCTGTTAATTCATCTCAAAGAGTTACAGCTTTACCCTCAAAAAGACTTTTGCTAAGACTCTTCTTATGTAATACTCATAGTGATATTTGTAAGCCCTTATAGGGCTATGGTGAAAAAGGAAATATCCTAAGAAAAAAGCTGAAAAGAAGCATTCTGAGAAACTGCTTTGTGTTCTGTTAATTCACCTCACAGAGTTACAGCTTTCCCCTTAAGAAGCCTTTTGGTAAGACTGTTCTTGTGGAATTTGCAGAGTGGTATTTGTAAGCCCATAGAGGGCTATGGTGAAAAAGGAAATATCCTAAGATAAAAACTGAAAAGAACATTTCTGAGAAACTGCTTTGTGATACGTGACTTCCACTCACTGAGTGAGAGCTATATGTCATAGAGCTGTTTGCTAACCTTATTTCTGTGGAATCTGAGAAGGGATAATTCGGTTCCCGTTGAAGACTATAGGGCCAAAGGAAATATCCGCCATAAACGTGAGAAAGAAGCTTTCTGAGAAACAGCTTTCTGATCTGTGAATTCATCCCACAGAGTTACAGCTTTCCCCTGAGGAAGCCTTTCGCTATGACTGTTCTTGTGGAATTTGCAACGTGACATTTCGAAGGCCATAGAGAGCTATGGTGAAAAGGAAATATCTTCGGTTTAAAACGGGAAAGAAGCTTTCTGAGACACTGCGTTGTGTTCTGTTAATTCATCTCACAAAGTTACAGCTTTCCCCTCACGAAGCCTTTCCCTACGACTGTTCTTGTCGAATTTGGGAAGTGATATTTAGAAGTCTACAGAGGTCTACAGTGAAAAAGGAAATAACCTAAGATAAAAACTGAAAATAAGCTTTCTGAAAAACTGCTTTGTGTTCTCTTAATTCATCTCACAGAGTTACAGCTTTCCTCTCAAGAATCCTTTCGCTAAGACTGTTCTTGTGCAATTTAGAACGTGATATTTAGAAGCCCATAGAGGGCTATGGAGAAAAAGGAAATGTCCTTAGATAAAAACTGGAAAGAAGCTTTCTGAGAAACTGCTTTGTGTTCTGTTAATTCATCTCACAGAGTTACAGCTTTCCCCTCGAGAAGCCTTTCGCTATGACTGTTCTTGTGTAATTCGCAAAGTAATATTTGGAAGCCCATACAGGGTTATGGTGAAAAAAGGAATATCTTCAGTTAGAAACTGTATAGAAGCTTTCTGAGAAACTGCTTTGTTTTCTGTTAATTCATCTCACAGAGTTACAGCTTTCCCCTCAAGAAGTCTTTCGTTAAGACTGTTCTTGTGGAATTTGCAAAGTGAAATTTGGAAGCCCATAGAGGGCTATGGTGAAAAAGGAAATGTCCTCAGATGAAAACTAGAAAGAAGCTTCTTGAGAAACTACTTTGTGTTCCGTTAATTCATCTCACACAGTTACAGCTTTGCCCTCCAGAAACCGTTCATTAAGACCGTTCTTGTGGAATTTTCAAAGTGCTATTTGGAAACCCATAGGGGGCTATGGTGAAAAAGGAAATATCTTCAGTTATAAACTAGAAAGAAGTTTTCTGAGAAACTGCTTTGTGTTCTGTTAATTCATCTGACAGTGTTACACCTTTCCCCTCAAGAAGCATTCCGCTAAGACTGTTCTTGTGGAATTTGGGAAGTGATATTTAGAAGCCTACAGAGGTCTACAGTGAAAAAGGAAATAACCTAAGATAAAAACTGAAAATAAGCTTTCTGAAAAACTGCTTTGTGTTCTCTTAATTCATCTCACAGAGTTACAGTTTTCCTCTCAAGAATCCTTTCGCTAAGACTGTTCTTGTGCAATTTAGAACGTGATATTTAGAAGCCCATAGAGGGCTATGGAGAAAAAGGAAATGTCCTTAGATAAAAACTAGAAAGAAGCTTTCTGAGAAACTTCTTTGTGTTCTGTTAATTCATGCACAGAGTTACATCTTTGTTATCAAGAATACTTTCGCTAAGACTGTTCTTGTGGAGTTTACAAAGTGATATTTGGAAGCCCATAGAGGGGTACGTTTAAAAAGGAAATTTCCTCACATAAAAACTGGAAAGAAGTTTTCTGAGAAACTGCTTTGTGTTCTGTTAATTCATCTCACAGACTTACAGCTTACCCCTCAAGAAGCATTTCGCTAAGACTGTTCTTGTGGAATTTGCAATGTGATATTTGGAAGCCCATGGAGGGATATGGTGAAAAAGGAAATATCTTCAATTAAAAACTGGAAAGAAGCTTTCTGAGAAACTGCTTTGTTTTCTGTTAATTCATCTCACAGAGTTTCAGCTTTCCCCTCCAGAAGTCTTTCCCTAAGACGGTTCTCGTGGAATTTGCAAAGTGATATTTGGAAGCCGTGAGAGGGCTATGGTGTAAAAGGAAATGTCCTCGGATCAAAAATGGAAAGAAGCTTTCCAACAAACTGTTTTGTGTTCTGTTAATTTATCTGACAGAGTTTCAGCTTTCCCCTCAAGAAGCCGTTCGCTAAGACTGTTCTTGTGGAATTTGCAAAGTGATATTTGAAAGCCCGTCGAGGGCTATGGTGAAAAAGGAAATACCTTCAGTTAAAAACTGGAAAGAAACTTTCTGAGAAACTGCTTTGTATTCTGTTAATTCACCTCACAGAGTTTCAGCTTTCCCCTCTAGAAGCCTTTCGCTGAGACTGTTCTTGTGGAATTTGCAAAGTGATATTTGTAAGCCCATAGAAGTCGATGGTGAAAACGTAAATATCCTAAGATAAAAACTGAAAAGAACCATTCTGAGAAACTGCTTTGTGTTTTGTTAATTCATCTCACAGAGTTACAGGTTTCCCTTCAAGAAGCCTTTCGCTAAGACAGTTCTTGTGGAATATGCAAAGTGATATTTGGAAGCTCATAGTGACCTATAGTGAAAAAGGATATATCTTCAGTTAAAAACTGAAAAGAAGCTTTCTGAGAAACTGCTTTGTGATATATGACTTCCAATCACTGAGTTACAGCTGTATTTCGTAGAGCTGTTTGGCAGTCTTATTTCTGTGGAATCTGAGAACTGTTATTTTGGATCCCTTTGAAGCCTGAAGGGCCAAAGGAAATATCCGTCGTTAAAGTTAGAAAGAAGCTTTCTGAGAAACTTCCTTGTGATTTGCGAATTCATTTCACAGAGTTACAGCTTTCCCCTCAAGAAGCCTTTCGCTAAGATTATTCTTGCACAATTTGAAAAATGATATTTGGAAGCCAATACACGGCTATGGTGAAAACGAAATATCCTCCGATAAAAACTGGAAAGAAGCTTTCTGAGAAATTGCTTTGTGTTCTTTTAATTCATCTCACAGACTTACAGCTTTCCCCTCAGGAAGTCTTTCGCTAAGACTGTTCTTGTGGAATTTGAAATGTGATATTTGGTAGCCCAAAGAGCGCTATGGAGAAAAGGAAATATCTTCAGATAAAAACTGTAAGGAACATTCCTGAGAAACTGCTTTGTGTTCTGTTAATTCTCCTAACAGAGTTACAGCTTTCCCCTCTAGAAGCCTTTCGCTAAGACTGTTCTTGCTGTATTTTCAAAGTGATATTTTGAAGCCCATAGAGTTCTACGGTGAAAAAGGATATAGCTTCAGTTAAAAACTGAAAGAGGCTTTCTGAGAAACGGTTTAGTATTATGTGACTTCCACTCACTGAGTTACAGCTCTATTTCCTAGAGCTGTTTGATAGCCTTATTTCTATGGAATCGGAGAACTGTTATTTTGGATCCCTTTGAAGACTATAGGGCCAAAGGAAATATCTGCCGCTAAAAGTGAGAAAGAAGCCTTCTGAGAAACTTCTCTGAGATCTGTTAATTCATCTCACAGAGTTACAGCATTCCACTCAAGAAGCCTTTCGCTAGGACTGTTCTTTTTGAATTTGCAAAGTGATATTTCGAAGCCCATAGACGGCTGTGGTGAAAAGGGAAATACCTTCAGTTAAAAAATGGAAAGAAGCTTTCTAAGAAACTGCTTTGTGTTCTGTTAATTCATCTCAAAGAGTTACAGCTTTTCCCTCAAAAAGACTTTTGCTAAGACTCTTCTTATGTAATACTAATAGTGGTATTTGTAAGCCCTTATAGGGCTATGGTGAAAAAGGAAATATCCTAAGAAAAAAGCTGAAAAGAAGCATTCTGAGAAACTGCTTTGTGTTCTGTTAATTCACCTCACAGAGTTACAGCTTTCCCCTTAAGAAGCCTTTTGGTAAGACTGTTCTTGTGGAATTTGCAGAGTGGTATTTGTAAGCCCATAGAGGGCTATGGTGAAAAAGGAAATATCCTAAGATAAAAACTGAAAAGAACATTTCTGAGAAACTGCTTTGTGATACGTGAATTCCACTCACTGAGTGAGAGCTATATGTCATAGAGCTGTTTGCTAACCTTATTTCTGTGGAATCTGAGAAGGGATAATTCGGTTCCCGTTGAAGACTATAGGGCCAAAGGAAATATCCGCCATAAACGTGAGAAAGAAGCTTTCTGAGAAACAGCTTTCTGATCTGTGAATTCATCCCACAGAGTTACAGCTTTCCCCTGAGGAAGCCTTTCGCTATGACTGTTCTTGTGGAATTTGCAACGTGACATTTCGAAGGCCATAGAGAGCTATGGTGAAAAGGAAATATCTTCGGTTTAAAACGGGAAAGAAGCTTTCTGAGACACTGCGTTGTGTTCTGTTAATTCATCTCACAAAGTTACAGCTTTCCCCTCACGAAGCCTTTCCCTACGACTGTTCTTGTCGAATTTGGGAAGTGATATTTAGAAGTCTACAGAGGTCTACAGTGAAAAAGGAAATAACCTAAGATGGAAACTGAAAATAAGCTTTCTGAAAAACTGCTTTGTGTTCTCTTAATTCATCTCACAGAGTTACAGCTTTCCTCTCAAGAATCCTTTCGCTAAGACTGTTCTTGTGCAATTTAGAACGTGATATTTAGAAGCCCATAGAGGGCTATGGAGAAAAAGGAAATGTCCTTAGATAAAAACTGGAAAGAAGCTTTCTGAGAAACTGCTTTGTGTTCTGTTAATTCATCTCACAGAGTTACAGCTTTTCCCTCGAGAAGCCTTTCGCTATGACTGTTCTTGTGTAATTCGCAAAGAAATATTTGGAAGCCCATACAGGGTTATGGTGAAAAAAGGAATATCTTCAGTTAGAAACTGTATAGAAGCTTTCTGAGAAACTGCTTTGTTTTCTGTTAATTCATCTCACAGAGTTACAGCTTTCCCCTCAAGAAGTCTTTCGTTAAGACTGTTCTTGTGGAATTTGCAAAGTGAAATTTGGAAGCCCATAGAGGGCTATGGTGAAAAAGGAAATGTCCTCAGATGAAAACTAGAAAGAAGCTTCTTGAGAAACTACTTTGTGTTCCGTTAATTCATCACACACAGTTACAGCTTTGCCCTCCAGAAACCGTTCATTAAGACCGTTCTTGTGGAATTTTCAAAGTGCTATTTGGAAACCCATAGGGGGCTATGGTGAAAAAGGAAATATCTTCAGTTATAAACTGGAAAGAAGTTTTCTGAGAAACTGCTTTGTGTTCTGTTAATTCATCTGACAGTGTTACACCTTTCCCCTCAAGAAGCATTCCGCTAAGACTGTTCTTGTGGAATTTGGGAAGTGATATTTAGAAGCCTACAGAGGTTTACAGTGAAAAAGGAAATAACCTAAGATAAAAACTGAAAATAAGCTTTCTGAAAAACTGCTTTGTGTTCTCTTAATTCATCTCACAGAGTTACAGCTTTCCTCTCAAGAATCCTTTCGCTAAGACTGTTCTTGTGCAATTTAGAACGTGATATTTAGAAGCCCATAGAGGGCTATGGAGAAAAAGGAAATGTCCTTAGATAAAAACTGGAAAGAAGCTTTCTGAGAAACTTCTTTGTGTTCTGTTAATTCATGCACAGAGTTACATCTTTCCTATCAAGAATACTTTCGCTAAGACTGTTCTTGTGGAGTTTACAAAGTGATATTTGGAAGCCCATAGAGGGGTACGTTTAAAAAGGAAATTTCCTCACATAAAAACTGGAAAGAAGTTTTCTGAGAAACTGCTTTGTGTTCTGTTAATTCATCTCACAGACTTACAGCTTACCCCTCAAGAAGCATTTCGCTAAGACTGTTCTTGTGGAATTTGCAATGTGATATTTGGAAGCCCATGGAGGGATATGGTGAAAAAGGAAATATCTTCAATTAAAAACTGGAAAGAAGCTTTCTGAGAAACTGCTTTGTTTTCTGTTAATTCATCTCACAGAGTTTCAGCTTTCCCCTCCAGAAGTCTTTCCCTAAGACGGTTCTCGTGGAATTTGCAAAGTGATATTTGGAAGCCGTGAGAGGGCTATGGTGTAAAAGGAAATGTCCTCGGATCAAAAATGGAAAGAAGCTTTCCAACAAACTGTTTGTGTTCTGTTAATTTATCTGACAGAGTTTCAGCTTTCCCCTCAAGAAGCCGTTCGCTAAGACTGTTCTTGTGGAATTTGCAAAGTGATATTTGAAAGCCCGTCGAGGGCTATGGTGAAAAAGGAAATACCTTCAGTTAAACACTGGAAACAAACTTTCTGAGAAACTGCTTTGTATTCTGTTAATTCACCTCACAGAGTTTCAGCTTTCCCCTGTAGAAGCCTTTCGCTAAGACTGTTCTTGTGGAATTTGCAAAGTGATATTTGTAAGCCCATAAAAGTCGATGGTGAAAACGTAAATATCCTAAGATAAAAACTGAAAAGAACCATTCTGAGAAATTTCTTTGTGTTCTGTTAATTCACCTAACAGAGTTACAGCTTTCCCCTCTAGAAGCCTTTCGCTAAGACTGTTCTTGCTGTATTTTCAAAGTGATATTTTGAAGCCCATAGAGGGCTACGGTGAAAAAGGATATAGCTTCAGTTAAAAACTGAAAGAGGCTTTCTGAGAAACGGTTTAGTATTATGTGACTTCCACTCACTGAGTTACAGCTCTATTTCCTAGAGCTGTTTGATAGCCTTATTTCTATGGAATCGGAGAACTGTTATTTTGGATCCCTTTGAAGACTATAGGGCCAAAGGAAATATCTGCCGCTAAAAGTGAGAAAGAAGCTTTCTGAGAAACTTCTCTGAGATCTGTTAATTCATCTCACAGAGTTACAGCATTCCACTCAAGAAGCCTTTCGCTAGGACTGTTCTTTTTGAATTTGCAAAGTGATATTTCGAAGCCCATAGACGGCTGTGGTGAAAAGGGAAATACCTTCAGTTAAAAAATGGAAAGAAGCTTTCTAAGAAACTGCTTTGTGTTCTGTTAATTCATCTCAAAGAGTTACAGCTTTACCCTCAAAAAGACTTTTGCTAAGACTCTTCTTGTGTAATACTCATAGTGATATTTGTAAGCCCTTATAGGGCTATGGTGAAAAAGGAAATATCCTAAGAAAAAAGCTGAAAAGAAGCTTTCTGAGAAACTGCTTTGTGTTCTGTTAATTCACCTCACAGAGTTACAGCTTTCCCCTTAAGAAGCCTTTTGGTAAGACTGTTCTTGTGGAATTTGCAGAGTGGTATTTGTAAGCCCATAGAGGGCTATGGTGAAAAAGGAAATATCCTAAGATAAAAACTGAAAAGAACATTTCTGAGAAACTGCTTTGTGATACGTGACTTCCACTCACTGAGTGAGAGCTATATGTCATAGTGCTGTTTGCTAACCTTATTTCTGTGGAATCTGAGAAGGGATAATTCCGTTCCCTTTGAAGACTATAGGGAAAAGGGAAATATCCGCCATAAAAGTGAGAAAGAAGCTTTCTGAGAAACAGCTTTCTGATCTGTGAATTCATCCCACAGACTTACAGCTTTCCCCTGAGGAAGCCTTTCGCTATGACTGTTCTTGTGGAATTTGCAACGTGACATTTCGAAGGCCATAGAGAGCTATGGTGAAAAGGAAATATCTTCGGTTTAAAACGGGAAAGAAGCTTTCTGAGACACTGCGTTGTGTTCTGTTAATTCATCTCACAAAGTTACAGCTTTCCCCTCACGAAGCCTTTCCCTAAGACTGTTCTTGTCGAATTTGGGAAGTGATATTTAGAAGCCTACAGAGGTCTACAGTGAAAAAGGAAATAACCTAAGATAAAAACTGAAAAGAAGCTTTCTGAAAAACTGCTTTGTGTTCTCTTAATTCATCTCACAGAGTTACAGCTTTCCTCTCAAGAATCCTTTCGCTAAGACTGTTCTTGTGCAATTTAGAACGTGATATTTAGAAGCCCATAGAGGGCTATGGAGAAAAAGGAAATGTCCTTAGATAAAAACTGGAAAGAAGCTTTCTGAGAAACTTCTTTGTGTTCTGTTAATTCATGCACAGATTTACAGCTTTCCTATCAAGAATACTTTCGCTAAGACTGTTCTTGTGGAGTTTACAAAGTGATATTTGGAAGCCCATAGAGGGGTACGTTTAAAAAGGAAATTTCCTCACATAAAAACTGGAAAGAAGTTTTCTGAGAAACTGCTTTGTGTTCTGTTAATTCATCTCACAGTGTTACAGCTTACCCCTCAAGAAGCATTTCGCTAAGACTGTTCTTGTGGAATTTGCAATGTGATATTTGGAAGCCCATGGAGGGATATGGTGAAAAAGGAAATATCTTCAATTAAAAACTGGAAAGAAGCTTTCTGAGAAACTGCTTTGTTTTCTGTTAATTCATCTCACAGAGTTTCAGCTTTCCCCTCCAGAAGTCTTTCACTAAGACGGTTCTCGTGCAATTTGCAAAGTGATATTTGGAAGCCGTGAGAGGGCTATGGTGTAAAAGGAAATGTCCTCAGATCAAAAATGGAAAGAAGCTTTCCAACAAACTGTTTTGTGTTCTGTTAATTTATCTGACAGAGTTTCAGCTTTCCCCTCAAGAAGCCGTTCGCTAAGACTGTTCTTGTGGAATTTGCAAAGTGATATTTGAAAGCCCGTCGAGGGCTATGGTGAAAAAGGAAATACCTTCAGTTAAAAACTGGAAAGAAACTTTCTGAGAAACTGCTTTGTATTCTGTTAATTCACCTCACAGAGTTTCAGCTTTCCCCTCTAGAAGCCTTTCGCTAAGACTGTTCTTGTGGAATTTGCAAAGTGATATTTGTAAGCCCATAGAAGTCGATGGTGAAAACGTAAATATCCTAAGATAAAAACTGAAAAGAACCATTCTGAGAAACTGCTTTGTGTTTTGTTAATTCATCTCACAGAGTTACAGGTTTCCCTTCAAGAAGCCTTTCGCTAAGACAGTTCTTGTGGAATATGCAAAGTGATATTTGGAAGCTCATAGTGACCTATAGTGAAAAAGGATATATCTTCAGTTAAAAACTGAAAAGAAGCTTTCTGAGAAACTGCTTTGTGATATATGACTTCCACTCACTGAGTTACAGCTGTATTTCGTAGAGCTGTTTGGCAGTCTTATTTCTGTGGAATCTGAGAACTGTTATTTTGGATCCCTTTGAAGCCTGAAGGGCCAAAGGAAATATCCGTCGTTAAAGTTAGAAAGAAGCTTTCTGAGAAACTTCCTTGTGATTTGCGAATTCATTTCACAGAGTTACAGCTTTCCCCTCAAGAAGCCTTTCGCTAAGATTATTCTTGCACAATTTGAAAAATGATATTTGGAAGCCAATAGACGGCTATGGTGAAAACGAAATATCCTCCGATAAAAACTGGAAAGAAGCTTTCTGAGAAATTGCTTTGTGTTATTTTAATTCATCTCACAGACTTACAGCTTTCCCCTCAGGAAGTCTTTCGCTAAGACTGTTCTTGTGGAATTTGAAATGTGATATTTGGTAGCCCAAAGAGCGCTATGGAGAAAAGGAAATATCTTCAGATAAAAACTGTAAGGAACATTCCTGAGAAACTGCTTTGTGTTCTGTTAATTCTCCTAACAGAGTTACAGCTTTCCCCTCTAGAAGCCTTTCGCTAAGACTGTTCTTGCTGTATTTTCAAAGTGATATTTTGAAGCCCATAGAGGGCTACGGTGAAAAAGGATATAGCTTCAGTTAAAAACTGAAAGAGGCTTTCTGAGAAACGGTTTAGTATTATGTGACTTCCACTCACTGAGTTACAGCTCTATTTCCTAGAGCTGTTTGATAGCCTTATTTCTATGGAATCGGAGAACTGTTATTTTGGATCCCTTTGAAGACTATAGGGCCAAAGGAAATATCTGCCGCTAAAAGTGAGAAAGAAGCCTTCTGAGAAACTTCTCTGAGATCTGTTAATTCATCTCACAGAGTTACAGCATTCCACTCAAGAAGCCTTTCGCTAGGACTGTTCTTTTTGAATTTGCAAAGTGATATTTCGAAGCCCATAGACGGCTGTGGTGAAAAGGGAAATACCTTCAGTTAAAAAATGGAAAGAAGCTTTCTAAGAAACTGCTTTGTGTTCTGTTAATTCATCTCAAAGAGTTACAGCTTTACCCTCAAAAAGACTTTTGCTAAGACTCTTCTTATGTAATACTCATAGTGATATTTGTAAGCCCTTATAGGGCTATGGTGAAAAAGGAAATATCCTAAGAAAAAAGCTGAAAAGAAGCATTCTGAGAAACTGCTTTGTGTTCTGTTAATTCACCTCACAGAGTTACAGCTTTCCCCTTAAGAAGCCTTTTGGTAAGACTGTTCTTGTGGAATTTGCAGAGTGGTATTTGTAAGCCCATAGAGGGCTATGGTGAAAAAGGAAATATCCTAAGATAAAAACTGAAAAGAACATTTCTGAGAAACTGCTTTGTGATACGTGACTTCCACTCACTGAGTGAGAGCTATATGTCATAGAGCTGTTTGCTAACCTTATTTCTGTGGAATCTGAGAAGGGATAATTCGGTTCCCGTTGAAGACTATAGGGCCAAAGGAAATATCCGCCATAAACGTGAGAAAGAAGCTTTCTGAGAAACAGCTTTCTGATCTGTGAATTCATCCCACAGAGTTACAGCTTTCCCCTGAGGAAGCCTTTCGCTATGACTGTTCTTGTGGAATTTGCAACGTGACATTTCGAAGGCCATAGAGAGCTATGGTGAAAAGGAAATATCTTCGGTTTAAAACGGGAAAGAAGCTTTCTGAGACACTGCGTTGTGTTCTGTTAATTCATCTCACAAAGTTACAGCTTTCCCCTCACGAAGCCTTTCCCTACGACTGTTCTTGTCGAATTTGGGAAGTGATATTTAGAAGTCTACAGAGGTCTACAGTGAAAAAGGAAATAACCTAAGATAAAAACTGAAAATAAGCTTTCTGAAAAACTGCTTTGTGTTCTCTTAATTCATCTCACAGAGTTACAGCTTTCCTCTCAAGAATCCTTTCGCTAAGACTGTTCTTGTGCAATTTAGAACGTGATATTTAGAAGCCCATAGAGGGCTATGGAGAAAAAGGAAATGTCCTTAGATAAAAACTGGAAAGAAGCTTTCTGAGAAACTGCTTTGTGTTCTGTTAATTCATCTCACAGAGTTACAGCTTTCCCCTCGAGAAGCCTTTCGCTATGACTGTTCTTGTGTAATTCGCAAAGTAATATTTGGAAGCCCATACAGGGTTATGGTGAAAAAAGGAATATCTTCAGTTAGAAACTGTATAGAAGCTTTCTGAGAAACTGCTTTGTTTTCTGTTAATTCATCTCACAGAGTTACAGCTTTCCCCTCAAGAAGTCTTTCGTTAAGACTGTTCTTGTGGAATTTGCAAAGTGAAATTTGGAAGCCCATAGAGGGCTATGGTGAAAAAGGAAATGTCCTCAGATGAAAACTAGAAAGAAGCTTCTTGAGAAACGACTTTGTGTTCCGTTAATTCATCTCACACAGTTACAGCTTTGCCCTCCAGAAACCGTTCATTAAGACCGTTCTTGTGGAATTTTCAAAGTGCTATTTGGAAACCCATAGGGGGCTATGGTGAAAAAGGAAATATCTTCAGTTATAAACTAGAAAGAAGTTTTCTGAGAAACTGCTTTGTGTTCTGTTAATTCATCTGACAGTGTTACACCTTTCCCCTCAAGAAGCATTCCGCTAAGACTGTTCTTGTGGAATTTGGGAAGTGATATTTAGAAGCCTACAGAGGTCTAGAGTGAAAAAGGAAATAACCTAAGATAAAAACTGAAAATAAGCTTTCTGAAAAACTGCTTTGTGTTCTCTTAATTCATCTCACAGAGTTACAGTTTTCCTCTCAAGAATCCTTTCGCTAAGACTGTTCTTGTGCAATTTAGAACGTGATATTTAGAAGCCCATAGAGGGCTATGGAGAAAAAGGAAATGTCCTTAGATAAAAACTGGAAAGAAGCTTTCTGAGAAACTTCTTTGTGTTCTGTTAATTCATGCACAGAGTTACATCTTTGTTATCAAGAATACTTTCGCTAAGACTGTTCTTGTGGAGTTTACAAAGTGATATTTTGAAGCCCATAGAGGGGTACGGTGAAAAAGGATATAGCTTCAGTTAAAAACTGAAAGAGGCTTTCTGAGAAACGGTTTAGTATTATGTGACTTCCACTCACTGAGTTACAGCTCTATTTCCTAGAGCTGTTTGATAGCCTTATTTCTATGGAATCGGAGAACTGTTATTTTGGATCCCTTTGAAGACTATAGGGCCAAAGGAAATATCTGCCGCTAAAAGTGAGAAAGAAGCTTTCTGAGAAACTTCTCTGAGATCTGTTAATTCATCTCACAGAGTTACAGCATTCCACTCAAGAAGCCTTTCGCTAGGACTGTTCTTTTTGAATTTGCAAAGTGATATTTCGAAGCCCATAGATGGCTGTGGTGAAAAGGGAAATACCTTCAGTTAAAAAATGGAAAGAAGCTTTCTAAGAAACTGCTTTGTGTTCTGTTAATTCATCTCAAAGAGTTACAGCTTTACCCTCAAAAAGACTTTTGCTAAGACTCTTCTTGTGTAATACTCATAGTGATATTTGTAAGCCCTTATAGGGCTATGGTGAAAAAGGAAATACCCTAAGAAAAAAGCTGAAAAGAAGCTTTCTGAGAAACTGCTTTGTGTTCTGTTAATTCACCTCACAGAGTTACAGCTTTCCCCTTAAGAAGCCTTTTGGTAAGACTGTTCTTGTGGAATTTGCAGAGTGGTATTTGTAAGCCCATAGAGGGCTATGGTGAAAAAGGAAATATCCTAAGATAAAAACTGAAAAGAACATTTCTGAGAAACTGCTTTGTGATACGTGACTTCCACTCACTGAGTGAGAGCTATATGTCATAGAGCTGTTTGCTAACCTTATTTCTGTGGAATCTGAGAAGGGATAATTCCGTTCCCTTTGAAGACTATAGGGCCAAGGGAAATATCCGCCATAAAAGTGAGAAAGAAGCTTTCTGAGAAACAGCTTTCTGATCTGTGAATTCATCCCACAGAGTTACAGCTTTCCCCTGAGGAAGCCTTTCGCTATGACTGTTCTTGTGGAATTTGCAACGTGACATTTCGAAGGCCATAGAGAGCTATGGTGAAAAGGAAATATCTTCGGTTTAAAACGGGAAAGAAGCTTTCTGAGACACTGCGTTGTGTTCTGTTAATTCATCTCACAAAGTTACAGCTTTCCCCTCACGAAGCCTTTCCCTAAGACTGTTCTTGTCGAATTTGGGAAGTGATATTTAGAAGCCTACAGAGGTCTACAGTGAAAAAGGAAATAACCTAAGATAAAAACTGAAAAGAAGCTTTCTGAAAAACTGCTTTGTGTTCTCTTAATTCATCTCACAGAGTTACAGCTTTCCTCTCAAGAATCCTTTCGCTAAGACTGTTCTTGTGCAATTTAGAACGTGATATTTAGAAGCCCATAGAGGGCTATGGAGAAAAAGGAAATGTCCTTAGATAAAAACTGGAAAGAAGCTTTCTGAGAAACTGCTTTGTGTTCTGTTAATTCATGCACAGAGTTACAGCTTTCCTATCAAGAATACTTTCGCTAAGACTGTTCTTGTGGAGTTTACAAAGTGATATTTGGAAGCCCATAGAGGGGTACGTTTAAAAAGGAAATTTCCTCACATAAAAACTGGAAAGAAGTTTTCTGAGAAACTGCTTTGTGTTCTGTTAATTCATCTCACAGACTTACAGCTTACCCCTCAAGAAGCATTTCGCTAAGACTGTTCTTGTGGAATTTGCAATGTGATATTTGGAAGCCCATGGAGGGATATGGTGAAAAAGGAAATATCTTCAATTAAAAACTGGAAAGAAGCTTTCTGGGAAACTGCTTTGTTTTCTGTTAATTCATCTCACAGAGTTTCAGCTTTCCCCTCCAGAAGTCTTTCACTAAGACGGTTCTCGTGGAATTTGCAAAGTGATATTTGGAAGCCGTGAGAGGGCTATGGTGTAAAAGGAAATGTCCTCGGATCAAAAATGGAAAGAAGCTTTCCAACAAACTGTTTTGTGTTCTGTTAATTTATCTGACAGGGTTTCAGCTTTACCCTCAAGAAGCCGTTCGCTAAGACTGTTCTTGTGGAATTTGCAAAGTGATATTTGAAAGCCCGTCGAGGGCTATGGTGAAAAAGGAAATACCTTCAGTTAAAAACTGGAAAGAAACTTTCTGAGAAACTGCTTTGTATTCTTTTAATTCACCTCACAGAGTTTCAGCTTTCCCCTCTAGAAGCCTTTCGCTAAGACTGTTCTTGTGGAATTTGCAAAGTGATATTTGTAAGCCCATAGAAGTCGATGGTGAAAACGTAAATATCCTAAGATAAAAACTGAAAAGAACCATTCTGAGAAACTGCTTTGTGTTTTGTTAATTCATCTCACAGAGTTACAGGTTTCCCTTCAAGAAGCCTTTCGCTAAGACAGTTCTTGTGGAATATGCAAGGTGATATTTGGAAGCTCATAGTGACCTATAGTGAAAAAGGATATATCTTCAGTTAAAAACTGAAAAGAAGCTTTCTGAGAAACTGCTTTGTGATATATGACTTCCACTCACTGAGTTACAGCTGTATTTCGTAGAGCTGTTTGGCAGTCTTATTTCTGTGGAATCTGAGAACTGTTATTTCGGATCCCTTTGAAGACTGAAGGGCCAAAGGAAATATCCATCGTTAAAGTTAGAAAGAAGCTTTCTGAGAAACTTCTTTGTGATTTGCGAATTCATTTCACAGAGTTACAGCTTTCCCCTCAAGAAGCCTTTCGCTAAGATTATTCTTGCACAATTTGAAAAATGATATTTGGAAGCCAATAGACGGCTATGGTGAAAACGAAATATCCTCCGATAAAAACTGGAAAGAAGCTTTCTGAGAAATTGCTTTGTGTTCTTTTAACTCATCTCACAGACTTACAGCTTTCCCCTGAGGAAGTCTTTCGCTAAGACTGTTCTTGTGGAATTTGAAATGTGATATTTGGTAGCCCATAGAGCGCTATGGAGAAAAGGAAATATCTTCAGATAAAAACTGTAAAGAACATTCCTGAGAAACTGCTTTGTGTTCTGTTAATTCACCTAACAGAGTTACAGCTTTCCCCTCTAGAAGCCTTTCGCTACGACTGTTCTTGCTGTATTTTCAAAGTGATATTTTGAAGCCCATAGAGGGCTACGGTGAAAAAGGATATAGCTTCAGTTAAAAACTGAAAGAGGCTTTCTGAGAAACGGTTTAGTATTATGTGACTTCCACTCACTGAGTTACAGCTCTATTTCCTAGAGCTGTTTGATAGCCTTATTTCTATGGAATCAGAGAACTGTTATTTTGGATCCCTTTGAAGACTATAGGGCCAAAGGAAATATCTGCCGCTAAAAGTGAGAAAGAAGCTTTCTGAGAAACTTCTCTGAGATCTGTTAATTCATCTCACAGAGTTACAGCATTCCACTCAAGAAGCCTTTCGCTAGGACTGTTCTTTTTGAATTTGCAAAGTGATATTTCGAAGCCCATAGACGGCTGTGGTGAAAAGGGAAATACCTTCAGTTAAAAAATGGAAAGAAGCTTTCTAAGAAACTGCTTTGTGTTCTGTTAATTCATCTCAAAGAGTTACAGCTTTACCCTCAAAAAGACTTTTGCTAAGACTCTTCTTGTGTAATACTCATAGTGATATTTGTAAGCCCTTATAGGGCTATGGTGAAAAAGGAAATATCCTAAGAAAAAAGCTGAAAAGAAGCTTTCTGAGAAACTGCTTTGTGTTCTGTTAATTCACCTCACAGAGTTACAGCTTTCCCCTTAAGAAGCCTTTTGGTAAGACTGTTCTTGTGGAATTTGCAGAGTGGTATTTGTAAGCCCATAGAGGGCTATGGTGAAAAAGGAAATATCCTAAGATAAAAACTGAAAAGAAAATTTCTGAGAAACTGCTTTGTGATATGTGACTTCCACTCACTGAGTGAGAGCTATATGTCATAGAGCTGTTTGCTAACCTTATTTCTGTGGAATCTGAGAAGGGATAATTCGGTTCCCGTTGAAGACTATAGGGCCAAAGGAAATATCCGCCATAAACATGAGAAAGAAGCTTTCTGAGAAACAGCTTTCTGATCTGTGAATTCATCCCACAGACTTACAGCTTTCCCCTGAGGAAGCCTTTCGCTATGACTGTTCTTGTGGAATTTGCAACGTGACATTTCGAAGGCCATAGAGAGCTATGGTGAAAAGGAAATATCTTCGGTTTAAAACGGGAAAGAAGCTTTCTGAGACACTGCGTTGTGTTCTGTTAATTCATCTCACAAAGTTACAGCTTTCCCCTCACGAAGCCTTTCCCTAAGACTGTTCTTGTCGAATTTGGGAAGTGATATTTAGAAGCCTACAGAGGTCTACAGTGAAAAAGGAAATAATCTAAGATAAAAACTGAAAATAAGCTTTCTGAAAAACTGCTTTGTGTTCTCTTAATTCATCTCACAGAGTTACAGCTTTCCTCTCAAGAATCCTTTCGCTAAGACTGTTCTTGTGCAATTTAGAATGTGATATTTAGAAGCCCATAGAGGGCTATGGAGAAAAAGGAAATGTCCTTAGATAAAAACTGGAAAGAAGCTTTCTGAGAAACTGCTTTGTGTTCTGTTAATTCATCTCACAGAGTTACAGCTTTCCCCTCGAGAAGCCTTTCTCTATGACTGTTCTTGTGTAATTCGCAAGGTAATATTTGGAAGCCCATATAGGGTTATGGTGAAAAAAGGAATATCTTCAGTTAGAAACTGTATAGAAGCTTTCTGAGAAACTGCTTTGTTTTCTGTTAATTCATCTCACAGTGTTACAGCTTTCCCCTCAAGAAGTCTTTCGTTAAGACTGTTCTTGTGGAATTTGCAAAGTGAAATTTGGAAGCCCATAGAGGGCTATGGTAAAAAAGGAAATGTCCTCAGATGAAAACTAGAAAGAAGCTTCTTGAGAAACTACTTTGTATTCTGTTAATTCATCTCACACAGTTACAGCTTTGCCCTCCAGAAACCGTTCATTAAGACCGTTCTTGTGGAATTTTCAAAGTGCTATTTGGAAACCCATAGGGGGCTATGGTGAAAAAGGAAATATCTTCAGTTATAAACTGGAAAGAAGATTTCTGAGAATCTGCTTTGTGTTCTGTTAATTCATCTGACAGTGTTACACCTTTCCCCTCAAGAAGCATTCCGCTAAGACTGTTCTTGTGGAATTTGGGAAGTGATATTTAGAAGCCTACAGAGGTCTACAGTGAAAAAGGAAATAACCTAAGATAAAAACTGAAAATAAGCTTTCTGAAAAACTGCTTTGTGTTCTCTTAATTCATCTCACAGAGTTACAGCTTTCCTCTCAAGAATCCTTTCGCTAAGACTGTTCTTGTGCAATTTAGAACGTGATATTTAGAAGCCCATAGAGGGCTATGGAGAAAAAGGAAATGTCCTTAGATAAAAACTGGAAAGAAGCTTTCTGAGAAACTTCTTTGTGTTCTGTTAATTCATGCACAGAGTTATATCTTTCCTATCAAAAATTCTTTTGCTAAGATTGTTCTTGTGGAGTTTACAAAGTGATATTTGGAAGCCCATAGTGGGGTACGTTTAAAAAGGAAATTTCCTCACATAAAAACTGGAAAGGAGTTTTCTGAGAAACTGCTTTGTGTTCTGTTAATTCATCTCACAGAGTTACAGCTTACCCCTCAAGAAGCATTTCGCTAAGACTGTTCTTGTGGAATTTGCAATGTGATATTTGGAAGCCCATGGAGGGATATGGTGAAAAAGGAAATATCTTCAATTAAAAACTGGAAAGAAGCTTTCTGAGAAACTGCTTTGTTTTCTGTTAATTCATCTCACAGAGTTTCAGCTTTCCCCTCCAGAAGTCTTTCACTAAGACGGTTCTCGTGGAATTTGCAAAGTGATATTTGGAAGCCGTGAGAGGGCTATGGTGTAAAAGGAAATGTCCTCGGATCAAAAATGGAAAGAAGCTTTCCAACAAACTGTTTTGTGTTCTGTTAATTTATCTGACAGAGTTTCAGCTTTCCCCTCAAGAAGCCGTTCACTAAGACTGTTCTTGTGGAATTTGCAAAGTGATATTTGAAAGCCCGTCGAGGGCTATGGTGAAAAAGGAAATACCTTCAGTTAAAAACTGGAAAGAAACTTTCTGAGAAACTGCTTTGTATTCTTTTAATTCACCTCACAGAGTTTCAGCTTTCCCCTCTAGAAGCCTTTCGCTAAGACTGTTCTTGTGGAATATGCAAAGTGATATTTGGAAGCTCATAGTGACCTATAGTGAAAAAGGATATATCTTCAGTTAAAAACTGAAAAGAAGCTTTCTGAGAAACTGCTTTGTGATATATGACTTCCACTCACTGAGTTACAGCTGTATTTCGTAGAGCTGTTTGGCAGTCTTATTTCTGTGGAATCTGAGAACTGTTATTTCGGATCCCTTTGAAGACTGAAGGGCCAAAGGAAATATCCATCGTTAAAGTTAGAAAGAAGCTTTCTGAGAAACTTCTTTGTGATTTGCAAATTCATTTCACAGAGTTACAGCTTTCCCCTCAAGAAGCCTTTCGCTAAGATTATTCTTGCACAATTTGAAAAATGATATTTGGAAGCCAATAGATGGCTATGGTGAAAACGAAGTATCCTCCGATAAAAACTGGAAAGAAGCTTTCTGAGAAATTGCTTTGTGTTCTTTTAATTCATCTCACAGACTTACAGCTTTCCCCTCAGGAAGTCTTTCGCTAAGACTGTTCTTGTGGAATTTGAAATGTGATATTTGGTAGCCCAAAGAGCGCTATGGAGAAAAGGAAATATCTTCAGATAAAAACTGTAAAGAACATTCCTGAGAAACTGCTTTGTGTTCTGTTAATTCACCTAACAGAGTTACAGCTTTTCCCTCTAGAAGCCTTTCGCTAAGAATGTTCTTGCTGTATTTTCAAAGGGATATTTTGAAGCCCATAGAGGGCTACGGTGAAAAGGGTTATAGCTTCAGTTAAAAACTGAAAGAGGCTTTCTGAGAAACGGTTTAGTATTATGTGACTTCCACTCACTGAGTTACAGCTCTATTTCCTAGAGCTGTTTGATAGCCTTATTTCTATGGAATCGGAGAACTGTTATTTTGGATCCCTTTGAAGACTATAGGGCCAAAGGAAATATCTGCTGCAAAAAGTGAGAAAGAAGCTTTCTGAGAAACTTCTCTGAGATCTGTTAATTCATCTCACAGAGTTACAGCATTCCACTCAAGAAGCCTTTCGCTAGGACTGTTCTTTTTGAATTTGCAAAGTGATATTTCGAAGCCCATAGTCGGCTGTGGTGAAAAGGGAAATACCTTCAGTTAAAAAATGGAAAGAAGCTTTCTAAGAAACTGCTTTGTGTTCTGTTAATTCATCTCAAAGAGTTACAGCTTTACCCTCAAAAAGACTTTTGCTAAGACTCTTCTTGTGTAATACTCATAGTGATATTTGTAAGCCTTTATAGGACTATGGTGAAAAAGGAAATATCCTAAGAAAAAAGCTGAAAAGAAGCTTTCTGAGAAACTGCTTTGTGTTCTGTTAATTCACCTCACAGAGTTACAGCTTTCCCCTTAAGAAGCCTTTTGGTAAGACTGTTCTTGTGGAATTTGCAGAGTGGTATTTGTAAGCCCATAGAGGTCTATGGTGAAAAAGGAAATATCCTAAGATAAAAACTGAAAAGAACATTTCTGAGAAACTGCTTTGTGATACGTGAATTCCACTCACTGAGTGAGAGCTATATGTCATAGAGCTGTTTGCTAACCTTATTTCTGTGGAATCTGAGAAGGGATAATTCGGTTCCCATTGAAGACTATAGGGCCAAAGGAAATATCCGCCATAAACGTGAGAAAGAAGCTTTCTGAGAAACAGCTTTCTGATCTGTGAATTCATCCCACAGAGTTACAGCTTTCCCCTGAGGAAGCCTTTCGCTATGACTGTTCTTGTGGAATTTGCAACGTGACATTTCGAAGGCCATAGAGAGTTATGGTGAAAAGGAAATATCTTCGGTTTAAAACGGGAAAGAAGCTTTCTGAGACACTGCGTTGTGTTCTGTTAATTCATCTCACAAAGTTACAGCTTTCCCCTCACGAAGCCTGTCCCTAAGACTGTTCTTGTCGAATTTGGGAAGTGATATTTAGAAGCCTACAGAGGTCTACAGTGAAAAAGGAAATAACCTAAGATAAAAACTGAAAATAAGCTTTCTGAAAAACTGCTTTGTGTTCTCTTAATTCATCTCACAGAGTTACAGCTTTCCTCTCAAGAATCCTTTCGCTAAGACTGTTCTTGGGCAATTTAGAATGTGATATTTAGAAGCCCATAGAGGGCTACGAAGAAAAAGGAAATGTCCTTAGATAAAAACTGGAAAGAAGCTTTCTGAGAAACTGCTTTGTGTTCTGTTAATTCATCTCACAGAGTTACAGCTTTCCCCTCGAGAAGCCTTTCTCTATGACTGTTCTTGTGTAATTCGCAAGGTAATATTTGGAAGCCCATATAGGGTTATGGTGAAAAAAGGAATATCTTCAGTTAGAAACTGTATAGAAGCTTTCTGAGAAACTGCTTTGTTTTCTGTTAATTCATCTCACAGAGTTACAGCTTTCCCCTCAAGAAGTCTTTCGTTAAGACTGTTCTTGTGGAATTTGCAAAGTGAAATTTGGAAGCCCATAGAGGGCTATGGTGAAAAAGGAAATGTCCTCAGATGAAAACTAGAAAGAAGCTTCTTGAGAAACTACTTTGTGTTCCGTTAATTCATCTCACACAGTTACAGCTTTGCCCTCCAGAAACCGTTCATTAAGACCGTTCTTGTGGAATTTTCAAAGTGCTATTTGGAAACCCATAGGGGGCTATGGTGAAAAAGGAAATATCTTCAGTTATAAACTGGAAAGAAGTTTTCTGAGAAACTGCTTTGTGTTCTGTTAATTCATCTGACAGTGTTACACCTTTCCCCTCAAGAAGCATTCCGCTAAGACTGTTCTTGTGGAATTTGCAAAGTGACATTTGGAAGCCCATAGAGGGCTGTGGTGAAAAAGAAATTTCCTAAGAGAAGAACTGAAAAGAAGCTTTCTGAGAAACGACTTTGTGTTCTGTTAATTCATCTTATAGAATTACAGCTTTCCCCTCAAGAAGTCGTTCAGTAAGACTGTTCTTGTGGAATTTGCAAAGTGATATTTGGAAGCCCATAGAGGACCATGGTGTAAAGGAAATATCTTCAGATAAAAACTGGAAAGTAGCTTTCTGAGAAATTGCTTTGTGTTCTGTTAATTCATCTCACAGAATTACGGCTTTCCCCTCAAGAAAACTTTCGCTAAAGCTGTTTTTGTGGAGTTTGGAAAAAGGTATATGGAAAACCATAGAGATCTATGGTTAAAAAGAAAATATCCTAAGATAAAAACTGAAAAGAAAATTTCTGAGAAACTGCTTTGTGTTCTCTGAATTCATCTCACAGACTTACAGCTTTCCCCTCAAGAAACCGTTCACTAAGACTGTTCTCGTGGATTTTGCAAAGTGATATTTGGAAGCCCATAGAGTGCTATGGGGAAAAAGGAAATATCTTCAGTTAAAAAGTGGAAAGAACGTTTCTGAGAAACTGCTTTGTGTTCTGTTAATCCATCTCACAGAGGTACAGCATTCCCCTCAAGAAGTCGTTTACTAAGACTGTTCTTGTGAAATTTGCGAAGTGATATTTGGAAGTGCTTAGAGAACTATGGTGAAAAAGGAAATATCGTAAGATAAAAACTGAAAAGAAGCTTTCTGAGAAACTGCTTTGTGTTTTGTTAATTCATCTCAGAGAGTTACAGCTTTCCGAACAAAAAGCCATTCACTAAGACTGATCTTGTGTTATTTTCAAATTGATATTTGGAAGCCCATAGAGGGCTATGGTGAAAAGGGAAATATCTTCAGTTAAAAACTGGAAAGAAGCTTTCTGAGAAACGGTTTTGTGTTCTCTTAGTTCATCTCACAGAGTTACAGCTTTCCCCTCAAGAAGCCTTTCACCAAGACTGTTCTTGTGGAATTTCCAAAGTGGTCTTTGGAAGTCCATACGTCGCTATGGTGAAAAAGGATATAGCTTCAGTTAAAAAGTGAAAAGAAGCTTTCCGAGGAACTGCTTTGTGATATGTGATTTCCTGTCACTGAGAAACAGCTGTATTTCGTAGAACTGTTGGCTAGGCTTATTTCTGTGGAATCTGAGAAATGTTACTTCGGATCTCTTTGAAGACTATAGGTCCAAAGGAAATATCCGCCACTAAAAGTGTGAAAGAAGCTTTCTGAGAAACTTCTTTGAGTTCTGTGAATTGATCTCACAGAGCTACAGTTTCCCCTCAAGAGGCCTTTCGCTAAGACTGTTCTCGTGGAATTTGCAAAGTGATATTTGGAAAACAATAGAGGGCTATGGTGAAAAAGGAAATATCCTAAGATAAAAACTGAAAAGAAGCTTTTTGAGAAACTGTTTTGAGTACCGTTAATTCATCTCACAGAGTTATAGCTTTCCCCTCAAGAAGCCGTTCATTAAGACTGTTGTTGTGAAATTTGCAAAATGATATTTGGAAGCTCATAGAGGGCTATGGTGAAAATGGAAATATCTTCAGTTAAAAACTGGGGAGAGCTTTCTGAGAGACTGCTTTGTGTTCTGTTAATTCATACACAGAGTTACACCTTTCCTATCACGAATCCTTTCGCTAAGACTGTTCTTGTGGAGTTTACAAAGTGATATTTGGAAGCCCATAGAGGGGTACGGTTAAAAAGGAAATTTCCTCACATAAAAACTGGAAAGAAGCTTTCTGAGAAACTGCTTTGTGTTTTGTTAATTCATCTCACAGTATTACAGCTCTACCCTCAAGAAGCCCTTCACTAAGACTGTTCTTCTGGAATTACCAAAGAGATATTTGGAAGCCCATAGAGCGCTATGGTGAAAAAGGAAATATCTTCAGTTAAAAACTGGAGAGAAGCTTTCTGAGAAACTTCTTTGTGTTCTGTTAATTCATGCACAGAGTTACAGCTTTCCTATCAAGAATCCTTTCGCTAAGACTGTTCTTGTGGAGTTTACAAAGTGATATTTGGAAGCCCATAGAGGGGTACGGTTAAAAAGGAAATTTCCTCACATAAAAACTGGAAAGAAGTTTTCTGAGAAACTGCTTCGTGTTCTCTTAATTCATCTCACAGAGTTACAGCTTTCCTCTCAAGAATCCTTTCGCTAAGACTGTTCTTGTGCAATTTAGAACGTGATATTTAGAAGCCCATAGAGGGCTATGGAGAAAAAGGAAATGTCCTTAGATAAAAATTGGAAAGAAGCTTTCTTAGAAACTGCTTTGTGTTCTGTTAATTCATCTCACAGAGTTACAGCTTTCCCCTCGAGAAGCCTTTCGCTATGACTGTTCTTGTGTCATTCGCAAAGTAATATTTGGAAGCCCATATAGGGTTATGGTGAAAAAAGGAATATCTTCAGTTAGAAACTGTATAGAAGCTTTCTGAGAAACTGCTTTGTTTTCTGTTAATTCATCTGAGAGAGTTACAGCTTTCCGAACAAAAAGCCATTCACTAAGACTGATCTTGTGTTATTTTCAAATTGATATTTGGAAGCCCATAGAGGGCTATGGTGAAAAGGGAAATATCTTCAGTTAAAAACTGGAAAGAAGCTTTCTGAGAAACGGTTTTGTGTTCTCTTAGTTCATCTCACAGAGTTACAGCTTTCCCCTCAAGAAGCCTTTCACCAAGACTGTTCTTGTGGAATTTCCAAAGTGGTCTTTGGAAGTCCATACGTCGCTATGGTGAAAAAGGATATAGCTTCAGTTAAAAAGTGAAAAGAAGCTTTCCGAGGAACTGCTTTGTGATATGTGATTTCCTGTCACTGAGAAACAGCTGTATTTCGTAGAACTGTTGGCTAGGCTTATTTCTGTGGAATCTGAGAAATGTTACTTCGGATCTCTTTGAAGACTATAGGTCCAAAGGAAATATCCGCCACTAAAAGTGTGAAAGAAGCTTTCTGAGAAACTTCTTTGAGTTCTGTGAATTGATCTCACAGAGCTACAGTTTCCCCTCAAGAGGCCTTTCGCTAAGACTGTTCTCGTGGAATTTGCAAAGTGATATTTGGAAAACAATAGAGGGCTATGGTGAAAAAGGAAATATCCTAAGATAAAAACTGAAAAGAAGCTTTTTGAGAAACTGTTTTGCGTACCGTTAATTCATCTCACAGAGTTATAGCTTTCCCCTCAAGAAGCCGTTCATTAAGACTGTTGTTGTGAAATTTACAAAATGATATTTGGAAGATCATAGAGGGCTATGGTGAAAATGGAAATATCTTCAGTTAAAAACTGGAGAGAAGCTTTCTGAGAAACTGCTTTGTGTTCTGTTAATTCATGCACAGAGTTACAGCTTTCCTATCAAGAATCCTTTCGCTAAGACTGTTCTTGTGGAGTTTACAAAGTGATATTTGGAAGCCCATAGAGGGGTATGTTTAAAAAGGAAATTTCCTCACATAAAAACTGGAAAGAAGCTTTCTGAGAAACTGCTTTGTGTTCTGTTAATTCATCTCACAGAGTTACAGCTTTCCCCTCGAGAAGCCTTTCGCTATGACTGTTCTTGTGTCATTCGCAAAGTAATATTTGGAAGCCCATATAGGGTTATGGTGAAAAAAGGAATATCTTCAGTTAGAAACTGTATTGAAGCTTTCTGAGAAACTGCTTTGTTTTCTGTTAATTCATCTCACAGAGTTACAGCTTTCCCCTCAAGAAGTCTTTCGTTAAGACTGTTCTTGTGGAATTTGCAAAGTGAAATTTGGAAGCCCATAGAGGGCTATGGTGAAAAAGGAAATGTCCTCAGATGAAAACTAGAAAGAAGCTTCTTGAGAAACTACTTTGTGTTCCGTTAATTCATCTCACACAGTTACAGCTTTGCCCTCCAGAAACCGTTCATTAAGACCGTTCTTGTAGAATTTTCAAAGTGCTATTTGGAAACCCATAGGGGGCTATGGTGAAAAAGGAAATATCTTCAGTTATAAACTGGAAAGAAGTTTTCTGAGAAACTGCTTTGTGTTCTGTTAATTCATCTGACAGTGTTACACCTTTCCCCTCAAGAAGCATTCCGCGAAGACTGTTCTTGTGGAATTTGCAAAGTGACATTTGGAAGCCCATAGAGGGCTGTGGTGAAAAAGAAATTTCCTAAGATAAGAACTGAAAAGAAGCTTTCTGAGAAGCGACTTTGTGTTCTGTTAATTCATCTTATAGAATTACAGCTTTCCCCTCAAGAAGTCGTTCAGTAAGACTGTTCTTGTGGAATTTGCAAAGTGATATTTGGAAGCCCATAGAGGACCATGGTGTAAAGGAAATATCTTCAGATAAAAACTGGAAAGTAGCTTTCTGAGAAATTGCTTTGTGTTCTGTTAATTCATCTCACAGAATTACGGCTTTCCCCTCAAGAAAACTTTCGCTAAAGCTGTTTTTGTGGAGTTTGGAAAAAGGTATATGGAAAACCATAGAGATCTATGGTTAAAAAGAAAATATCCTAAGATAAAAACTGAAAAGAAAATTTCTGAGAAACTGCTTTGTGTTCTCTGAATTCATCTCACAGACTTACAGCTTTCCCCTCAAGAAACCGTTCACTAAGACTGTTCTCGTGGATTTTGCAAAGTGATATTTGGAAGCCCATAGAGTGCTATGGGGAAAAAGGAAATATCTTCAGTTAAAAAGTGGAAAGAACGTTTCTGAGAAACTGCTTTGTGTTCTGTTAATCCATCTCACAGAGGTACAGCATTCCCCTCAAGAAGTCGTTCACTAAGACTGTTCTTGTGAAATTTGCGAAGTGATATTTGGAAGTGCTTAGAGAACTATGGTGAAAAAGGAAATATCGTAAGATAAAAACTGAAAAGAAGCTTTCTGAGAAACTGCTTTGTGTTTTGTTAATTCATCTCAGAGAGTTACAGCTTTCCGAACAAAAAGCCATTCACTAAGACTGATCTTGTGTTATTTTCAAATTGATATTTGGAAGCCCATAGAGGGCTATGGTGAAAAGGGAAATATCTTCAGTTAAAAACTGGAAAGAAGCTTTCTGAGAAACGGTTTTGTGTTCTCTTAGTTCATCTCACAGAGTTACAGCTTTCCCCTCAAGAAGCCTTTCACCAAGACTGTTCTTGTGGAATTTCCAAAGTGGTCTTTGGAAGTCCATACGTCGCTATGGTGAAAAAGGATATAGCTTCAGTTAAAAAGTGAAAAGAAGCTTTCCGAGGAACTGCTTTGCGATATGTGATTTCCTGTCACTGAGAAACAGCTGTATTTCGTAGAACTGTTGGCTAGGCTTATTTCTGTGGAATCTGAGAAATGTTACTTCGGATCTCTTTGAAGACTATAGGTCCAAAGGAAATATCCGCCACTAAAAGTGTGAAAGAAGCTTTCTGAGAAACTTCTTTGAGTTCTGTGAATTGATCTCACAGAGCTACAGTTTCCCCTCAAGAGGCCTTTCGCTAAGACTGTTCTCGTGGAATTTGCAAAGTGATATTTGGAAAACAATAGAGGGCTATGGTGAAAAAGGAAATATCCTAAGATAAAAACTGAAAAGAAGCTTTTTGAGAAACTGTTTTGCGTACCGTTAATTCATCTCACAGAGTTATAGCTTTCCCCTCAAGAAGCCGTTCATTAAGACTGTTGTTGTGAAATTTACAAAATGATATTTGGAAGATCATAGAGGGCTATGGTGAAAATGGAAATATCTTCAGTTAAAAACTGGAGAGAAGCTTTCTGAGAAACTGCTTTGTGTTCTGTTAATTCATGCACAGAGTTACAGCTTTCCTATCAAGAATCCTTTCGCTAAGACTGTTCTTGTGGAGTTTACAAAGTGATATTTGGAAGCCCATAGAGGGGTATGTTTAAAAAGGAAATTTCCTCACATAAAAACTGGAAAGAAGTTTTCTGAGAAACTGCTTTGTGTTCTGTTAATTCATCTCACAGAGTTACAGCTTACCCCTCAAGAAGCATTTCGCTAAGACTGTTCTTGTGGAATTTGCAATGTGATATTTGGAAGCCCATGGAGGGATATGGTGAAAAAGGAAATATCTTCAATTAAAAACTGGAAAGAAGCTTTCTGAGAAACTGCTTTGTTTTCTGTTAATTCATCTCACAGAGTTTCAGCTTTCCCCTCCAGAAGTCTTTCACTAAGACGGTTCTCATGGAATTTGCAAAGTGATACTTGGAAGCCGTGAGAGGGCTATGGTGTAAAAGGAAATGTCCTCGGATCAAAAATGGAAAGAAGCTTTCCAACAAACTGTTTTGTGTTCTGTTAATTTATCTGACAGAGTTTCAGCTTTCCCCTCAAGAAGCCGTTCGCTAAGACTGTTCTTGTGGAATTTGCAAAGTGATATTTGAAAGCCCGTCGAGGGCTATGGTGAAAAAGGAAATACTTTCAGTTAAAAACTGGAAAGAAACTTTCTGAGAAACTGCTTTGTATTCTTTTAATTCACCTCACAGAGTTTCAGCTTTCCCCTCTAGAAGCCTTTCGCTAAGACTGTTCTTGTGGAATTTGCAAAGTGATATTTGTAAGCCCGTAGAAGTCGATGGTGAAAACGTAAATATCCTAAGATAAAAACTGAAAAGAACCATTCTGAGAAACTTCTTTGTGTTTTGTTAATTCATCTCACAGATTTACAGGTTTCCCTTCAAGAAGCCTTTCGCTAAGACAGTTCTTGTGGAATATGCAAAGTGATATTTGGAAGCTCATAGTGACCTATAGTGAAAAAGGATATATCTTCAGTTAAAAACTGAAAAGAAGCTTTCTGAGAAACTGCTTTGTGATATATGACTTCCACTCACTGAGTTACAGCTGTATTTCGTAGAGCTGTTTGGCAGTCTTATTTCTGTGGAATCTGAGAACTGTTATTTCGGATCCCTTTGAAGCCTGAAGGGCCAAAGGAAATATCCGTCGTTAAAGTTAGAAAGAAGCTTTCTGAGAAACTTCTTTGTGATTTGCGAATTCATTTCACAGAGTTACAGCTTTCCCCTCAAGAAGCCTTTCGCTAAGATTATTCTTGCACAATTTGAAAAATGATATTTGGAAGCCAATAGACGGCTATGGTGAAAACGAAATATCCTCCGATAAAAACTGGAAAGAAGCTTTCTGAGAAATTGCTTTGTGTTCTTTTAATTCATCTCACAGACTTACAGCTTTCCCCTCAGGAAGTCTTTCGCTAAGACTGTTCTTGTGGAATATGAAATGTGATATTTGGTAGCCCAAAGAGCGCTATGGAGAAAAGGAAATATCTTCAGATAAAAACTGTAAAGAACATTCCTGAGAAACTGCTTTGTGTTCTGTTAATTCACCTAACAGAGTTACAGCTTTCCCCTCTAGAAGCCTTTCGCTAAGACTGTTCTTGCTGTATTTTCAAAGGGATATTTTGAAGCCCATAGAGGGCTACGGTGAAAAAGGATATAGCTTCAGTTAAAAACTGAAAGAGGCTTTCTGAGAAACGGTTTAGTATTATGTGACTTCCACTCACTGAGTTACAGCTCTATTTCCTAGAGCTGTTTGATAGCCTTATTTCTATGGAATCGGAGAACTGTTATTTTGGATCCCTTTGAAGACTATAGGGCCAAAGGAAATATCTGCTGCTAAAAGTGAGAAAGAAGCTTTCTGAGAAACTTCTCTGAGATCTGTTAATTCATCTCACAGAGTTACAGCATTCCACTCAAGAAGCCTTTCGCTAGGACTGTTCTTTTTGAATTTGCAAAGTGATATTTCGAAGCCCATAGTCGGCTGTGGTGAAAAGGGAAATACCTTCAGTTAAAAAATGGAAAGAAGCTTTCTAAGAAACTGCTTTGTGTTCTGTTTATTCATCTCAAAGAGTTACAGCTTTACCCTCAAAAAGACTTTTGCTAAGACTCTTCTTGTGTAATACTCATAGTGATATTTGTAAGCCCTTATAGGGCTATGGTGAAAAAGGAAATATCCTAAGAAAAAAGCTGAAAAGAAGCTTTCTGAGAAACTGCTTTGTGTTCTGTTAATTCACCTCACAGAGTTACAGCTTTCCCCTTAAGAAGCCTTTTGGTAAGACTGTTCTTGTGGAATTTGCAGAGTGGTATTTGTAAGCCCATAGAGGGCTATGGTGAAAAAGGAAATATCCTAAGATAAAAACTGAAAAGAACATTTCTGAGAAACTGCTTTGTGATACGTGACTTCCACTCACTGAGTGAGAGCTATATGTCATAGAGCTGTTTGCTAACCTTATTTCTGTGGAATCTGAGAAGGGATAATTCGGTTCCCGTTGAAGACTATAGGGCCAAAGGAAATATCCGCCATAAAAGTGAGAAAGAAGCTTTCTGAGAAACAGCTTTCTGATCTGTGAATTCATCCCACAGAGTTACAGCTTTCCCCTGAGGAAGCGTTTCGCTATGACTGTTCTTTTGGAATTTGCAACGTGACATTTCGAAGGCCATAGAGAGCTATGGTGAAAAGGAAATATCTTCGGTTTAAAACGGGAAAGAAGCTTTCTGAGACACTGCGTTGTGTTCTGTTAATTCATCTCACAAAGTTACAGCTTTCCCCTCACGAAGCCTTTCCCTAAGACTGTTCTTGTCGAATTTGGGAAGTGATATTTAGAAGCCTACAGAGGTCTACAGTGAAAAAGGAAATAACCTAAGATAAAAACTGAAAATAAGCTTTCTGAAAAACTGCTTTGTGTTCTCTTAATTCATCTCACAGAGTTACAGCTTTCCTCTCAAGAATCCTTTCGCTAAGACTGTTCTTGTGCAATTTAGAACGTGATATTTAGAAGCCCATAGAGGGCTATGGAGAAAAAGGAAATGTCCTTAGATAAAAACTGGAAAGAAGCTTTCTGAGAAACTGCTTTGTGTTCTGTTAATTCATCTCACAGAGTTACAGCTTTCCCCTCAAGAAGCCTTTCTCTATGACTGTTCTTGTGTAATTCGCAAAGTAATATTTGGAAGCCCATATAGGGTTATGGTGAAAAAAGGAATATCTTCAGTTAGAAACTGTATAGAAGCTTTCTGAGAAACTGCTTTGTTTTCTGTTAATTCATCTCACAGAGTTACAGCTTTCCCCTCAAGAAGTCTTTCGTTAAGACTGTTCTTGTGGAATTTGCAAAGTGAAATTTGGAAGCCCATAGAGGGCTATGGTGGAAAAGGAAATGTCCTCAGATGAAAACTAGAAAGAAGCTTCTTGAGAAACTACTTTGTGTTCCGTTAATTCATCTCACACAGTTACAGCTTTGCCCTCCAGAAACCGTTCATTAAGACCGTTCTTGTGGAATTTTCAAAGTGCTATTTGGAAACCCATAGGGGGCTATGGTGAAAAAGGAAATATCTTCAGTTATAAACGGGAAATAAGTTTTCTGAGAATCTGCTTTGTGTTCTGTTAATTCATCTGACAGTGTTACACCTTTCCCCTCAAGAAGCATTCCGCTAAGACTGTTCTTGTGGAATTTGGGAAGTGATATTTAGAAGCCTACAGAGGTCTACAGTGAAAAAGGAAATAACCTAAGATAAAAACTGAAAATAAGCTTTTTGAAAAACTGCTTTGTGTTCTCTTAATTCATCTCACAGAATTACAGCTTTCCTCTAAATAATCCTTTCGCTAAGACTGTTCTTGTGCAATTTAGAACGTGATATTTAGAAGCCCATAGAGGGCTATGGAGAAAAAGGAAATGTCCTTAGATAAAAACTGGAAAGAACCTTTCTGAGAAACTTCTTTGTGTTCTGTTAATTCATGCACAGAGTTACATCTTTCCTATCAAAAATTCTTTCGCTAAGACTGTTCTTGTGGAGTTTACAAAGTGATATTTGGAAGCCCATAGAGGGGTACGTTTAAAAAGGAAATTTCCTCACATAAAAACTGGAAAGAAGTTTTGTGAGAAACTGCTTTGTGTTCTGTTAATTCATCTCACAGAGTTACAGCTTACCCCTCAAGAAGCATTTCGCTAAGACTGTTCTTGTGGAATTTGCAATGTGATATTTGGAAGCCCATGGAGGTATATGGTGAAAAAGGAAATATCTTCAATTAAAAACTGGAAAGAAGCTTTCTGAGAAACTGCTTTGTTTTCTGTTAATTCATCTCACAGAGTTTCAGCTTTCCCCTCCAGAAGTCTTTCACTAAGACGGTTCTCGTGGAATTTGCAAAGTGATATTTGGAAGCCGTGAGAGGGCTATGGTGTAAAAGGAAATGTCCTCGGATCAAAAATGGAAAGAAGCTTTCCAACAAACTGTTTTGTGTTCTGTTAATTTATCTGACAGAGTTTCAGCTTTCCCCTCAAGAAGCCGTTCGCTAAGACTGTTCTTGTGGAATTTGCAAAGTGATATTTGTAAGCCCATAGAAGTCGATGGTGAAAACGTAAATATCCTAAGATAAAAACTGAAAAGAACCATTCTGAGAAACTGCTTTGTGTTTTGTTAATTCATCTCACAGAGTTACAGGTTTCCCTTCAAGAAGCCTTTCGCTAAGACAGTTCTTGTGGAATATGCAAAGTGATATTTGGAAGCTCATAGTGACCTATAGTGAAAAAGGATATATCTTCAGTTAAAAACTGAAAAGAAGCTTTCTGAGAAACTGCTTTGTGATATATGACTTCCACTCACTGAGTTACAGCTGTATTTCGTAGAGCTGTTTGGCAGTCTTATTTCTGTGGAATCTGAGAACTGTTATTTCGGATCCCTTTGAAGACTGAAGGGCCAAAGGAAATATCCGTCGTTAAAGTTAGAAAGAAGCTTTCTGAGAAACTTCTTTGTGATTTGCGAATTCATTTCACAGAGTTACAGCTTTCCCCTCAAGAAGCCTTTCGCTAAGATTATTCTTGCACAATTTGAAAAATGATATTTGGAAGCCAATAGACGGCTATGGTGAAAACGAAGTATCCTCCGATAAAAACTGGAAAGAAGCTTTCTGAGAAATTGCTTTGTGTTCTTTTAATTCATCTCACAGACTTACAGCTTTCCCCTCAGGAAGTCTTTCGCTAAGACTGTTCTTGTGGAATTTGAAATGTGATATTTGGTAGCCCAAAGAGCGCTATGGAGAAAAGGAAATATCTTCAGATAAAAACTGTAAAGAACATTCCTGAGAAACTGCTTTGTGTTCTGTTAATTCACCTAACAGAGTTACAGCTTTTCCCTCTAGAAGCCTTTCGCTAAGAATGTTCTTGCTGTATTTTCAAAGGGATATTTTGAAGCCCATAGAGGGCTACGGTGAAAAGGGATATAGCTTCAGTTAAAAACTGAAAGAGGCTTTCTGAGAAACGGTTTAGTATTATGTGACTTCCACTCACTGAGTTACAGCTCTATTTCCTAGAGCTGTTTGATAGCCTTATTTCTATGGAATCGGAGAACTGTTATTTTGGATCCCTTTGAAGACTATAGGGCCAAAGGAAATATCTGCTGCTAAAAGTGAGAAAGAAGCTTTCTGAGAAACTTCTCTGAGATCTGTTAATTCATCTCACAGAGTTACAGCATTCCACTCAAGAAGCCTTTCGCTAGGACTGTTCTTTTTGAATTTGCAAAGTGATATTTCGAAGCCCATAGACGGCTGTGGTGAAAAGGGAAATACCTTCAGTTAAAAAATGGAAAGAAGCTTTCTAAGAAACTGCTTTGTGTTCTGTTAATTCATCTCAAAGAGTTACAGCTTTACCCTCAAAAAGACTTTTGCTAAGACTCTTCTTGTGTAATACTCATAGTGATATTTGTAAGCCCTTATAGGACTATGGTGAAAAAGGAAATATCCTAAGAAAAAAGCTGAAAAGAAGCTTTCTGAGAAACTGCTTTGTGTTCTGTTAATTCACCTCACAGAGTTACAGCTTTCCCCTTAAGAAGCCTTTTGGTAAGACTGTTCTTGTGGAATTTGCAGAGTGGTATTTGTAAGCCCATAGAGGGCTATGGTGAAAAAGGAAATATCCTAAGATAAAAACTGAAAAGAACATTTCTGAGAAACTGCTTTGTGATACGTGAATTCCACTCACTGAGTGAGAGCTATATGTCATAGAGCTGTTTGCTAACCTTATTTCTGTGGAATCTGAGAAGGGATAATTCGGTTCCCGTTGAAGACTATAGGGCCAAAGGAAATATCCGCCATAAACGTGAGAAAGAAGCTTTCTGAGAAACAGCTTTCTGATCTGTGAATTCATCCCACAGAGTTACAGCTTTCCCCTGAGGAAGCCTTTCGCTATGACTGTTCTTGTGGAATTTGCAACGTGACATTTCGAAGGCCATAGAGAGCTATGGTGAAAAGGAAATATCTTCGGTTTAAAACGGGAAAGAAGCTTTCTGAGACACTGCGTTGTGTTCTGTTAATTCATCTCACAAAGTTACAGCTTTCCCCTCACGAAGCCTGTCCCTAAGACTGTTCTTGTCGAATTTGGGAAGTGATATTTAGAAGCCTACAGAGGTCTACAGTGAAAAAGGAAATAACCTAAGATAAAAACTGAAAATAAGCTTTCTGAAAAACTGCTTTGTGTTCTCTTAATTCATCTCACAGAGTTACAGCTTTCCTCTCAAGAATCTTTTCGCTAAGACTGTTCTTGTGCAATTTAGAACGTGATATTTAGAAGCCCATAGAGGGCTATGGAGAAAAAGGAAATGTCCTTAGATAAAAACTGGAAAGAAGCTTTCTGAGAAACTGCTTTGTGTTCTGTTAATTCATCTCACAGAGTTACAGCTTTCCCCTCGAGAAGCCTTTCGCTATGACTGTTCTTGTGTCATTCGCAAAGTAATATTTGGAAGCCCATATAGGGTTATGGTGAAAAAAGGAATATCTTCAGTTAGAAACTGTATAGAAGCTTTCTGAGAAACTGCTTTGTTTTCTGTTAATTCATCTCACAGAGTTACAGCTTTCCCCTCAAGAAGTCTTTCGTTAAGACTGTTCTTGTGGAATTTGCAAAGTGAAATTTGGAAGCCCATAGAGGGCTATGGTGGAAAAGGAAATGTCCTCAGATGAAAACTAGAAAGAAGCTTCTTGAGAAACTACTTTGTGTTCCGTTAATTCATCTCACACAGTTACAGCTTTGCCCTCCAGAAACCGTTCATTAAGACCGTTCTTGTGGAATTTTCAAAGTGATATTTGGAAACCCATAGGGGGCTATGGTGAAAAAGGAAATATCTTCAGTTATAAACTGGAAATAAGTTTTCTGAGAATCTGCTTTGTGTTGTGTTAATTCATCTGACAGTGTTACACCTTTCCCCTCAAGAAGCATTCCGCTAAGACTGTTCTTGTGGAATTTGGGAAGTGATATTTAGAAGCCTACAGAGGTCTGCAGTGAAAAAGGAAATAACCTAAGATAAAAACTGAAAATAAGCTTTCTGAAAAACTGCTTTGTGTTCTCTTAATTCATCTCACAGAGTTACAGCTTTCCTCTCAAAAATCCTTTCGCTAAGACTGTTCTTGTGCAATTTAGAACATGATATTTAGAAGCCCATAGAGGGCTATGGAGAAAAAGGAAATGTCCTTAGATAAAAACTGGAAAGAAGCTTTCTGAGAAACTTCTTTGTGTTCTGTTAATTCATGCACAGAGTTACATCTTTCCTATCAAAAATTCTTTCGCTAAGACTGTTCTTGTGGAGTTTACAAAGTGATATTTGGAAGCCCATAGAGGGGTACGTTTAAAAAGGAAATTTCCTCACATAAAAACTGGAAAGAAGTTTTCTGAGAAACTGCTTTGTGTTCTGTTAATTCATCTCACAGAGTTACAGCTTACCCCTCAAGAAGCATTTCGCTAAGACTGTTCTTGTGGAATTTGCAATGTGATATTTGGAAGCCCATGGAGGGATATGGTGAAAAAGGAAATATCTTCAATTAAAAACTGGAAAGAAGCTTTCTGAGAAACTGCTTTGTTTTCTGTTAATTCATCTCACAGAGTTTCAGCTTTCCCCTCCAGAAGTCTTTCACTAAGACGGTTCTCGTGGAATTTGCAAAGTGATATTTGGAAGCCGTGAGAGGGCTATGGTGTAAAAGGAAATGTCCTCGGATCAAAATTGGAAAGAAGCTTTCCAACAAACTGTTTTGTGTTCTGTTAATTTATCTGACAGAGTTTCAGCTTTCCCCTCAAGAAGCCGTTCGCTAAGACTGTTCTTGTGGAATTTGCAAAGTGATATTTGTAAACCCATAGAAGTCGATGGTGAAAACGTAAATATCCTAAGATAAAAACTGAAAAGAACCATTCTGAGAAACTGCTTTGTGTTTTGTTAATTCATCTCACAGAGTTACAGGTTTCCCTTCAAGAAGCCTTTCGCTAAGACAGTTCTTGTGGAATATGCAAAGTGATATTTGGAAGCTCATAGTGACCTATAGTGAAAAAGGATATATCTTCAGTTAAAAACTGAAAAGAAGCTTTCTGAGAAACTGCTTTGTGATATATGACTTCCACTCACTGAGTTACAGCTGTATTTCGTAGAGCTGTTTGGCAGTCTTATTTCTGTGGAATCTGAGAACTGTTATTTCGGATCCCTTTGAAGACTGAAGGGCCAAAGGAAATATCCGTCGTTAAAGTTAGAAAGAAGCTTTCTGAGAAACTTCTTTGTGATTTGCGAATTCATTTCACAGAGTTACAGCTTTCCCCTCAAGAAGCCTTTCGCTAAGATTATTCTTGCACAATTTGAAAAATGATATTTGGAAGCCAATAGACGGCTATGGTGAAAACGAAATATCCTCCGATAAAAACTGGAAAGAAGCTTTCTGAGAAATTGCTTTGTGTTCTTTTAATTCATCTCACAGACTTACAGCTTTCCCCTCAGGAAGTCTTTCGCTAAGACTGTTCTTGTGGAATTTGAAATGTGATATTTGGTAGCCCAAAGAGCGCTATGGAGAAAAGGAAATATCTTCAGATAAAAACTGTAAAGAACATTCCTGAGAAACTGCTTTGTGTTCTGTTAATTCACCTAACAGAGTTACAGCTTTCCCCTCTAGAAGCCTTTCGCTAAGACTGTTCTTGCTGTATTTTCAAAGGGATATTTTGAAGCCCATAGAGGGCTACGGTGAAAAAGGATATAGCTTCAGTTAAAAACTGAAAGAGGCTTTCTGAGAAACGGTTTAGTATTATGTGACTTCCACTCACTGAGTTACAGCTCTATTTCCTAGAGCTGTTTGATAGCCTTATTTCTATGGAATCGGAGAACTGTTATTTTGGATCCCTTTGAAGACTATAGGGCCAAAGGAAATATCTGCTGCTAAAAGTGAGAAAGAAGCTTTCTGAGAAACTTCTCTGAGATCTGTTAATTCATCTCACAGAGTTACAGCATTCCACTCAAGAAGCCTTTCGCTAGGACTGTTCTTTTTGAATTTGCAAAGTGATATTTCGAAGCCCATAGTCGGCTGTGGTGAAAAGGGAAATACCTTCAGTTAAAAAATGGAAAGAAGCTTTCTAAGAAACTGCTTTGTGTTCTGTTAATTCATCTCAAAGAGTTACAGCTTTACCCTCAAAAAGACTTTTGCTAAGACTCTTCTTGTGTAATACTCATAGTGATATTTGTAAGCCCTTATAGGGCTATGGTGAAAAAGGAAATATCCTAAGAAAAAAGCTGAAAAGAAGCTTTCTGAGAAACTGCTTTGTGTTCTGTTAATTCACCTCACAGAGTTACAGCTTTCCCCTTAAGAAGCCTTTTGGTAAGACTGTTCTTGTGGAATTTGCAGAGTGGTATTTGTAAGCCCATAGAGGGCTATGGTGAAAAAGGAAATATCCTAAGATAAAAACTGAAAAGAACATTTCTGAGAAACTGCTTTGTGATACGTGACTTCCACTCACTGAGTGAGAGCTATATGTCATAGAGCTGTTTGCTAACCTTATTTCTGTGGAATCTGAGAAGGGATAATTCGGTTCCCGTTGAAGACTATAGGGCCAAAGGAAATATCCGCCATAAAAGTGAGAAAGAAGCTTTCTGAGAAACAGCTTTCTGATCTGTGAATTCATCCCACAGAGTTACAGCTTTCCCCTGAGGAAGCGTTTCGCTATGACTGTTCTTTTGGAATTTGCAACGTGACATTTCGAAGGCCATAGAGAGCTATGGTGAAAAGGAAATATCTTCGGTTTAAAACGGGAAAGAAGCTTTCTGAGACACTGCGTTGTGTTCTGTTAATTCATCTCACAAAGTTACAGCTTTCCCCTCACGAAGCCTTTCCCTAAGACTGTTCTTGTCGAATTTGGGAAGTGATATTTAGAAGCCTACAGAGGTCTACAGTGAAAAAGGAAATAACCTAAGATAAAAACTGAAAATAAGCTTTCTGAAAAACTGCTTTGTGTTCTCTTAATTCATCTCACAGAGTTACAGCTTTCCTCTCAAGAATCCTTTCGCTAAGACTGTTCTTGTGCAATTTAGAACGTGATATTTAGAAGCCCATAGAGGGCTATGGAGAAAAAGGAAATGTCCTTAGATAAAAACTGGAAAGAAGCTTTCTGAGAAACTGCTTTGTGTTCTGTTAATTCATCTCACAGAGTTACAGCTTTCCCCTCAAGAAGCCTTTCTCTATGACTGTTCTTGTGTAATTCGCAAAGTAATATTTGGAAGCCCATATAGGGTTATGGTGAAAAAAGGAATATCTTCAGTTAGAAACTGTATAGAAGCTTTCTGAGAAACTGCTTTGTTTTCTGTTAATTCATCTCACAGAGTTACAGCTTTCCCCTCAAGAAGTCTTTCGTTAAGACTGTTCTTGTGGAATTTGCAAAGTGAAATTTGGAAGCCCATAGAGGGCTATGGTGGAAAAGGAAATGTCCTCAGATGAAAACTAGAAAGAAGCTTCTTGAGAAACTACTTTGTGTTCCGTTAATTCATCTCACACAGTTACAGCTTTGCCCTCCAGAAACCGTTCATTAAGACCGTTCTTGTGGAATTTTCAAAGTGCTATTTGGAAACCCATAGGGGGCTATGGTGAAAAAGGAAATATCTTCAGTTATAAACGGGAAATAAGTTTTCTGAGAATCTGCTTTGTGTTCTGTTAATTCATCTGACAGTGTTACACCTTTCCCCTCAAGAAGCATTCCGCTAAGACTGTTCTTGTGGAATTTGGGAAGTGATATTTAGAAGCCTACAGAGGTCTACAGTGAAAAAGGAAATAACCTAAGATAAAAACTGAAAATAAGCTTTTTGAAAAACTGCTTTGTGTTCTCTTAATTCATCTCACAGAATTACAGCTTTCCTCTAAATAATCCTTTCGCTAAGACTGTTCTTGTGCAATTTAGAACGTGATATTTAGAAGCCCATAGAGGGCTATGGAGAAAAAGGAAATGTCCTTAGATAAAAACTGGAAAGAACCTTTCTGAGAAACTTCTTTGTGTTCTGTTAATTCATGCACAGAGTTACATCTTTCCTATCAAAAATTCTTTCGCTAAGACTGTTCTTGTGGAGTTTACAAAGTGATATTTGGAAGCCCATAGAGGTGTACGTTTAAAAAGGAAATTTCCTCACATAAAAACTGGAAAGAAGTTTTGTGAGAAACTGCTTTGTGTTCTGTTAATTCATCTCACAGAGTTACAGCTTACCCCTCAAGAAGCATTTCGCTAAGACTGTTCTTGTGGAATTTGCAATGTGATATTTGGAAGCCCATGGAGGTATATGGTGAAAAAGGAAATATCTTCAATTAAAAACTGGAAAGAAGCTTTCTGAGAAACTGCTTTGTTTTCTGTTAATTCATCTCACAGAGTTTCAGCTTTCCCCTCCAGAAGTCTTTCACTAAGACGGTTCTCGTGGAATTTGCAAAGTGATATTTGGAAGCCGTGAGAGGGCTATGGTGTAAAAGGAAATGTCCTCGGATCAAAAATGGAAAGAAGCTTTCCAACAAACTGTTTTGTGTTCTGTTAATTTATCTGACAGAGTTTCAGCTTTCCCCTCAAGAAGCCGTTCGCTAAGACTGTTCTTGTGGAATTTGCAAAGTGATATTTGTAAGCCCATAGAAGTCGATGGTGAAAACGTAAATATCCTAAGATAAAAACTGAAAAGAACCATTCTGAGAAACTGCTTTGTGTTTTGTTAATTCATCTCACAGAGTTACAGGTTTCCCTTCAAGAAGCCTTTCGCTAAGACAGTTCTTGTGGAATATGCAAAGTGATATTTGGAAGCTCATAGTGACCTATAGTGAAAAAGGATATATCTTCAGTTAAAAACTGAAAAGAAGCTTTCTGAGAAACTGCTTTGTGATATATGACTTCCACTCACTGAGTTACAGCTGTATTTCGTAGAGCTGTTTGGCAGTCTTATTTCTGTGGAATCTGAGAACTGTTATTTCGGATCCCTTTGAAGACTGAAGGGCCAAAGGAAATATCCGTCGTTAAAGTTAGAAAGAAGCTTTCTGAGAAACTTCTTTGTGATTTGCGAATTCATTTCACAGAGTTACAGCTTTCCCCTCAAGAAGCCTTTCGCTAAGATTATTCTTGCACAATTTGAAAAATGATATTTGGAAGCCAATAGACGGCTATGGTGAAAACGAAGTATCCTCCGATAAAAACTGGAAAGAAGCTTTCTGAGAAATTGCTTTGTGTTCTTTTAATTCATCTCACAGACTTACAGCTTTCCCCTGAGGAAGTCTTTCGCTAAGACTGTTCTTGTGGAATTTGAAATGTGATATTTGGTAGCCCAAAGAGCGCTATGGAGAAAAGGAAATATCTTCAGATAAAAACTGTAAAGAACATTCCTGAGAAACTGCTTTGTGTTCTGTTAATTCACCTAACAGAGTTACAGCTTTTCCCTCTAGAAGCCTTTCGCTAAGAATGTTCTTGCTGTATTTTCAAAGGGATATTTTGAAGCCCATAGAGGGCTACGGTGAAAAGGGATATAGCTTCAGTTAAAAACTGAAAGAGGCTTTCTGAGAAACGGTTTAGTATTATGTGACTTCCACTCACTGAGTTACAGCTCTATTTCCTAGAGCTGTTTGATAGCCTTATTTCTATGGAATCGGAGAACTGTTATTTTGGATCCCTTTGAAGACTATAGGGCCAAAGGAAATATCTGCTGCTAAAAGTGAGAAAGAAGCTTTCTGAGAAACTTCTCTGAGATCTGTTAATTCATCTCACAGAGTTACAGCATTCCACTCAAGAAGCCTTTCGCTAGGACTGTTCTTTTTGAATTTGCAAAGTGATATTTCGAAGCCCATAGACGGCTGTGGTGAAAAGGGAAATACCTTCAGTTAAAAAATGGAAAGAAGCTTTCTAAGAAACTGCTTTGTGTTCTGTTAATTCATCTCAAAGAGTTACAGCTTTACCCTCAAAAAGACTTTTGCTAAGACTCTTCTTGTGTAATACTCATAGTGATATTTGTAAGCCCTTATAGGACTATGGTGAAAAAGGAAATATCCTAAGAAAAAAGCTGAAAAGAAGCTTTCTGAGAAACTGCTTTGTGTTCTGTTAATTCACCTCACAGAGTTACAGCTTTCCCCTTAAGAAGCCTTTTGGTAAGACTGTTCTTGTGGAATTTGCAGAGTGGTATTTGTAAGCCCATAGAGGGCTATGGTGAAAAAGGAAATATCCTAAGATAAAAACTGAAAAGAACATTTCTGAGAAACTGCTTTGTGATACGTGAATTCCACTCACTGAGTGAGAGCTATATGTCATAGAGCTGTTTGCTAACCTTATTTCTGTGGAATCTGAGAAGGGATAATTCGGTTCCCGTTGAAGACTATAGGGCCAAAGGAAATATCCGCCATAAACGTGAGAAAGAAGCTTTCTGAGAAACAGCTTTCTGATCTGTGAATTCATCCCACAGAGTTACAGCTTTCCCCTGAGGAAGCCTTTCGCTATGACTGTTCTTGTGGAATTTGCAACGTGACATTTCGAAGGCCATAGAGAGCTATGGTGAAAAGGAAATATCTTCGGTTTAAAACGGGAAAGAAGCTTTCTGAGACACTGCGTTGTGTTCTGTTAATTCATCTCACAAAGTTACAGCTTTCCCCTCACGAAGCCTGTCCCTAAGACTGTTCTTGTCGAATTTGGGAAGTGATATTTAGAAGCCTACAGAGGTCTACAGTGAAAAAGGAAATAACCTAAGATAAAAACTGAAAATAAGCTTTCTGAAAAACTGCTTTGTGTTCTCTTAATTCATCTCACAGAGTTACAGCTTTCCTCTCAAGAATCTTTTCGCTAAGACTGTTCTTGTGCAATTTAGAACGTGATATTTAGAAGCCCATAGAGGGCTATGGAGAAAAAGGAAATGTCCTTAGATAAAAACTGGAAAGAAGCTTTCTGAGAAACTGCTTTGTGTTCTGTTAATTCATCTCACAGAGTTACAGCTTTCCCCTCGAGAAGCCTTTCGCTATGACTGTTCTTGTGTCATTCGCAAAGTAATATTTGGAAGCCCATATAGGGTTATGGTGAAAAAAGGAATATCTTCAGTTAGAAACTGTATAGAAGCTTTCTGAGAAACTGCTTTGTTTTCTGTTAATTCATCTCACAGAGTTACAGCTTTCCCCTCAAGAAGTCTTTCGTTAAGACTGTTCTTGTGGAATTTGCAAAGTGAAATTTGGAAGCCCATAGAGGGCTATGGTGGAAAAGGAAATGTCCTCAGATGAAAACTAGAAAGAAGCTTCTTGAGAAACTACTTTGTGTTCCGTTAATTCATCTCACACAGTTACAGCTTTGCCCTCCAGAAACCGTTCATTAAGACCGTTCTTGTGGAATTTTCAAAGTGATATTTGGAAACCCATAGGGGGCTATGGTGAAAAAGGAAATATCTTCAGTTATAAACTGGAAATAAGTTTTCTGAGAATCTGCTTTGTGTTGTGTTAATTCATCTGACAGTGTTACACCTTTCCCCTCAAGAAGCATTCCGCTAAGACTGTTCTTGTGGAATTTGGGAAGTGATATTTAGAAGCCTACAGAGGTCTGCAGTGAAAAAGGAAATAACCTAAGATAAAAACTGAAAATAAGCTTTCTGAAAAACTGCTTTGTGTTCTCTTAATTCATCTCACAGAGTTACAGCTTTCCTCTCAAAAATCCTTTTGCTAAGACTGTTCTTGTGCAATTTAGAACATGATATTTAGAAGCCCATAGAGGGCTATGGAGAAAAAGGAAATGTCCTTAGATAAAAACTGGAAAGAAGCTTTCTGAGAAACTTCTTTGTGTTCTGTTAATTCATGCACAGAGTTACATCTTTCCTATCAAAAATTCTTTCGCTAAGACTGTTCTTGTGGAGTTTACAAAGTGATATTTGGAAGCCCATAGAGGGGTACGTTTAAAAAGGAAATTTCCTCACATAAAAACTGGAAAGAAGTTTTCTGAGAAACTGCTTTGTGTTCTGTTAATTCATCTCACAGAGTTACAGCTTACCCCTCAAGAAGCATTTCGCTAAGACTGTTCTTGTGGAATTTGCAATGTGATATTTGGAAGCCCATGGAGGGATATGGTGAAAAAGGAAATATCTTCAATTAAAAACTGGAAAGAAGCTTTCTGAGAAACTGCTTTGTTTTCTGTTAATTCATCTCACAGAGTTTCAGCTTTCCCCTCCAGAAGTCTTTCACTAAGACGGTTCTCGTGGAATTTGCAAAGTGATATTTGGAAGCCGTGAGAGGGCTATGGTGTAAAAGGAAATGTCCTCGGATCAAAATTGGAAAGAAGCTTTCCAACAAACTGTTTTGTGTTCTGTTAATTTATCTGACAGAGTTTCAGCTTTCCCCTCAAGAAGCCGTTCGCTAAGACTGTTCTTGTGGAATTTGCAAAGTGATATTTGTAAACCCATAGAAGTCGATGGTGAAAACGTAAATATCCTAAGATAAAAACTGAAAAGAACCATTCTGAGAAACTGCTTTGTGTTTTGTTAATTCATCTCACAGAGTTACAGGTTTCCCTTCAAGAAGCCTTTCGCTAAGACAGTTCTTGTGGAATATGCAAAGTGATATTTGGAAGCTCATAGTGACCTATAGTGAAAAAGGATATATCTTCAGTTAAAAACTGAAAAGAAGCTTTCTGAGAAACTGCTTTGTGATATATGACTTCCACTCACTGAGTTACAGCTGTATTTCGTAGAGCTGTTTGGCAGTCTTATTTCTGTGGAATCTGAGAACTGTTATTTCGGATCCCTTTGAAGACTGAAGGGCCAAAGGAAATATCCGTCGTTAAAGTTAGAAAGAAGCTTTCTGAGAAACTTCTTTGTGATTTGCGAATTCATTTCACAGAGTTACAGCTTTCCCCTCAAGAAGCCTTTCGCTAAGATTATTCTTGCACAATTTGAAAAATGATATTTGGAAGCCAATAGACGGCTATGGTGAAAACGAAGTATCCTCCGATAAAAACTGGAAAGAAGCTTTCTGAGAAATTGCTTTGTGTTCTTTTAATTCATCTCACAGACTTACAGCTTTCCCCTCAGGAAGTCTTTCGCTAAGACTGTTCTTGTGGAATTTGAAATGTGATATTTGGTAGCCCAAAGAGCGCTATGGAGAAAAGGAAATATCTTCAGATAAAAACTGTAAAGAACATTCCTGAGAAACTGCTTTGTGTTCTGTTAATTCACCTAACAGAGTTACAGCTTTTCCCTCTAGAAGCCTTTCGCTAAGAATGTTCTTGCTGTATTTTCAAAGGGATATTTTGAAGCCCATAGAGGGCTACGGTGAAAAGGGATATAGCTTCAGTTAAAAACTGAAAGAGGCTTTCTGAGAAACGGTTTAGTATTATGTGACTTCCACTCACTGAGTTACAGCTCTATTTCCTAGAGCTGTTTGATAGCCTTATTTCTATGGAATCGGAGAACTGTTATTTTGGATCCCTTTGAAGACTATAGGGCCAAAGGAAATATCTGCTGCTAAAAGTGAGAAAGAAGCTTTCTGAGAAACTTCTCTGAGATCTGTTAATTCATCTCACAGAGTTACAGCATTCCACTCAAGAAGCCTTTCGCTAGGACTGTTCTTTTCGAATTTGCAAAGTGATATTTCGAAGCCCATAGACGGCTGTGGTGAAAAGGGAAATACCTTCAGTTAAAAAATGGAAAGAAGCTTTCTAAGAAACTGCTTTGTGTTCTGTTAATTCATCTCAAAGAGTTACAGCTTTACCCTCAAAAAGACTTTTGCTAAGACTCTTCTTGTGTAATACTCATAGTGATATTTGTAAGCCCTTATAGGACTATGGTGAAAAAGGAAATATCCTAAGAAAAAAGCTGAAAAGAAGCTTTCTGAGAAACTGCTTTGTGTTCTGTTAATTCACCTCACAGAGTTACAGCTTTCCCATTAAGAAGCCTTTTGGTAAGACTGTTCTTGTGGAATTTGCAGAGTGGTATTTGTAAGCCCATAGAGGGCTATGGTGAAAAAGGAAATATCCTAAGATAAAAACTGAAAAGAACATTTCTGAGAAACTGCTTTGTGATACGTGACTTCCACTCACTGAGTGAGAGCTATATGTCATAGAGCTGTTTGCTAACCTTATTTCTGTGGAATCTGAGAAGGGATAATTCGGTTCCCGTTGAAGACTATAGGGCCAAAGGAAATATCCGCCATAAACGTGAGAAAGAAGCTTTCTGAGAAACAGCTTTCTGATCTGTGAATTCATCCCACAGAGTTACAGCTTTCCCCTGAGGAAGCCTTTCGCTATGACTGTTCTTGTGGAATTTGCAACGTGACATTTCGAAGGCCATAGAGAGCTATGGTGAAAAGGAAATATCTTCGGTTTAAAACGGGAAAGAAGCTTTCTGAGACACTGCGTTGTGTTCTGTTAATTCATCTCACAGAGTTACAGCTTTCCCCTCACGAAGCCTGTCCCTAAGACTGTTCTTGTCGAATTTGGGAAGTGATATTTAGAAGCCTACAGAGGTCTACAGTGAAAAAGGAAATAACCTAAGATAAAAACTGAAAATAAGCTTTCTGAAAAACTGCTTTGTGTTCTCTTAATTCATCTCACAGAGTTACAGCTTTCCTCTCAAGAATCCTTTCGCTAAGACTGTTCTTGTGCAATTTAGAATGTGATATTTAGAAGCCCATAGAGGGCTACGAAGAAAAAGGAAATGTCCTTAGATAAAAACTGGAAAGAAGCTTTCTGAGAAACTGCTTTGTGT